>NC_065592.1:84879062-85523125 GCF_024542745.1 Macaca thibetana thibetana
TTTAAATGGGTGAATTTTGAGTTAAGCAGATTACCCTCCATAACATGAGTAGGCCTCATTCAGTCAGTTGAAGGCCTGAATAGAACAAAATGCTGGCTGGGCACAGTGGCTCACACCTGTAATCTATCCCACCACTTTGGGAGGCTGAAGCAGGTGGGTCACCTGAGGTCAGGAGTTTGAGACCAGCCTGGTCAACATGGCAAAACCCCTTCTCTACTAAAAATACAAACGTTAGCCCACTGTGGTGGCACATGCCTGTAATCCCAGCTACTTGGGAGGCAGAGGCAGAAGACTCGTGTGAACCCAGGAGGCGGAGGTTGCAGTCAGCTGAGATTGTGCCACTGCACTCTAGCCTGGGCGATGGAGCCAGACTCGGTCTCAAAAAAAAAAAAAAAAAAAAAAAAAAAAAAGGAGAAAAGAGCTGACTTTTCCCAAGCAAGAAGAAATTCTGCCAGCCAGCTGCCTTTGGATTTCAACTGCAACATTAACTCTTCTTGGTTCATCAGCAGACTGCCTTTGGACTAGAAATGCAACTCTTTCCTGAGTCTTCAGGCTGCTGGCCTTCACCATTAGATTTTGGACTTGCCAAGGCTCCACAACTGCATGAGCCAATTCCTTTAAATAAATTTCTTTCTGTATATATACTCATCCTATTGGCTCTATTTCTCTGGAGGATCCTGACCAAGTAAGGACACAGTGAGAAGACAACCATCATCAAGCCAAGAAGATGGGAGAAGAAACCAAACCTGCTTATACCTTGATCTCAGGCTTCCAGCCTCCAGAACTGTGAGAAAACAAGCTTCTGTTTTTTAAGCCACCCAGTCTGTGATATTTGTTATGGCAGCCCTGGAGAACTAATACATATTTTGCATAATACAGTGGTTACAGTAGGTAGCACTGTAGCTATCGTCATAGTATATTAAGGTAGTAATGTAGTAAGGTAGCGGTGGAAGTCTAGTAAAACAGTAATAAAGATATAGTGAGGTAGTAGCAGTGTGGTATGGTCATAGTAGTGTTATAGGATAATAGCAATAGGGTAGTTAGGTAGTAGTAGAAGTATATTAAGAATAGTAAAAATGGGCTGGGCTCGGTGGCTCACGCCTGTAATCCCAGCCGAGGTGGGTGGATTGCTTGAGGTCAGGAGTTCAAGACCAGCCTGGTCAACATGGTGAAACCTCGTCTCTGCTAAAAACATGAAAATTAGCCGGCATGGTGGAGGGCATCTCTAATCCCAGCTACTTGGGAGGCTGAGGCAGGAGAATCGCTTGAACCCGGGAGGTGGAAGTTGCCAAAATCATGCTACTGCACTCCAGCCTGGGTGACAAAGGGAGACTCTGTCTCAAAAAAAAAAAGGTAAAAATGTAGCATGGTAGTAGTCATGTGGTATGATAGTAGTGTGATAAGGAAGTAATAGTCCTGAAGTAAGCTAGTAGAAGCATAGTAAGGGAGTATTAGTGTATTAAGGTAGTAGTAGTGGGCATGACAGTAGTTGTGTCATAAGATAATAGTAGTGGTATAGTAGGTAGTAGTGTAAGTATAGTAAGAGTAGTAGAGGTGTAGTAAGGTAGCAGTAGTGTAGTATGGTAATATTAGTGTGAGAAGGTGGTAGTAGTGAAGTAAGGTAGGAGTAGAAGTGTAGTAAGGTAGCAGTAGTGTTGTGGGAGTAGGAATGGTAATTATCTTGCTGATTCTTTTTTTTTTTTTTTTTTTTGAGACACAGTCTCTCTGTGTTGTCCAGGCTGGAGTGCAATGGTGCGATCTCAGCTCACTGCAACCTCAGCCTCCTGGTTCAAGCGATTCTGCTTCCTCAGCTTCCCGAGTAACTGGGACTACAGGCACCTGCTACCACGCCCAGCTAATTTTCGTGTTTTTCGTAGAGATGGGGTTTCACCTTGCTGGCCAGGCTGGTTTTGAAATCCCGATCTCAGGTGATCCGCCCACCTCGGCCTCCCAAAGTTTTGGGATTACAGGAGTGAACCACTGCACCTGGCCTATCTTGCTGATTCTGAGCCTGGTGCTATACTAATCACCATATGTAGATTTATAATGCTTAATGCTTACAATAATGATTTCTTTCTTTCTTTCTTTCGTTCTTTCTTTCTTCTTTCCTTTTCTTTCTCTTTCTCTCTCTCTCTTTTTCTCTCTTTCTTTTCTTTCTCTTTCTCTCTCTCTCTCCCTTCCTTCCTTCCTTCCTTCCTTCCTTCCTTCCTTCCTTCCTTCCTTCCTTCCTTCCTTCCTCCCTCCCTCCCTTCCTTCTTTCCCTCCCTCTCTCTCTCTCTCTCTCTTTCTTTCTTTCTTTCGAGACAGTTTCACTCTTGTTGCCCATGCTGGAGTGCAGCGGCACGATCTCGGCTTACTACAACCTCTGTCTCCTGGTTCAAGCAATTCTTCTGCCTCAGCCTCCCAAGTAGCTGGGATTATAGGCATGTGCCACCATGCCCGGATAAATTTTTGTATTTTTGGTAGAGATGGGGTTTTGCCATGTTGGCCAGGTTGGTCTCGAACTTCTGACCTCAGATGATCCACCCACCTTGGCCTCCCAAAGTGCTGGGATTACAGGTTTGAGCCACCGTGCCCAGCCAATTATACCATTCTTGTTGAAAGATACTTTGAAGAGGGTGCTTTAATTTTTGTCCCTACGATACATATCAGTAAAATAAGACTCAGGGAGGTTAAATAACTCATCCAAGAATATCCGACTAACAAGTGACAGAACCAGGACTAGGACCCAGATCTGTCTGACTCCACAGCTAAACATCTTTACTATTCTGTTATTTTAATGCCTTCTTACAGAGAGGAGGAAACTGAGGCTCAGAGACGTAAACAAGATCATTTATAGTCTCCCAGCTATGTCAGACTTGATATTAACTAAGCATCATCCGACTTCATCCCAGGAGCTCTTCATAACTCTACCCCCTTAACAGAGTACCCATAAACTTTGAGATGTTATTTCTGACTGCGAAATAGTCACATCCCTTCTTGCTGACAGCAAAATTAGACTTCAAGTATAGAAACACTACTCTCTTCAACAAAAAACAAGAGGTTGATTCTTTCTCCAGACAGGGAAAACTGGGACAAGTGATTGGGAAGTACCCATTGCACCTGTTATGGCTGTGGCTTTTGCTTTGCTGATGGAAAGGTGAGGAGAGTCCTTTTACTTTTGGTTAGACTTTGTGTTATGAATCAGGCCTTGTCTGTGGTGTTTACCCTCTCATCATCTTAGGGATGTAGCTTCTTAGGCTACTAGCACCTGCTTATCCTTTCTTTTTTTTTTTTTGAGATGGAGTCTCACTCTGTCACCCAGTCTGGAGTACAGTGACACGATCTTGATCTTGGCTCACTGCAATCTCTGCCTCCTGGGTTCAAGCAATTCTCGTGCCTCAACTTCCTGAGTAGCTGCGACCACAGGTGCATGCCACCAGGCCCTGCTAAGTTTTGTACTTTTAGTTGAGACGTGGTTAAACCATGTGGGCCAGTCTGGTCTCCAACTCTTGACCTCAAGTGATCCGCCAGCTTTGGCCTCCCAAAGTTGTGGGATTACAGGCATGAGTCACTGTACCTGGCCTATCACATCTTAATTTATCCAGATGGAATTGTTCTTTTGTTTGTTTCACTCGGTATACAGTATGTGCACCACCATGTGTATGTATCCTAAAAACTGAGCAGAAACCTCCATTAAAAATATCAAATATTTCAGCTGGGTGCGGTGGCTCATGCCTGTAATCCAAGCACTTTGGGAGTCTGAGGCGGATGGATTTCGAGGTCAGGATGGTGAAACCCCGTCCCTACTAAAAATACAAAAGTTAGCTGGGGGCGGTAGCGGGCGCCTGTAATCCCAGCTACTTGGGAGGCTTAGGCAGGAGAATCGCTTGAACTGGGGAGGCAGAGGTTGCAGTGAGCTGAGATTGCACTATGCCACTCTAGCCTGGGCAACAGAGCAAGACTCCATCTCAAAAAAATAAAAAAAAATTAATCATCCCTCACTTTAGTCAACACCTTGGTAAACATGAATTCAGGGTGAACCCGAGTCCAAGAGAAGAGCCAATTTCCCTACTTCTCTGAGTGGTTGTTTCTCTAATGTCAATCATCAATATGATTAATAATATGTATTTTAAAATTGAGCTCTGATTTTGCATGGCAGTTTTTAGAAATTATGTGATTAAGCCTGTGGTCATTACTGATAGTAATTTAATTAGTTATTCCTTCTCTTTGAAGAAACTTGTTTTTTTTTTTTTCTTGGAACTTGGAAATAACAAATTAGTATCAAATATGTACCTGAGGTGTTGAGAACATGCTTGCTAAGTCCATGAATGAATAAATAAAAGGCTCCTGGGAACATATTTTGTATTTGACAAATATGCATAGACCTCTTTTCTGCCCTTGGGTAACTAAGCACCTAATGTGACAGATTTAATTTTTTAAATATTTTCCTGCTTGTAATAATCAGAGAAAAACAGCATGGAAGGAATCTACGTAAACCACATCTAGCAGTGCACTATTTTCCACTCTCATTCTCAGTGGCCTGCCTTCCCCAGTGCTTTTTTGTAATTTAACTACCCAAATTTATGCACAAAAAAGTCTATAAGTAGTCAACACTTCTATGTTGCCCAGAAACTGTGCAGGATACTGTTTGTCTGAACAAACCTATAAGAAACATTTTAAGGGAACTCTACATCCAAGATACTGTTCTCAGCATAGGAGGTTGCCTATAGGCCTGTTTTAAATTTTCTTCCTTTGAAATACCGGGGTAGATACACCCTTGTTGTTATGTTCCTATGCACATAGAAGTACTTGAGAAATTGAGGTATTTCTCAAGTGTGAGACTGTGAGTAAAATGCCCAGTTACTTATGATCTGTGGCCACTTGGCATCAGCTGAGATCAGACATCCTGAGGTGGCCTTGTGGGGCCTGTGTGCAGGAGTGGGGAGAGGGTGAAGCTGGGCAGCACTATTTTGTTCTGTGGTCCTAGTGTATGAGTGATCAAGGAAGAAATGGAATAGCCTGAATCATGTGGGTATGGGCTAATCCATGACTGGAGCAAAAAGTCAAAGAGGGAACCCAAGATTTGATGTAGCACCCCAAAAGTTCAACAAGGCTATATGTACCTGTGAAAAAATCAGAGGGGACAAGAGCTCCATGTTTTGCATACAGAAAAAGTGGAGAAGTGGGTGGAGGAAGCAGACCTTCGACTGAGGAAGAGCTGTATACCCGAAAAGTCCCCTCTCACCTACTGCTGCCACAGCACCTCCTTGCCAACACCTTTACAAACCCTCTCTGGACATGTTTTAAAGTGATATTGAATAAACTGGCATTACTGAGTTGATGTATGTTTAATCAAATAGCTTAACATTAATAAACTCGGTTCTATTCCCAGGGTGCTTATTGAATGAAAGATACCTAGCATTTGTCTTGCTGGTGTGTTTTGTTCTTGCTTGTATAGTGACTTTGGGTTTTGAGTTGTAGGCACTCTCCTTGGATGCTGCACATGGTCAGAAATCAACCCTGCTTCTGGCTTTATCAGTGAATCTGTTAGAAGCCTTTTCTAAGCCCTACGTCCCCAACCTTACCAACTTGCCTTTTCACTGGGTCCCCATAATACTCTGCTTATCCTCATCATAATCTGAATATATTATATTAAAGTCATTTGTTTACTTATTTATTTCCTACACTGGACTGAGTTCTTTGAAAGTAGAAATGATGTTACTGTATCCTCTAGTTTCAAGCACAGGGTATGGCAGCAATTAGTGCTTCATAAATGTTTGCTGACATTAAATTGGGTCTAAGTATAAATGGGGGAATCTTAAAAATCTAGGAATTTTGTTTAGTTTTGAGTGATCAAAATTTTTCTCCTATCAGGTATCTCTCCAGCCAAGGAAGTAACATCAGATGACATTGATATTTTTATGAGTTTGAACCCAAAAAGACTAGACTTCCCATAAAGTATGTCAACATTTGCAGAAGTACTGCTAACTCTTTCTTTCTTTTAAGACATTGCTATACCTGAAATCTGTAGGAAATTAATACATTCTGAGGGAATTGTCCCCCTGAAGTATCCCTTAAAGTATAGGTTAATGAATACAAAGGGTAGATTTTACTTTATTCACCTCCCGTGCTGTATCATACAACTGTATATTTCTTTTTCTTCTATTTTTTTTTTTTTGACAGAGTCTGGCTCTTGCCCAGGCTGGAGTGCAGTGGTGCAATCTTGGTTCAGTGCAACCTCCATGTCTTGTGTTCAAGCGATCCTCCCACCTCAGCCTCCTGAGTAGCTGGGACTACAGGTGCATGCCATCACGGCCAGATAATTTTTGTGTATTTTCTTTTTTTGAGATGGGGTTTCACCATGCTACTTGCTGGTTTCAAACTTCTGAGCTCAGGTGATCCACCTGCCTTGGACTTCCAAAGTGCTGGGGTTGCAGGTGTGTGCCTGGCCTTAAATTTCTTGATATATGTTTATTTGTAATTGTAATGATTCCCCCCCCAATATTATGTGAAGAGTGTTCTGATGACATATTAGCTTGCTAGGGTTGTCATAACAAAGTACCATAAATGAGGTGGCTTAAACAACAGAAATTTATTATCCTCACAGTTCTGGAGGCTATAAATTCAAAATCAAGGTATTGGAGGGTTGGTTTGTTCTGAGGACTGTGATGAAAAACCTGTCATGGGCCTCTTTTTTTGGCTTGTAGATGGTTATTTCTCCCTGTGATTCTTCACGTTGTCTTACCTCTCTCTCTGTGGATCTTTGAGCCCAAACTTCCCCCTTTTGTAAGGATACTAGTGATACTGGATTAGGGCCCACCCTAGTGACCTCACTTTAACTTGATTACCTCTGTGAAGACCCTGTCATCAAATAAGGTCATGTTCTGAATTACTAGGGGTTAGAACTTCAATATATAAATTTTGAGGCGGCCACAATTCAACCCATACCCAGTTTAACCATAACTTACTATACGTTAAGGTAGAATCATGATGAAACTAGAGGGGAAATTGATGTCTCACAGGAGATCCTGTACTTGGAAAAAAAGTGCATGAAGTAATAGCAATTTAGATAATCTCCTTTTGAGGAAGTGATGAGTGAGCATTCAGTAAAGGAGTTCCATTGTGTTCTATGGGGGCATTTTAGAAAAAGGCACATACATGGAAAAAACCTGTAGGGGTAGCACAAGGGGATGGGAGATCCTAGTTATTTAAGGAGATATGGCCACTCAGGAGCCTTCAGTTCAGTCCTAGGCATACTCCTCAGTTTCATTTGGGACTCCACCCATTCCTCAACCTCATATCATTTGATTGACGCTGCATAATTTCCTCAATCCCAAACTTAAGGTATGACATGTGGCCAACGCTAAGCCAGTTGTGTTTTCTTTCTCTGAACACCAAGTGAAGTGACTTGTGGACAAAACAGTGACAATGGTTGATGGTCATTTATTTATTCCAGTAGCAGCAGCCTGAAAAGAAGGTCAAGTAACTCCGGTGGCCTTCGATTCTGCCTTGTTTTGGTTCTGAGTTTGGTTCTCCAGCCTACCTGTAGATTCTGTGTACTATCTGACGTCTTCATAACAAACCCCATCCCATATATTTTTTTTTTTTGTAAGATGGAGTTTAGTTCTTGTCACCCAGACTGGAGTGCAATGGCGCTTTCTTGGCTCACTACAGCCTCCGCCTCCCCAGTTCAAGTGATTCTCCCTCCTCAGCCTCCTGAGTAGCTGGGATTACAGGCGCACACCACCACGCCCAGCTAATTTCTGTATTTTTAGTAGAGATGGGGTTTTGCTATGTTGGCCAGGCTGGTCTCAAACTCCTGACCTTAGGGGATCCACCCACCTCAGGCTCCCAAAGTGTTGGGATTACAGGCGTAAGTCACCGTGCCCAGCCAACAAAACCCCTTTTGCTTAGCCAGGGCTGATTCCTGATGCTTTGGGTGGAAAAAATCTTAATTGCTATAGTGTTTTCTGAGGGATAATACTTGGTCTCTTCCATAGTTATAGACGTTGTCTATACATGTTTATGAGCCTTGAGATAAAAATGAATAGTAACAAATAGATTCCCCAAATAGGCCCTTTTAAGATTTCTTTTGGAAAGTATATATATATATACACACACACACACACACACACACACACACACATACATATGTATATAGATGTATGCAGACATATGCTATATAAAGATATATTATGTAATATATAAATACATGTTAAATATATTTTATATGTAATGTATTATAAATATTTAAATATATAATACAGTCTTTTTCTTTTTTTAATCGTAATTTAAAGCAAACCTATTTGGATGAGAATTGTTTTGTAGAAAATAATGAAAAATAATGAAATTATTAAAACAATTTGTAGAAAAATAATGAAGAAAAATTTGCCATTCTAGCAAATAACACAGAAAAGCACACATATCTGTTTCTAGTTTTCTCCACCCTTTCTCACACACACACACACACACACACACACACACACACAGAGGTTCATTATCAAGTTATAGTGATTGGTAAGTTAAAGACTCAGTTTAATGCTTTGGTTGGAAATAGAATTGCAAACATAACCTTTATTTTGTGAATCTACCAAAGAATAATTGTGTCTATGTGCAAATTAGGATCAACAATGGAGTTTTGCTCAGAGTCCTGTTGAGATCCATATTGACTAGTCAGCCTAAGTTAGAAACTATGATGCAGGTATCTGTCAAGTGCTTAACAACAAATCAAACATGTACTGAATGTTTATTATGCTCAAGGCGCTGAGCTTATCTGCAATGATATAAGGGCAAATAAGAACTGGGCTTAGGCTTTAAGGAGTTCATGAAATGCAAAAACATATGAAATCTGAACATATTTGTGGAATTACCAACATATTTTTATTGACGCTGAAGCACTAGTACCATCAATAAAGTTAAGAGTTTTTACCTTGACTCAGACTGACAGGTCTGAAGCATAGACTCCAAGAACAATTTCTTGGGCTACTAACTTTTGTTGCTCTGAATATTAATTGATATTTGAGTTTTAGTTGTGAGATACGTATGATATTTTATGTAAAGGCTTATGTGCAATCTTTATAGAGATCAAAGTGGGTACTTCTATCCAGGGCAACAGGCAACTATCTAGAGAATTCTCTAAATTCTCTCTTCTATTTTGCTTATTGTTTTTCAACTTATGCTTCATAAGAGAAACATAAATGCTGAGTATGTTGAAAACATGCTAGATGGAAAGTCACATAAGAACTAGTTGGAAAGAGGCAAAGTAGTATAGTCAAAGTAGGCAAACCAGCCCCTCCACTTACTAGCTGATTTGGGGCCATCATCTGGCCCTGGGAGGCACAATTTTCTCCATTGTGTAACAGAAATAGTAGCAATTCCTTCTTTATCTTTCTCATTGGGCTGTGCAAGTCTCAAATAAGAAAATACTGTAATCTCTGAAGTACTACACAAATGTGAGTCATTACAGTTAAATGATGTCACAGGTTAGATTAATTATACTGGAAGATTTTCAAAGCTATTACTGTTACTCTGTAAAAGTCTGAGTAGACAAAGACAGCATTCACATTCACATAGTTTTATCTTTCAGAAGAGTGTGGGAGGGAGGTGGGACAGAGGAGCTAGAGGAGAGTCCAAGTTGAAAATATGAAATTTATAACACAATAAAATGCAGTGAACTGAAGGACTTGGAACAAACTAGCTGCATTTTCTTTATCGTCTTCATGATCTGCTTGCAATGGATTTTCCAAAATTACCCCCAAAGCAAGAAAAGACACTGAATGATCCAGGTAGATTTGAAAACTAAGTTCTAAAAAAATAAGAAATGCATTAATGGCTTGTCCCTTGTAAGGAAATTAAATAAAACAATCAAAGTGTATCTTCCACTGCCTAAAATAGAGAGAATTCAACCATTTTATAATTGTGACCTTCACTGTAATCTTAGCTGATAAGTAGATTTGAGGAGAAACTAAACTAAGAGGTACTGCTCTCCTTTCCATTCCTCTGACAAGAACAGAAAGTCTGAGTCATAAAATAGAGGCCTTAGCCACTAGTTAGAATTTCAGATTTGTCATTTCTGTGGAGTCATTTTAAGAACTGATATATATTTTTAAAACCCTAGACATTTAATGCCTGATGTTTTTGAGGAATATGTGTGTGTGTGCATTTGTGGATTCTTACATGGGTTGACTCTGTGTTTTTGGTGGTTCATACTCTTCAAACACTTTAGTCTGAAGCAAATTCACCCCCTGTAACATATCCTGGCCTCATTAAGAAAGGCAAAATCACTGAATAAATTATTTTTGTTTTTCTGTGTCCTGTCTCAGTGCTCAAGTTTTCTACTTAATTAGTCAGTGGCTGGATTTTATTTATCTGGCAAGGAAAAGTCAAACATCACAAACATTTAATTAAAAGTTTATCTTAGCAGATACTTATATTTTGAATTCTAATGTACATGTGACCCTTTTGCAAACTATGGCCATCTGAGTACTTGACCTTATGTGTGAAATAGTTAAGCTTTCCTATGCATAACCACAAATTTATATTTACTTGCAGAGTCAGAGACATGCTTTTAATACATAGAAGGTCAACCAATAAAGCTGCCTGTTTATCTGTTTTTGCTATTGTCCCTCCCTTTTTTCTAGTAAAAAATTTTTCTTCATCAAAATGTTTGAGTAGGTTTAAAAAAAAAAAAAAACAGAGTTACAGAGTTGCCAATTACCAATTATCTTTCCTCAGAGCATTAAAAAGCTAACACTAGTGAATAGATGCTCTCCACTAGGTATTTAGAACTTCACAAATTCTTCCCTGATAATAATGCAGTTATTTATTTAGTATAAATGATCCAATTAGCCTGTAGAAAAGGAAAAAAATAAGATAACAATAAATAACAGATTATTTGGAACTATATAAACAGTAGGTCCTGATGTACAAACTTAGGATACAAATATGTTCATATATTTTTTAAAAAAATTATTTGAATTGACCATTCTAGCCCCCATAAGACTTACTAGCAAGAATCTGGTATTTCTTCTTGTGATTCCACTCCTCCAAATAGTGTAAAAATCTCAGTTCAAAGATAGTGATGGGGATGGTGGTGTTAGGTCTGAGCTGTTGCTTCTTGCTACTACTTGATATCATAAATGAAGATTGGTCCCATGCAGTCTACACTGCTACTAGAATGGTCTGGTTGGCCTGGGTCCTTGACCAGGCCTTGGGTTGGGTCCCAGGGGAACAACACATTTTGGCTTACACTTTTATTTATTTTTATTTATTTATTTGTTTATTCATTTATTTGAGACAGAGTTTCACTCTGTTGCCTAGGCTGGAGTACAGTGGTGGGATCTCAGCTTACTGCAACTTCTGCCTGTCCTTGGGTTCAAGTGATTCTCATGCCTCAGCCTCCCGAGTAACTGAGACCACAGGTGCATGCCACCACACCTGGCTAATTTTTGAATGTTTAGTAGAGATGAGATTTCACCATGTTGGCCAGCTGGTCTCGAACTCCTGACTTCAGGTGATCTGCCCACCTCAGCCTCCCAAAGTGTTGGAATTACAGGCATGAGCCACCGTGCTAGTCTTAGTTTACACTTTTGTGCTGTCAAATCCATCTACTATGTTAAGGTGCCTAGGTTGGGGGAACTTCCAGCATTAGTCACTGCTCAAACAAGCCCTCTCTCATAAACATTTAAACCCAGGTGGTAGCCTTGCATCACCTGTCCTCAAAGACCCTGCCAATTTTGTACTTTATTTTCCATGATTAGCATTTTTCATTTTGAATATTGTCCAGAGTTCAGGGACTGGGATCTTTATGCAGATTGGGCCACCTGCATCCCAAGAAAAACCTCTGCTTATCAGCATATGGGCAGATTTACTCAGCTCCTGGAAAAAAACCAAAGGCCTATGCTCTTCTCTCAGGACACTGGGTGAATACTTGCTCTACCTTTTTCCTTAACTTAAATAAACAAACAAACAAAACCCTTAACTGTTCTACCCCCAACAACTGTAATATTTGGAAGCATTTACAGCAGAAAGATAAATACACATGTACTTTGAGCAAATGGCCTTCTATTGCTCTTGTGTGTCATTTTGATCTGACCTATAATGTCAAAGCGTAACCACACAAAATAAATGGTTTAGTAAATTCAATTACTGTGGATACCCAAACTGTATAATGAATAATATTTCAGATACATTTGCTAGAAAATTGCTTTAGTGCTTTTTTCCATTTGGTCATCTGAAATATCTGACCTTTATCCCAATACTTTGTCCAAAGAGGAGCTATTGTAACATTGGAAGACCAGAGAATTCAAAGTGGAGGGATTAAAAAACCTCTTTTTGCGTGGGTGTGGTGGCTCATGCCTGTAATTCCAGCATTTTGGGAGGCCAAGGCGGGCATATCACTTGAGGCCAGGAGTTTGAGACCAGCCTGGCCATCATGGAAAAACCCCATCTCTACTAAAAATACCAGAAAAAAAAAAAAAAAAAAAAAAAAAAAAAAAAAAAAAAAAAAAAAAAAAGCCGGGCCTGTAATCTCAGCTACTCAGGAGGGTGAGACATGAAAATTGCTTGAACTCAGGAGGAGGAGGCTACCATGAGCCGAGATCATGCCATTGCACTCCAGCCTGGGTGACAGAGCAAGACAGTGTCTCAAAAACAAAAACAAAACAAAACCCAAAAACCCAAACACCAAAAAACAAAACCCATAAATAAATAAACAAATAAATAAATAAATAAATAACAAACTTCTTTCTAATTTGGGTAACTGCATATACTCTACTATATTCACTCTATTGACATAAAAATTCAGCAAGCTATATTTATCTTCAATGAAGTCTCATTGACATAACCAGGATTAAAATTAGCCCTTGAATTTAAAATCTCAGTTTGTAGAGTAGGTTACATCACAGTTAATAGTTACATGTGGCACAGTGGCAGAAGGAAAATCGCTCAAACCAGAGCCATTCATCAAAAGAAGGAGGTTCCTGTAACCACCACATCAATAAAATTTTCCAATGTTAAGAGAAGAGGAGAATTATGTTTCACTAGATAGAGAAAACCAAAGGCATGTGGTTTCATGACTTTCTCGCCATTTAATTTCACAGTGAATGTCTAATTCAAATTCTGGACCTTTTGATGGGAATAATCTTTAGCAAAGCTACAAATGCTAATAATTAACATATTTCTTACAATGGTAATTGCTGTTGTGAAGGAAATCAGCTCTGATTCAAGGCTGAATTTTGGATAGTTTGGTGGCATAGAGTTAGGTGGCATAGAGTTAGATGATACTCCACTTCCCTAGGAGTCTATCTTTGTAATTACTGATCTTAAGAGGATATTGAGAAACTTCCTGAAAGAAAAAATGAACAACTTAAGGGTAGTTCACAACTGGGGTTCAGATGTACACAGGTATGTCTGGTGGATTCGGGGCTGGGGTGTGTATGTTTTGGAGGCGGGAGCACAAGCTGACCAATTTCATGAAGTCTTGGAGGGAGTACCTGATAACAGAATTCACCACGAGGACAACGTGCTGCTGGACAAGTCAGACTCCAGTATAGGCCAAAGGACAGAGGGTCTGTGAGTGAAAGAAATATTAAAGTGTGGCAGCTAATACCTGAAATTAGCCCTGATAAATTCACCCTGTATGTCACTCCAAGGAGAAAGAAAAAAACGTGTTTTTCACTGCCTTTGTAATCCTACATCCCAGGCCCCTGATTTTTTTTTTTTTTTCCATTCTTCTCACTGCTGTCCACCATTTCTGAGAATCCCCAAGGACAGCATAACACACAGAGCAGATTCTTTCACTTGTCTCTCTCTGTGAACATTATTAGCTGGAAACAATCTTGGGAGGGCAAAAACCAACCAAACAAACAGAAACAAACAAAATAAAAGACAAAAGCGAGGTAGGAGCATGGTCTGCATAGTTCTGGCACTGTTCACAGCAGCACCAATGTAGGTGGCAGTGTGTGATGACCAGGAATGATTTGTAAGACATTCCTTAGTGATTCTGCCATACTGGGCAACTCAGGGGAGAAAGGATCTGAAAGGATCTGGAATCCTTCAAGAGCAAGTCCAAATTTATTTTTATTTTATTTTATTTTATTTTTTTTAAGATGGGGTCTGGCTCTGTGGCCCAGGCTGAAGCACAGTGGCACAATCTCGGATCACTGCAACCTCTGCCTCCCAGGTTCAAGCAATTCTCTTGCCTCAGCCTCCCAAGTAGCTGGGACCACAGGTGTACACTGCCGTGCCCGGCTAATTTATTTTTTTTTTTTTTTTTTAGTAAGATGGGGTTTCAGCATCTCTGAAACTCCTGACATCAGGTAATCTGCCTGCCTCGGCTTCCCAAAGTGCTGGGATTATAGGTGTGAGACACTGTGCCCAGTCACAAGTCCAAATTTAACTGAAAATTTGACATTATTTGTATCCACAAACTAATGAAGTTACTAGACATTTGGGTGAATATTCATTATCATTTTATTGCTAGTTTTGTGATAACCTTTGTGGGACAGATCTTGATTCATGACTGAAACAGAACTTTAGCTCACTCTTCCATTCCAAGTTATGTAATAATAGCTGTATTCAAACATACACGCACATACGTACTTAATAATTTAAAAATTTTGGACAGTTTTACTTCTTAAGAAGTGAGCTGACTGGGCGCGATGGCTCACACCTGTAATCCCAGCACTTTGGGAGGCTAAGGTGGATGGCTAAGGTGGATGGATCATTTGAGGTCAGGAGTTTGAGACCAGCCTGGCCAACATGGTGAAACCTCGTCTCTACTAAAAATACAAAAATTAGCTGGGCATGGTGGCAGGCACCTGTAATCCTAGCTACTCAGGAGGCTGAGGCACGAGAATCGCTTGAACCTGGGAGGTGGAGGTTGCAGTGAGCCAAGATCATGCCACTGCACTCCAGACTGAGCAATAGAGTGAGACGGTCTCAAAAAAAAAAAAAAAAAAAAAAAAGAAGTGAGCTTAACTGTTTCCACAGATTGTGTTCTTTTGCTAGCTATTATAATGCTGTACAATGAAGCCAGTTGAATATACCCATTAGAAAAGCAAAAAGTTTTGATATGAGAGAAGGTGGAACAGAGGGAAAATATATATAGATATTGTAGGGAGATAAAAATAAAAATGATAACTATTGAAATACACAGATTTTTTTCTTTTTTTTTTATTGAGACGGTGTCTCACTCTGTCACCCAGGCTGGAGTGCAGTGGTGAGATCTTGGCTCACTGCAACCTCCGCATCCCAAGTTCAAGGGATTCTCTGCCTCTGCCTCCTGAGTAGCTGGGATTATAGGGGCCCGCCACCATGCCTGGCTAATTTTTGTATTTTTAGTAGAAACTGGGTTTCACCATGTTGGTCAGGCTGGTCTCGAAATCCTGACCTTGTGATCTGCCCGCCTCAGCCTCCCAAAGGGCTGGGATTACAGGCATGAGTCACCACACCCGGCCGAGATGATTTTCAAATGTACGTTTTATGTCTACATAAGATTCAACATCAATACAAAACTTAAGTTTTATCAAACCTCTATGACATGTCTGAAACTGTGCTAGAACCTGAGATGCAAAGATAACTAAGTCACAGATTCTGGCATGATGAATTGTCCAACTTAAAAGGGAATTAAGTGGGTAATAAGTGTAATAAATAATGTAAAAGGAATACTGTCTGACACAGAGGAAAGAGTGTAGCAGCTTTTGGGAAAGTGGTTCGAGATGGCTTCACAGAAGACTCTCTTAGCCTTGGTTTTGAGGGTGGAATAGGTAAAGAAGGTTGTTCCAGTTAGGAAAAACTGCATGTAAAAAAGGAAGCATAAACCAGATTTTTACTCTCTGGATGAAAATCCTTGCAGTTTTCCCCATGGTCTATTTGGAGAACCACTACATACTAGAAAGCTAGTATGAGAAAAATTCAGGGAGTGTTTTGGAGAGTGCTAGGGAATGAAGTTGGAGAGATGAATTCCATTCAGGTCATTGAGACTATGGTAAGGGACTGGATTTTATAATGTGGGCGATGAGAAACCATTGAGGTGTTTTAAGTAAATATATTTAGTCATGAGCTGAAAAAGAAATAGCACTACCAGGCATCCATACAAATGACCTTCTTTCCTACCTCTGTCCCACTTGTCTGTAGAACCCTTTCTCATATGCACATTTGCACGGTGCATAATCATCTTTTCTAAAATTCGTGCTCATCTTAGCCCTTTGATGTTATAGGTATTGATTGTTGAATAATAGATTTCATTTCAGTAGTCCATTCTTTTATGATGTTATGATTTTTGCCAAGATAAAAATGTTTTCAAGTTGAGAAACAGTGTATGGGTTCTCCATTTTATTATTATTATTATTTGAGATGGAGTTTTGCTCTGTCACTTAGGCTGGAGTGCAGTGGTGCGACTTCAGCTCACTGCAACCTCTGCATCCTGGATTCAGGCAATTCTCCCGCCTCTGCCTCCTGAGTAGCTGGGATTACAGATGTGCACCACTACACCTGGCTAATTTTTGTATTTCTACTAGAAACGGGGTTTCATCATGTTGGCCAGGCTGGTCTCAAACTCCTGACTCCAAGTGATCTGCCTCCCAAAATGCTAGGATTACAGGTGTGAGTCATCGAGCCTGGTCTAGGTTCTCTATTGTTAAGATCATTTTATTAAGTATCGTTGTGGAAAATGGCTTGTCAGTAGAATCAGGTGCATCAGTATTTATATTGATAAAATGTGACCTCTTAAACTTTCAAACATAGTGAAGAGTATTTAAAGGAGAGAGTTTTACAGTTTTGCACTGCAGGAAGAAGATTCTAGGTTCGAATGAGTTAACTGTGACATGCGGGAATCCATAGCCCATTTTGGTTTTTCATATATTTTTAAACACGCTAAATTCAGAAAACAATGTTAAAGACTATGTTTTTGAAGAAGACATAGCTTGCTTTAAATTTAAAACACTGAATAGCAGAAATAAATGGGTACTTGAAGTAAATTAGCCTAGAATCACAAATTCTTACCCTAATTCAAAATGTTTCCGATTTAGAGAGAAATAAGCATACGAAGTGAGTTTTCATGGACTACCGTTTTTATACTGACTACAGTTTGAATAGTTATTTGGGAATTTCTGCCAATATTGTGAACAAATTAAGACTTCAAAATATCTGCTGTGCAGTGCCTACATATAGTGTGCATTCAATGAACATTTGTTGAATTATGACAGTTTTCACTGTAATAAATTGATTTCTTAAGCTGGATCCTTTTATTTAACACTCACAATTGTCACATGACCTTTGGAACTTTGGGATGATGGGGGAGTAGTGTGGAGAGTTAATGTTTACTATTGTAAAGAAGAAATCCATATTTTCTTAACAAACTTTTCACAAATGCTGTTCATGTCCATAATTAGACCCCCTTAGTGCTTCTAGATCTCATTTGATCTCACATTTAGTTCCACAGACATTTCCCTAGCACCTACAGCACTGGTTTTATTGTTCTGATGTGTGGGTTTCAGTTGTTTAACATGTGTGTCTAGAGTCTTCCATTATTTCAGGGCAGAGCTCATGTTTTTCTTATCCTCCTTCTTCCTTTTATCATTTTGTCTCTGTACCATCTTTTAACAGATCATAGGATATGGAATTCCAATTCCATATCAGCAAATTGCAAGTCACTTTTATTGAGAACACTTAGAAAAAAAGAAGTAACTGGGAGTTAGGAAAAGGGACGTAAGGAAAGGTGAATGGTGGCCCAGCTTGGTGCCTAAGGGCTCTGGCCAGGGTGTCAAAAGTGGGTTCCAATCCTCCCCTGATCACTCATTAACTGTGTGACCTCAGGCAAGGTGCTAAACTTATGCAAACCTCCATTTCCTCATCCATAAAAGGAGGATGACACTAACAACTATAAGGTGGTTTTAAAATAGGCTGGGTGCACTGGCTCACGCCCGTAATTTCAGCACTCTGGGAGGTTGAGGCAGGCAGATCACAAGGTCAGGTGTTTGAGACCAGCCTGACCAACATGGTGAAACCCCGTCTCTACTAAAAATACAAAAATTAGCTGGGTGTGGTGGTGTGTGCCTGTAATCCCAGCTACTCAGGAGGCTGAGACAGGAGAATCGCTTGAACCTGGGAGGCGGAGGTTGCAGTGAGCTGAGATCCCGCCATTGCACCCCAGCCTCGGTGACAGAGCGAGACTCTGTCTCTAAATGAATAAATAAATAAATAAATGGAATAATACTTACAAAACCTAGCATGTAGTTATCACCAGATAGATGTCATGATTGGTATATAAATATGAATAAGTGAGAAGGTTTTTCCAGTAAAACATTGGGAGAGGTAAAGAGAGCTGAGGAAGCAACTACTGCCTTGGTATTACATTCTTTTCTTTATTAGAATGAGAACTCCGATGTGCTTCGGATGTCCTTTAGCCAGAATAACTTCTGGAAAGAGCCCAAGATATATTAACACATGTACTACAGAAAAGGTTTGAAAAGTAGCCCCTCACTTGTGCAAAGTAGGCCAGCATTCCAGAGAGCCTTTTGTACATTCACTTTTAAATTTCTGTGCCCCTAAAACCATGGTGTAAACTGAAATAACAGGACTTAGAGCTCTAAGTTATAAAAATCAGAAAAGACCAGACACATTTAAACAATGCCTCAGCATGCAAGCCATTTGTGATAAAGCAAATTAATTTCTAATTTTCTTATTGTAACTTAGGGGAAGTGATCTTTTGAAAAATTCATATTAAGCAAGGGATGAAAACAGGAAATGGATTTTGCAGTCTTCAGTCTTAATTTAAGATGCCAAATGGCACTGACAATTGCATGTGCTGCCTTTGTTTTAGTGATGGTAAAAATAAAAAACTGGCTGGGTGCGGTAGCTCATGCCTGTAATCCCAGCACTTTGGGAGGCTGAGGTGGGTGGATCACTTGAGGTCAGGAGTTCAAGACCAGCCTGGCCAGCATGGTGAAACCCCATCTCTACTAAAAACACAAACATTAGCCAAGCGGTAGTGGCATATGCTTGTAATCCCAGCTACTCGTGAGACTGAGGCAGGAGAATCGCTTGAACCCAGGAGGCGGAGGTTGCGGTGAGCTGAGATCACACCACTGCACTCCAGTCTGGGTGACAGAGTGAGACCCTGTCCCCCAAAAAATAAAAAAAAAATTAAAATTAAAAAATAAAAAAACAATTGGGAGTCTGAGGCGGGCGGATCACCTGAGGTCAGGAGTTGAAGACCAGCCTGGCCAACATGGTGAAACCCTGTCTCTATTAGCCAGGCATGATGGCAGGTGCCTGTAATCCCAGCTACTCAGGAGGCTGGGGCAGGAGAATCGCTTGAACCCGGGAGGCAAAGGCTGCAGTGACCCACGACAGTGCCACTGCATTCTAGCCTGGGTGACAGAGTGAGACTCTGCCTCAAAAAATAAAAATAAAATAAAACAATAAAAATTAAAAACAAACGAAAACCAAGCAAATAACAACAACAAAAGGCAAAAATAAAAATGCCTGTGAGAGATTTCTTACAGTCACTCATGATTAGTTTATGCTCCCAGAAGAGATATTTCTTCAATCAAGTCCCAATTTCCTCCTCTTTTATTGCATTGTTTTGTGAAGAAAGCTTAAAGAAATTAATTGTTGTCCTTGGATGTGAGGGAGGACTATACTATGCTTTCTCTAGAAGGCACTACTGTGTGTTTGAGTACATTTCTCAAATAATTAGTAGGTGTGAGTGGCTCCGCCAATAGACATGCCACATTTATTTTCAATGATCAGTTGAAAAACACACCTATAAGCTTATAATCGCTGACATTAACAAACAACAGGTATGAAGATGCTGTTCACAAAAAGTGCATGTAGTTCCATGTGTTTTATTTAATCTGTTTGAAATGAAGTTTGGCGTATCTATAGCACACAGCATGAAACATGTCATTTTGAATTTAACATTGTGCATAATGTATTCATAAGAATTATATTTATTTTTTAGCATTTATCTTCAAATCAAAGGTTAAAAGTTTCAAGATGCACAAAAGTGGTTAACCTTCTGTGAGAACTCTGAGAAATTACTGAAGACGTGAAAATGACAGGCTGGAGGAAGAAGTAAAGAACCTAGAAGGCCAAAATGGAATTCTAAGATGACATGGATCTTCATAGAAAAGAGAAAGGATTGATTGAAAAAATGAAAGGAAAAAAAAAAGGAATTATTAAACGGAAGCATTAGTTCAAGTAACGCCAAAACAATCAGCAAAGTAGATGTTAACAGCATTTCAAGTACATGTTACGAGTATGAGAAGTGCAATTCTAAATATTAGGCCCTTATGTTTTAATATATCAGCAAATACAGTATTTTGTTTCTAATTTAACAGATTTTTAAGAATGTTTTGTTAGTTGTGACATATTTCCAATAAATAATTATGTTTCAGAAGGACACTGGGTACAATAAAGTGGGTCTGACAATTAACTTACCTTTGAAACCTGAGCCCTTCGTTAGTCAATAGACTGGAACATGATTCTCCTCTCCCGCTTGGAGAAACCACAAGTTGTGTTTCCTTTAGGAACATTGGAAATTATTTTAGCCAAATGAAGAGTGTGCATTTCTTTGGCCAGGAGTTACCAGGCTGATAATCCTGATGCAGCGGTTCTCAAAGTGTCCTCAGAAGACCCGCAGTAGCACCAGCAGCACCAAAGGACTTTTTGGAAACACCAGTTTTCTAGGCCGGGCACAGTGGCTCATGCGTGTAATCCCAGCACTTTGAGAGGCTGAACTCCTGAGGTCAGGAGTTTGAGACCAGCCTGGCCAACATGGCAAAAACCCGCCTCTACTAAAAATACAAAAATTAGCCGGGTGTAGTGGCAGGCACCTGAAATCACAGTTAGTTGGGAGGCTGAGGCAGGAGAATTGCTTGGGAGGTAGAGGTTGCAGTGAGCCAAGATTATACCATTGCACTCCAGCCTGGGTGACAAGAGCAAAAACTATGATAAAAAAAAAAAAAAAAAAAAAAAAAAAAGGCTAGGCGCACAGTGGCTCACGCCTATAACCCCAGCACTTTGGGAGGTTGAGGTGGGTGGACACTTGAGGTCAGGAGTTCAAGACCTGCCAACATGGTGAAACCCCGTCTCTACAAAAACATGATGGCGCGCGCCTGTAATCCCATCTACTCAGAGGCTGAGGCGGGAGAATCGCTTGAACCCGGAAGGCGGAGGTTGCAGTGAGCTGAAATCGCGCCATTGCGCTCCAGCCTGGGTGACGTCACGAAAGAAAAAAGAAAAAAGCAACACCAGTTTTCTGACTCCACCGAAGACTTCCAGCCTCAGATACCATGAGGGCAGAACCCAGCAATTTGTGCTTTCACAAACCCTCCAGGAGTTGCTGAAATTTAAGAATCACTGCCCCCAAAAGTGGCCCTTATAACGAGATATCAGGTAAGGAAAGACGACATTATTACCTATGTGTAGTGTGTTAGCACTCTTTGTAAAACATGCGTGAAGACCTAAATCAAAGACTTTCTCCATGAGATATTCCCTAATCACATTAGTGAAGTAACACTATATTTCCTCTACTTTTCTACTGCTACAGAAATCTCCCCCGGTTAGGATAACCCCAGTTTCCTATTTATCTTTGTTTTTCCTGCAGTGCACAGCATGTCGCCCAGTAATTGATATGTTTAAATGTTAAAATTAAATGGAATGAATTCCTAAAATAAACAAATGTGGGACAATTTATTGCACTCTGTTCAAATTCCCATTTTGAGGTGGAATTCAAACAAACATGACAGTAAAGGCGGACAGTGAGCACAGGGACAAGAGAAAAGGAGAAAGGGAAGAAATACAGAGAACTAGATAGGAGGAAGTGTCAGACTGATGGGCGTAAGCCACCTCTACCTCTGGATATTGGTTTTCCTTTGAATTGTCGTATGTGCTCATATTGCTTATTAGTCATATCATAGAGCTGTCGGAAGATTCTTTTCAATTAAAATTTCAAATGTAATATTAAAATTGTTTGGATTCCTTCCTACTGAGCACAGGACACTGTCTGTGGAGCTGGTGGAACAGGACTGAATAGGGCCCTACTTGAAAGGAACTCAGCCTAGTGCAGTTTCTCAACCTCAGCACTATTGGCCTTTGGGGCCCGATAATCCTTTTGTGTGAGGGGCTGTTCTGTGCACTGTAGGATGTTTAGCAGCATCCTTGGCTTCTACTCAGTAGATGCCAGAATCAACCCCCTCCCCAAGAAGTGATAATTAAAAATGTCTCCAGACTTAGCCAAATGTCCCCTGAGGAGCAAAATTGTCTCCAGTTGAAAACCACTGGGTTGGCCAGGCGCAGTGGCTCAAGCCTGTAATCCCAGCACTTTGGGAGGCCGAGACGGGCGGATCACGAGGTCAGGAGATCGAGACCATCCTGGCTAACACGGTAAAACCCCGTCTCTACTAAAAAATACAAAAAACTAGCCGGGTGAGGTGGCGGGCGCCTGTAGTCCCAGCTACTCGGGAGGCTGAGGCAGGAGAATGGCGTGAACCCGGGAGGCGGAGCTTGCAGTGAGCGGAGATCCGGCCACTGCACTCCAGCCTGGGCGACAGAGCGAGAGACTGTCTCAAAAAAAAAAAAAAAAAAAAAAAAGAAAAGAAAACCACTGGGTTAGCAGGAGAGACAGATAAAGAGAAGTTTTCCATACACGATGATAATGCCATGATGCCATAGGGCTGGCAGGAGTGAAGGGAAGAGCTTCTCACAAAGACTCGGGTGGATGCAGGGAGGAGGAAAATTAGGAAATGAGGTGGGCAGAGTTTCAGTTAGCCTGTGGGGAAAATGAAGGAGAAGGGATAAAGAAGAAGAGGAGGAAGGAGGGAGGAAGAGTGACGAGTAATAGGAAATTATAGTTGACCTTGAACAACTTGGGGGTTAGGGATGCTGACCCCTGCACAGTCAAAAATCTGAGCTTAACTTTTGACTACCTTCAAACTTTCCTAACAGCCTACTGTTGACCAGATGCTTTACCAATAACATAAACAGTCTATTAACACATATTTTGTATGTTTTATGTATTATACACTGTATTCTTACAATAAAGTAAGCTAGAGGAAAGAAAATGTTATTAAGAAAATTGTAGGCTGGGTGTGGTGGCTTGTAATCCCAGCACTTTGGGAGGCCGAGGCAGGCGGATCACGAGGTCAGGAGATCGAGACCATGGTGAAACCCCGTCTCTACTAAAAATACAAAATATTAGCTGGGCATGGTGGCGGGCACCTGTAGTCTCAGCAATTTGGGGAGGATGAGGCGGGAGAATGGCGTGAACCCGGGAGGCGGAGCTTGCAGTGAGCCGAGATCGCACCACTGCACTTCAGCCTGGGTGACACAGTGAGGCTCCGTCTCAAAAAAAAAAAAAAAAAAATTGTAAGGAAGAAAAACTGTATTTACTGTTCATTAAGGGAAAGTAGATCATCATAAAGGTCTTCATCCTTGTCATCTTCACGTTAAGTAGGCTGAAGGAGGAGGGGGAGAGAGAGAAGAGATTGGCCTTGCTGTCTTAGGGGTGGCAGGGGTGGTAGAGGTGCAGGAGGTGGAAGGGGAGGCAGGGAAAGGCAGGCACACTCGGTGTAGCTTTCACTGAAAGAAATCTGCGTATGAGTGGACCCATGCAGTTCAAACCTGACTTGTTCAGAGTCAACTGTACTTGTTCCAGGCTAAGAACAGAGAATAAAAAAATGCACAGAGGCCTGAAACAGCATATTATATTAAAAGAACTCAAAGGTGGTAAATGCTTTACTACTGAAGCATAAAGTGAGAAAGGGGAATCATGGGCTCTGAAATTGCAGCCACAAGTCTACAGAACACATTTTTCATAGCCCAAGGTCAGTCTTCTATTACCCTTTGCAGTGAGGTTATCATCATCCGTTTTTCACTCGTCAGTGCTAGGGAGCCCATTAAATACTTGCCACTATACTTGGTCCCAATAGTTAATAGACTGCAGCATCTTTTATTTCTTCACCTAGCCTGAAATCAGTTGAGCTTTTGAAGAATCTTAGATATGTGGTTTTCTTCTTCACATTTAGAATGGGGCACTTAAAAAGATGCATAGTACTTGAAAATAGAGAAAGAAAATAGCATGTAGCAATTTGTGCCTTTATTCTGTCCAAACATCTCAAAAAGGAAAAAATAATTTTAAGGGTAAATATTGTTATCAATTTATCTGAGCTCTTTTGACTTCCTGTGAGCCTGAAAAAACAGGATCATGTCTTTTTAATATTTACCATAGTGCCTGATATGTAGGTGTTTGGCCAATGTTTATTAGATACATGTTCACTTTTATTATTAGTACTACTAACCACATTTTAATAGAGACTAATAATACCTGATAAACTTCTCAAGGATGTGATCTCATTTGATCACTATAACAACCCAATGAGGTAAGTGAGGAATAGTTGTTAACTCGAATACATGTTATATCTTATCCTTGACCCAGTATTACCCCAGTCATGCCTTCTTCTCCCTGCAATGAAAGAAAACAGATAAACACAAAATGTTGCATCCCATATAAGTGCTCATTCTTATGGTAGATAAGTAAATGGAAAAGATAGGTATGCATTTTCAATTTTTTTAAGTCCTAGAATTATAAAACAATAAAGAAGTGAGAAGGGAGAGAAATCTTAAGGGACCAACCTCTTGATTTTACAGGTGAAAAAACTAAGGCCACATAGCCATTTAGTGCAGAGCCAGGATTATAAACCAGATGTTTGGACTCCTCTGTGGTGGTGGACCTGAGGATATAACTAATTAGCGTCCTTACTGGAAAATTCCATGTATCTCTAAGGAGCAGATCACCACACACGTGCACAGCCCAAGCCTGGATTGTGGAGGTTTTTCGGGTAGACTTTGTCTTCAGTAGATAGATATGGTCCAGAAGAAGGCCAGCTTCAAGTATGTAAGAAAGGGCATATTCAAAACAAATACATGGCCGGGCACGGTGGCTCATGCCTGTAATCCCAGCACTTTGGGAGGCCGAGGCAGGTGGATCACGAGGTCAGGAGATCGAGACCATCCTGGCTAACAAGGTGAAACCCATCTCTACTAAAAAGTACAAAAAAAAAAAAAAAAATTATAAGGGTGTGGTGGCAGGCGCCTGTAGTCCCAGCTACTTGGGAGGCTGAGGCAGGAGAATGGCGTGAACCCGGGACGCGGAGTTTGCAGTGAGCCGAGATAGCGCCACTGCGCTCCAGCCTGGGCGACAGAGCGAGACTCTGTCTCAAAAAAGAGAAAACAAATACGTGTATGCCTATTCTTTTAAACCAGTACTTAACAATGGTATCCAGGTGTCCGAATATAATAGCTTATCTGTTTTATTTTTTCCCGAAAAGGAAACAAGGTCTTAGAGGTTACATTTTATATAGGATTTTGTTAGCCAAGTCAGCATCTGTTTGCATCTTAAAAATGAGTCATACCTATTCCTTGTAAGTAGGACAGGAGGGCAGCTGGAATTCCCCAGCTCACTCCTTGTCAGTGCTTCCTGCCTCTGTTGCTCTTTGTCCTCCACAGCACGCTTCATTGGCTAAAAAGTGAACCAGATACTTTGTTACCTCAGGGCAGTTGTAAGTACTGAGTCAGACGCCTTAGGCTTGTGTGATGGGAAGTTTAGGGCGAGACCAATGTCTTACTTTAACAACAGTGTGAATAAGTTAATCTCTTTTGAGATTTTATTACTCAATATTCCACCCAGAAAGAAACACAGATGACACTCAGCCTATCAAAGGCCATCTGGGACTGACAAATGCAGAGCTTGTTGTTGTAGATGACAAGGATCAGTGGATGGATCATCACTGAAAGAAAGGGAAACATTTTGAACTGTTGTGTCTCTCTCCTTGCTCACATGAAAAACAAAAAAATCCTTGGTCGGGCGCGGTGGCTCATGCCTGTAATCTCAGCACTTTGAGAGGCCTAGGCGGGCAGATGATTTGAGGTCAGAAGTTCGAGACCAGCCTGGCCAACATGACGAAACCCCGTCTCTACTAAAAATACAAAAACTAGCTGGGTGTGTTGGCGGGCACCTGTAATCCCAGCTACTTGGGAGGCTGAGGCAGGAGAATTGCTTGAACCTGGGAGGTGGAGGTTGCAGTGAGCTGAGGTCGTGCCACTGCACTCCAGCCTGGACCACAGAGTGAGACTCCATCTCAACAAACAAACAAACAACAAAAAATCCTTAACCACAGACTAAGTAAGCATTATTACACAGAGTGTCATTTGCTAATCTTGCTTGTGCCTGAACTTTGAAAGCACCAGGCCCTTGCTTTGGGAGTCGGGGGTGTGGGGTGTAAGTGTGTGTGTCCTCTAGAAGGAGACAACACTGAGAACAGAAGGAGAGGATCTTGGAGATTTGTTAATTTCCTATTGCAGTTAGCCTTGTCTTGGGCTTTCACTTTGGCACTTAAAATAACATACATACTCCCTTGCACAGCTGTTATTTTTTTCTCTTCATGTGTACAACTTGAATTATCCAATGGCCTTGCTTTGAGGATATTCATCCTATCTTATTGATTCTCTCACTGTGTAGGACAATGGAGAACACAGTAAGAAAACCCTCAACGGATACTACTTACACTAAATTAACTATGAATTCAAAGTTTTAAGATGCTACTTAATCATATAAGCCTGGTTCTCCAAAACTTCATCTGCCATGGGAAAAATCAAAGCTGGTAAAATGATTAAACTTGTAAAGGAATTAAACTGTAGGATTCACTCATTTTATAATTGGTATTTTCACCCTAAGAGCTTTGTTTTCCTCTCTGGTGCTTAAAAACAAAGTAAAACAGACAAAACAAGATTAACTAAATTAAAACTCCCGTGACTTAAAAAAAAAATAGCCAAGAATAATGTGCAAGCGTCTAGTTAGGCCAACAGATGTGCCTAACATGTGTGAACTGGGAACACCAATGAACATGAAGGCTGAGGAAGAGCACCACCGCCTGCTTCTTTTCCTGCTTGTGTTCTTGCAGAGGGTCAGGCTTAGAGACCACATATGATCAGCTCAACACATGAGTCCACCAAGCAGCCCATGAGGAACTCTTCCTTCCAGAGTTGTGCACACCATGCAGCGTGGTCCACCTGCAGAAGCACAGAACAGGTGCTGCCTGGGCCAGAGGTCCATTCAGGTCATGGAATTGGTCTCAATGCCATTTGGGCATGAATCCAGGGTCCTGGGTACCAGTCGCATGTTCTAGGTAGGGAGTGTTATGTACTAGGTGAGCATGGGGTTCCATTGGGCATGTTCCCTTGTCTTGTAGGATGTTAGCTCTGAGGGGCGTGGCTGCAAGAAGGCTAGCCTTGAGCTCTCTAAAAGGCAGGGCTCAGGACAAAGCTCCCAGTTGCTCAGGCCTGTGGGTAGTACTACTTAAAAATGCCCTTGAGAACTTCTTTAAAATGTAAATGTCTCGATCCTTTTGTGGTTCAAAAGCATGATGATTGGGTGTTCACAGGCATGTGTGAGACGTGCCACCCTCTGAACCTCCTTATGACCCGGTACATTACCTCTCTGACCTGAAAAAAAAAAAATGCAAATTTCTGGATTCTACCCGCCTCCCCGCACTCTGACACGATGATATAGCAG
This sequence comes from Macaca thibetana thibetana, assembly GCF_024542745.1. Lineage (NCBI taxonomy): Eukaryota > Metazoa > Chordata > Mammalia > Primates > Cercopithecidae > Macaca > Macaca thibetana. Next base: position 84,906,622 of record NC_065592.1, read on the forward strand.
CTCTGTGGTAGGACCCAGGAATCTGCCTGTGTAATCACAGGTTGATATTCTGGTGTTTCCTGGTTTTGCTCTGCTGATTTGGGGGATGTTTACCAGCAGGAGAGCGGCCTCTTTCCTCTGCCCTCCCCCAGACCCCAGTGACTCAGGCTCCTACTGCTCCTCCTGCTCCGTCTGTTGCTGGCCTGTCTGTTGTGGTTGCCAGCGCTACTTTGCAGACGCTGCCTGCTCCCTGCACGCCAACACAGACTCTGCTTCCCTGCTACCGCTGCTGCTGTTGTTTGTTCCGTCCCTGGCTTATTGTAGGAGAACTCATTGTTCTGTTGCCACTACCACCAAGCTGCAAACACCAGGCTCACGGTGCAAGGGGAAAGGGTTTCTCCTCTGGGTGTTCTGCCTCTATCGCCTAGGCTCTCAGGCTTTGTTGTCAATGGCACTGCGAGACCCTAAACTGTGGCCTTGTGATTCCCACATCTCCATTTAGTTCTTTCTTTTGTTCTCTGAGATCTGAGAAGGAACCCATGTCTTTCAGTATTCCTGTTTTCTTTCAATACTTCCCCCCTCCCCCACTCCAGAATTTAGGGCAACCTTCTCCTATGGTCTGAATGTTTATATTCCCCCCAACTCACCAAATTCATATGTTGAAATCTTAACCCCTAAGGTGGTGGTATTAGACACTGAAGCCTCTGGGAGGTAATTAAGTTATAAGGACAAAGCCCTCATGAATGGAATTACTGCCCTTATAAAAAAAGGCCCTAGAGAGCCCGCTAGCTCCTTCCACTACGTGAGGACAGAATTTGAAGGTGCTGTCTACGAGGAACGGTCCCTTGCCAGACACCAATCATCTGGCACCTTGATCCTGAACTTCCTATCCTCCAGAATTGTAAACAAATAAATTTCTCTTGTTTATAAACCATAAGTTCATGATTTTTTTTAGACGGAGTTTCGCTCTTGTTGCCCAGGCTGGAGTGCAATGGTGCTATCTTGGCTCACCACAAACTCTGCCTCCTGTATTCAAGTGATTCTCCTGCCTCAGCTTCCCAAGTAGCTGGGATTACAGGCATGTACCACCATGCCCGGCTAATTTTGTATTTTTAGTAGAGACGGGGTTTCCGCATGTTGGTCAGGCTGGTCTTGAACTCCTGACCTCAGGTGATCCACCCACCTCGACCTCCCAAAGTGCTAGGATTATAGACGAGAGCCACCGCCTCTGTCCAAGTTCATGGTTTTTGTAATTAGCATCCCAAATGAACTAAAACCCCCACCATCCTGAAGGTTCTGAATCTGAGGACCCAAGACTTGGCTCTTAGCCTTAGTGTCCTGCTCCCACTATTTTCAGAGGGCCCAATATAAATTTCCTCAGTTTCTGAAGTAGGTGGACTCGCAGAGTGACCTTTAGTATGACCTTTGTTACATTTACAAAATAGATTGCTTACAGGGTTAGACAAATATAGTTGGCCTTCTCTATCCCTGCCTTCCATATCTATGGGTCAAAAATATTTGGAAAAAAAATGTGTCTGTATTGAACATGTGTAGACTTTATTTTCTTGTATATTTCCTAAACTATATATAGTATAATAACTACACAGCATTCGTATTGTATTAAGCATTACAAGTAGTGTAGTTATGATTTAAAGTATGTGAGAGAATATGCACAGGTTATATAGAAATACTATACCATTTTTTTTTTTTTTTTTTTTTTTTAATCAGGGACTGAAGCATCTTTTCAGCTATGGCTTTGGTATCCAGTGGGGGTCCGGGAACCAGTCCTCCATGAATACCAAGGGATAACTCTAATTGCTAAATCATTTCCTATTTTTGTGAACTAATAAAGGACTGTGTGAAAAACATGAAGACTGAAAATGGCCAAAAATTAAAGAATAGTATGCTTATTCAAGCCTGGTGTGGTGGCGGGCACTTGTAGTCCTAGCTACTTGGAAGGCTGAGATGGGCCTAGGAGTTTGAGGCTATAGAGGGCCATGGTTGCACCTGTGAATAGTCACTGCACACCAGCTTGGGCAATATAGCTAGACCCTGTCTCTAAAAAAGAAAAATTCTGCTGTAATAAACCTGCACGCATAAAATGATGTCTGTGTATCTATGTAGTGTGTATATACATATGTGTATAGGAAATGTGTGCGTGTGTGTTTGTGTGTGTGGATACTGTATTAGTTAAGACAAAAAAAATCTGGCTTCATATGTTATAAAATAATGTCTTGAGCTATCCATTCAAGTGTGCTTTCTTGTTTCTCTGTTTTTTTTTTTTTTTTTTTTTTTTTTTTTCCCTATTTCATTCAGGGGTTTTCACTGCCTTTGGGAAAAAGTGACACAGCAAAACACTTAGAAGAATCAAATGTTCTTCCTTTGAGGATGTGGTCTGCACATAAGAGAGAACATTTAGAGTCAGATTATGAGACTAAACCAGTTTCCTTCACCTGCAGCTGGATAAAAATTTCTAGAGGAAGGAGAGAATCAGGAAAGATTGAAGACTTGACTCCCTGTTAAGGGTTCTGCCCGAATTCTGAGAATAGAGAATAAAAGACACCCTCTCCCTCTCTAGTATATTTTGTCAGTGAAGGTCAGAGAGGCCCACGAAATCAGGTCTGGGGAGCAAGGTAAAACCCAGAATTTCTACATGATCATGTTAAAGTGGGAATGAAGGAATATCATTATAGTGTATCTGGGCAGGTGGGCATGAGACAGCCTGATTGAGTTTCTGAAATCCCAGGTCAGTGTGGGAGCAGCAGAATATTTTATGTGGCTGAGAGCTCCATAGTTTCTTTCTTTCTTTCTTTCTTTGAGATGGAGTCTCACTCTGTTGCCCAGGCTGGAGTGTAGTGACACAATCTCTACTCACTGCAACCTCTGCCTCCCTGGTTCAAGTAATTCTCATGCCTCAGCCTCCTGAGTAGCTGGGATTACAGATATGTGCCACCACACCTGGCTAATTTTTGTATTTTTAGTAGAGATGGGATTTTACCATGTTGCCCAGGCTGGTCTCAAACTCCTGATCTCAAGTGATCCACCCGCCTCAGCCTCGCAAAGTGCTGGGATTACAGGCGTGAGCCACCAGCAGTCCCAGCTACTCAGGAGGCTGAGGCAGAAGAATCGCTTGAACCAAAGGGTGGAGGTTACAGTGAGCCAAGATTGTGCCACTGCACTCCCGCCTGGTGACAGAGCAGGACTTCATCTTAAAAAAAAAAAAAAAAAAAAAAGAGCTTCTCAAGGTATTTTCTGTGCTTCTTGTTTTCTCTTTTGTATTTCTCATCTTTATGTCTTTGTGTTTCATTCTGAATAACTTTAGCGATCTGTCTCCCAGTTCACTAATTATCTTCTCAGCTATGTCTAGTATTGTAATTTATTGAATTATTAGTTTTAGGTATCAATTTTTAAGCTTTAGGATATCTAATTTGCCGCTTGTTTTCTGCCATAATTTTTTTTTTGAGATGGAGTCTCACTCTGTCGCCCAGGCTGGAGTGCAGTGCAGTGATGCGATCTCAACTCACTGCAAGCTCCGCATCCTGAGTTCACACCATTCTCCTACCTCAGCATCCTGAGTAGCTGGGACTACAGGCGCCCACCACCACGCCCAACTAATTGTTATTTTTTGTATTTTTAGTAGAGATGGGGTTTCACTGTGTTAGCCAGGATGGTCTCCATCTCCTGACCTCGTGATCCACCCACCTCGGCCTCCCAAAGTGCTGGGATTACTGGCATGAGCCACCACCTGCCTCTGTCATAATTTTTAACCATGACTTTTAGCTCCTTAAACATAGCAAGCACAGTTGTTTATATATTTATCTGATAATTCCAGCATCAGGCGCCTCTAGGGTCTACTTTCGTCTACTTCCATTTTTTTTTTTTTTAATTTACATTAACAGTGTCTAGTCTGCATTTATGCCTGGTTACTTTTTATTGTGTGTTAGACATTGTTTTTGACAAATAATTTTTAAAACACAATGTGTACAAATCATACGAAGCCTAGACTGGTGTTTTGTTCACCAAAAAAGATTTTAAATTACTTTAGTTATGTTCGTAGGGACACTGTTAACTCAGGATGATGTTAATTCAAGTTTCAGATTTGATATTTTCCAGGTCAGCTGGACCCACTGTCCCTGCTGTATGATTTATTTCTTAAAGCAATATCAGTTCAATTCTGCAGCTGTCTTATATACTATGGAGCTCTCAGTCACATAAAATATTCTGCTGCTCTCACACTGCCCTGTAGTTTGTAAGAGGAATAGTTTACTTCCGTATTACTCTTACATCTAGGGTGTAGCTCTTTGAGCTACCAGTCCAAAGTGAAGAATAATTTACTGAATTCCTACCTTCTCTGGCTCTAGGCACTGATTTTTGTTTTCCCTCTTGGCCACCTATCTTCAACTGGAAAATGCCCTCAATTTAAAAATGCTCCAAGTGCCAAGCTTTCCTATCTGAATTCCCATTTTTTCCTGTATCTGGCTGGCAATTCATTAGAATCCTGCTGGCCCTGTGATGCTTCTAAGATTTTCATCTTTTATTTTTATTTGTCTATTTATTTGAGATGGAGTCTCACTCTGTTGCCCAGGCTGGAGTGCAGTGGTATGATCTCAGCTCACTGTAACCTCCATCTCCTGGGGTTAAGTGATTCTCCTGCCTCAGCCTCCCAAGCAGCTGGGACTATAGGCGTCCACCAGCATGCCCAGCTAATTTTGCATTTTTAGTAGAGATGGAGTTTCACTGTGTTGGCCAGGCTGATCTTGAACTCCTAACCTCAGGTGATCTGCCTGCCTTAGCCTTCCAAAATGTTGGGTTTATAGGCATTAGCCACCACATCTAGCCTGAAGTTTTTATTAAAAATGCTTTACTGGGCTGGGCAGGATGGCTCATGCCTGTAATCCCAGCACTTTGGGAGATTGAGGTGGGTGGATCACTTGAGGTCAGGAGTTCAAGACCAGCCTGACCAACATGGTGAAATCCCGTCTCTACTGAAAATACGAAAATTAGCCTGGTATGGTGGTGTATGCCTGTAATCCCAGCTACTCAGGAGGCTGAGGCAGGATAATCGCTTGAATCTGGGGGCAGAGGTTGCAGTGAGCTGTGATCGTGTCACTGCACTCCAGCCTGGACAACAAGAGCAAGACTCCGTCTCAAAAACACACACACAAAAAACAACAACAACAACAAAACTTCACCAGAATTAAATTCCAGTCATCTTGAAGTCATGATCATGACGCTGTGGAAGAACCGGTGAGGTAGGATGAGACAGAATCTCAGATGCTATGCTGATTTGGGGCTGTGATGATTTTGGGCGATAGACTATGATGAGGCTTCAAAAAGAGTGCAATAGTGTATTTTAATTTCTTTGGGTAGATTCAAATTAATCTTCAGAAAGACAAAATGCAAATGTAGTCTTGTTAGAGCTTGCTGATGAGACTAAATTTTCCAAGTGTTTGAGGAATGCCTAACAAGGGAAAGGCAGAGCAAACTATTTTTAATGACCTTATGGCTCTGAATTGCTAAAAGGGAGTCAGTCCACCAGGCTCAGGCTACTTAGAGTAGAGGATCCTGTTTCAGTCACAGACTGGCTCATCTCTTAATCTGCCATAAAATGATGGCCTAGCATACATGTGGGAGCTGGGGCTAAGGGAGAAGGAGGTGCTGTGTTTTGCAGAAGAAGGTACGTTCTATAATAAGGACTGACTCTTCCCTAGCCTTGGAGGGGAAATACTTGTGAGACAGTGGCCAGGATCAGCTTAACTGCCCTCTCTTCTTGCTTTACCTATGGGAAACTGAGCCCCTTTTTGCAGAGTATATTCATCCATTGAACCCTCCCACCTTATGATGCATAAAGTGATAAAGGCTTGGAGATCTGGAGGAATCCAAGGTGCGATCCCTGGCTCTAGAAGAAACTCTGGGCAGCCGGCATGATTTACTTTTCTCTGCTCCAAAGACTGGGGGATAAATTAAAGGAAAAGAGGGCATGACCCAGCCATCCACTGGTGCGAGTTGTTGCTTTAAGCAAAGACTACTGTTTCCCTTCCTGATTTTCCCCTGACCATACTCTCCCAGAGATGTCTCCCAGTAACCACCAGAGTTGTGGTTAAGTACACCTAGCCAATCCAATAAATCCACGGGAGATGCAGTCCACATAGCCTTGCATGACTTGTCATGTGAGTTACCGTTCTGGAGAGACAAACTCAGGCTGAAAACTTATTTGAGATAGCTTATGAAAACAAAGATAATTTATGGTGAGGATACAGGCACTCTCATACAATCTAAGGCAGAAAAACAGCTAAGCATCAGAACAAACTGGACCAAAGACTTAAACACTTCTACTCCTTTGTGTAATTGGTTTCATGCGCTTCTCTCTCTCCCTTCGTCTCTCTCTCTTTCTCTCTGTGGACTAGCTTTTTCTACTTTTCATATACAAATTTTAAAAATATAATTTCTAGCCAGGTGCAGTGACTCACGCTTGTAATCCCAGCACTTTGGGAGGCTGGGGCGGGTGGATTACTTGAGATCAGGATTTTAAGACCAGCCTGGCAATCATGGCAAAATCTCGTCTCTACTGCAAATACAAAAATTAGCTGGGTGTGGTGGTGCACGCCTGTAATCTCAGCTACTTGGGAGGCTGAGGCAGGAGAATCGCTTAAACCCTGGATGCAGCGGTTGCAGTGAGCTGAGATTGTGCCACTACACTCCAGCCTGGGTAACAGAGGGAGACTTTGTCTCAAAATAAATGAATGAATAAATAAAATAATAAAAATAAATAAATTAATTAAATTTCTACAATTTCCCAACATTGAATGTCAACAATTTGGAGAGGGACAGCTGTCTCTTGTTCTCTCTCTTTTCCAATTCTCAATTCCTGGGTCAGATGCTTTCCCTGGCTCAACTGACTATTGTTGTGGGGTAGGGCCATGAAACAGAAATATCACATTAGGATCCAACCTTTAACTATGTAGATGGACAGCAGTTCACAGAAAAAGTGGTTGGGAGGTGGAGGCAGGTGCTGAACAGATATTCTAAAAGGGCTCCACCAAAGAAAGCTATTTGTTATATTTATGAACATGCTGGAAAATTCTTTCAATTGTGTTCATGAAGAAATTATGATTGATTGGTTAAAAGCTAACACACATGTAGATTATGTAACCTCTTTTTTTTTTTTTTTTTGAGACGGAGTCTTGCTCCTTGCCCAGACTGGAGTGCAGTGGGATCTTGGCACACTGCAAGCTCCGCCTTCCGGGTTTACGCCATTCTCCTGGCTCAGCCTCCCAAGTAGTTGGGACTACAGGTGCCCGCCACTACGCCTGGCTAATTTTTTTGTATTTTTAGTAGAGACTGGGTTTCACTGTGTTAGCCAGGATGGTCTCGATCTCTGACCTTGTGATCTACCTGCCTCGGCCTCCCAAAGTGCTGGAATTACAGGTGTGAGTCACTGTGCACAGCCTATATAACTTCTTAAATCTGTATCTAGTATCTGAATCTACATATTATTTTGGCATATATAGACAAATCCCAGATACTTCAAAGGCTATCATTAGAAAAATGTTAATGAAAAGGTTAGTGGAATCCTTTATATTTAGTACCTGTGAGAATGTCCAGTTTAACTTTCTTACTCTACTGATGAAGAAACAGAACTGAAATCAAAAGATTATAAAGCTATTTTCAAGATGCATTTAGGTTTTCATTCTAAATGCTGAAAAAAGATATCCCTGCAAATAGCGGTTAAGAAATTAAGAAGTCCAAAACCCAATAATGTAGTTGGCAGCCTGTTATAAAGATTTAGAGTATTCAAAGATAAAGTGAAATAAAAAGACTACTATTAATTTTTTTATACCAGAATAGAAACAGTTTATTTTCATTATCACTACACTTACTTCAGATATATCTATTATCTAAGTTGATGCTTGCAAAGACTCCTGATTCTTACACAAAGGCAGTTGATTCATGGATCTCTTAGAGGAAAAAAAAAATAGTTGGATGTGTTACAGCTATATGAATCATGTAGGATACTGCTTAAAGCTATATTTATCATGGATGAGGGAAAGTTTTCAGGGGAAACTATGAATCTACCTAAAGTTACCCAGTTCACCTCTGTTCCAAGGGACTCATCTTTTCAGCATTTTGTTTAGCATGTTACAAAGGTACCTCAATGTCTTCTACACTATTAGCATTGTGGGAAGAAACTCTCCCGGAGCTGCTAGAAGTCATCCTTGAAAGTCTGGATTTCTCCTGAAAACTTGTATTTCTGTCATTGTGTTAACTACCTTCTTGAATCCTTTTGATCCTGACCTCCATGTCCTCTTCCCTTGGTTGCATTTAAATTTAGCTGCATATAACCTTGCTCTTTTCCTTCTAATCCAACCTATAAACCATATCAGGGGAGGATATGTGATTTGTCAATTTTTTCCCTCACTTCCTCCTCAAGAACTTTCAGTGGCCCCATATTACCTCTGAGATTAAATTGTAGCCACTCATCCTGAGTTTTGGTGTTCCACAATCTAATGTATCTAGTTAGCTTTATGTTCTAGTCTGTTTGGGCTGCTATAAAGGAAGATTGAGGCCAGATAATTTAATAAGAAAAAAGACTGACTTGGCTCACAATTCTGCTTGCTGGAAGATTGAGCATCTGGTAAAAGCCTTAGGCTGCTTCTATTCATGGCAGAAGGGTAAGCGGAGCCTTCATGTGCAGAAAGCACAGGGCAAGGGAGGCAACAAGGGAGGTGTGGAAAGGTGCCAGGCTCTTTTTAACAACCGCTTCTCAAGGGAACTAATACAGTGAGAACTCACTGACTCTTTCTACAGGGAGGTAATTAATCTATTCGTGAATGATTCTCCCCCATGACCAAAATATTTCTCATTAGGCCCCACCTTCAACATTGGGATAAAATTTCAACATGAGGTTTGGAGAGGGAACAAACATCCAAACTCTAGCATTCTGCCTTTGGCCCCGTAAAACTTATGTCCTTCTTACATTCGAATACAATAGTTTCTTCCTAATAGTCCCTAAAAGTCTTAATTGGTTCCAGCATAAACTCAGAAGTCCAAAGTCCAAAGTACCACCTGAGACTCAAGGCAACTTCCTTACAGCTGTGAGCCTGTAAAATAAAAAATGAGTTATATTCTTCCATGATACAATGGTTGTACAGGCATTGAGTAAATATTCCCATTTCCCTAATGGAGAAACTGGCCAAAAGAAAGTGGTAACAGGGCCCATCCAAGTCTGAAAACCAGTGGGGCAGACATTAATTCTTAAAACCCCAAAATAATTTCCTTTGACTCCATATTACACATCCTGGGCATAGTGGTGTGAGGGGTGGGTCCTAAGGCCTTAGGCAGCCCCACTCTTTGGCTTTGCTGGGTGCAGCCCAATGCCTGTGCCTTTTTCAGGCTGCAGTTGTATGTTGCTGGTGGCTCTATAATTCTGGGGTCTGGAGGGTGGTAGCCCTGCTCCCATAGCGGCAATAGATACTGCCCAAGTAGAGGCTGTCTGTGTGGATCCGCCCCTATGGCAGACTTCTGCCTGCCTTCCCAGGCTTTCCAGTAAATCCTCTGAAATCTAGGTGGAAGCTGCCAAGCCTCCAACATTTTTGCATTATGGGCACCTGCAGATTTCACACCATGAAACCACCAAGGCTTACCACTTACACTCACCTGAGCAGTGGCTCAAGCCGTACCTGGGGCCATTTGAGCCATGTCTGGAGCCAGAGTGGTCAGGATGCAGACAGCAGCATCCTGAGGCAGCGCAGGGCAGTGGTGCCCCAGGCTTGTCCTGCAAAATTATTTTGTCCTCCTAGGCCTCTAGGCTTGTGATGGGAGGAGCAACCTCAAAGGTTTCTGAAATGCCTTTGGGGCCTTTTTTTCCAATGTCTTGGCTATTAGAACCTAGTTCCCATTTAGTCATGCTAATATCTCTCTAGCAAGTGTTTGGCTGCATCCTTGAATTCCTCTCCTGAAAACACTCTCTCTTCCTCTACCACATGGCCAGGCTGCAAATCTTCCAAATTTTTATGCTTTACTTGGTTTTTAGTTACAATTTACAACTTTAGGTCATTCCTTTGCTGCTATATCTAATTAACAATCAGATTTACAATAAAAAGCAGTATAAACCAAAAAGTATCTGAGACAGGTCTCAATCAATGTAAGGGTTTATTTTGCCATGGTTAAGGACCATGGCCCATGAAACAGCCTCAGGAGGTCCTGAGAACATGTGCCCAAGGTAGTTTTGTGTAGCTTGGTTTTTTACATTTTAGGGAGACAGAAGTTACAGACAAAAACATAAATCAATACATGCAAGGTATATATTGGTTTGGCCCAGAAAGGCAAGACATCTCCAAGTGGGGGCTTCCAGGTCATAAGTGTATTCAAAAATTTCCTGATTGGCAATTGGTTGAAAGAGTTAAGCTGTGCCTGAAGAGTTGAAGTCAGTTTGAATTAAGATAAAGAGGTTGGCTGGGTACTGTGGCTCATGCCTGTAATCCTAGCACTTTAGGAGGCTGAGGTGGGCAGACTGCTTGAGCCCAGAAGTTTGAGATCAGCCTGGGCAACATGGTGAGACCCTGTCTTTCCAAAAAATACAAAAATTAGATGGGCATGGTGGAGCACACCTGTAGTCCTTGCTACTCGGGAGGCTGGGGCAGGAGGATTACTTGAGCCCAGGAGGCAGAGGTTGCAGTAAGCTGAGATTGCACCTTTGCATTCCAGCCTGGGTGACAGAGCCATACCCTCTCTGGAAAAAAAAATAAAAAATAAAATTGTGAAAGTAAAGGTTCTTGTCACGTGGATGAAGCCTCCAGGCAGCAGGCTTCAGAGTGAATAGATGATGAATGTCTCTTACTAGAACTTAAAAGGTGTCAGACTCTCTGGAAAAGACTTGGTAAGGGAAAGAGATTCTCTACAGAACACTAATTTCCCCCACAAGAGACAACGTTGCAGAGCCTTTTCAAAATGTCAAATAAATATATTTTGGGATAAAATACTTGTATTGTATTGTATTGTATTGTATTGTATTGTATTGTATTGTATTGTATCATATTTTTGAGACAGAGCCTTGCTCTGTCATCCAGGCTGGAGTGCAGTGGCACGATCTCGGCTCACTGTGACCTCCGTCTCCCCAGCTCAAGTGATTCTCCTGCTTCAGCCTCCTGAGTAGCTGGGATTACAGGTGTCTGCCACCATGCCTGGCTAATTTTTTGTATTTTTATTACAGACGGGGTTTCACCATGTTGGATAGGCTGATCTCAAACTCTTGACCTCAAGTGATCTGCCTGCCTTGGCCTCCCAAAGTGCTGGGGTTACAGGCGTGAACCACCGCACATGGACAATAAAATGCTTTTATTTCCTTTAGGTCTTGCTATGTCTTGTGCTGCTATAACAGAGTTGGTTCACATTTGGTATCTTATTGCTACAAGGAGTCTCTTTTGTCAGTCATATGATCTCTGTTTTAATGGTAATGCTGGTCATTCGTGTCTAAACTCCAAAGGGGGAGGGTATAATAAGGCATGTTGGATACCCTCTCATCCTGTTATGGCATGAGCTAGTTTTTCAGGTTTCTTTGGGATCTCCTTGACCAAGGGGTCCATTCCGTTGATTGAGGGGAGTTTGAATTTTAGTTTTGATTTCCAGCAGCCATGCCACCTCTTGAATGCGGTACTGCTCAGAAATTTCTTCTGCTGGCTGGGCATGGTGACTCATGCCTGTGAGAGGCAGGCACTTTGGAAAGCTGAGGTGGGCAGATCACTTGGGCTCAGGAGTTTGAGACCAGCCTGGGCAGCATGGCAAAATTCCATCTCTACAAAAAGTACAAAAAGAAATTAGCCAGGTGTAGTGGCATGTGCTTGTACTCCCAGCTACTTGGGAGGCTGAGGTGGAAGAATGACCTGAGCCCAGGAGATAGAGGTTGCAATGAGCCGAGATCATGCCACTGCATTCCATTCTAGCCTGAGTGACAGAGCAAGACCCTGTCTCAAAAAAAAAAAAAAAAAAAAAAAAAAAATTCTGGCAGATATCCTAGGTCCTAGGTCCTAGGTCATCACTCCATCACTCTTAACTGCAACCTTCCACAAATCCATAGGACATGGACACAATACAGCCAAGTTTTTTTTTTTCTAAAGCATAACATGGAACCCTTTGCTCTAGTTCCCAGTAAGTTTCTCATTTCCTTCTGAGACCTCCTCAGCATTGCCTTTACTGTCTATATTTCTATCAGTATTTTGGTCAAAACCAGTTAACCAATCTCTAAGAAGTTCCAAGCTTTCCCTCATCTGCCTGTCTTCTTCTGAGCCCTCCAGGTACTTCCAACCTCTGTCCAATGCCCTGTTCCAAAGTTACTTCCACATTTTCAGGTGTCTTTACAGCAACACTTCACTACTTGGTACCAGTATTCTGACTGTCCATTTTGCATTGCTTTAAAGGAATACCTGAGGATGGGTCATTTACAAAGAAAGAGGTTTATTTGGCTCACAGTTCTGCAAACCTATACAAGAAGCATGGTGCCTGGATTTGCTTCTGGTGAAGGCAAGGAAGCTTCCACTCATGGCAGAAAGTGAAGGGGAGCCTCCATGTGCAGAGATCACATGGTGAGAGAGGAAGAGCGTGAGAGGAGAGGAAGCTGCCACACTCTTTTTAACAGAGGTACAGGCTTTTGAGGGAACTAACAGATTGAGAACTCACTCACTACCACCCCTGCCAGGGAGGGCATTAATCTATTCATGAGAGATCCACCCATACAACACATACCTTCATTAGGCCTCACCTCCAACATTGGGATTAAATTTCAACATGAAGTTTGGGAGGGCGAACATCCAAACTACAGCACCTTGTTTCTTGTTGTTTTCTAATATTTATCCTTTATCCCAGGAAATGGGGGGTAGGAAGATGAGTTCTTGGTGTACTCTAAGCAGTCATGCTCAGCCTGTACTATCAAATTTTATTCCACTTATTCTTCTGTTGAGGCTTGCATGACTTCCTTAAGGTACAATGGCAGAGATAGCCACATAGGTAGTAAAATCAGGGGCAGACAGTTTTCTGCCACGAATTTGCCTCAGGGAAATTCCTCATCTTTGACTTTCCTCATTCTGACTTCTTTTTTCTTTTAATTCTACCTCCTCTCCAAACCTGGCACTATTCCTTTCCAATCTTTATCCTTGTCCTTACTGTTTTGAAGTTGGCTCTTATGCCTGTTTGTCTTTGCAATCTGTCTCTGCATTGCCATGTTGGTAGTTGTTTATTTTTGTCCCTAGTCATGATTCGCAGAACTTTGCTGTGGTCATTTTGATGCCCCTCCCTTTGACTGTTACAAACCACGAGAACTCATGCAAGTGGCCACATGTTGTAGTGGTTAAGAGCACAGGCCCTGTAGCTTAACTTGAAACTCAGCACAACAACATGCTGGCTGTGTGACTAAGGCAAGTTAAATGACCACTCTGTGTCCTGATTTTCTTATCTATAAAATGGAACTAGAATAGTACCTCCTCAAAGGGATGTTGTGAAGCTTCAGTGAGTTAATACAGATATAATGATTAGTTATCTGCCTCCATTAAATCCAATCATCAATACTACCAATCTTTATTAAAACTTCTGACTTTTTTTTTTTGGATGTGGCCAGGTCCTGAACCAAATTGGTTTTTCCAAGTCAAATTTAAATCTACCTTCCTTCCCTTCCTTTTTTCTCAGTGCCAAATTGTTCTTCAGTTTCCATCTCTAGCCCCATAATCTTTGATTTCTCTTGCCCACATGGATGGTTACCTTTTCTGAAATGTCATAGCCCTTATAGTGCTAGCCACCTATTTTGATGCCAAATCTTTACACCAACCAATGTTATCACTTAATCAAGTCTTACATCTATGTCTTAATTTCTCCAACCAAACCTAAGACTTGTTGGTGCCAAGAATCAAATCTCATACTTTTGAGTTATTCAAACCGTACATAACAGTAGATACTGAATAAGTATCTGTCTGTGTGAATTTTTTTGAATAACTAGAATTCTCTTAAAGAGCCTAGAAGCAACTGGGTGCAGTGGCTCACGCCTATAATCCCAGCACTTTGGGAGGCCGAGGCAGGCGGATCACCTGAGGTCAGGAGTTTGAGACCAGCCTGACAAATATGATGGAACCCTGTCTCTACTACAAATACAAAAATTAGCTGGGTGTGGTGGCATGCGCCTGTAATCCCAGGTACTCAGGAGGCTGAGACAAGAGAATTGATTGAACCCGGGAGGCGGAGGTTGTAGTGAGTCAAGATCACACCATTGCACTCCAGCCTGGGCAACTAGAGCAAGACTCCATCTCAAAAAAAAAAAAAAGCCTAGAAGCTTTCCAGGGTGGTCTTGGGGGTATTGGCTTTAGAAGAGGAAGCTTGATAGATGAAAACTTCCAGATCAACAGCATTCTGTGTACTTCTCAGAAACAAGGTATGACTAGACTGAAAGATCTGAAGTCAGGAAGAAACTTCTTGGCATCAGTCTATGCCCTTAGGAAGAAGTGAGTCATAAGTTCTATTAGCATACATAGCTGAAAAACTGAAAGAGGATGTAAGAGAAAGGATTGTAAAAAAACTAAAAAGAAAAACAAATAAAAAAACCCCAAAAAAACAACAAAAAAACCCCCCAAAACCTGGGTGAGGTATTTGCAATACTAGAGCCAAAGAATTTGACCTGAGAGGCTGGGCGTGGTGGCTCACATCTGTAATCCCAGCACTTTGGGAGGCCGAGGTGGGTGGATCACTTGAGGTCAGAAGTGTGAAACTAGCGTGGCCAACTTGGTGAAACCCCATCTCTACTAAATACACATAAAAAAGGGCCCGGCGAGGTGGCTCATGACTGTTAATTCCAGCACTTTGAAAGGCCGAGGCGGGAGGATTATCTGAGGTCAGGAGCTCGAGACCATCCTGGCTAACATGGTGAAACCCTGTCTCTACTAAAAATACACAAAATTAGCCGGGTGTGGTGGCATGTGCCTGAAGTCCCAGCTGCTTGGAGGCTGAGGCAGGAGAATCACTTCAACCTAGAAGGTGGAAGTTGCAGTGAGCTGAGGTCGTGCCACTATACTCCAGTCTGGACGACAGAGCAAGACTCTGTCTCAAAATAAATAATTAACTGGGTGTGGTGGCACACACCTGTAATCTCAGCTGCTCCTGAGGCTGAGGTGGGAAAATCGCTTGAACCCAGGAGGCAGAGGTTGCAGTGAGCTGACATTGCGTCACTGCACTCCAGCCTAGGGGGGAAAAACAGAAAGAAAGAATTCTGATCCAGGCACTGACTCATTGACCAAGTCATCTTCACTCTTCAGGCCTCAGCTTTCTTCCTTTGTGTTTTTTTTTTTGAGACAGTCTTACTCTGTTGCCCAGGCTGGAGTGCAATGGCACAGTCTTGGCTCACTGCAACCTCTGCCGCCTGGGTTCAAGCAATTCTCCTGCCTCAGCCTCCCGAGTAGGTGGGATGACAGGTGCCCGCCACCACGCCCAGCTAATTTTTGTATTTTTAGTAGAGACAGGGTTTCACCATCTTGGCTAGGCTGTTCTCGAACTCCTGACCTCGTGATCCACCCACCTCAGCCTCCCAAAGTGCTGGGATTACAGGCGTGAGCCATCGCGCCCAGTGAGGTCTCAGCTTCCTAATGTGCAAAATGAAAATATGCACTAGCCCTTCACTTGGCTTTCTCTATGTGATAATTTTTTTTAAGTGAAGATGTCATGTTACATTTTATCTTTATGTTTACATTTCATCTTGTGAGGTTGCCTTTGAGCCTTGACACAGTGATTTTTCCCATCTCAACCAGTGTCCTCACCATCCACTAATTGTTTAAGCCAGAAATTTGGAACTCTTCCTTGATTCCTACTCCTCTTGTTCACTTCTTCCATCTACTCCATGAGAAAATCCTGTCCGTTCTTCCTTAAATATGGTTCCCAAATCTATCTCCTGCATCTCAGGTCTATGCACTTCTTCCCATCTCTCCTGCTACTAATCTATCCAGAGCTACAACCACTTCCTTTATAGATTATTGGAATAACTTTCTTATTGGTCTTTATATTTTCACTCTGACTCCCCTCCGATCAATTTTCTGCAATGCAGTCAGAATTATCTTTTCAAAATGTAAGTTTAGGCCAGGCATGGTGGCTCACGCCTGTAATCCTGGCACTTTGGGAGGCCAAGGTAGGAGGATCACCTGAGGTCAGGAGTTTGAGATCAGCCTGGCCAACATGGTGAAACTCCATCTCTACTAAAAATACAAAAATTATCTGGGTGTGGTGGCGGGCGCCTGTAATCCCAGCTACTTGGGAGGCTGAGGCAGGAGAACTGCTTGAACCCGGGAGGCCATATATATATATATATATATAAAGTTTGATCACACCATTGTCCTGCTTAATCTTTTTTTCTTTTTAATTTTTAGAATTTTTAAGAGAAGTCTCTCTCTATGTTGCCCAGACTGGTCTCTAATTTGTGGGCACAAGAGATCCTCTCATCTTAGCCACCCAAGTAGCTGAGAATACAGGCATGTGCCACCACACCCAGTGACTTTCCTCCCTAAAATGCTTCAATAGCTCCTCCCTTCCTTCCTTCCTTCCTTCCTTCCTTCCTTCCTTCCTTCCTTCCTTCCTTCCTTCCTTCCTTCCTTCCTTCCTTCCTTCCTTCCTTCCTTCCTCCTCTCTCTCTCTCTCTCTTTCTTTCTTTCATGGAGTCTTGTTCTTTCACCCAGGCTGGAGTGCAGAGGCGTGATCTCGGCTCACTGCAACCTCTGTCTCCCGGGTTCAAGTGATTTTTCTGCCTCAGCCTTCCGAGTAGCTGGGACTACAGGCACGTGCCACCACACCCCAATAATTTTTTGTATTTTTAGTAGAGACAGAGTTTCACCATGCTGGTCAGGCTGGTCTCGAACACCTGAGCTTGTGATCCGCCCGTCTTGGCCTCCCGAAGTGCTGGGATTACAGGCTTGAGCCACCGCACCCGGCCGCTTCCATAGTTTATTTTTGTGCTTAATATAAAGTTTAAATTCATGTCCAGAACCTATAGGGTGTCATATGACCAGGCCCCTCAAGGTATAACTCCAGAAACTCTCCACTTCACTCAAGCCATGTTTGTCTCGTCTTAATTCTTCAAACATACCACATTCTTTCCTAACTCAAGGTCTTTGAGCTTGCTGCTTCTTCCAGGTGGAATGATTTTAGCCCTGCCCTTTGTTGTTGTTTTTTAACCTTTTTTTTTTTTTTGAGACAGAGTCTTGCTCTTGTTTTCCAGGCTGGAGTGCAGTGGTGCGATCTCGGCTCACTGCAACCTCCACCTCCTGGGTTCAAGTGATTCTCCTGACTCAGCGTCCTGAGTAACTGGGATTATAGGCACCCGCCACCACATCTGGCTTATTTTTGTATTTTTAGTAGAAATGAGGTTTCGCCACGTTGGCCAGGCTGATCTCGAACTCCTGACCTCAGGTGATCCTCCCACCTCAGCCTCCCAAAGTGCTGGGATTATAGGCGTGAGCCAGCCAGCATACCCAGCCTTTTTACCCTTTTTTTTTTTTTTTAATGATTTCAATAGGTTTTTGGGGAACAAGTGGTTTTTGGTTACATGAAAAGTTCTTGGCTGGGCGTGGTGGCTCAAGCCTGTAATCCCAGCACTTTGGGAGGCCGAGACGGGTGGATCACGAGGTCAGGAGATCGAGACCATCCTGGCTAACACGGTGAAACCCCATCTCTACTAAAAAATACAAAAAACTAGCCAGGCGAGGTGGCGGGCGCCTGTAGTCCCAGCTACTCGGGAGGCTGAGGCAGGAGAATGGCGTGAACCCGGGAGGTGGAGCTTGCAGTGAGCCGAGATCCGGCCACTGCACTCCAGCCTGGGCGACAGAGCGAGACTCCGTCTCAAAAAAAAAAAAAAAAAAAAAAAAAAGAAAAGTTCTTTAGTGGTGATTTCTGAGATTTTAGTGCACCCATCACCTGAGCAGCCTACACTCTACCCAATGTGTAGCCTTTTATTCTTCACCCCCCCAACTCTTTCCCTGAGCTCCCAAAGTTCATTGTATCATTCTTATGCCTTTGCATACTCATACTTAGCTCCCACTTATGAGTGAGAACATACAATATTTGGTTTTCCATTCCTGAGTCTCCAGTTCCACCCAGGTTTCTGTGAATGCCATTAATGTGTTCCTTTTTATGGCTGAGTAGTATTTCATAGGGTGTGTGTGTGTGTGTGTGTGTGTGTGTGTGTGTGTGTGTATATATATCTATCACATTTCTTTATCCACTCATTGATTGATGGGCATTTGTAACCCTGCCCTTTGAATGGCTGGCTGCTTCTTATGCTTCAGAATTAATACTTTTTAATTATACTAATATATTTTTTTAAAAAAAGAAAAAAAACCCTGTACATAAATATTGGTCTGTCACAATAATGTATAACAACATTATGGTTTCTATTTTAATGACTTGGCAAACTGCAAACTGGTCAATGATTTCATTAAAAGTGATCTTTTTTAAAAATATAATCAGGTTCAATAGACAGTTTAACCAGATTTGTCAACTTTTTTTTTTTTTTTTTTGAGACGGAGTCTCACTCTGTCACTTAGGCTGGAGTGCAGTGGCGGGATCTCGGCTCACTGCAAGTTCCGCCTCCCGGGTTCACGCCATTCTCCTGCCTCAGCCTCCCGAGTAGCTGGGACTACAGGTGCCCGCCACCATGCCCAGCTAATTTTTTGTATTTTTAGTAGAGATGGGGTTTCACTGTGTTAGCCAGGATGATCTCGATCTCCTGACCTCGTGATCCACCCGCCTCGGCCTCCCAAAGTGCTGGGTTTACAGGCGTGAGCCACTGCGCCTGGGCTTTTTTTTTTTTTTTCTTAGACATGTTCTCACTCTGTCGCCCTGGATGGAGAGCAGTGGCGCCATCTTGGCTCACTGAAACCTCTGCCTCCCGGGTTCAGTGATTCTCATGCCTCAGCCTCCCGAGTAGCTGGGATTAGAGGCACCTGCCACCATGCCCAGCTAAGTTTTGAATTTTTAGTAGAGATGGGGTTTCACCATGTTGGTCAGGCTGGTCTTGAACTCCTGACCTCAAGTGTGATCCAGCTGCCTCGAACTCCCAGAGTGCTGGGATTACAGGAGTGAGCCACTGCACCCAGCCTCCATAAAAAGGTCTTAAACAAAGGATGTGGTTGGTGAAATAAAAATCCTATTGCACAGTAATTTTCACAAATTGTAAAATTGACAATACCTTCACTTCTTTCAGATCAATTATAGTGGCTTTCAAATGTCATCACTCAAAAAAGTTCCACTAAAATATCTTCACTAGAAAATTAATCATAAATTGATGGTACAGATGGGGTGCAGTGGTTCACGAATAGAATCACACCATTTTGGGAGGCCGAGGCGGACGGATCACCTGAGGTCAGGAGTTCAAGACCAGCATGGCCAACATGGTGACACCCTCTCTCTACTAAAAAAAAAAAAAAATGAAAAACTTAGCCGGGCGTGGTGGTGCATGTCTGTAATTCCTGCTACTTGGGAGGCTGAGGCAGGAGAATCGCTTGAACCCAGAAGGCAGAGGTTACAGTGAGCTGAGATCATACCACCACACCTCAGCCTGGGCAACAGAGTGAGACTCCTCTCAAAAAATATGTAAATAAATAAATTGATGTTACACTTGGAAAAACTGATGAAATGTTCCTCTTCTGCAAAAAGTTAGAGAAACCACTGAATGATTGAAAACATTGACATTATTTAATACTTTGCTTTAGAGCAAGTACCCGGTTGTTGATTAAAGTGATTGAGGGATTCAAACACTGTCCTTTTGTTTTCTTCTGGTAACATCAGACCGGCATATTTTGTTATTGCTGCTGGTTGTTTTCTTCAAAATTTGCTTTGAAAAAGATGTAAATGGCCATTTCCTTATACTTGTGATTAAATATTTATTGGCCTTTCCACCAGTTCTCTGCACTGATCTTCAAGAAAAAATTTTAAAACCTGCACACAAACTTTTAAAGACTGCACACAGAATTTTAAAGCATGCACACAGAATTTTAAAGCACGCACACAGAATTTTAAAGCACGCACACAGAATTTTAAAGCACGCACACAGAATTTTAAAGCATGCACATTTTTCAAAGCTGATTCTGTCTCTTCGGAAGTTTGTGTCTGATTAAGTTCATCTAAGATTTCACTCCAGGAAAAAAGTTAACTCAGAAAAGATAAATAGCCTCAGCAGAGAGAAAAATCTACTGATTTTCTTGTGTCTACATTTTCTTTTAGATAGTATAATACTTCAAAGGTTGGGACTCGTTTCTTAAACTTTACTGTGTGCATAGCTTCAAAATGAATACTCTGTTGTGTGTGGGAAAGCCTTTTCATTGTCATACTTAAAATCTTCAGCATGGACCATCAGTGAATCTTTTTAAAATTGATAAAAAGGCCAGGCGCGATGGCTCACGCCTGTAATCCCAGCACTTTGGGAGGCTGAGGCGCGTGGATCACCTGCGGTCAGGACTCCGTCTCTACCGAAAATACAAAAATCAGCTGGGTATGGTAGCATGTGCCTGTAATCCCAGCTACTCAGGAGGCTGAGGCAGGAGAGTGGCTTGAACCTGGGAGGCAGAGGTTACAGTGAGCTGAGATTGTGCCACTGCACTCCAGCCTGGGCAACAGAATGAGACTCCATCTCAAAAAAAAAAAAAGGGTTAAGAAGATGAAGTAAAAATTTTCCAAGTTCCCCTCCACCCCTCTAAAAAAATCATACATGAAGACACATTTCCAAAACAGTGGAGTTTGGAGATTGATTTGCACAAGCACAAATGAGGATTTAGGATAAATTTCTTCGACTTTTACCTAAACACTGTAGTCAGTCTTGGCCGTATTTTCAACATTGCTATGTCCTTGGCGATGATAGGGGTTCATGTCCAATATATCACAATTCAGTCATATGGTGACTACCATGTGAGTTCAGGAGTATTTATCTTAGAAATAGAAAGAAACCCAGGAATGACTATTTTCTTTCAAATTTGCTGTTCTCAAAATGAACATAAATGAAGACTTTACATTTGATCAGAGTGTAAACCATTGGGAAGACTAAGTGTTCTGAAAAAGAATCAGAGACTTGGAGATAGGAACAGAGCCTGAAATGAACAGAAATTATTCTACACCCACCATGCACCTAATCTAGAAACAAATGCGTATAGCTAAGTGTGTTAGTCCATTCAGGATGCTTTAATAGAATATCAATTAACTGGAATGCTTCACAGTAAACATTTATTTCTCAGAGTTCTGGAGGCTGAGAAGTCCAAGATCTGGTATCTGCTGAGGTTCCTCTTCCTAGTTTGCAGATGACCATCTTCTTGTTCTATCCTCACATGGCAGAGAGCAGAGAGCAGACCATCTCTCGTGTCTCCTCTAAGAAGAACATT
Organism: Macaca thibetana thibetana; assembly: GCF_024542745.1. NCBI lineage: Eukaryota > Metazoa > Chordata > Mammalia > Primates > Cercopithecidae > Macaca > Macaca thibetana. The sequence continues at coordinate 84,927,987 of NC_065592.1, forward strand.
AATCCTATTTACGAGCTCTCTACCTTCATAACCAAAAGGCTTCATCTCCACATACCATTACTTGGAGATTTAGCCTTCAACACAGGAATTTTGGGGGTACACAAACATTCAATCCATAGCACTGAGTCTGTATGTGTTGGGAACTGATTGCATAAATCGGAATTCTTTAAATTAACTTCCATGTAGAATACAGTATTTATTAAAGGATAAGTAATAAAAAATGTGTTAATTTATAGCACATATATTATTATTAAAGGTCTACAGGGCTGGGCACAGTGGCTCACGCCTTAATCCCAGCACTTTGGGAGGCCGAGGTAGGGTGGATTACGAGGCTAGGAGTTCAAGATCAGCCTGGCCAAGATGGTGAAATTCCGTCTCTGCTAAAAATACAAAAATTAATTGGGTACGGTCAGGCGCATGCCTCTAATCTAGCTACTTAGGAGGCTGAGGCGGGAGAATTGCTTCAATGAACCTGGGAGGTTCATTCAAGATCATGCCACTGCACTTCAGCCTGGGTGAAAGAGTGAGACTCTGTCTTAGAAAAAAAAAGTTAACAGTAACTGCAATTGTTTAGAATTTAAACCAACAAGATATGTTTTCTTTTCCGGGAGTTGTATTTTTTATCACTGACATTGTCTACAATTGCCAGTGCATGGCAAAAAGCAGACTTGTCTTGCTGCGGTGGCTCACGCCTGTAATCCCAGAACTTTGAATGGACGAGGCAGGAGGATTGCTTGAGCCCAGGAGTTGGAGACCAACCTGGGCAACACAGTGAGATCCCATCTCTAAAAAAATAAAAATAAAACCACTCATTTTTGTCAATTTTATTACTGCTTTTAATTTTTTGAAAGACGATGTGCTGCCCCAGCTCTGGGTACACACATGCCCATGACAGCAAGCTCATAAGAGAAGAAACCACATCCCCTCTCTCCACCTATATATCTAGTGCCTTGCACACTAGCTGGCACATGGTGGACATGAAATAAATATTTGTGGAATAAATAAGTGAAGAAAAATTTTAGAATACTTTATAAGGAACAATAGATCCTCAGAGATCAACATTTCAAATTAGCAACTTTATTTACAAACCTTTTTTCTGGATTTTATTATTTACTACAAATGCTTGCAAGACTTGTTATTATACACTCATATATTCCCATCAAAGGTAATCATCAGATATTATATTTCACTAAATAATTTAATGGTGTGTTCTGTTCTTTATTCATTATTATTATTATTTTTGTGTGTGTGAAAATGGAGTTTCACTATGTTGCCCAGGCTGGTCTTGAACTCCAGGGTTCAAGTGGATCCTTCTGCCTTGGCCTCCCAAAGTGCTGGGATTACAGGCATGAACCACCATGCCCAACTATGTTTTTTGCTCTTTAGTAAGTCTAGCCATATTAAATTTTATGTGGGTTTTTTTTTTTTTTCTTTTTCTTTTCTTTTTTGAGACTGAGTCTCACTCTTATCACCCAGGCTGGAGGGCAGTGGCACGATCTCCACTCAGTGCAACCTCCACCTCCCAGTTTCAAGCGATTATTTTGCTTCAGCCTCCTGAGTAGCTGGGGTTACAGGCGCGTACCACCACATCTGGCTAATTCATTGTTGTTTTTTTTTTTTTTGAGACGAAGTCTCACTCTGTTGCCCAAGCTGGATTGCAGTGATGTGATCTTGGTTCACTGCACCTCCACCTCCCGGGTTCAAGTGATTCTCCTGCCTTAGCCTCCTGAGTAGATGGGACTACAGGCATGTGCCACCATGCCTGGCTAATTTTTGTATATTTTTTAATAGAGATGGGGTTCACCATGTTGGCCAGGCTGGTCTCAAACTCCCGACCTTGTAATCCACCTGCCTTGGCCTCCTGAAGTGCTGGGATTACAGGCGTGAGCCACTGAGCCTGGCCTAATTTTTGTGTTTTTGATAGAGATGGGGTTTCATCATATTGGCCAGGCTGGTCTCAAGCTCCGGACCTCAGGTGATCCACCTGCCTCGGCTTCCCAAAGTGCTCGGATTACAGGCGTGAGCCACTGCACCTGGCCCATATTACATTTTAAATGGAGGTAGAATATCAACCTGAATTCACTAAGATAATGCAGGACAAATCACCCTGATATCCTGACACAAAGGTGAAGCACGACTTTTTTGTAATTTGAAGATTTAAAAGTATGGTTGCTCCAGGCCAGGCACAGTGGCTCCTGCCTGTAATCCCAGCACTTTGGGAAGCCAAGGCAGGCGGATCATTTGAGGTCAGGAGTTGGAGACCAGCCTGGCCAACATGGTGAAACCCTGTCTCTACTAAAAATACAAAAATTAGCTGGGTGTGGTCAGGTGCCTGTAATCCCAGCTACTCGGGAGGCTGAGGGAGGAGAATTGCTTCAAGGAACCTGGGAAGCAGAGGTTGCAGTGAGCCCATATTGTGCCACTGTGCTCCAGCCTAGGTGACAGAGTGAGACCAGCCTGGCCAACACGATGAAACCCCGTTTCTACTAAAAATACAAAAAATAAGCCGGGTGTGGTGGCGGTCACCTGTAGTCCCAGCTACTCAGGAGGCTGAGACAGGAGAATGGTGTGAACCCAGGAGGCGGAGCTTGCAGTGGGCAAAGATCGCGCCACTGCACTCCAGCCTGGGTGACAGAGCAAGACAATGTCTCAAAAAAAAAAAAAAAAAAAAAAAAAAAAAGTATGGTTGTTCCAGTCCTGGGAAATTGAAATAGGGAGTAAAAAGGGTAGTGGGTGTGGTAGGCAGAATAATTACCTCTTCCCTCTCCCAAGATGTTCAGGTCCTATTCCCTGGAACCCATGACTAGATTACCTTCTGTAGCAAAAGGAATTTTTCAGATGTGACTAAATTTAGAATCGAGGGTTAGGGAGATTATCCTGGAATATCTGTGTGGGTTTAATGTCATCGCAAGGGTCCCTAGAAAGAAAATAGGGAAGCAGAAAAGCCAAAGAAGGAGATGGAATGATGGGAGCTGAGATCAGTCAGATTTACAGATGCAATATTGTTTCCTATAAATTCTGGGGTGAAAGAAATGCTATATTGTTGCTGGCTTTGAAGATGAAGGAAGGGGCTGAGGGCGAAGGAATGCAAGTAACCTTAAATTGGAGAAGACAAGAAAATAGATGGCCCTGTTAGAGGCTATAGAAGAAGGATGTCCTTCTGACACATTGATTTTAGTCTGACGAGACTGATTTTGAACCTCTGACTTCTAAAAACTGTAAGATAATAAATTAGTGTTATTGTAAATCACTACATTTTTGGTAATTTGTTACAGCAATAGGAAACTTATATAGTGGGCCCTGGGACCCATCTGCCCCAGCCATTTATCTAAAACAAAAGATCTTATGGGGAAAGCAAACAAACAAACAAACAAAAATACAGAAACAAAGCAAAACAAAACACCACTATGCTCTGAGCTTGGACCTGGTAAGGGCACTATGAGCCCATGATTTAGCATGTTGCTGGGAAATCACCTTCCCCCTGTTGAGTTGCCAGAACTGTGGAAGCAGATGGTGTGGGGGATTCAGCCTCCTCCACTGCTTTCTCAGCCAGACCTTTGAGGACAGCTTGGCTGAAGTGGTCCAAGCTTTATCCTCTTGTAGCCATTGTTTTGAGCCATCTCAAACATAAGTAGGTCTTGAGAGTTGAATTGAGTCCTTCCAAAAGACAGACTAAAGTCCTACTCTCCAGGACCTGTAAATATGCCCTTATTTGGAATTAGGATGTTTACAGATGTAATCAAATTAAAATGAAGTCATATTGGACTAGGGTGGGCTCTGATCCAATAGGGCTGGCATCCTCATAAGAAGAGAAGAAGAGACATAGACACATAAGGAAAAGGCCATGTGATGATGGCAGAGATTGGAGTGATGTGTTTACATGCCAAGGAATGTCAAATATTGCCAGCAATATCAGAAACTAAGAAAAGGGCATGGCACAGGTTGTCTGTTAGAGCCTCTCAGAGAGTGTGGTCCTGCTGACACCTTAATTTCAGACATCTAGCCTCCAGAACTCTGAGAGAACAGATTTGTGTTGTTTTAAGACACCCACCGTGTGGTAATTTGTTACAGTAGCCCTTAAACTAACACAATGACCTTGTGTTTTCTGCCAGGGGGATTTGATCACACTGGCGAGCAGGGGTCCTGGTCCATAATAACCCAAATTTCTGCCAGGGAAGAGGAGATTGAAAGGTCTCAATGATCTTGGCCTATTTACTTGGGAGCTCTTCCACATAACAAATGAACTCCTGAAGATGAGCTGCTGCAAGGATTCTGTGCTTTGGACAGAATTGTACCTGCCTGTTCCCCCTGCTGTCACTCCCTGACTAGGAAAGGTCCAAGCTGTAAAGGAATCCACCCCCAGAAGAGACTTGTAAGCATTAAAGACCTGTGGAAAACTAAAAGGGAGCGTGGATAGAGGAGTCTGGAGACCCACTAACTTCTGAGCTGCTTATTGTCTGAAGTGGGGGTGGAGTGGGCTGCAAACACTGTTGTATTTGGGGGACACATCACAGATGCTTATTTGCACCTTGGACTTTGTCAGGACACTCTGGTTACAGCACAGCTTTGTTAACATGGATCACAAGATACTTGGAAAGGTAGTGTTTGCATTAATTAGATTAGTACTCGCTAAAATTTTAATTAAAGAACAAGAGAATACTTCAGAGGCAAGGAGATGATAGTTACATGGAATTACTTGCTATTTGTAAAATCAACCAACTGACCACTTGTGTTGTTTGTCCCGAGGTATAATAATAACTAGATGTTTGCATATTGTGATTGTTTCTGTTCAGATTTAGATGACTGATCTATTTACCATATTAAAAGAGGGATCGAGTTCAAAGATTTCAATGCTCTTTATCTTCTTTCTGTATACAATATTTATTTTTTTAAATGTCCATATTAAATATACATATACACACACGATTCTCAGAATTACAAATAATGTGCTTGGTAGCATTCAATTATATAGATAATTTTTTTTTTTTTTGAGACGGAGTTTCCCTCTCGTTGCCCAGGCTGGAGTGCAATGGCACGATCTTGGCTCACCGCAACCTCCACCTCCCAGGTTCAAGCGATTCTCCTAACTCAGCCTCCTGAGTAGCTGGGATTACAGGCATGTGACACCACACCCAGCTAATTTTGTATTTGTAGTAGAGACGGGGTTTCTCTGTGTTGGTCAGGCTGGTGTCCACTCTGTTTCACAAAGTGCTGGGATTATAGGCGTGAGCCACCATGCCTGGCTTCAATTCTGTATATTTTTAAATGTAAGTGTAAAGATTGAAGATACAAAGTATACTCACATATCAGTTTTCATGTTATTAATATTATTATTATTGCCATTTTAACTATCTCCAGATGAAGAAAACTGAATGTAAAGTTGAATATCTCCTTAACTTTTACTCTATTTAAAAAGAGACTGAGTTATTTGTGAGATAACCCAGTTGTAGCTGTTCTACTCTTCTCTACTGCTGGATTTTGGAAGAACCAAAAAGGAATGAAGCAAAGCATGAAACAGAAGAGAAAGCAGAATTATACTGTAGTATGTGCTCATATTTTATCAGAGTTTGCCTGTACTTTTGCTGATACGTTTTTTTCCCTAGCTTGGACATTTTAAAGGCTTATTTTAAATTTATCTCTCCTGTATTAATAGGTGAGAAGTGGACAATTCAATGTATAAAAACTACTATGGCTATCATCATCTAGAATTTTGTCTTAAAAGTAATTGGATTTCTGGGGTCCTAGACACATAATGATTAGCGATCATGCCACCAGTTCTATATGGAGCCATCTCAATTCATCCTTTCTCAATTTTTCCTTTCAAGGCATTTTTCTTGAAAGTGTCTAAGTACTGGTGTCTCCCTACGACTGTTATATCTGAAAACACATTCAGTTTTCAAACCAACTGAATTTTATGCCTGACTATTCATTTTAACTTATACCAATGAAAATCCTTTAATAAATTCACTCACAATTGCTCCACTTTCTCAAACAGAGCACAAAGCATCTAACTTAATATTTCTTCATGATTCACAGCATACACACTCTTGACTTCAGATTCTTCAAAATCTTGGTATTTTGTAAGCATTAGTGCCTGTTTTTTTTCCCCCATGAGAAGCACTGACAGATTTGTTCTATTGGGTGTTGTCTTCTGTTTGGTCTTTAGCTTTTCTTATCTGTGATCATTTATTGCTGAATAATTAAGGGCAATTCTTTCCCACTGAAATATTTTTCAAGTTAAACATTTTTTCCTTAAATTTTTGCCCCAGGCTACTTCTAGATCCAGTGTTGTTCCAGCTTACTGAGCATTCCAGAGGGCTAAGGTCCAAGTTAGCCAAGGTTTTAAAATGTTGACCATGTGGATCTGAATTCTTTCCAGTTACATATTTGCATACTTTTAACAAGAGTGGTTATTTCTTGTCAAAAGACAGAAAACTGGAAATACTAGGGCAAAACTATGTGTTTTTTTCTTGGTGATATCTTGATCTTAGCCTTTTACTTTCTCTTCCTGGTTTCTAGCTTGACCTTTGTATTTCAGAGGAGGGTAATAGAATAACAGTGCACTGAGAAGCAATGGGACATGACAGAACAGTTTCAGCAGTGAAAGTCTGGGAAGCTGGTTTCAATCATTCATTCACAAGCTTAAAGGACTTTGGTATCTGACTTTGTGGATGCCACTTTCTCATCTGTAAAATAAGGGGGTTGGATCATGTGATTTATAAGAGGCTTTCTTACTTTGTAAACTTCCATATTGTATAAATACAGTTAAAGGCTCCAGAGAGTTAAGAATGTAGAAAATTCCTGAAATTTACTCAGTTCCTTTATTCCTAAATATTTTTGAATTCTGAAATTATTATTATTATTATTTGAGATGGAGTGTCACTCTGCTGCCCAGGCCAAAGTGTGATGGCACAATCTCAGCTCACTGCAATCTCTGCTGCCCAGGTTCAAGCGATTCTCCTGCCTCAGTCTTCTGAGTAGCTGGGATGACAGGCATGTGCCACCATGCCTGGCTAATTTGTGTATTTTCAGTAGAGAAGGGGTTTCACCATGTTGCACAGGGTGGTCTTGAATTTCTGACCTCAAGTGATCCACCCGCCTCTACCTCTCAAAGTGCTGGGATTACAGGCATGAGCCACAGCATCTGTCCTGAATTCTGAGTTTTGATTCTGTTTTTGTTGTTGTTGCTGTTGTTGTTGTTTTGAGACAGTTTTGCTCTTGTTCCCCAGGCTGCAGAGCAATGGCACGTTCTCCGCTCCCTGCAACCTCCGTCTCCCGGGTTCAAGCGATTCTCTTGCCTCAGCAGGACTGTGACTACCACCGTGCCTGGCTAATAATTTTGTGTATTTTAGTAGAAATGGGATTTCACCATGTTAACCAGGATGTTCTTGATCTCCTGACCTCGTGATTCTCCCTCCTCAGCCTCCCAAAGTGCTGGGATTACAGGTGTGAGACACTGTGCCCAGCCCATACTCACAGATTTCTTTGTGATATTATCTCATTTGTTGTCACCACACCCAGATGATGTGGATGGTAGGAGTAATCCCATGCAAATAAGTGGAATACTGTTAGTAACTGCTTCCTTGAGTCCTTTTGGCTTTGGACTTAACTCTTTTTTTTTTTTTTTTTTTTTTGAGACAGAGTCTTGCTCTGTCACCCAGGCTGGAGTGCAGTCTCAAGCAACGTCCGCCTCCCAGATTCAAGCAGTTCTCCTGCCTCAGCCTCCCGAGTAGCTAGAATTACAGGCATGTGCCACCATGCCTGGCTAATTTTTTTGTATTTTTGTAGAGACGGGGTTTCACCATATTGGCCAGGCTGGTCTCGAACTCCTGACCTTGTGATCCACTGACCTCAACCTCCCAAAGTGCTGGGATTACAGGCCTGAGCCACCGCGCCCGGCCTGGACCTAACTCTTAAACGATGTTACCCAGGTAAACCAATCCATGACTGGGGGAAAAAAAAAAAACCCCAAAAACAGGATTATTGGTAACATATAAAATTGGGACATTTTATGAAATTCAAGCGACTCAGTCAGTTAGGGCATAGAATATTAAATAAATGTCACCAAGTGAATACTTTGGTACTTTGGATATGACTCTGCTATATAATGTAGTACAATAAAGGTGGGGCAGGGGGTAGAAAGTATATTAGAGTAGGATGGGTGAGGGTTATTGAAAAAGAGATACTAAGAATTTTAAATTCTATTTGCAGAAGTGTTCTGTAGGGTATTCATTCATTCATTCAAAAATATATTTTGGGGCCAGGAGTGGTAGCTCATACCTGTAATCCCAGCACTTTGGGAGGCCGAGGCGGGTGGATCACTTAAGGTCAGGAGTTTGAGATTGGCCTGGCCAACATGGTGAAACTCTATCCCTACTAAAAAATACAAAAAAATTAGCCATGCCTGTTGGCACATGCCTGTAGTCCCAGCTACTCGGGAGGTTGAGGCAGGAGAATCACTTTAACCTGGGAGGTGAAGGTTACAGTGAGCCTAGATAGCACCACTGCACTCTAGTCTGGGCAACAGATTGAGACTCTGTCTCAAACAAACAACAAAGAAAAAAACCCCAAAATATATTTTGGGCACTAGCAGTGAAAAAAACAAATATGTTCTGGTAGGGGATAGGGAAAAAAAAATAATAAAAAGTAAACAAATAAACAAGATTGCTCAGATTAAGATAACAATAAATACTATAAAGTCCATGACACTGGGTAATGTGATCCTGAGTGACGCACGTGGAGGCAGAAGTCGTTATGCTAAAAAGATTGACCCCTCCTTGAAAAGCTGACTTTTGAGATGTAGCCTAACTGATGAGAAGGAGCCAGTCACAGGAACATAGAACAGTTCATGCAGAGTAAAGGGCAAATGCAAAAACCCTGAGACGGCAGAGTTTGGAATGTCTGATAATAACCACAAGGCCACTGTGATGGATCCAAGTGGGTGGGGGCCTTTTAAGACACGAGGCCTTGTAGGCCATGGCTAGGAACTTGTATTTTAAGTGCAATGGAAAGCCATGGGAGGATTTTATGCAGAGGAGTGGCAATAACTGATTTACTACTTCTTCTTTTTTTTTTTTTTTGAGATGGAGTTTTGCTCTTGTTGTCCAAACTGGAGTGTAATGGCGCAATCTTGGCTCACCTCAACCTCCACCTCCCAGGTTCAAGCGATTCTCCTGCCTCAGCCTCTGGAGTAGCTGGGATTACAGGCATGTGCCACAACACCCAGCTAATTTTGGTATTTTTAGTAGAGACGGGGTTTCTCCATGTTGGTCAGGCTGGTCTCGAATTCCTGACCTTGGCCTGCCTCAGCCTCCCATAGTGCTGGGATTACAGGCATGTGAGCCACTGCTCTCAGCCCTGATTTACATTTTAAAATGATAAGAGCTCAGTGAGGATTGGATTTTGGATTGTAGAACAGCTAGAGCAGAGGCAAGAAGACTTCTGGGAGGTGATTCCCTTAGCCCAGATGAAAGATGATGGGAATTTGAATTTGAATAGAAGCAAAGGGTTTCCAGGAGAAGTGATGAAGAAAAATTTAGGGCTGATATTTAGATGAATGGATCAGGACAAAGGTTAAAAAAAAAAAAAGCTATCCTAAATAACTGGGTTTCTGCCCAATGAAGACAAAACGCTTACAAGAAGCAGAAGAACAGAGGGACATGAGATTGTAAAACATAAGAATTTCTAGGAATTCATTGAATTCCCCTAAGCACAGGGACTGGAAGTTGAGAAAACCAGATTTACTTTTAGTTAAAAGGAAACTTTTACTGTGCAACTGGTCACTATTGCCCAAGAAAGAGCATAAAAATCAGGGAAAAATCCCATTTCACACTAGGAATGGCATTGGGTTGAAATACAAGGGCCAGAGACAAAAGACAGCTGTGATTGTGACCCACATATGTGACAATCAAGTATGAATTATAAGAATTGCACAAAGAGGCCGGGCTCGGTGGCTCATGCCTGTAATCCCAGCACTTTGGGAGGCCGAGGTGGGCAGATCAGAAGGTCAGGAGATGGAGACCATCTCCAACATGGTGAAACCCCGTCTCTACTAAAAATACCAAAATTAGCTGGGTGTTGTGGCACGTGCCTGTAATCCCAGCTACTCGGGAGGGTGGGGCAGGAGAATAGCTTCAACCAGGGAGTTGAAGTTTGCAGTGAGCCAAGATTGTGCCACTGCACTCCAGCCTGGCGACAGAGCGAGACTGTCTCAAAAAAAAAAAAAAAAAAAAAAAAGAAGAAGAAGAAGAGTGGAAATATCAGTTAATCAGAAGCTAGGCAGGCCTAACCCCTAATCCACTTAGTGACCTTCTGCAAGACACCTTTCTGTTAGCCTTTTCAAAAACTTGGGATTTTTTTTTTTTTTAGATGGAGTTTCGCTCTGGTTAGCCAGGCTGGAGTGCAATGGCACGATCTCAGCTCACTGCAACCTTTGCCTTCCGGGTTCAAGGGATTTTCCTGCTTCAGCCCCCTGAGTAGCTGGGATTACAGGCACCTGCCACCACACCCAGCTAATTTTTGTATTTTTAGTAGAGATGGGGTTTCACCATGTTGGCCAGGCTGGTCTCGAACTCCTGACCTCAGGTGATCCACCTTCCTCAGCTTCCCAAAGTGCTGGGATTACAGGTGTGAGTCACCATGCCTGGCTCACTTGTGATATTAAAGCTTCAACTGTTACTCCTTAGGAACTTCTCACAAATTTCCATACATAAATATCAAATAGACACCCCTGCTTGCCGAAAGCATACTCTCTAAAACACTGGTTCTCGGATGGACATGGCGGCTCACGCCTGTAATCCCAGCACTTTGGAAGGCCGAGGCAGGTGGATCACTTGAGGTCAGGAGTTTGAGACCAGCCTGGTCAACATTGTGAAACCCCATTTCTACTGAAAATACAAAAAAATTAGCCAGGTGTGGTGGTGCATGCCTGTAATCCCAGTTACTCTGGAGGCCGAAGCAGGAGAATCACTTGAACCTGAGAGGCGGAGATTGCAGTGAGCCGAGATTCCGCCACTGTACTCCAGCTTGGGAGATAAAGTGAGACTCTACCTTGGAAACAAACAAACAAACAAACAAACAAACAAACAAAAACACTGGTTCTCCAGCAGGGCAAATTCACCTCTAAGGGGACATTTGACAATGGCTGGGGACATTTTTGGTTGTCACAACTGGGGTTGGGGAGTGAAGTGCTATTGGCATCTAATACGTAGAGGCCAGGAATGCTGCTGAACATTATGCAGTGCACAGGACAGCCCCCCACGGCATTAAAAGTCCAAAATGTCAATTTTGTTGAGGTTGAGAAATGCTGGTCTAAAAGAAATGACAGGACAGATGGCTTGGCTCATGCCTATCATCCCAGCACTTTGGGAGGCTGAGGCGAGCAGATCACCTGAGGCCAGGAGTTTGAGACCAGCCTGGCCAACATGGTGAAACCTCTTCTGCACTAAAAATACAAACATTAGCCAGGCGTGGTGGCCCACACCTGTAATCCCAGCTATTCAGAAGGCCGAGAATTGCTTGAACCCGGGGAGCAAAGATTGCAGTGAGCCAAGATCGCGCCACTGCACTCCAGCCTGGGTGACAGAGTGAGACTCCGTCTCAAAAAAAAAAAAAAAAAAAAAAAAAAAAAAAATGACACAAGTGTTTACAGTGATTACTTCTGGATGGGATTGTGATGATTGTTTCTCTACTGTTCTAAAAAACTTTCTGTTCTTTCCAAATGTTTAATATGGTACACTTATTTTATAATCATTAAACAAAGAAATGACAACAGTTAAAAAAAAAATTCTTAAGAACTGAAAGGCAAATACCACCACTCAAGCCATGTCTCCCAGATCTAGGTTGTGAGTCACATGATACCAGACTTGAGAGGCAGCACATCTTAAGGCCTCTCCAATGTGTGTCAGGGCCAGCAGTGGGAGTAGGGCCCTCCGAGTCAGCCTCTTTGACCTGTGATGCTGCAGGAGATCTTAGGAAACATTCAAGATTTTCACTGAGTCATTTGCCTGTGGCGTTGATCTGCTCACTCAGGTCTTCTGGTGTTTTGGTGTGAGGGAGGCTAAAGAGGAAAAACAGCTGTTTAGTTGCTCATTGATTTGTATTGTCATTGAGCAATACCTGGAGCCCACGTGGGTGTCCTGTGGCCTCTACAGCTGGGTCAGTGTGGAAGGCTTCAGACCCTGAGGAATTGTTCCTGGGAGTCAATTATTTTAATAAGTGAGATATCAGATTATATTCACAGAAAGAGGCTTCCCTGGCACGATAAGGGCAGCCAGGAATAAAATAAAAATGCTTCTTCAGTGAATATAATTGTCCAAATTGAAGACATAGGAAATATTTCTAATTTGTATTTGGTGAACATTTCTCTCTCTCTCGCTCTCTCTCTCTCTCCATAAATGAAGACATGGAAAAATATATTAAAAATTAAATTAAAATGGGACACTTTTACATAAGCAAAATTCCCAATCCCTCTCCTTACTTTACCTCAGCCCAACCAAATGTGGGTTAAATCTCTTCCCTTTCCCATGGGACACTAGCATCTTGGTGGCCCGGCTCAGTAACTAAGCATAGAGTTATGAGTTTGTTAAATAATTTCGATTACATTGTTTTTGAGATTCCAGGGTCACAGGGAAATTCTGACTTGAATTATCTGGATGAACTGTCACAATTGTGCACTGCCTTGTTCAAATTTGGCAAGTGCTGAGAAGCACTCATCCAAGGGGTAGATCTGGACTTCAGCTCATGCAGCAAAATAGAATTTCAGGCTCAGTGATTTCTAATCTGTTACCACTTGCCATTTTCTACTTGAACAGGGCAGATACCTTCACTGATCTCTGTTTCTATTTTATCTTTTGAAAAATTGGGATGGTAACGGTTATCTGGCTTACATGCTTGTCAGGAGGAGTTATTTTAAAGCACTTTACAAATATAAAAATGTACAATAAAATTGCATCCACACCCCTCCCAAGCCAACTTTTCTGGTACTACTCTGGAAAATTGTGCTTCTACAGTTAAAATTTTTATTTTTAAAAGGTTGTGTAATTCCCTTTTTCAACAATTTTTTTTATTATAAGAAATGCAATTAAAAACATACTTTTCTTTCCAAATAGAAGAGCCTGCTCTGCCTTATAAGAATTCTTGTTTGAAAGATTGAAGGACAAATGGAGTCATACAACTTCTCTCTTCGATACCATATTGAACTCAAATGAACACATTTTGAGATAAGAAATGAGCCTGGAAGATTTTTCTTTTTTCTTTTTTCAAGATAGAGTCTTGCTTCGTCACCCAGGCTGGAGTGCAATGGCGCAATCTTGGCTTACTGCAACCTCCACCTCCCGGGTTCAAGTGATTCTCTTGCCTCAGCCTCCCGAGTAGCTGGGATTACAAGCGTGCTCCACCAGGCCCTGCTAAATTTTTGTACTTTTAGTAGAGACAGGGTTTCACCATGTTTGCCAGGCTGGTCTCGAACTCCTGACCTCGTGATCCCCCACCTTGGCTTCCCAAAGTACTGGGATTACAGGCATGAACCACCGTGCCTGACAAGAGATAGAATTTTTCTTTTTCTTTTTTGTTTAAGAGATATAATTTTTCACAAAAATAACTCATACCAGAAACTTTGTAAGGCCCCCCATGCCCATATCTTTAGGAAACAAACTCAAATGCCACCTATTTCCTGATACCTTCTATAACGACCAGGTCATATTCGGAGTTCCTCCAGCACTCAGTGTTTCTCATCAGATCTGTAGCAATGGAGTAATAAATAACACTGCTCAGGAAGTGAGAATTCAGAAAGAAAAGAGCAGAGCCTAGAAAAGGAACAAACTTGTCACATGTGTAGAGAAAGAATCTGCAAAGCAAGTAATAAGATCCAGAAAAACGTAGCATCATAGTGGTCACAAAAAAGAGTGGTTAAATTTTCGAAAATTGAGACAAATCATCCACCATGATGGTTCCATCTGAATAGAAACACGGAAACAACAACAACAAAATGGCTAAAGAGAGAAGCTCAATAACCACGTGAAATGCTTTGGATGTTAAGAAGTGCTCAGATGGATTTAGCAAGCAGAAAGTCACTGATGCTGGGTGCACAACCAGACCTCAGTGTATTTAGGAGGAATCTGTTATTTTAGAACAACTGAAAGCTTTCATTTGGCTGAGAAATATCGACTCATTCTTAAATAGGTATGTTAGAAGGAACCTCTGGGCCTGATGTCTCCTTGATTACAAGGAAAATGAATAACAGTTGTGTCTGATAACCATGACATATCACCCCTATATTTGCTTGTAGCTTTCAGCAGCTCAAAACATTGTTGAAAACACTCATTATTCCAATATCCCCAACAGGGAAGTGTTAAAACCTGCCTTGTGCAACTGTCAATCTTTGATGATTAGATAAACACAATTATGTCATGAGTCGTAGTTACTGTTATTTACTTCCCAAGAGCCAAATTACACGAGTATCTGATTGCTGAAGCAATGTCTGGATGTACCACGAAATTCCACCTGCAGGTACAGTATAAACACCTCTGGCCATCATCTTATCTAATTTTGATCGGATAAAAGTTAATCCCCTCCTGTATCTTTATAAATCCTAAATTTGCCTCATCCACCTGAACTTTGCTGTAATTTACTGTCAATTTGTATGTGTTGTGATGGAGTTGTTGTTATTTTCTTTCTTTCTTTTCTTTTTTTTTTTTTTGAGATTGAGTCTCATTCTGTCACCCAGGCCGGAGTGCAATGGCACGATCTCAGTTCACTGCAACCTCTGCCTCCTGGGTTCAAGCGATTCCCCTGCCTCAGCCTCCCAAATAGCTGGGACTACAGGCATGTGCCACCACGCCCGGCTAACTTTGTATTTTTAGTAGAGATGGGGTTTCACCATGTTAGCCAGATGGTCCCGATCTCCTGACCTCATGATCTGCCCGCCTCCACTTCCCAAAGTGCTGGGATTACAGGTTTGAGCCACTGCGCCCGGCCTCATTTTCTTTATCTCTCTGCTTAATCAGGTTTTGCAAGTTTCACCACATTTCCTCAACTAAACTTCATTTTACCACCCAAGCAAACTTCATTATACATATTTTATTTTTCTGATGACGTCAGATTTCTGTAGGGGTGCCTATTAGCCAGAGATACTTAGATTTGATTTTCCCAGCATGTGAGTATTTCCCATTCTATTCAACACAATGGCAAGAGCAGGAGTATGTTTTTGGGCAATTAAAGAGAGAGAAAAGGCTGGGCGTGGTGGCTCATGCCTGTAATCCCAGCACTTTGGGCGGCTGAGGCGAACAGATCACGAGGTCAGGAGATCATGACCATCCTGGGTAACATGGTGAAACCCTGTCTCTACTAAAAATACAAAAACATTAGCTGGGCGTGGTGGTTTGGGTGCCTGTAGTCCCAGGTACTTGGGAGGCTGAGGCAGGAGAATGGTGTGAACCTGGGACGTGGAGCTTGCAGTGAGTGGAGATCGTGCCACTGCACTCCAGCCTGGGTGACAGAGCAAGACTCCATCAAAAAACAAAACAAACAAACAAACAAACAAACAAAAAACAAAAAGAGAGAGAGAGAGAAAAAGTAACTCAGCTACATTTAGATATCTCTTATTCTTCTCTCACCCATATAGTGGATGTTCACAGAAGTGTAGGAAGCAAAACTATGCAAGTTAAACTGTTAATTTTAGAAGTTTATAGCAGTGACGTGGAAGGCTGATAAGATGAAGTTGGCACTTTGGTCTCACTATGAGCCATGGTAATAAATATATTAACAATGTCCACAAATAACAGTAGACAGCATTTAATAAGGGCTTGCTCCAAGCCAGGCACTGTTTTCAGCTTAAGTCTCACAGCCTTATGAAGTAGATTCTGTCCCATCTAAGAGAAAGTTGGTCTGAGGATCCTCAAGGATAAGATCTCTTGCCAAAGGTCAGCAGAGGTAGTGAGTTCAGAACTGGGATTTAAATCCAGGCTGTTCTATTTCTGTTCCACAATTCTGCCTCAACCGCTTCTCTACATTCTAGGCACATGTTTGAATACTGAAAATTTGGGTCACAGACTTGGAGACGTTTCTTCTTCTAGGTCCGTAGGTCCCAAACGGGAGCCGGGTGCCGTGGCTCATGCCTGTAATTCCCACTACTTGGGAAGTTGAGGTGGGAGGATCGTTTGAGCTCAGGAGTCTGAAGATACAGTGAACTATGACCCTGCCACTGCGATCTATCCTGGGCAACAGAATGAGATCCTATCTCTAAAAAAAAAATAGTAATAAAAATAAAATAAAATAAAATTTTAACAAAAGGGCCCAAACAAGTCAACAGTAATTACAACATGATCATTACTACTGTCTAACAACATCTCAAAGTGCTGTTAAACATACATAGTTACCATTCTGTCCACTTGGTTGCCTGTAATATTAACTCATTAAGTAGGAATACGTCCTGCCCTGACTATATACTCATAAATATATGTTCCAAGTCAAGGGTCTTGCAGGTTCTGATTAAAAAAAAAAGCATTTTTTTGAGGGTCACTGGTTTTACATTACCTCATTCTTTTCAAGTTCCTTTGTGCGTAAAACATCCTTTGCTCAGTTATATGATCTGTTCAACCTGCTGCTTGACAGATATCAAAACAGTGCTCTCATGTAATTTATGTAATTTACATTTTCACATATTTAGCAGTACACCTTTGTGCTATGTTATATTGTTTGAGAACTAATCTGTTTTTCTGATGGCTGGAAGTCTAAGTGAAAAGATTATACATGAAAATAATTCATGTTTATTATCACTAGGAGAAAGTAAAATAATTTAGTTAGATTCACAAGCATTTGAATCCCTATTGTGTCAGACATTGTATTGGAAACTGGGAATACAAGGAAGATACAACTTCATCTCTCAGAATTCCCTAGTTATCCCATACATATACACTATTATTATTTGTCAATTAAATTTTTAAAAATATTTAAAAAGGAGTTTCCAAGTAAGAAAAATCATAGTGAAATGGTATAATTGGTATAATAACAGTTAATTAGCTATAGTATGAAAATACAGAGGAAGATCTAACTAAGTTTTTGGGGATTATTAAAGACAACTTAAATTAGCTGAGTGTGGTGGCAGATGCCTGTAATCCCAGCTACTTGGGAGGCTGAGGCAGGAGAATTGCTTGAACTCAGGCGGTGGAGGTTGCAGTGAGGCGAGATCAATGGGTAACAGAACAAGACTCCGTCTCAAATAAAATAAAATAAAAAATATAGAAAATTGGACAGAGATGTGGCATTTGAATTGTCTTTCAGATTATGAAGAAAGTTACCTGGTAGCCAATTCAAATATAAGATTTGCAAACAGAGAGTACAGCATGAACAAAGGTGTGGAGGTACAAAAAGAATAATGTTTTTGAGGGGAGAATAGCGAGTACTCTGGGGGTGGCCAAAGCTTGAGTTGTGTGGTGGATGGAGATGAAGGAAGATTAGGAACTGGATTGAGATCAGATTGAGAAAGGTCTTCCAGACGAGATGAAAAATTTTGCCATATTTAGGCAATAGGGAGCCCCAGAAAGCGTTCAATCATCATCAGCTTTACATTTGACTATGATAATTTGACTTCATAAGATGCATGGGTTGGAGGTTGATAAGAGCAGACACCAAGGGGCCAATTCATTAAACTTAACTGCCAATAATGCAAGAGACAATGAAAGCCAGAATGAACACAGTGACCATGGATGCCAGAGGCATTTCTAGGATTTTTGTAGCGGACTTAAGAGACCATTTGGGAGGGGAGGAAGGCAGAAGATAAGGGGAAAGAAGGAGTTGATGTCTTTTATGACTAATGGCACTTTTGCTAAGATGAAGAATAAATTGAAGCAAGAATAAATTGTCCGGGAGCAATGGCTCATGCCCGTAATCCCAGCACTTTGGGAGGCTGAGGTGGGTGGATCACCTGAGGCCAGGATTTCGAGACCAGCCTGGCCAACATGGTGAAACCCTGTCTCTACTAAAAATACCAAAAATTAGCTGGGCGTGGTGGTGGGTGCGTGTAATCCCAGTTATTCAAGAGACTGAGGCAGGAAAATTGCTTGAACCCTGAAGGTGGAGGCTGCAGTGAACTGAGGTCAAGCCATTGCACTCCAGCCTGGACAACAAGAGCAAAACTCTGGCTCAAAAGTAAATAAATAAATAAATAAATAAATAAAATAAATAAAACAAAAGAAAGAAAAGAAAAGAATAAATTGAGGGAGGGGAGGAGATACAGGATTCCTATTGGAATGTATTGAGTTTGAGATTCCAGCCTGGACATATGGCACTCTTGAGTTGTTTCCCAGGAGATCATATCACTGTCTTGATGATATCTTTAATCACACACATCACTTGTGGGTAAAGAAGAAACTTCGAGAGTTTTACACATCAATCCTTTACTTTGCCATCTAGACAAATTATATTTTTACTAATGCCATTTTCTGTCGTTGTTTTGTGAGTTCTGCTGAAAACTTCCCCTATATTTTTCTAATTATGGTAATCTAGGGAAAACATTAAATTATGTTGATAAAATTGGCTACAATCTGACTCTAATGATAGTAGCTTAGAATCATGAAGCAGCAATATTTTATCCTGAGTGCAAACAAACTTTATCCTGAACACATGCGTTCTTCTGCCTTATTCACCTAATGTTACTTGAAACTTTTATTTTTTCACTTTGAATAGTAGATTCTGCCAACTGTTTTAAAAGCTTTTCTCTTTTTAGAGGAGGAGGGGAACAGCTTTTCTCCCTTTTGTCTGATAACTGAGGAGCGAGGATTTAATCGGTGAGAAAAATATACACGCTATAAACCTCAGAATGTTCCCACTGCTTTTAATGTTTGATGTGCCTGACAGATTACCCTTTCAAAACAGGATAATAGGATAGGTGGTGCTGGAAAAAACTTTTCCATCCAAGACAAAACCGCATGGACATTGAAAAGAACTGGCATTTGCCTAGACATTTAGTGGGGGGACATGTCCTTAGGGCACAAAATTCCATAGTGAAAGGCTCTTCCCCCCTTCTACACACTCCAGCTCTCTCTAGAGGGTATAGTGGAAAGAACCTTGAGCAAGAGTCAGGAAATTGGCCTTTGTTCCTGACTGTGCCACTTTGTGAAACTGGGCAGGTCTTACCTCACTCTGCTTTAGCACCTTCATTTGCAAAAATTAATAATTACCTTAAATGATTTCTGATTTTAGCCAAAAATAAATACAATAGTTTTTAAACAACTGCTACATATTAGCTATTTACGTATGTAATTTTGCACTCAATATAAAATGTATTATGAAAAAGAAACTCAACCTATGTTAACCATCTCTGTACTGATGAGGAAACTAAGACTCAGGGAAAATAAGTGATTTACTCAGTATTGGGCAGTTAATGAGCATTTCTGAGCCAAGGTCTTACTTTAACCAGAGCCGTTTGCATAATATTGTACTGTTGCTAAACACTTTCTATTATTTGACTAGAGGAACACAACATATTGATGCATTTGAAACAATAAAATAATAAATATTTTTCCTTACCCTGGGCAGAAACAGAGGATGATGAGAAACATTGACTAAAAATTTAATCAAGCCTTAGGGACAAATAATATCACAGTTTTGAGTAAGAGACTGGGTACTTTGAAAGTAAGCATGAAGAGGTGTTATAACTCAGCAAAAGGCTCTTTCTTATTCCTGCTAGGAATGAAGAAGCACAAATTGAAAGTGAAAAAGGAGGAAATAAAACACTGACTCTATGTGTAAGAACGGTGACTTGCAAATTACGAGGCAATTAGGAAAATGTTTATTTTTTTCTTATCATTTTATATGTTGTATATATTTGAGAATTAATATTTGTCCTTTGGAGGGTGTGTGTGTGTGTGTGTGTGTGTGTGTGTGTGTATGCATGCTGGAGTTTTGTGTGTGTTTTAGTTCACTTGCATACTGCTATGAAGAAATGCCCGAGACTGGGTAATTTATAAAGAAAAAGAGGTTTAATGGACTCACAGTTCCAAGTGGCTTGGGAGGCCTCACAATCGTGGTGGAAGGTGAAGGAGGAGCAAAGGCACATCTTACATGGTGTCAGGCAAGAGCGTGTGTGCAGAGGAATTGCCTTTTGTAAAACCATCAGATATCATGAGATTTATTCACTATCACAAGGACAGCATGGGGAAACCTTACTCCCATGATTCAATTACCTCTCACCAGCTCCCTCCCAAGACACATGGGGATTATGGGAGCTACAATTCAAGATGAGATTTGGGTGGGGACACAGCCAAACCATATCAGTGTGCCTGTGTGTATGCATGTGCACATATATAAATTTTTTCATTAGTGACTGATGGACCATCTATAAAATAAATCAAAGAGAAGAGACAGAGTCTCACTCTGCCTCCTAGGCTGGAATACACTGGCATGATCATAGCTCATTGCAGCCTCTGATTCCTGGGCTCAAGTGATTCTCCCTTCTGAGTAGCTGGGATTACAGGCACGTGCCACTATGCCCAACTGATGTTTTGTTTGTTTGTTGTGGAGATGGGAGATGGGAGTACTGCTATGTTACCCAGGCTGGTCTCGAAGTCACTCCTGACCTTAAGTGATCGATCATCTGGCTTTAGCATCCTAAACCAGTTTCCTGGATTGCCTCTCTCCCTCCATCATCTACCATCTGCCATCAACTCTATAGAGTCAAAGGCTATCCCTGCCTTTTCAATAGAAGCCCTCAAGAAGTCACTCCACAGGGACTGTCTTGGGCTTTGGGAAGTGCACAGGGTTGGGGTGGGTGGGAAGGTGAAGAGGAAAGGCCACTCTTTTAGGTGGGGTTGGAGGGGGATGGAAAATGGATCACAGAGGTTCAGAGAACAGGCCCTTTGTGGAAAGGGGGAGACCAAATGATGCTGCTTTGTGAAAGCAGGTGAAACAGGCTGCAAATAGAAGGAGCCCACAGGAGACCCTGCTCTGAACAGCTGAACATCCTGGGGTCCTCAGACTCTGATAAAAAAGCAAATTTAGCCTACAGCTTTAGGCCCTTCCTCCTACCCTTGGAGACTCTGCCACAGACATGCCCTCCAAATTGATTCTATCCACTTGTCTCTAGTCTACTGCTACTATTTTAGTCTAAGGCCCTCTCCCCCTTTCCTGGGTTGCGGTCACAGACTCCTACCTCAGTTCCCAGCACCAGGTGCCCAGTTGTTTTCATCTGTTACACATTTCACATATTATAGCAAGAGAGATCTTTCTCAAATGCAAATCAGACCTTGTTGCATCCCAATCCCAACCCCTTTAGTTGTTCTTCTCTTTGCCCTCATGGTCAACTTCAAGCTCTCTAGTATGGAGGCAGATGTTCCTTTATAATTTTTCTGCTTATGTCTCCTGCCTCAGGCCTCACAATCCTCCACCTCACAGACGATGTCTCAGCCATGATGAGTTCCTCTCAAATTCTTTAGGTTTCAGAGATGTCATTTCCCCTGGGAACATTTTCCTGACTCCTTGTTCCAAGCATATGTCCGTCTTTATGTTCCCATAGTACCTGGTCATTGGATCTTGGTAGGGTTTATCACAGTCTTGTATTTGTCTGCTTGTCTGTATTCTTTACTTCTCAAATACAGTCTTCTTTGTTCATCATTGTAACTCCTTTCCCCAGAATGGTCTCAGATATTTACACCCATATTCCCCCTCTGTGAAGGGAATAAATGGATATATAGCACTGTATTAGCCCATTCTCATGCCACTATGAAGAAATATCCAAGACTGGGTAATTTATAAAGAAAAGAGGTTTAAATGATTACCGTTCTGCATGGCTGTGGAGGGCTCAGAAAACTTACAATTATGGCAGAGGCATCTCTTCACAGGGAAGCAGGAGAGAGAATGAGTGCAAGCAGGGGAAATGCCAGATGCTTATAAAACCATCAGATCTTGTGAGACTCACTCACTACCATGAGAACAGCACGGGGGAAACCGCCCCCCATGATCCGATTGCCTCTACCTGGTTCCACCCTTGACATATGGTGATTATGGGAATTAAAATCCAAGGTGAAATTTTGGTGGGGACACAGAGCCAAACCATATTAAGCACCATCCTCAAAATAGCCTTCCAGCTGAAGACAGCTAAGGCACTCATGCAGTCTTATTTTGTCTCAAACAAATAATTTTACCTTTGAATCATTGTTCATTAATCTAGATTTTATCCTGAGGCCCTAAACATTGTTTATCATCTTTTGGGAGAGCCTAGTCCTAGATGGTGTTTTATTCCACAGATTAAATTTACACTTGGGCCAAATCTCCATCCTTGTGGCCTGTGAGTACTGAATTTGGGACTGAAGGCCTAGGACTAACTGGAAGTGTGGAAAAGGAAGGGGGTGTGGTGCTCCCCACCATGATTTTTTTTTTTTTTTTTTTTTTTTTTTTTGAGGATTTCTGGTGGAAAAGGAGAGACACTCAGGAATCCCCAGATAAACATGGTTTAGCTTTCGTAGTCAGATCCTTTCCCCAAATTTACTGCTTCTTTCTCTACCGCTTCTCAACCCCCTAAACTGAACTTCCCTCTTCAACACACTCCCCTGTGCCCTACAGTCAGTCACAAGCTTGACCTATGGAGAGCATGTATTTCTTGAGGCAACAAAGGTGGGAAACCATATTCTAAAATGTTTCTTACACTTTTGGCTCTGTCTAAATTCTCCATTTTTCAATTAAAATGGAAATGAGATTAGAATCCTATTCTAGTAATGGATATAATCAGAACACAATAAAGCAGAAAGATTGCTTTAGGCTCCTCTGTTAAAGTTACATTTGTTCAACAACTCTTTATGGAGACCTGCTATTAGTCAGGCACTAGGCTGGGCACGGCAGCTACAAAGGTGAAGAGAACACAGGCTCTTCCCCAAAGAAGCTTACATTGTAAACTTCATAGTTATGAAATCATGATTGCTTACCTAAAATTTTATTGCCCTACATTCTTAGATATTTTGAGAAACTTGTTTGTTGTCTTCAGAAACTTGTTTGTTTATTTTTTTCATTATTATACAATGTCAGTTAGTTCAGTGGAATCCAAGATGTTCGGCTAACCTTCTGATCCAAGATAGTGGACCAAACATTTGTATTTACTCATTGTGCCTCTCCATACTTCTCTGAAATAAAAGTGTAGATCTTCAGAATTAAACATATCTATAAAGCAAAGGGAACAGAAGGGGATATTATCAGCAGATACGACATTTCAAAAGTTTTTTAGAAAATAAAAGGTAAATTGAATAGTAAGATATGGAATTATTAGATATGTTTGGAAAACCAACAGCATGAACAAGATAATCCAAGAAAAACAAGTTGATCCCTGGAGAAAACGGAAAGAATTTGAGAAATACAGAAGTGAACTAAACAATAAATACAGTCATCTCTTGGTATCTGTGGGAAATTGATTCCAGGACCTCCCTCAGATACCAAAATTTGGATGCCCAAGTCTCTGATATAAAATGGTATAGTATTTGCATACAACCTATGCACATCCTACTGTACACTTTAAATCATCTTTAGATTACTTATAATACTTAATACAATGTAAATACTCTGTATATAGTTGTTGTATTGTTTAGGGAATAATGAGAAGAAAAAAAGTCTGTGCATGTTCAGTACAGATGCAACTTTTTTTTCCAGAATATTTTTAACCTGAGGTTGGTTGGAATCCACAAATGTAGAACCCGGCTACAGAGAGCTGACTGTAATTAAAACCAACAGCTTCTATTTAGTATACTGAGAGAAAATTGGGAAATCATTAAAGCCATAAAATAAGAACAGGATGGAGTGAAAAGCTGGACTCTGTGACCAAATGGACATATATATGGATAAGAACCAGGGAAGTTTTCTTTTTTTTTTTTTTTTTTTTTTTTTTTTTTTTTGAGACGGAGTCTGGCTCTGTCGCCCAGGTTGGAGTGCAGTGGCGCGATCTCGGCTCACTGCAAGCTCCGCCTCCCGGGTTCACGCCATTCTCCTGCCTCAGCCTCCCGAGTAGCTGGGACTACAGGCGCCCACAACCGCGCCCGGCTAATTTTTTGTATTTTTAGTAGAGACGGGGTTTCACCGTGGTCTCGATCTCCTGACCTTGTGATCCGCCCGCCTCGGCCTCCCAAAGTGCTGGGATTACAGGCGTGAGCCACCGTGCCCGGCCGAACCAGGGAAGTTTTCAAAAAGGAAGTGCCAAACTGAGCTAGTTGGTCAAATGAACTATTCTCCAGGTGGATGGGGCAGGATATTTTAGGCAGAGGAAGCAACAAACAAAGCACAGAGTGAAGCCCAGGAAACTACAGGTAGCGGCAGAGAGACGACGGGGCTACAGTGTGCATGGAGAGAGGCCAGCTTGGTGAGGTAGGCAGGAGGAACTCCTGAAGGGCTCCAGCCTGGGAAGTCAGGCTGAAGAGGTGGCATTCTATCTTGTCAGTGATAAGAAACATTGACATTTTGTAGAGATGATGAATTGAGGAAGGGATTTATGTGGTCGATTGTGCTTCTGGCTGATCACCCGGCGTGTTGTCTGCTAGAAGGATTCCAAGGGTTAAGTCCTGAGGCGTGAAGAAATACTGATCTGTAAGATAGCTTAACTAAGGTGGTAGCATTGGGGTAAGAGTATGTGTATGTGGGGGGGCGGCTACAAAGTTATTAAGGTGGTAGAATTGATGGCAACATTCATTTTGACAGAGAATACAGGATGAGGAGCAGATTTCAGAGGAATATAATGAGCCCTTTTTTAGCTCTTTGTGAATGTTCAGAAATGGCAGCTGGTGTTGCATAATTGCAAAATTGGGGCTTAGTTAGTTATTGGCTTCTGAGAACATAACTGCATTTTTTTTTTCCCTCTGTCCCACTCTTTGAAAGGGGATGGGGCTCAAAGAGTGGTGTGTGTGTGTGTGTGTGTGTGTGTGTGTGTGTTGTAAATACTTAAATGCAAGTTTCTTTACATTTTTCTTTATCTCCTTCACTCCTTTTCAACATCTTGGCTGGTTGTTCTGATATTACCAAGGTAATCCACAATTATGGCAAATATTCAAAGAAAACAAATTGTAGAAAGTCCAGGAAAAAAACCTCTGAAACACATTTTCTGGAGACCACCATCATGAACAGTTTGGTCTACAGAATTACAGATCTTTTAAAGTATATAACATATTCTTTTATGTGGCCACTCATTATATTTTATGGGATCTTGGTATTATTGCTTTTTAATTCATTTCTTATATTTTAAGTTTGAAATACTTCAAATATGCAGAAAAGTAGAGAAAATAACATTAACACCATACACTTACCATGTAGACTTAAGAGAAATCTATACTTTGCCAAATCTTTTTTTTTTTTTTTTTTTGAGACAGAGTCTTGCTCTGTCGCCTAGGCTGGAGTGCAGTGGTGCGATCTCAGCTTACTGCAACCTCTGCCTCCCGGGTTCAAACAATTCTCCTGCCTCAGCCTCCTGAGTAGCTGGGATTACAGGCACACACCACCATGCCCGGCTAATTTTTGTATTTTTAGTAGAGACAGGGTTTTGCCATGTTGGCCAGGCTGGTCTCGAACTCCTGACCTCAAATGATCCACCTGCCTCGGCCTCCCAAAGTGCTGGGATTACAGGCATGAGCCCCTGCACTCGGCCAAATCTCCATTTTTGTAAATAAGTTTTCAGATATAGAAAACTACCCAATTATGGCTGGGCACGGTGGCTCACATCTGTAATCCCAGCACATTGGGAGGCCGAGGCAGGTGGATCCTTTGAGGTCAGGAATTCGAGACCAGCCTGGCCAACATGGTGAAATCCTGCCTCTACAAAAAATATAAAAATTAGCTGGGCATGGTGGCAAGTGCCTGTGGTTCCAGCTACTTGGGAGGCTGACGAAGGAAAATCACTTGAACCTGGGAGGCGGAGGTTGCAGTGAGCTGAGATGGCACCATTGCACTCCAGCCTGGGGTGACAGAACAAGACTCTGTCTCAAAAAAAAAAAAAAAAAAAAGAAAACAAAAGAAAGAAAACTACCCGATTACTATTACTTCTCTCTCTCTCTTTCTCTCTGTATTCCAAAGGTTTGCAGTATCCTGAAGCTGGTGTGAATCAACCTCATGCATTTTTTTTTTTTTGAGGTGGAATCTCGCTCTGTTGCCTAGGCTGGAGTGCAATGGGGTAATCTTGGCTCACTGCAACCTCCACCTCCCAGGTTCAAGCGATTCTCTTGCCTCAGCCTCCCAAACAGCTGGGATTACAGGTGCACACTGCCATGCCCAGCTAATTTTTTGTATTTTTAGTACAGACCAGGTTTCACCATGTTGGCCAGGCTGGTCTACAAATGTATCTATCCATAAGCAATACAGTATATAGTAATATTTTTATTATTCTATTATTTCTATTAAATGTTTATATTCATAGTATCATACTGTATACATCCTTTTGCAATTTGCTTTCTTTAGAAGCAACAGTATATTTTTGAGATTTATCATGTTGCTTTGTGTAGATTTACTTTTTTTTTTTTTTTTTTTTTTTTTTTTTTTTTTTTTTAGATAACGTTTCCCTCTTGTCGCCCAGGCTGGGGTACAATGGTGCAATCTTGGTTCACTGCAACCTCTGCCTCCTGGGTTCAAGTGATTCTCCTGCCTCAGCCTCTCAAGTAGCTGGATTACAGGCATGCGCCACCACACCTGACTAATTTTGTATTTTTAGTAGAGATAGGGTTTCTCCATGTTGGTCAGGCTGGTCTCGAACTCCCAACCTCATGTGATCTACCCACGTGGGCCTCCCAAAGTGCTGGGATTACAGGCGTGAGCTACTGTGCCCGGCTGATTACTTACTTTTTAATTTATTTTATTATACACAATTTGTCTCTTTATCTCACTTTATTTTTTGATTTTTATTTATTTATTTTTTTAGACTGGGATCTCACTCTGTCATCCAGGCTGGAGTGCAGTGGCATGATCTCAGCTCACTGCATCCTCTGCCTCCCAGGTCCAAGCGATTCTCCTGCCTTGGTCTCCTGAGTAGCTGGGACTAGAGGGTGCACCACCACATCTGGTTAATTTTTGTATTTTAGTAGAGATGGTATTTCATCATGTTGGCCAGGCTGGTCTTGAACTGCTGGCTTCGAGCAATCTGCCCGCCTCAGCCTCCCAAACTCACTTTATTTTTTAGGTATTGTTAACAGCACTATAGGCAGCATCCTCGAACGTCTCTCTTTGTATAAATGTAAAAGAGATTCATAGACATGGGACTAAAGGAGGTGCCCATAGTCAACTGTACTAGGCATTGACAAATGGCTTGCTAAAGGAGTAATACCTGTGTATATTGCCACTAGCAATTTGTACACTTTCTTGATTCCTTTCACTGTTGTCAGCACTTACTCTTCTTTAAATTAAAAATTATTGGCCAGGCATGTTGGTTCATGCCTGTAATCTCCTAGCACTTTGGGAGGCTGAGGCAGGTGGATCACCTGACGTCAGGAGGTTGAGACCAGCCTGGCCAATCATGGTGAAACCCTGTCTCTACTAAAAGTAGAAAAATTAGCTGGGCATGGTGGTGGGTGCTTGTAATACCAGGTACTTGGGAGGCTGAGGCAGGAGAATTGTTTGAACATGGGAGGTAGAGGCTGCAGTGAGCCAAGATCGTGCCATTGTGCTCCAACATGGGGGACAGAGCGAGACTCTGTCTCAAAAAATAAAATAAAATAAAATAAAATAAGGTAAAATAAAATAATTGTCATTATTGTTGGTTATGAAATGCTATCTCGTTATTGTTTAAAGAGGCATTTTCCTTGATAACTAGTGAGGCTGAATTTTGTTTTCCAGATGTGCATGAGCCACTGGTTTTTTCTGTTATGCATTTTCTGTTCATATACTTTGACCGCACGATACATGCCTGGTCATAACCCATCAAACTCTTCTTTCTCTCAGACACTTCACTTTATAGAAATCTTTTTCACGTTTATTCCTCAAACCCAGAATTTTGAGTGTCTCACCTGTTCTAACATAAATTTGAGGAAAATGAAGGCTAATTCAGAATAAAGAACTATGTAAGCAGATGGACGGCATGTTCTCCTCTAAATAGGGGTGCTAGGATAAGAGGCGGTAGGATAAATGCACAGCCTCAAAATCTACCACCCACTAAAGACCTCACAGTACATGATGACATTAGCATGCTGTGCCAGCATTTCTACCTACCACGATGACCTGGAATGAAAGACAAGAGGGGCAATTGTTAAGTCCTGTGCGTAAACTTTGGAAGAGAGCATACCTTGCTTTAAACCATTAAGGAGGCAGGCAATAGATTCCTGTACAGGGTGGCTTAGCCAAAAGCGGCTGGTCTTGTTCTCATTTATATGGTTTATAATGATTCTAAATCATTCTCGGAAAAAAACTGACTCATTTCATCTCCCTTTAATTAGGATTTCTGTTTCTGCAATATTTTAGCGGTATTTATGTCAAATGGTTTCTTTTGAGAACTTCTCCCTTTTTCTGTCTTTTCTCTTTTCTTTTTTTAAAAACTTTTATTTTAGGTTTGGGGGTATATGTGAAAATTGGTTACATAGGTAAACTCAGTCAAGAGGGTTTGTCATACAGATGATTCATCACCCAGGGATTAAGCTCAGTACTCAATAGTTATATTTTTCTGCTCCTCTCCCTCCTCCTACTTTCCACCCTCAAGTAGACCCCAGAGTCTGTTGTTTTCTTCTTTGTGTTCACAAATTCTCATCATTTAGCTCCCACTTATATGTGAGAACATGCAATATTTGGTTTTCTGTTCCTGCGTTAGTTTGCTGACGATAATAGCCTCCAGCTCCATCCATGTTCCTGCAAAAACCGTGATCTTGTTCCTTTTAATTTACTTTTTGCTATTCTGATTAGAGAGTGGCCATGCTCCATGCTCTGTGTGGATATTCTTTGGAAACAAAGTGTTTTTGAAATGGTAGGACTGGGGCTAGTAAAAGAGAACAGAAAGAATTGTGAACAGGGTCTCCTCCAGTACAGATGGTTAAAGAACACAA
The DNA here is from genome assembly GCF_024542745.1 of Macaca thibetana thibetana. Lineage (NCBI taxonomy): Eukaryota > Metazoa > Chordata > Mammalia > Primates > Cercopithecidae > Macaca > Macaca thibetana. The sequence goes on from NC_065592.1 coordinate 84,956,966, forward strand.
ATAGGGAATTGTGATGAGTGACCTCCATTTAATTTGGCGCCCAAGCTGTTGGCTCCTCCAGCATGGGTTGCCATCCTGACTGATCCCTTGGCTCAGAAACAGATATGGTGCTATCAGGGATGCAAGGCCTATGTCTGAGTATTGCAGCAGAGACTGCTCCCATTGCAGAAAGCAACCCAGCTTAAAGTTCATGACTCAGTTTCAATAAATGCTTCCTTTTTTACAAAAAGGCATTTAACATCACTCTTTTCCCTGGTAATATGGACTTAGCTTTTGGGATCAACTGGAAAATGCATCCATTCAGAGGGAGATTGTAAAAGGCCGCCTGTTAACCACAGGAAGTTGGGCTGATGCAGGGTGCCAGGTTAACTTAAGGTTGATAACGGTTACTTCCTTGTCACTTTTTGCATGCATCCTTGCTCTGCAGTGGGGGTTATAAGAAGTAAGACGCATGCAAGGTGAATCTCTAGAAGTCAGCTTCTCTGAGAAGTATTCTCCGACCATGCGTTCTTACTACAGTCCCCACATATGCGCGGATCTCCCCATGTTCACCCCATTGTTGAAATCACTCCCTCATTGTAACTGCTCACTCATCTGTCTGCACCATAAAGCTTAGGCTTCTAGAAGGTCAGGACCAGAGCTGACTGTTTTATTCCCAGACCTAGTACAGTGCCTCATGTGCTTATGGGATGAATTTAGTGCCTAGAGTTGGGTGTGGTGACTAGAGCTGGGGACCAACTGTCATGAGGCCTCTATCCTTGTTTTTGTCGTGCTTTCCCTCCCAGCCCCTCCTTGACCACTCTTTCACCTCCCTCTTTCTACATATATAGAGACAAATAATAATATGCTTGTACAAAGGGTGTACTTGTATTATCCCATTTGTATTGATAGTCCGCAACAGCAGATGAGGTTTTTTTTTTGTTTGTTTGTTTGTTTGTTTGTTTTGACGGAATCTCCCTCCTTCGCCCAAGCTGGAGTGCAGTGACGCAATCTCGGCTCACTGCAACCTCCACCTCCCGGGTTCAAGTGATTCTCCTGCCTCAGACTCCCGAGTAACTGGGACTACAGGCGCCTGCCACCACGCCCGGTTAATTTTTGTATTTTTAGTAGAGATGGGGTTTCACCATATTGGCCAGGCTGATGATCTCTAACTTCCAACCTCAGATGATCTGCCTGTCTCGGCCTCCCAAAGTGCTGGGATTACAGGTGTGAGCCACTGTGCCCGGCCTGATAAGGTTTAAAGATTAAATACCATGTTGTTAAATTTAAAAATCTCTCAAACAGGAAAATCAGGAACAATGACAACATTTGGAGCTTCCCAGAAGGTAACAACTATGGAGATTTTTGCGGGCGTCTGAGAGAAGCACATGCACAGATAGTTTGCCTTTCATTGGTCCATTCTTGCCCAGAAGGCAATATGAACTGAAACAAAGAAGCCTCATATGAGAAGGACATGGAGTCACAGCAGCTTTCGGTGTGGCCCTGGGTCCTTGATCTGGTCTCTCTCTGGCTCATTTTGTATTGCTCATCTTGTTACCTCACAATCCAGGGCTTGTGACATTTTTCTTCTCTGGAGTGGAAATGACAGAGCTGCAGAACACTCGTTTCTGATTGGTTCCTATGCGTCAAGAAAGAGGGCTGATTGAAACTGGGCTCACAAAAAAAAAAAAAAAAAAGAAAAAAGAAAAAAAGAAACTGGGCTCACATGTGTCTTCCCATCAGCTAAACAAGTTTTCAGAAGTACAGAAAGAATTTGTTGGGGAAGGGGACCCAGGACAATGACAATGTTTTCGATGGTAATGTCTGCACAAGTAAGGCAGGTTTCTTCTGTGCCTGAAGAGATGGCACCACTTGAGGAGATGGCATACTCATGGCGGAATCTTCATTAAGATGTCACAAAGTAAGCGTAGGAAATCAACTCTAGAAAACAGCTCTAATGCAGGAAAATATATATCCAGTTTTATAGAGCAAGAGCTGTGATCATGGTGACATTTAACAACTATATTAGTTGGCCAAGAGGGTAAAAATATACTTGACCTCTTAGAGCACCATAAATAGCCTGGATACTCTCAGCTCATGGGCCAACTGTGTCATGGTCTTTTCTCTCTTCCAGCCCCTCCTCTTTCTCCCTTACTTCTTGTCTCTCTCCTCCCCTCTCTTCCCTCCCCTTTCTCCTTTCTGACCCTGTTTTCTCTTCTCTATCTTCTCGAACCTTCCCTTCCTCTTCTTCTTTAGGTGCTCAGCACCTCTTTGATTTCAATAAACGTTTACGGAGCTCCTTCTTGTGCCAACGACTGTACACAGAGCTGGGACGTCAAGATGAATCAGTTATATTTCCTTCCCAGTGCCAAGTGATGACTTGATGGGTTTTGACCAGCCCCTCCCTGGACTCCCAATTTCTACCTCCTGGAACATGCTTTACTTACCAGCCTTGGTGTTATTCTGCAATATGAGCAACTGGGATTTTTTTCAATCTTGTAGAAATTATTCTCAGGAATGCTATTTTTTTTTAAATGAAGTTACAGCATACAATCTAAGGATAAATAATGTACTTACTCTGCAACTATTGTTTCAAGTTAAATCCCCTGATTACTCCTCCAAAAGTTCTTTTCTTAATAAAATCTCTAACCCTTTCCTCTTCCTGTTAGAACTTCTGGAGCTACCATTGTTCCTGCTCTTGGGCTGCTCATAACCTAGGGGAGTCACAGTGAGATTACTTGCTTTAAAATTCTTTAATCACTCTGCGAGTCGTTAGGAAAAGCTGACACATCTGATTTGGAAACTCCCACTTCAGTGGAGTGTTGTGCCTCAGCACACAGGGACGGGTGGAGCAAAGGAACAAGAAGCCAAAAACTCTCATGGCACTTACTATGATTGTGTAAAAGAGAGACTCATCAATTAGCACAGGTACTGGCAAGCACGCCTCATAATGCCTCCATTTCTAGACAGATCAAAAACAGTGTGCCCTGTCAATAAATACTGAGTTTCTGTAGCAGCCTGATGGAGATCAGCTAACCTTTAGGCCAAAAGCGTGATTCTTCCTTGCTGAAGCTTTTGGCAAAGCATGTTTAGCTTCATGCCAGGAATTAGATTAACTCTTGCAAAACTGGTTCACCAGGAACAATGACTCAGTGTTTTTTTTTTAGTATCCGGCATATTGTGTGGAGCAGCTATAAATATATTTACAAGCTGGAGTTTCAAGGGAGGGGAGTATTAGCTTGCTGAAAAACAAGCCAACTGAGTTATGGGTCTTCACGTAGCCAGCATACTGTGTTTTGGGCTTTGCCTGTTTTAATGTTTTAAAATTAATTAATTTATTCTTTATTAATATTTATTTATTTATTTATTTATTTTCAGATGGAGTCTTACTCTATCACCCAGGCTGGAGTGCAGTGGCACGATCTCGGCTCTCTGCAACCTCCGCCTTCCAGGTTCAAGTGATTCTCCTGCCTCAGCCTCCTGAGTAGCTGGGATTTCAGGTATGCCTCATCACGCCCAGCTAATTTTTGAATTTTTAGCAGAGACGGGGTTTCACCATGTTGCCCAGGCTGGACTTGAACTCCTGACCTCAAGTGATCCACCTAAAAGTGCTGGGATTACAGGCATAAGCCACCGCACTACCATGCTGCTTGTGATTTTATTTTCCTCCTCAAGGACTTTGAGCATATTATCTTCTGTTTAATAACTTGTCTCCACCCTCTTTTGTGCGTGTGTATGTGTGTGTGTGTATTTTCTGAGCTCCCTACAGGGGGTGGAGAGTCTTAAGTAGGTATGTCCATGTTATTAACATACCGTCTGCTTATTAACTAACTGCACCAATGATGAAAGCCAACTGACAAACAAGCGATGCTCTTATCCCTCCTTCGCAAGCAATGAATCTGAAAACCAAGAGAAGTTTTCTTTTCAACAGGAAGCGTTTTGGAGTCCGAACAACTCTGCATTTAGACAGTGCAGCTTTTAGTTCCAGATCTTGGCAATGGGGCAGGCAGAGGGAGTGGCAACTACAGACTTTGCCGTAGGGCTGTGTTTTCTATTGAGTGTGTGTACGCTGACGAGCTAGTGACAGGAGGGAGGTTACAAAAGCATTTACTGAAATAAGGATTTCTAATAGAGGAGCTTTTTAAAAGTATTAAATATGCTAATGTGCCTAGGGCATAGTCAACAAAGAGTTATAATAAGTGTCGTTTTTCATATTTATCAAGGAAACCATGTCACCCACAGCCTTTCTCTGTGTCTGGCATTCTGAGAAGCACACTGTAGTGGTGCCTGAGGGTCTGGGGAAAGAAGAATAGAATGAATGGGGCATTTCAGAATCGGAAACTCCCCCAGTTGTAGTTCTTTTCGATGTTGGTCGATGGATGAATTTCCAGTTTCTACCATTGTGGTTGGGTTAGGGAGAGTAGCTCAAATTGGGAATTGCTTTTTGAGGATCCAGGGCTTCTGGAATTCTCCCAGTTTCTTTTTACTTCTTTATGCTATTTTGTCTACTTTGAAAAATCAGTATCTCTGTTTGATTGCAGAGCTGAATCTTTCTGTACAGTGAGGGGTTGTAATCACATTACTTATAACCTGCTCATTTAATTTTTTAAAGGTACAAGTCATTGTAACCTAAGTACTTACTCACACTGATCCTAATACACTCCCCTTTCTTATCTGCAAGCTTCTTTCTCTGGTTTCTCCTGACTCTGTTACTGCCCATGAGTTTAAAACTTTGTCTTCTCAGTTCCTGTTTGGTCTCTGCTCTCCAGGACTCTACCTTGGAAATCTGACTCACACTTCTATGTGTCCCTGGGGCTCAACTTTACCTGGCCTCAGAATCACCCAGGCTCCAAGCAAGTCCTGTAGATTCCACTCAGTCCTTTGACTCAAGGAAATCTCCACTTCTAAATGGCTTTCCGGTTGATTTTGATGCCAGTCTGGGGTTGAGAACCACCACTGTAGCTTCTAGACACAGAGCCCCTTCTCCTTTTTCCTGGAGCCCTTCTTAGGTCATGATTCTATTTTCCCTATTTCTGCACTCAGAAGGGATAAAAATGGAAGTGTATGTGAAGTTGCTACCATGTCTCAGGTGCTTTAAATACATCATTTTATCCAGTCTTCACAACAGTCTTATGCAGTCTCTTTCTATTTTAAGAATGAGGAAAACAATGGCTGGGTGCAATGGCTCATGCCTGTAATCTCAGCACTTTGGGAGGCCAAGGTGGGCAAATCACTTGAGTCCAGGAGTTCAAGACCAGCCTGGGCAACATAACATAACCCCGTCTCTACCAACAATACAATAATTAGCCAGTCTCATAACCTGGTCTATACATAAATAAATAGATAAAAATTTAAAAATAAAATAACTTAAAAAGAAAAGAAAGAGGAAAACAAGATTCAGAGATCCTGGGTCATCTTCCCAAAGGTGCACAATTAAGAAACGGCTGAGCAGGGGTTCTGACTCAGATCTGTCAGCACCTACAGCTTTGCTACTTAAAAGAGTGTGGTTCCTGGACTAGCAGAATCAGTGTCACCTGGGATCTTGGTAGAAACGCAAATACTTGGGTGTCATCTCAGACCTACTGAATCAGTTTCTTCGGGGGTAGGGCCCAGGAATATGTATTTTATCAAGACCTCCAAATGTTCCTGATGTTTCCCAAAGTTTAAGAAGCATGGAGAACCATGGCTTTCCCTACCATATAGTCTCGTCTCTTTCCTTGTTTCTTTACTCCGAAGGATTGCCTTCTTTCTTTCCCAGAAACCTCACTATCAGCTTACTGTGCAGCCTTACTCATATCTTCCTCAACCAGCAGTTTTATTACACACACCCTTCTCATTTCCTCACATTGCTCATGGTATCTGACTGAGTGAGGGATCCAACCTGGCTTTGGGTTTTGCACTGTCTTGCCTCAGTCTCTTAATTTCTTCCTATGTACATTTTAAGATATTGAAGACACTGACTTCCAAACCCTTTCTCTAAATCTGACAGTGAAGCAGAGTGTGTGTGTGTGTGTGCACGTGCCAGTGCACACACCACACACATATGCACATACACAGAGTTAAGTTTGATCACATTTGCTTCATTAATTGATCTATATATACCACAACTGAGAAAACCTTACTGGCATTCTACTCCAAGCTTGAATTCCCGGACGAAAAACAAACAAGCAACCTCTCCCTAAACAAAAATATCTAGTGGCCTTGGAAAATTCCATTTAACATTAAACTATGTCTTTTCAAAGAGAAGCAGGGTGGGCAGATTTTTGAACATGAGCCTACTGATAACACAGCACCTCTTCAAAACTAGAATCTCATTCAGGGTTGGATGATGTCCAAGTCAAACCAGAGATGCTTGCATGATGCTCCATCGTCAGTCAGAGGTTTCAGGGTGGCAAACAACTTTGGCTGACTCTCCTCTGCCTCTCTCTATATTTGCAGAAAGTCCAGCTTCCACTGCAAAAGTTCGATCACTCTGTAAAACAGTTTGATCCTAACTTCAAAAGAATTTTTATGCTATTTGGAATGCATAAAAATGAATGTATTCCAATATCTTTAGCCCCATAAATAATGCATAATGATTGGTGAAAGACTGGCATTTTGGAGTTCAAAGAACATAAAGTTTTCTTGGATGGATAGTGCATCACCCTTGACTAGCATAGGGGGAAATAGAAGGTTGAAGGTTGACAAGGAAAACTTAGTTTAGGATTGTTTATTTATTTTTCTCTAGTTATGTTTACCTTCCCGGGTGGTTTTATTGATGCCACCTTTCACAAGGATATTTCGTGAATAAATATCAGGTTGAATCTCTGGCCCTCTGTAATGGTCACATTTTTATTTTTAATGAGTTGCTTATGGGATTATATCTTAACTGGAATTGCAGTTAGTATATTGAGATGCATTGACTCCATTTCTGTCTTTCATTCTTCTTTCTAAATGTATTCTCACTGGATTAGCACTCCTAGCCCCGAGGACTCTTGGGCCAGTTTTATTACTTAAAGAAGAATTACAGTTCCACTACCTTGCACGAAGTATCAGCGCAGATCAATTTCAAATTCTGCTCAAATTTCAAATATGTTCTTGGTATATTTTGCTTAGCAGTTTATTGCCTTCTCATCTCCACTGTTTTTCCTGAGTAACAGCTCAGAACTCTATAAATAAAACCTAATAATGGGGAGTGACTCAAAAGTCTGGTTATTTTTATTAGTAAACTATTTTAGGGGTGAACACTTCACATTTTACATTCTAATGCTCCACAGTACTGAAAATAGTCTGAATTTTTTTTGTTGTTGTTAGGTTGAAGAGAATATTTTTGAGATGACTAACAGAAAACAGAATCAGTAAAACAGTGCTATCAATTTTCATGTTGAATAACTTTATAGGAAATGATAACATCTTCATTTATATATTTATTTTTGAGACGGAGTTTCGCTCTTGTTGCTCAGGCTGGAGTGCAATGGCGCGATCTCGGCTCACCGCAACCTCCTCCTCCTGGGTTCAGGCGATTCTTCTGCCTCAGCCTCCCGAGTAGCTGGGATTACAGGCCTGCGCCACCATGCCTGGCTAATTTTGTATTTTTAGTGGAGACGGGGTTTCTCCATGTTGGTCAGGCTGGTCTCTAATTCCCGACCTCAGGTGAGCCACCCGCCTCAGCCTCCCAAAGTGCTGGGATTTCAGGCGTGAGCCACCGTTCTCAGCCGATAGCATCTTAACAATAAACATACAAAGATTTGTAAGTGTTGGCAAACAGCAAGAAAAACACATTTAGAAAATTGTGCTATGCTTTAATGTCCTGTCTATACGATAATTAACTTAGCTCTCTTCCTTCCCCGCAACCCCCTATAATGTTTAAACTGAAATTTAAAGCACAGTTGATCTTGGCTTGGATAGGAAGCCTACATATAAACTGAGGATTTAATTAGTATCCAGGGGCAGATCTACTTCTCAAAGTGAGATTCACATAGCCCCCTTAGAAGCTTTCAAATAGATTGACTAGCCTTTTAAAATTCCTCTTTTCGGCCGGGCGTGGTGGCTCAAGCCTGTAATCCCAGCACTTTGGGAGGCCGAGACGGGCGGATCACGAGGTCAGGAGATCGAGACCATCCTGGCTAACACGGTGAAACCCCGTCTCTACTAAAAAGTACAAAAAAACTACCCAGGCGAGGTGGCGGGCGCCTGTAGTCCCAGCTACTCGGGAGGCTGAGGCAGGAGAATGGCGAGAACCCGGGAGGCGGAGCTTGCAGTGAGCTGAGATCCGGCCACTGCACTCCAGCCTGCGCCACAGAGCAAGACTCCGTCTCAGAAAAAAAAAAAAAAGATTCCTCTTTTCCCCTTTCTTATTGGCCCCGCCTTCTCTAGCTGTATGCTAACTTGCTGCATAGACTCCTGAATTTCTGGATTTCTACACTTCTAACTCAATGAATGGGGTAAATCAAACCTTAATAACACCCTTGATTTTGAAACGCTTCAGTGCTTCATGTTAGACTTTTTGAGAAAAGATCATTTTCATTTATTTCTGTTTTATTTCTGGTTTAATGATTAAATGTAAGCTGTTCAATATCTTTTTCAATATCCCACTTATTAAACCCACACTAAACCTCAGAAATACTGAGTCAATGATCTAAATTTCCATTCAAAATTTCCACAAAGCAGAAAATATAAATGTTTTCATTGTCATTACAAATAGACAGGGCCGGGTGCAGTGGCTCATGCCTGTAGCCCCAGCAGTTTGGGAAGCTGAGGTAGGAGGATCACTTGAGGTCAGGAGTTTGAGACCAGCCTGGCCAACATGGTGAAACACTGTCTGTACCAAAAATACAAAAAAAATTAGTTGGATTGGTGGTGTGTGCCTGTAATCCCAACTACTCAGGAGGCTGAGGTAGGAGAATCACTTGAACCTGGGAGGCGAAGGTTGCAATGAGCTCAGATTATGCCACTGCAGTCTAGCCTGGGCAATAGAGCAAGACTTCATCTCAAAAAACAAAAACAAAAACAACCCCTTTCCCCTCCCCCCACGAATAAAACCCCAAATAGACAAATGAAAGCAATGAAAACAGGAAAATAATTTCGACGCCTACTTCTGGGATGTTATGTTATGCATGGGTTTTATTTATTAGACATGTTCTCATCTTTGTTATTTAAGAGCACATAAAATAACCTCACTACATTAGTCTCTTTTGCTCTGCCTCTTTCCATATGATTCTTCATTAGCAGTTCCCAAAACAAAAAAATTGTGCACCAAAATCCCAACTGAGACTCAATTGTTTGCTGACTCAACAACCTCAATGAGAAATCTTATACAAGAGCTTTTGTTTCAAAACCAAGTGCCAGGAAAATTTTGCTTCCCTCAAGCAATGGCATGTTTTCTTTTTCTGGACAGTGAGAACCATGTAATTAAACATATTTTCCTTTGTGCTTTGGCTGTCAGGAAACTCAGAGCCAAACTTGTAACCCAAGTTTTATGGCTATGTAAGACATTATGGCCCATATATCTGGACTCTTCCTTTCTCCTTCATATTGATCTTCAGTCTTGGCTTTAGTTTACAAAATATGCCATTATAAAAAATAACAGTATCTGTAAGCTGTCTGAAATTATTATGGAAAAAAGTAGGTTATAAATAAATGAATAAGTCAATTGTTTGAAAAACAATGTGTTGGTGTCAGAAATAACTTTGTGAGTGGTCTTCAGGCTGTAGTGCAGTGGTGAGATGACAGCTCACTGCAACCTCCACCTTCAGGGCTCAAGCCATCCTTCCACATCAACCTCCCAAGTAGCTGGGACTACAGCTTCACCCCACCATACCCGGCTAATTTCTTTTATTTTTTGTAGAAACATGGTTTTGCCACGTTGCTCAGGCTGGTCTTGAACTCCTGAGCTCAAGTGATCTGCCCACCTTGGTCTCCCAAGGTGTTGAGATTACAGGCATGAGCCACCACACCCAGCATAATGTCATCAAATTGCGGTGAGAAATGGGAATGTCACTACAAAGCATAAGTAATAAACAAAAGATTATCATTAACATTGCTCCTAGAGAAAGACAGGTTTATTTAGAGGTGAGGCGAGTAGAATTTTTTTAAGGGAACTTCTGGGTAATTTAACACCACGATCCTTCTCGAATGCATATTACAACGTAAAAATGTAGTTCCTGCTGGCCGGGCGTGGTGGCTCACACCTGTAATCCTACCTGTAATCCCAGCACTTTGGGAGGCTGTGGTGGGCAGATCACGAGGTCGGGAGATCGAGACCATCCTACCTAACACTGTGAAACCCCTTCTCTACTAAAAATACAAAAAAAAAAAAAAAAAAAAAAAAAAAAAAATTAGCTAGGCGTGGTGGTGGGCGCCTGTAGTCCCAGCTACTCGAGAGGCTGAGGCAGGAGAATGGCGTGAACCCAGAAGGCAGCAGAGCTTGCAGTGAGCAGAGATCGTGCCACTGCACTCCAGCCTGGGCTACAGAGTGGGACTCTGTCTCAAAAAAAAAGTAGTTCCTCCTTTTTCTTTTCTTTTCTTTTCTTGAGACAGAGTCTTGCTTTGCTGCCAGGCTGGAGTGCAGTGACACAATCTTGGCTCACTGCATCCTCTGCTGCCCGGGTTCAAGTGATTCTTCTATGTCAGCCTCCCGAGTAGCTGGGATTACAGGCGTGCACCACCACGCCTGGCTAATTTTTGAATTTTTAGTAGAGATGAGGTTTCGCCATGTTAGCCAGGCTAGTCTTGAACTCCTGACCTCAAGTGATCTGCCCACCTTGACCTCCCAAAGTGCTGAGATTACAGGCATGAGCCACCATGCCTGGCCTTTTTTCTTGATAAAGGGGTGTCATTGGGGCCTCTCTTACTCCTATCACTCATCATGGGTGCCATGTCTTAATTGACAACCACAATGAAGAGAGGAAAGAAAGAGGAAAGAAGAAGACAATATAAGAAGAAAAGGGAAGGAAAAGCCAATGACAGAGATTAACTGGATTTTCCTACATAAAGAGGTCATGAGGATCAAGAGCATATAGAAGTTTGCAAGATACAGAGTTTCTCTGGATTGGAGTTGACCAAAATAAGAGAAAGGTGAAGCAAGTATAATGTACGGAGACTTATCCTGGGAGAATTTGTCAGTGAAGTTATTGGGTCATGCAGTGATGGTGTGGGGATAGGACCTGGTGGTGAGTTCACAAGGAGCCATTGCCATTCAGTCATCAAGCGTCATGATGTGTGTTGTGTAGGAACGGGGAGGTGAGTATGGAGTGCATGGGGCGTAGATGGAGAAGCAGGAGGATTCATCATGCACCCTGAGGCTTGCCATTATTGATGTCAGACTTCCTCCAACTGTGTCGCCACCCTGGACTGTTTGACTTTGGTGGCTATTTTAAAATAGCAAGAAGAGCTGCTTGAGAAGAACCTGGGGGAAGTTTCAAAAACAGCAGCTGCATCGAATGCCCCTGGATGTGTGCTTTTGGAAACAATTTACACAAGGGCTGATTTCAACATGCACTAATATATACAGTTTAGTTGGCACTTTATATGGAAACTTTAATAAAATGGTTCTAATTGGTGCTTAATTTACATAGATTAGAGAGTTCTACAGGCCCACACAGTAGGGCTTGGGGATTTTGTGTCATTTGATGGAGATGCCAGTTTGATTCAGATAAAGAACCAATCTTATGGAATCCTGGTGAAATTTGCCTGACACAAATGAAAGAGTTGTGGCTTGCATTTATTTTACCCACTCTTGTCCAGTGGCTTGAACTAGCTTCCTATCTCTTCCACAAGATTTAGGACAAGATGGATTTCTGTGTCAGCATCTAGTAGGGGAGCTTTGATTTTCTAGTTCTGTCCTAAGTGGATCTGTATGTAGCTCAGATTCCCCCACAATCTAGGTCAGAGAAGCTGCTAGCCTTGGTGCAAAGTTTTCAAAAAGGCTTTTATTGAGAGAGATGAATAAGGAAAAACTCACTCCCTACATGCGAAGTTTGCTTAATGAGAAGTGTGAGATGGAACTCAGTTGCCACTTATCCCCGTAGTTGGGTACTGTTGTGCAGTCTGTGCACTGCCCAACCATTTGCAGTGGCCCCGAACAGGATCATCTGGTCATCTTGCTGGGAGAGAATGTGAGTTCCTGACACATCACTTGGTATAACATGAGAAAACTCAAACTCTAGGCAGATCATTGCACCTGCCCTACTTTTCCACCTGCTCTCACAGACTTCTTGAGGGTGACCAGAGTCCAAGTAACTAGGTGTAATTCAATGTGGTGAATGATATGATTGCTACACAGGAGTATCTATTAAGGCTTTCAAAATGTAAAGAGGAAGCGACTCATTCTTCCTGGTGGTGGTGGTTGCATCAGTTGGTGTAGTCTATTTCCTCTCTCCCATCAATAAGGGACATTTGGCAAAGTCGGGAGTGTGTCAACTGTGGGGTGGTGGTGCTACTGGCATCCAGCGGGTAGAGGTCAAGGATGCTGCTGAACGTCTTACAATGCCCAGGACAGCCCTCTCACAACAAATTATCTGGCCTAAAATATCAATAGTGCTGCCATTGAGAAATCTGGTTATGTAACAGATAACTTTTTTTTTCTTTTTTTGAGACGGAGTTTCACTCTTGTTGCCCAGGCTGGAGGGCAATGGCTCCATCTCAACTCACTGCAACCTCTGCCTCCTGGGTTCAAGCAATTCTCCTGCCTCAACCTCCCGAGTAGTTGGGATTACAGGCATGCACCACCACGTCCGGCTAATTTTGTATTTTTAATAGAGACGGGGTTTTACCATGTTGGCCAGGCTGGTCTTGAACTCCTGACCTCAGATGATCCACCCACCTCAGCCTCCCAAAGTGCTGGGATTACAGGCGTGAGACACTGCGCCTGGACAACAGATAACTTTAAAAATTCTCAGCTGCTTAACCCAACAAATAATTATTTCTTCCTCAGGCCGTATATCCAGCATGGGTTGGCAACATAGCCCTGTTTGTCCTAGTCCCTTCAGGAAGTCTATTGATGAAAGATGCATTTTCATGTGGGATTCTCTCACCACTATGATAGAGAGAAGGAAATTTGTTGGATTGTACCCTGAATTTTAAAAAGCTTCTGCCAAGAATTGACATATATTCTTTCCAATAGCATTTTACTGGCCATCATCCATCATATGACCATGCCTGAATTCAGACAGAGTAGGTGGAGAATACATTTTTAATTTTAATTTTTTTTTGAGACAGAGCCTCACTGTCTCGCCCAGGCTGGAGTGAAGTGGCGCCATCTCGGCTCACTGCAACCTCTGCTTCCCAGGTTTAACAATTCTCCTGCCTCAGCCTCCCAAATAGCTAGAATTACAGGCATGCACTCCCACTCCTGGCTAAGGTTTTTCATATTTTTGTACAAATGGGGTGCCACCATGTTGGCCAGGCTGGTCTCAAACTCCTGGCCTCAAGTGACCCATCCTCCTGGGCCTCCCAAAGTGCTGGGATTACAGGCGTGAGCCATTGCGCCCGGCAAGAGTGCATTTTTTTCTTGTACCCAGAAGAGGAGAGAATGGGAATAATCATGAACTACCCTAATGACTATCATGCTGATGGTTAATGGTGGTTGTGGGATGGTGTGAGATTTAAAGATTTAAAGACGGCTTCACTCCTGTCAACTTTGCTTACTTACTGCTGTATAACAAACTGCTCCAAACTTCGGGGATGAAGATAACAAAAATCATTTAATTTGCTCATGAAGTTGCAATTTGGATAGGACTGTGTAGAAACAACTCCTCTCTATACCATGGGGCATCAGCTAGGACAGCTCAAAACCTGGGAGTAACTCAAAGGCTGGGGGCTGTAGTCATCTGAACGCTTGCTCACTCCCGTGCTCTCATGTCAGGCAGTGGATGCTGGCCGTAGACGGAGACCTCAGCGGTGGTTGTCAGCTTGACCACCTACTCCCAAACTCTACATGCGGCTGTTTGGCTCCCTTACAGTATGGTGGCTGGGTTCCAAGGCAGAAAGTAAATGCTGCCAGTTTCTTCAAGTCTGTCTGAAAATTGGCACAGCATTCTTTCTATCATATTCTCTTCATCAAGGAGTTGTAGAGGCCAACTTTAAGGGGAAGAAAAATAGACCCTATATTTCAATAGCAGGAAGGTCAAAGAATGTGGTGGGGAAACTGCTTCCCAGGTTAGAAAAACAAGAATTATTTTTGCTTTGTTTTGGTTTTTTTGAGACAGAGTTTTGCTCTTGTTGCCCAGGCTGGAGTGCAATGGCGGGATCTCAGCTCACCACAACCTCCGCCTCGTGGGTTCAAGTGATTCTCCTGCCTCAGCCTCCCCAGTAGCTGGGATTATAGGCAGCGCCACCACGCCCAGTTAATTTTGTATTATTAGTAGAGACAGGGTTTCTCCATGTTGGTCAGGCTGGTCTTGAACTCCCAACCTCAGGTGATCTGCCTGCCTTGGCCTCCCAAAGTGCTGGGATTATAGGCGTGAGCCATCACGCCAGGCCAGACAAGCAAGATTTCTTTAGGTGGAGTTTGTGGAATGAATGTTCTGGACAAGTAAACGGCATGCATCAAAGCACGGAAACATCAGAGCTGCATTCGTATAAATTCTCTAGCTGGTCTTACGTCCTAGCTACTTACTCCTACTGTTGACATTAACCTTATAAACTTGCTAGAGGCTCAGTGTGGGGAAACAAACAAAGCCTCATGAAACATTTTGATTCAATTAGAAAATGTCTATTAAATACATTGTGTTTCACAAATATGAACTATTAATACAATCTGGGTTTGTTCTGATTTAATTGTCTAAAATTATACATAATTTATCCTCTTGCCAACAAATGAAATTATGGAAAAATTAAAAATATCACCACCAATTTTTTCTGTTAAATGTTTATTTTTGTAATTATAACTTAGTTTAATCTCAGTTTGACATTTAGTACACTGTGGCATTCACTCTGGTTTGGGTTCATTTGGCTCTGAGCTTCATGGTTCAATTTAGACTTCAAAGCGTGTCAGATTTGACCTGAGGCACGTTTTCAACAATCAGGTGCAGTTTGTAAGGTTATGGGTTGAGGAATAGCATAAATGGGCCATCCTTTTTCTGATTTTGAGAAGAGAATGACTACTAACACCCAGGTGTGTTCTTTTTTTTTTTTTTTTTTTTTTTTTTTTTTTTTTTTTTTTGACGGAGTCTCGCTCTGTCGCCCAGGCTGGAGTGCAGTGGCGCGATCTCGGCTCACTGCAAGCTCCGCCTCCTGGGTTTACGCCATTCTCCTGCCTCAGCCTCCTGAGTAGCTGGGACTACAGGCGCCCACAACCGCGCCCGGCTAATTTTTTGTATTTTTAGTAGAGACGGGGTTTCACCGTGGTCTCGATCTCCTGACCTTGTGATCCGCCCGCCTCGGCCTCCCAAAGTGCTGGGATTACAGGCGTGAGCCACCGCGCCCGGCCACACCCAGGTGTGTTCTTGTCTTTCTGGAGTCAATTCCAACAGCATTGGCTGTGGGTTATAAAACCATAAAATTTTACAGCCAAGAACAACTTTAAATGCCTTTTAGGAGGAACTTCTTCATTTTGCAGTTGAGGAAACTGAGAATCAGAGACGAAGTGACCTCAGGGCGTTACAACTTACTATTACTGTATCGAAAGAGGAAGGGAAGCTGGTGCAAGCTGAGAGACCCACTGATGACCTGCAGGATACCCAGTGTTGCCCCTGCGTTTGGGCTCAGGGAGAAGCAGCTTCTTAGCTTCTGCTATGCTGACTTATCTTGTGATCTCTGTCCCAGCCCTTGGCTGCCTCTCCTCCTTGTCCCCAGGCCTGCGCCATTCCATCTGCCTCCTGATTATTCACTGACAGCTGCCTTTTCCCTCACCCTTTGTTCTCAGTTTTTTAAAATCCAATGGGGAGAAGCTTGGATTCAAATGATAGCATTTGAATTCAGCTCATGAAAAATTCTATAACAAGTGCATTTGACCGTTTGATCTCTGGCTTCTCCCACACACTTGCCCTTTATACTCTGACAGCCATAAGCTTCATTTCCTTGAAGCAGATTGCAATTTCAATGGAAAGGAAATAACTGTGTAGTTTTCAAGCTGAGTTCAGTTCTAAAAAGGACTGAGCGAAGCTCAATCCCGGGCTACTGTGGACTCTTAGTCATTGAATCAGGCAGCGAAAGATCTCTCTCCAAGCTTCCTGGTTATGATCTTGGAAAACACCAGAGCTAGGTTCAGATTTCAGCCATACCATTACTTAATTGTGTGATTTTGGCAAATACGCTTAAAACTTTTTTGACTCAGTTTCCTCTTCTCTGAAATGGGAACACTAATTAATGCTCACCTCTAAAGGTTGTTCAGTCATTCAACATATATTTGTTGGGTGCCTCCTGTGTGTCAAACTGTTTCAGTCCAGTGAAGAAGATGGACATGAATCTAAGAGTCACCAAAAAAATGTAAAATGGCACCTTTGATGAGTGACAAAGGAGAGGTATATGAGAAAGTGTGTGAGAGTATCTAACAGGTGAGGGCATTGTATAATTTATTGTTGCAAACGGGACACTTTTGAGTGAAAGAGGGTGTGTTAATTGTCCTGGAACAACAGGCTTAAATCAGGACTTCGTGGGCAAACTCGGGCCCATGGTTTCTTCCCTACCCCACTCTTACCCACCCTTACTATAAGAGGGAAAGTTGGGAAAGGCTTTCCTGGGGGAAGGAAAGAAGAAACTGAGATCTACGGAAGGAGTGAAGATTCCTAGGCAAAAAGAGGAAGACAGAGTGGTTTAGGCCAAGAGAGCAAACAGTGGTGCAAAACTCTAAGGCAGGACAAAGCATGGAGCCTGCAGAGGACAGACAGAAGGTCAGTATGATGAAGAAGGGAGAGGGGGTGGCTTTAAACACAGGCCCCTTGCTTGTTGGTTTGCTCTGTAGGTGTTAAGAAATGTAGGCTATATCAAGGTGAATTTAAAGTAGAGGTGGCCGGGCACGGTGGCTCATGCTTGTAATACCAGCACTTTGGGAGTCCGAGGTGGGTGGATCACATGAGGTCAGGAGTTTGAGACTAGCCTGGCTAACATGGTGAAACCCTGTCTCTACTAAAAATATAAAAATTAGCTGGGCATGGTGGTGGGTGCCTGTAATCCCAGCTACTCGGGAGGCTGAGGCAGGAAAATCACTTCAACCCAGGAGGCAGAGGTTGCAGTGAACTGAGAGCATACCACTGCACTCCAGCCTGGGTGACAGAGTGAGACTCTGTCTCAGAAAAAAAAAAAGGGGGGGGGGCAGGGAGCAGGACACATGACTCACACCTGTAATTCCAGCACTTTGCAGGGCTGAGACAGGTGGATAACTTGAGATGAGGAGATCGAGACTAACCTGGACAATATGATAAAACCCTGTCTCTACTAAAAATACAAAAAATTAGCTGGATGTGGTGGTGCATGCCTGTAATCTCAGCTACCCGGGAGGCTGAGGTATGAGAATCGCTTGAACCTGGGAGGCAGAGGTTGCAGTGAGATGAGATAACACCACTGCACTCCAGCCTGGGTGACAGAGTGAGACTCTGTCTCAGCAAATAAATAAATAAATAAACAAACAAATAAATAAAGTAGAGAAATTGCAAGACCAGACTTGCAGCTTTAAACATCAGTCTGACTGCAAGATAGAATGGATTAGCATTGAGTAGTAGTTCTGGCCTTGGCTTTCCAAAGGAAACTTCTAAACAATATCAAAGCCTGGGCATCACCCACAGAGATCTTGATTTAATTAGTTTAGGTTGACTCCCAGTAGGTTATAAAGTGTGCCAGGATTGAGATTCACCATAGAAGGAGGTGTGAATATGGGGAAGAATAATTATAAGGCTATTGCAGTAGCCCAGGTAAGAAGCGATGGAATAGGTTCATGGCAGTGGGTTTCTGAAACTGGTTTTCAAACTGTAGTGGATTTGAGAATCCCCTGGAAGCCTTATTTGTTTACTAGAGATGGTCTTGCACTGTTGCCTAGGCTAGAGCGCAGTGGTACAATCACAGCTCACTGCAGCCTCGATCGGCCTTCATCTCCTAGGTTCAAGCAATCCTGCCACTTCAGCTTCCTGAGTAGCTGGGACTACAGGCATGCACCGCCATAGCTATTTTGTTTGTTTGTTTGTTTTTAATAGAGTCAGGATCTCACTCTGTTGCCCAGGCTGGTCTCAAATTCCTGGGCTAAAGCAAGCCTCTCTCCTCGGCCTCCCAAAGTGCTGGGATTATAGGTGTGAGCACCGCACCTCGTCATGGAAACCTTGTTAAAATACAGATATCTGACTATCCTTGATTTAGTAGGTCATGGGTGGGGCCTGAGAATTTGCATTTCTGACAAATTACCTGGAGGTGCTAGTTGCTAGTTTAGAGATCACACTTGGCATCTAGTGGGTAGTGGTTGGGGATGCTGGTGAATATCATACAATGCACAGAACAGCCCTTTTGCTGATCACTGATCGAGCAAAAAGCCATCTGACGTGGTAGATACCATCAACAGGATTTGGTAGTAGATTGTCTGTAGAGCTAAGGGCAAAAGACAACTCCAGGACTCTTACAGTTTTCTGAATTTCACAACTAAATGACGAGTGTCACCATTCACTGACATTCAGGAGACAGCCCTTCAGACCTGAGAAGATGGTGAAGTCAAAGCTGCACATGTATTTGAGGGTTACCTTTGAAACAACTAAGTGGATATATCAAGCAGGGACATATATGTGGAACTTGAAAGGGAAGATCATTACAGATATAAACTTGGGGATATTAAAGCCAGGGACTTATCAATGGCATCAATCAATTCTCTTTTCTTTTACTCTTATCTTTGGTGTCAAAGCTCTGGCCTCTTTTTCTTGGTCCTACTCAGGTGCTGTGTGTGATCCTCCAGCCTCAGCACCTTGCTGCCAGCTCTCCTTGGGAGGCTGCCTCTCCCTCCTCCTTCAGAATTTACCTCCTACTTCTCCTTTGGGTCCCACCTCTCAGGCTTGGTTATGTGTGGCATTAGCAAGCAGGTGCGTGTGTTTCCTTCTGAAGCACAGATCAAAGCTGTGGTTTTGTATCTGTGGGGTTATTTGCTAAATGGCCATCTCTTCTACTAGATTCTAAGTTGCCTGCAGTGCCTGGAGAACATCCCCAGGGATCAGATGCTCAATGTCTTACACTTACGGAACTGTCAAAAACAGTTGTTAAATGTCCAGTGGGTCAGTTAGGGAGATGGTGGTTGTTAAAACTGTGATGAGTTCTCAGGAAGAGGGAGAAGCAGTTACCTTTGTGAAGCAGTTGTTGGTGTTTATTTAGTAATGAGATTAAATTTCCTGGGACAGTGGGTGTGTGAACCAGCAATAGCGCCATCTGGTGGAAATAAGTGATACAACAACTATTATCTTGAGGACTAGGCTCAGGGCTGTTAAAACAGTATTGCTCTGGGAAAAAAGATTCATTTTTTTTAAGGTTAAAAATATGAGTAAAATTCTTTAGAGGGGGCCGGGCGCGGTGGCTCAAGCCTGTAATCCCAGCACTTTGGGAGGCCGAGACGGGCGGATCACGAGGTCAGGAGTTCGAGACCATCCTGGCTAACACGGTGAAACCCCGTCTCTACTAAAAAATACAAAAAACTAGCCGGGCGAGGTGGCGGGCGCCTGTAGTCCCGGCTACTCGGGAGGCTGAGGCAGGAGAATGGCGTAAAAACCCGGGAGGCAGAGCTTGCAGTGAGCTGAGATCCGGCCACTGCACTCCAGCCTGGGCAACACAGCGAGACTCCGTCTCAAAAAAAAAAAAAAAAAAATTCTTTAGAGGGAAGATAGAATTTCTTTTGAAACAGTTGGTTGGAAAAATTGGATAATTATTGAAAATAGTGTTCAGTTTTCAAAGAGGAGAGAAACCTTCAGGTCACTGTAATTAAGAGGAGTTTATTGAAAGAACACATGGGATAAGGAAGTTAGAGATCTCCATCCAAAACCAGCATCTCAGAAAACAGAAACAGGCAAAAATCTGGCGGAGTGTGGTGGTTCATGCCTGCAATCCCAGCACTTTGGGAGGCCACAGTGGAAGGATCGCTTGAAGCCAGGAGTTTAAGAATAGCCTGGGCAACATAGTAAGATCCCCATTTCTTTTTTCTTTTCTTTTCTTTTCCCTTCCCTTTTCCTTCCCTTCCCTTCCCTTCCCTTCCCTTCCCTTCCCTCCCCTTCCCTCCCCTCCCCTCCCCCCCCCCTCCCCTCCCCTCCCCTCCCCTCCCCTCCCCCCTCCCTTCCCTTCCCTTTCCTTTTTCCTTTTCTTTTCTTTCTTTCTTTTTTTTTTTTTTTGACGGTTTCACTCCTGTTGCCCAGGCTGGAGTGCAATGGCACGATCTCAGCTCACTGCAACCTCCCAGGTTCAAGCGATTCTCCTGCCTCGGCCTCCCAAGTAGCTGGGATTAAAGGCATGCACCACCACACCTGGCTAGTTTTGTATTTTTAGTAGAGACGGGGTTTCTCCATGTTGGTTAGGCTGATCTTGAACTCCTGACTTCAGGTGATCCGCCTGCCTCGTCCTCCCAAAGTGCTGGGATTACAGGTGTGAGCCACTGCGCCTGGCTCCAAGACCCCCATTTCTATTAAAAAAAAAAAAAAAAAAAAAGAGAAGAAAAGAAAAATGGAAACAGGCAAAAACCTAGGCTTCTCAGAGACTGAAGGGTATTTTGGAACTGACTGAATATTGCTCATCTCTGGCTGGTTGTGTTGCAGCCTCGTTGGTGGCAAGTGCAGACCGTCAGTCAGCCACTTTCTCCTTTGTTGCTCTTCCATCAAAGGGCCCACTTCTCCTGCCCAGGCATGGTGTTACTAATACGGTGATGGTAGGGGCAGGGGCTGCATCTATGATGGGTGGAGGTACAAGAATATACACATCATTCTGTTGTTGTCTTTGTTAGTTTGTTTCTAATTTCTATTGTTGGGGAGAAAGAGAAATTCTTCCCTACCCTCTTGGGATATTCACCTGGGTCTAAGAATTAAATCACTATAAGACAGGTTAACAGGAGAAAAATATATGAGTTTTATTGATTTTTACATACATGTGGAGACCCTCATGAGACAGCAGAAGACCTGAAGAAATGGACAAAGCAGAAAGCTTTAATACCTTTTAGACAAAGAAACCATAAATTCATGAAGAGCTGACAAGACAAAGGGGTTCGGGCCAGTGGCAGTAAATTGTGGAAATTCACTAGGGAAGTGTAAAGATGGAGGAAGATAAGGGATAGTTTGGAAAGTTTATTTGTACAGCTCCATTGCAGCATCAATTCCCAGTCAATGGTGATAGGAGTTATTTTCTTACGCTGGTTCAGGGAGGGCACCTTTCTCAAAGAAATCTTTATGGCTTACGACAGGTGGAAGAGGGCGGATCACACAGCCCTTTCCTGCATCTGCTGTTTCTCAGGTGACTGTAGCTCAAAATAATCGACATGCCACATCAGCAAATTTTGGGGTGACATGGCCTGTTTCTCTATAATGGGAAAGAAATTGGACTTTTTAACTCTGAATTAGAAAACACAAACTTTGACTATGTCCCACAATTTATGTGACTGATTTCATATTCTATCACATCTATTTTATATTCTCTCATATTTTCCTCCTGAATTTTCCCCTGGAATATTGGAATTTTGAAATGACTTGGGGGGCATGCTACAATTGGAAAAGGAGACAGACATACTCTCCAATTCTCTCCCCACCTACCTCACAATGTGCAGATCTCCTCTGCTGCTACTGCTTTTTTTTTTTTGAGACGGAGTCTCACTCTGTCACCCAGACTTGAGCGCAGTGGCGCAATCTTGGCTCACTGCAACCTCCGTCTCCTGGGTTCAAGTGATTCTCCTGCCTCAGCCTCCCGAGTAGCTGGGACTGGAGGTGTGTGCCACCACACCCAGCTAATTTTTGTATTTTTAGTAGAGACGGGGTTTCTTTATGTTGACCAGGCTAGTCTCAAACTCCTGACCTCAGGTGATCTGCCCACTTCGAGCTCCCAAAGTGCTGGGATTACAGGTGTGAGCCACTGCGCCCGGCCTCCTCTGCCTCTGATTCAACTGCTGCTACTGATAGACTTACTGAAGGATTTGAAGCCAAATGGTATTAATTTTGGTTAGTTACTTCCCTGTATCTAGTGTCCCCACTAGACAAAACTTCTGTGTCTGGCTACTTCATAGACCCCGACCAGCCTAAGTATTGTTTGCTCTAAGATCTAGTGCCCTCTATTATTTCATTCAGATATAGCCATTGTTGGTGGGGGAGTCACATAATACAGAACATAATCACTGTACCAGTTCAGGTGCTCTTGATTCAAATGGATTTAATTATGAGGAAATTTATTCCTTACATAATTACTAAGTCTAGCATTAGAGTGGCCTGCAGTTGAGGGTTAATCCAGTGGTGATGGCCAGAACACTGTTTATTTTTTCCCTTCTGCTATCTATGGGGTTGGCTTCATTCTGAGGTTGTCTTCCTTTCTGTCATAGGTGTTATATCAATGGGGTAAACTAGTTTACATTATGGTAACAAGCAACTCTCAACTCTTTTTTTTTTTTTTTTTTTTTTTGAGACTGAATCCTGCTCTGTTGCCCAGGCTGGAGTACAGTGGTGCAATCTCAGCTCACTGCAACTTCTGCCTCTGGGCTCAAGTGATTCTCTTGCTTGAGCTCCCTGAGTAGCTGGGATTACAGGCATGTACCACCACACTGGCTAATTTTTGTATTTTTAGTAGAGATGGCATTTTTTTCTTTCTTTTTTTTTTGAGACAGAATCTTACTCTGTCACCCAGGCTGCAGTGCAGTGGTGTGATCTCGGCTCACTGCAACCTCTGCCTCCTGGGTTCAAGCTATTCTTCTGCCTCAGTCTCCCGAATAGCTGGGACTACAGGCACATGCCTCCATGCCTGGCTAATTTTTATATTTTTAATAGAGACAGGATTTCACCATATTGGTCAGGCTGGTCTTGAACTCCTGACCTCGTGATCCGCCCACCTCGGCCTCCCGCAGTGCTGGGATTACAGGTGTGAGCCACTGCGCCCGGCCAACTCTCAACTCTTAGTAGCTTAAGACAACAAAGATTTATTTCTTGCTCTTACTATCTGCCCATCTGTATCACCTTCTCTGCAGGACCCAGTTTAATGGAGCATACACAGAAAAAGGTGCTTGTTACTAGGGCCAAGGGAACAATGGCTCTGGAAGGTTTTTCTTGAACAATGCAGTGTTCCAGTCTTGGAGCAATACATCTTATTTCTACTGTTAAATCCATGGCCAGAACTAATCATGTTGTCCCACTCACCACAAAGCCATATGCAACCCCACCATGTACTCAGGAAAGAGGAATGGGAAGCATTTGGTGAACAGAAATAATGACTTCAACAATTGGGACTACCAGTTCACTGTTCCGATTGTTAAAAAAAAAAAAAAAAGAGAGAGAGAGAGAGAGAGAAATAGAAAAAGAACAATTGAAAGTACTTGCTTTCTCATCCAAGAAAACAGTTGGTCAAAGCCTCTTAGTGTAAGTCTACAAAAAAGTCTACAGCAAAGAATGCCTGATAAGGAATTGTACATACTGTTCTTTGTGAAAACCAAGAGTACTGTGTATTTAACATGGTTGCTCTGGGCTTCTTATAGCAGTTAAGAGTGTATCAGCAGGCTTCCATGGTATTTGAATATTAACAGCTTTCATTCCCCCTGGAAGAAAACACATAGCTAACTAAAGAAATAAAAAAGAAGGGGAAAAGAACAAAGAAAAATAACCACTAGAGTGTCTGAAAAGAGGTTGTGAGATACTTGGCTGTCTGCGCCTTCTAAGTATGTACCATGAACCCTCAGATTCCTACCTCATTTTGTGATGGTGGGGAAGGCACACTGGCCACCAGCAACCCTTGTAAATATTTGCGGATTTGAATTTCACAAATAGAAACCCGGACTGCTGAGGGCTTTGCTGCTAACGTCAAAGAGCTGGGGCAACTACCACAAAACCACCCGTGGGAGACTTTTTAGATGAGAAGATAGGAAATTCCTAATAAGAAATTTTTTTTTGTAAAACACTTTCTAATGCTGGCTCTTTAGAGAAGCACATTTTATACGGCAGTGGTGCAAAGTCCTCGCCACTAAGATTTCTTCACTCACAGAAAGAAGGAATGATGCAGGTGCTGTTCACATGCGGTGGGAACCAGGCCCTTGCCAAGTGGCCCGGCGGGGCACAGGGGCTGCGCTCCTCATGATAGTGCAGATTGGCTCCGAGGTACTCAATTCTGTGGAGTCACAGTACCCTCTGACAGATTTCAGTTTCTGGAAAAGGAAGGGCTCCCTTCAGGGTACCTGCTGTTCACCTTCCATTAGATTAAGGTTGATGAGCGAGTGGCCATTTGTAGGTACTGGTATGGGGTGTTCCTAGCTACCAGTATGTCAGCCCCAGGAAACGGCAGCAGTTCCCACGCTTCTTACCCTGGGTCCTGAGTAGGAATAAAAGTTAGTGATCTTAGGGGCATATTGAGAGCTGGCAATGATACCTCTCACAAATCCCTCCCCCAGAGATAAGGGGTCCCCCATGTCTTTGATGTATTTGGGAGCTGTGCTGTGTGTGTTCTCTTTGGCTCCCCAGTGGAGAATAATAACAACGACAACAGCATACTAATACAACCCAGATGTCAGCACAGACCCTCTGTTCTCTGTCTTCCCTGAGATATCTGTATCTTCTCGGGGATTACTGTCGGTTCAGGCCTGGCTGCTGCTTTCAGCTTGTGGGAAAACTCACTCCCTCTTCATTCCATAATCTCACATCTCCTATGCCAGTTCCTTCTCTGTGTGCCATGCTGAACCAAATGCCACACGTATCCCCTTTGCTTTGAATTATATTGGGGAAAAAAAAAAACCCCTCAAGGGGCCTTTATGTGTAACAGTCTTCACTGCACATTTGAGAACACAGATGGGGGTTTATATCCTAGCAGAGCAGATATTGTCAATGGAAAATGGAAACAAAACAAAACACAAAAGACAATTTTCAGCATCACTGTGTAGCTTGGCTATCATCTTTTGCTGTCTCCTTTACTTCTGGAGTCCCTTCATGTACCCCCAGGAATGGAAATAGACTCTACATCAATCTCTGCTCTGGGAAATCTACTCACAAATCCAAAGGCAAACTAATAAGTTCTTGCTCTGACAACCCATCAACTTGGGGGTCTCATCCCTCCCTACCTACCAGCCTCTGTGACTGAAAGGGGCCCATACAGAGACTTATTTTCCCAGGGATGTGAATGATGTCCTTCTCCTGTTACTTGACCTTGGGAGGCAGACTTGATTATGGTCAGCTTTGATTCAAAGTAAGGTTTTTTTTTTTTTTTTTTTTCCCTCCCTTAGGAGAATGTTGTGAGGTGCTGATTGTTCTCTGCTTCATAATCGTATCACTTATTACTGATATCTTTTTCTGCCCCCGGAGGTTGCTGAAGAATGTAGCATATACCGTGGACACAGAGCCCTGATAATATAATTACTAAATTCTCCAAGGTTGAGGGCCTGGTCTTAGGTCATGAGATTCCTGATCCTTGCCTTCTGCCTGCTAGGAAGGCCCAACGAATTTCACAATCTGTATCAGGGAACCATAGTAAAGGGGGGCCAGAAGAGAAGAAGATGATGCTCTTTTGGGAAAATGCCAAAATCATATTGTGAAAATCCTTCCTACTGTTCTTGTCATGGGAGGGGAAGGACTTTGGACTTGTTTCTCTCCTTTTTCTGTACACTTGGGGATGTCATAACCGTCTATTCCCTCATCTACACGTGGTTAGATGCTGACAATGATCTCTTCTCTTAAAATTGCTTACTATTAGACCAGCAGAGTGTTTGGTATTAATTGATCAAGGAGGAATTTGTAGGAAAGGCTTGGCTTAACTAGGAGAGGGAATGCCAGGGAGAAATCTGCATTTTCCACTGTTTTTTTTTTTTTTTTTTTCTTTTTTTGAGACACAGTTTCACTCTGTCACCCAGGCTGCAGTACAATGGCGCAATCTTAGCTCACTGCAACCTCTGCCTCCTGGGTTCAAGCGATTCTCATGCCTCAGCCTCCTGAGTAACTGGTATTACAGGCGCATGCCACCATGCCCAGCTAATTTTTGTATTATTAGTAGAGATGGGGTTTTATCATGTTGGCCAGGCCGGTCTCAAACTCCTGGCCTCAGATGATCTGCCCACCTTGGCCTCCCAAAATGCTGGGGTTATAGGCATGAGCCACCACACCTGGCCATTTCCTACTATTTTGTTGATAAAGACGTTTGGATTTCCTTGCATTAGGCAGATGTAGAAGAAGACGGAAGGAGTGAAAGCCTTCTTGCCAAAATCTCCCAAAAGACCTAGCCAGTGGGTGAGCGAATCTCAGTTACAAAAAGCCTATGGGTTGAATTTTCTAAGAAAAGGCCTGGGGAGGAGGTACCAGGAAGCCAGTTGAAGTTGGATTCTCATATCACAGATTTTCATATCTTCCTCTCTCGCTCTCTCTCTCTCTTTTTTTTTTTGTGAGACAGAGTTCAAGACCAGCCTGATCAACGTGGTGAAACCCCATCTCTACTAAAAATACAAAAAGTTAGCCGGGTGTGGAGGCAGGTGCCTGTCATCCCAGCTACTTGGGACGCTGAGGCAGGAGAATCACTTGAACCCGGGAGATGGAGGTTGCAGTGAGCCGAGATTGCACCATTGCACTCCAGCCTGGGCGACAAGAGCCAAACTCCATTTCAAAAAAAAAAAAAAGGAAAAAGAAAAAGAAGAAAGAAAAAAAGCTAAATGCACTTTTTGCTGTCAGTAAAAGTTAAGCAAAAGTCTTGTTGAGAGACTGATATTTAAATAACTATTATAATGCAATGTAAAGAATACTACAAGAGGTATGAACACAGTGCTCAGGAAGCTTAGAGGAAGGAGAAACCAACTCCTTAGTGATGGGAGGTGGACTGTCAAGGAAGGCTTCATGGAGGTTGTGTAATTGTAGGATGAGGGCCATGTAGTAGGTCGACGGGGCCCTCATGTGCCAGGTGGAAGGAAGCCATTTAAGTCTTTTAAGCTGTGCGGTGGCATGATTACAAGTGCACTTTAGAAAAATCTCTATGGCAGCAATGTGGAGGATGAAGTAACAAAAATACACACTTTGGTTCATTTTGTTCTAAATGGCAACTTTACCTTTAACTGTGTACACAGCTTACTGACTATACTCAAGCAACAAAATGTACACTGGGAAATTCTGTGTCACGTGCCTATACTAGCTTTGTCTCTGATTCACCGTATACCCTTCCTCCTGTGTGACAGGATTGTGTATGGAAACAGGTAAGACTGATGAATACTAGGCTATGTTCAAGTGTACAGTCTCATGATTACCACCAATACTGTGGGCTTTCCCTCTTTCAGATAAGTTTTTCTACCATATCTTTGGCTTTACAAAATGTATTAACACAATTTCATAATAGGCCTCTTGGAATATGATTGTTTGGTATTAAGCATTCTATCTGGCAAAACGAAAAGTAAGATGGTAAGAGTTATCCTACAAAAATTCTGATGTTCTCAAGCTACTGCTGAGATTCTTTTTCTAGTAACTTAGAAAAAAAGTCCCCATTTTCTTGCAGAAATAAGTCAATTAAAAAAATTAAAATTAAAAATTGAAGTTCTTAATGCTAAATTATATTAAAATTTATTTCCTGTTTTACCCTATATCCTATGAGCGTCGTTCTCAAATGTCATTCAATGTGTACCAGAATCACTGTGTGCACTTGTTAAACAGAGGTCTGGGTTCCATCCCCAGAGTTTCTGGTTCAGTTCATGGAATCTGAGAATTGGCATTTCTGACTAGTTCCCAGGGGATGCTGAGGCTGCTGGTCCAGGGACCACACACTGAGAATTATTGTTCTGAAATAGTAATGGCTAATTTTTGTTGGGCAGTTTCTGTGTTCCAAATACAGGTTGAGTATCCCTTATCCAAAATGCTTGGGGCAAGCTGGGTGCAGTGGCTTATTCCTGTAATCTCAGCAGTCTGGGAGGCTGAGGCAGGAAGATTGCTTGAGACCAGGAGATTGGGACCAGCCTAGGCAACATAGCAAGACCCTGTTTCTACACACACACACACAAATTGCCAGGCATGGCAGCATAGCCCTATAGTCCCAGCTACCTGGGAGGCTGAGGGAGGAGGATCAGTTGAAACCATGAGTTTGAGACTATCCTGGGCAACATAGTGAGACACTGTCTCTATAAAAAGTTTTGAAAAATTGGCCGGGCATGGTAGCTCATGCCTGTAGTCCCAGCACTTTGGGAGGCTGAGGCAGGTGGATCATTTGGAGTCAGGAGTTCAAGACCAGCCTGGCCAACATGGTGAAACCCCATCTCTACTAAAAATACAAAAATTAGCTGGGCAGTAGTGGCGGGTGCTTGTAATCCCAGCTACTCGGGAGGCTGAGGCCAGAGAATCGCTTGAATCCAGGAGGTGGAGGCTGTAGTGAGCTGAGATTGTGCTCCTGCACTCCAGTCTGGGTGACAGAGTGAGACACTGTCTCAAAAAAACAAAACAAAACAAAACAAAAACAAAAAACAGAAAAAAAAAAACCCGAAAAAAAATAGCTTGGCATGGTGGTGCATTCCTGTAGTTTAATATACTTGGGAGGCGGAGGCAGAAGAATTGCTCGAGCCTGGGCCTTCAAGGTTAGAATGAAGTATGATCTCACTACTGCACTCCAGTGTGGGCCACAGAGCAGGACTCTTAAATGAAAACAAAACCAAAACCAAAATTCTTGGGACCAGAAGTATTTCAGATTCCAGATTATTTTGGATTTCGAAATATTGGCATGTATATAATGAGACATCTCAGGGATAGTACCTAAGCCTAAACACAAAATTAATTTGTGTTTCATATACACCTTGTATGCATAGCCTGAAGGTAATTTTATATAATATTTTAAATAATTTTGTCCACCTGTCACATGAGGTCAGGTGTGGAATTTTCTATTGTGGTATCAGGTCAATGCTCAAAAATTGCAGATTTTGGAGAATTTCAGATTTCAGATGTTTGATTAAAGGTGCTCAGCTTGGACCTTACTTGTAGTAGCTTGTTTAATCCTCACAGCAATGCTAGGACACAGGTGTTTTTAGTATCATTTTATTACAAATGAAGAGTCTGAGACTTGAGAAAGTAAGACAACACGCTCCAGGTTACTCAGCCAATTAGTGGTGAGCAAGAATTGAACCCAGATTTGATATGCAAATGACTTGCTGTGATTCTCCTATTGGTGAATTTTTTTTTTTTTTTTTTTTTTTTTTTGAGACAGGATCTTGCTCTGTTACCCAGGCTGGAGTGCAGTGGCACGATCTCAGCTCACTGCAGCCTCTGCCTTCCAGGTTCAAGCGATTCTCCTGCCTCAGCCTCCCATGTAGCTGGGGCTACAGGTGTGTGCCATCATGCTCGGCTAATTTTTGTATTGTTAGTAGGGGTGGGGTTTCACCATGTTGGCCATATTGGTCTCGAACTCCTGACGTCAGGTGATCCACTCGCCTAGGGCTCCCAAAGTGTTGGGATTACAGGTGTGAGACACTGCACCTGGCCCCTTATAGGTGAATTTTTATTTCCGAAGTATGACACCTATTCATAACCTGTTTGGAACCCTGAGAACATTTTGTTGGTGTGTTTTGTGACTAATATTGCCTTTTTCTGAGATGAATGTTGTTCTTTGAAAAAACATTTGTATTTTTAGATAGAAATGTACTTCATTCCCAGTGAATATTTCTGACTTTAGAGAAATTGCCAAACCTGCTGACTCATAACAAAAATAAAGAGCATCTACTATTCAGTTTATGGCTTTTAGTTTTGGGAGGTTGTAGGAGGAAGGATAGATTACCACCCACTATAGATCATTTTCTTTTCACTTTATTTTAATGCCATTTACCAGTACTGTGTATGGAGGTGGTCTTGAGAGCTTTGTGGAGATTATTTTTTCAATAGTACAGATGGCTCTGATAAATATTTAAGGCATCTTGAGAAACAAGAATACAATCCTGACTCAGGGGAAATTGGTCATGTAAATCACTTTGTTTCAAGTGCTTTGGCGTCTGAGCGTCTCAAATGGACACATACTTTATTGGCTTATTAACTCATTGCTGGAGTCACTGAAGGCCTAAACTACAACTTCATGCCCGACAACACACCAAGGCTTTTTTATTGCTTAGTTGTCTGGCTCTTTGCCTATTCTGCTTTCCCTACCCATAACCATGTGAGTATCATGTCCAGCAAACTAACTTACTCCTTCTCTCTCCCCACTACACACACACACACACACACACACACACCACACTGCACACACACACACACCACACTCCACACACACACACCCCACACTCCACACTGCACACACACACACACACCACACTCCACACACACACATACACAGAGCATTTTGCATGGGTATGTTAAGTCAGACAGATTTCTCTGTTCTGAAGGCTCATCTCCTTAGAGAACCTTATCATGTCAATGTTGTATTTAGTTTAGTTTAGTGTGTGTGTTTTTGTTGTTGTTGTTGTTGTTGAATCTTGCTCTGTTGCCCACAGTGGCACCATTTCGGCTCACTGCAACCTCTGCCTCTCGGGTTCAAGCAATTCTCCTGCCTCAGCCTCCTGAGTAGCTGGGATTACAGGCGCCCGCCACCATGCCCAGCTAGTTTTTGTATTTTTAGTAGAGAGGGGGTTTCGCCATGTTGCTCAGGCAGGTCTTGACTTCCTGATCTCGTGATCCACCTGGCTTGGCTTCCCAAAGTGTTGGGATTACAGGTGTGAGCCACTATGACCAGCTGTTTTATTGTTTTGTTTTGTTTTGTTTTTGAGATGGAATTTTGCTCTTGTTGCCCAGGCTGTAGTGCAATGGCACGATCTTGGCTCATTGCAACTTCTGCCTCCCGGGTTCAAGCGATTCTCCTGCCTCAGTCTCCCAGGTAGCTGAGATTACAGGTGCCCACCACCATGCCCGGCTAATTCTTGTGTAGTAGAGATGGGGTTTCGCCATGTTGTTGTTGTATTTAGTTTTAACGCTGTTATCTTCTCAGATTATAATGAGAGAACGGGCTATCATCATTTGGTGATAAAATTTCCTGTAATTATAATCTCATTATCAAAGATAAAACACTGATACCTAATATGCTTTTAACTTTAATGCCAATTTATCACAATGGAAGACATTTCAAATAAATACTGTTTTTCTGTTCATAAGCTCTTAAAAATCTTGAACATAACGGCAAAAAAGAATTACATGTTAAAACAAATCATAAAATTAGTTACGAAATGAGCCAAACTGAAAGAAGATTATATTCCTATGCCCTTGAATCTTTATAAAATTTGGTAAAAACTATTAATATAGAATTATTTACAAGAGACTTCTCTATTTACCAGCCCAATATCTTCATATTTCTACAATCTAAGGGGAGTTGATTGTGACCAGAGAAATTTCTAGGCTCTGGTATTGCAGTTTTCCTGCACTTACCACCATCCGACATGTTACATATTTTACTTATTTTTTTTGTTTATTGCTGTCTCTTTCCAGAAGTTCCATGAACAGAAACAGTTTTTCTGTGTTGTTTATAGCTATATTCTCAATGTTTGTAAGAGTGTCTAACACACTGTAGTCATTAAAGAAATGCTGGTTGGATGAATTCAGAAAAAAATTAGTAAATAGATGAAGCATGTTAGTTTAATATTCATCATCAGAACTTAAAAAGAGTTTAGAGAACCTCGACTGAGTTTTATACAAAAAGTAGTGATAAGATGGGACAGAGGTAATTTCTTCGTATCTCTGAGGCTTTCTATCTCATGAGGAACATAGAATAATATGTGTTTGAAAATGCTGTGTTCAATATCTGAAGAGTATATATCATCAGTATAGAAAATAGGCAACACATGTTAAAGGGAAATGTTGTAAAAATTCTAGATGATTTTTAAGGTATGTGTGGTTTAATAGATTGTTTATATGCTATTTTCTTCTCTTAAAATGAAATAGTGCGAATGAAAAAATAAACTTTATGGGTAGTTTCTGGGAAATTCAGACAACAAAATTGTCTCTAACATATGCCAAAAACAATATAGCATTTAATCATGACATGGATTCTGAAAGTCAAATCACTGTTCATCATATCACAAGGAATCCAAACAACTGAGGGGTTATCATTTATCTATAGCTGCATAACAAATTACCCTAAAATTTAGCAGCTTAAAATAATAACAATTTATTATTTCATACATTTCTGGGGATGAGGAATCCAGAAGCAGATTCACTGGGTGGTTCTGACTCAGAGTGTCTGTATTTGTTTGCTAGGGCTGCTGTCACAGAATACAACAGCGCAGGTGCCTTAAATAACAGAAGCATGCGTTCTGGAGGCCAGAAGTCCAAGACTAAGGTGTTCTCTGAGGTCTCTATCCTTGGATTGCAGATGCTTGTCCTCTTGCTCCCTCTTCACATGGTTGTCCCTCTGTGCACATGCACTCCTGTGTCTCTTTTTGAGTGAAAATTTATAAGCATTCCAGTCCGATTAATTTTTTTTTTCCTTTTTCTGAGATGGAGTCTCACTCTGTCACCCAGGCTGGAGTGCAGTGGTGCAATCTTGGCTCACTGCAGCCTCCACCTCCCTGGCTCAAGTTATTCTCCTGCCTCAGCCTCCCAAGTAGCTAGGATTACATGTGTACACCACTATGCCTGGCTAATTTTTGTACTTTTAGTAGAGACGGGGTTTTGTCATGTTGCCCAGGCTGGTCTTGAACTCCTGGCCTCAAGTAATCCAGCTGCCTTGTCCTCCCAAAATGTTGGGATTACAGGTGTGAGCCATTGCACTCGGCCCCAGTCAGATAAAATTTTCATCTCACTTTAACTTAATCACCTCTTCAAAGGCCCTATCTCCAAATATAGTCACATGAATTAGGGCCAAGCTGTATGGCTTCATTTAACCTTAATTACTTCTTTAGAGGCTCTATCTGCAAATGCCTCCACATTCTGAGGTGGTGGTGGGGGGTTAGGAT
Source organism: Macaca thibetana thibetana (assembly GCF_024542745.1). Classification (NCBI taxonomy): domain Eukaryota; kingdom Metazoa; phylum Chordata; class Mammalia; order Primates; family Cercopithecidae; genus Macaca; species Macaca thibetana. The sequence goes on from NC_065592.1 coordinate 84,989,919, forward strand.
GTCAACATATGAATTTGAAGGGGCACAATTTAGCTCATAGAAGCCTGTCATGAGGTTGTAGTCAGCTGTCAGTTGGGGCTGCAATCTCATCTGATGGATTAACTGGGGAAGGATGGGCTTCCCAGCTCACTCATGTAGTTTTTGGCAGGCCTCAGTTTCTTCTCACTGGAGACTTCAGTTCCTGCCATGGGCTTCTCCACGGGTTGTCCAGATTACCTCAAGACAGCAGCTGGCTTCCCCAAAAGCATGGGATAGGGGGTTGGGAATGGGATAAGAGAGAGAGAACCCAAGACAGAATGCACAGTCTTCTTATAACTTAGGTTTAGAAATAATATATCAGTACCTCTGCCACATTCTGATGGTCACACACACTAACCCTGGTAAAACGTGGGAGTGAACCATACAGGGGGAACTGGGGTCATTGGTGGTCATCTTTGAGGCTGGCCATGGTAATTAGGCAAAAATAAAAATTCAGGCTGCAGAAACTTATGTACTTATGTTACTTAAAATATTTTAACCAATTAGGAAAAAATGACTTTGAAGTATTTTTATAATACTGTATTATACTGTACTGTATTATATTACTGTATTGTAATAATTGAGTAGGAATTATTTTTTCTTGGATTGAGTTTTTTTTTTTTTTTTGTCAAACACATTTATAAATGCTGCAAATATTAGTGACCGATGGTCTATTCCTCTAAATAAATAGCACCAGGAGTTAGTATACTATTTGACTCCAGCCTCTGGTGCTAGACTGCCTGGGTTTGAATATTTACTTTTGCATTTACAAGTTGTAACAACTTGAACAATTTGTTCAGTCTTTCTGTTCCCTAGTTTTCTCATATGTCAAATGGGACAAACAAATAACATCTGCTTCATATGGCTGTTATGAAGGCCAAGTAGGTTTATATATATGTATGTGTATATGTGTGTGTGTGTGTGTGTGTGTGGGTGTGTATATATATATATATATATATATAGAGAGAGAGAGAGAGAGAGAGAGAGAGAGAGAGAGCTTAGAATAGGACCTGGCACAGAGGATATGATAAAAGAATATTATTTGTTTCCTCTTCTTATCATCCAGAACATGGCGCAATGCCCAATACATTGTAGATACTCAATAAATGTTTTTGTATGATCCCTAAACATTGTCCATAAGGAATTTACAATGGAGTTTATAATAAAAGGTGGTAGATGGTAGGTACCATGGAAGCATTACAAACAAATGACCATGTGAATTTGAAAGAAGCACAGATTGATTTCTTCATCATAAAATGTGGTTGTATTTGAGCTAAAGCTTAGAACTAATGAAGAGTATCAATATATCAAAATCATTATTTTAGGCTGGGCATGGTGGTTCACATGTGTAACCCCAGCACTTTGGGAGGCTGAGGTGAGAGATCACTTGAGCCCAAGAGTTCAAGACCAGCCTGGGCAAGATGGTGAGACCCTGTCTCTACACAGAAAAAAAAAAAAAAAAAAAAAAAAAAAGATTATTATTCCCCAAATAGGAAATAACATAAGCAAAAGTCCCCTATTTCCCCCACGATGGAGCTGGACCATGGTGTTTGAGAAGGAGAGTCAGAGGGAGCAAGAATGAAGGGGTTGGGTTGCTACCAGGTAATGAAATCATTTTAACATAAGACTACATGGCTTGGACTTCATTGTGTAGTCATTGCGGAGCATTTTAACAACAAAATAATGTCTTAGGAAGATTAACCTGGTCCAATTGTAAAGTAGATTGAGATTCAGGCTTCAGACTTGGCTTGATTCAGGTTTCAAATAAAATCACCAAGAATCCATATTTCAGATCTGCTTTCTTTGTGTGGCTCTGCCTGTGGCTCCATAAGAAGCACAGAAAAAAGAGAAATGGTCTATTAAACAGAAAAAGTGGAAAAGATTCATTCCCAGAAAATATCTTCTTGCATCTCCTTGGCCTGAGTTCAGTCATGTTCCTATTCTTCAACAAATTGTCACGTCCAGGATATGAAATGGCTGCTTGGATTCAGGCACACTGATAGTGCTGATACCACACCTAGAAAAAGAAACAAATGAATTTCATTCAAATTCTATTCTAATACTTTAGGGTTTCATGTCTAGATGGCTGGAGAGTAAGTGTTACAGGCCAGGCATGGTGTCTCACACCTGTAATCCCAGCACTTCGGGAGGCTGAGGCAGACAGCTCACTTGAGGACAGGAGTTTGAGACCAGCTGGCCAACGTGATGAAACCCCATCTCTACTAAAAATACAAAAAATAGGCAGGTTTGGTGGTGCGTGGCTGTAATCCCAGCTACTCGGGAGGCTGAGGCAGGAGAATCACTTGAATCCGGGAAGTGGAGGTTGCAGTGAGCCGAGATGGCACCATTGCAGTCCAGTCTGGGTGACAGAGACTTCATCTTAAAAAAAAAAAAAAAAAAAGGTTTTGCAATTAGGAGACCATAATGTTTATTTAGTGCCTACAATGTTTATTTAGTGGTGATACGTATGGTTTAGTCCTTTAATTATACTGTGGTTTAAATGCAAATTTAAAGTAACTCAAATACAGCTATTTTTTTCTCACCTCGTAGGGAGAATATAAAGTCCCTCAGTAATCATTCTTTAAATAGATATTTTTCTTCTTCTTTCATCTACTGCCTTCACCACTTCTGTAGTGCTTTCTCCAACAGTTTTTTCTCCAAATGAAACCAAAAACACCACTACCACCACCACCACCACCAAAAATCTCAAGTACCTACTAGCTCTGATCTTTCTCATCTGCTAATATTCTCTTCCTCCCTTACTCCCCTCCTCTTTTCTTCCTTTCCTCCTTCCCTGTCTCTCTATCTCACACTTCCCTCTCTTCCTACCTCCCTTTCTTTCTACCTTTCCCCTCCCTCCCTTCCTTCCTTCCTTCCTTCCTTCCTTCCTTCCTTCCTTCCTTCCTTCCTTCCTTCCTTCCTTCCTTCCTTCCTTCCTTCCTTCCTTTTTTTTTTTTTTTTGGCTATTAAAAATTCCTCAAACTGGCTGGACGTGGTGGCTCATGCCTGTAATCTCAGCACTTTGGGAGGCCGAGGTGGGTGGATCACTTGAGGTCAGGAGTTCGAGAACAGCCTGGCCAACATAGTGAAAACCCATCTCTACTAAAAATACAAAAATTAGCCGTGCATGGTGGCACCACATCTGTGGTCCCAGCTACTCGGAAGGCTGAGGTGGGCGAATCACTTGAACCCGGGAGGCAGAGGTTGCAGTGAGCCGAGATCGTTCCACTGCATTCCAACCTGGGTGACAGAGTCAGACTCTGTCTCAAAACAATGACAATGACAACAAAAACAAACTGGCAATGTAGGACTTCCTTGAAAGACAGAGGGAAGGAAAAGACTAAGAGCAGTTATACCAAAACTCTTTTTAATAGGTAGGCAGGGGAAAAATTGGGAACCTTTATACATCAATAATTTTATTCTCATAGTACTTGGAAATCATGACCAGCTCTTGCTCTTCTTCAACATCTATTATCATTTCCACATCTGATTCAAGTGCTTCCTTTGTACATGTCTTTTTTTCTTTGCCTGAAATATTACTTCCTTCCATCAAATTAACTTTTCTGCCCACCTGGTGACCTTCTCTTCTTCAAGCCTTACTCATCAAGAAGCCTTCCCTAGCAACAGGGAAGAAAGACTCTGCTACCAACCCCACCTTTATGCTCTCTGGACCACCACTTTGTCTTGTACATTTCTATTAAATTGTAACTTTTCATTTTTGTTACGTGTCTATTGACTCTACTGCTCAGTGAACTATTTGAGACCAGGATGCCATTTTGCATACCTAGCAGAACACCTAGCACATAGTAGACATTTCATAAATTCTTATTGATTGAATAAGTCAATGGTGAATAAAATTTTTATAAATTTCTTTTTGTATTTGAGTTGAAGCTCCAAGGAGTACACCCTGTTGGAGATTTTAAACTTGATTTTGAAAATATTGGACTAGAGCTTAAAAGAAGACTATATCAGTCAGGGTTCTCAAGAGAAACAGACTCAATAAAGATATATACATTGACTATATAATTCATTATAATAAATTGGTTCACATGATTGTGGAGACTGACAAGTCTCAAGACTTACAGTCAGCAAGCTAGAGACCCAGGAGAGCCAATGGTGTAGTCCAGACTCCATCCAAAGGCCTCAGAACCAGGTGAGTCAATGGTGTAGTTCTAGTGTGAAAACCTGCAGGCTCTAGACACAGGAAGAAGCCAATGTTTCAGTTGAAGTCCGAGGGCAGGAAACACCAAGGTCCCAGCTCAAACATATTCAGACAGAAGGAATTATCTCTTACTCAGCCTTTTGTTCTATTCAGGCTTTCAACAGCTTGGATAAGGCCCACCCACAATCTGCTTTACCCAGTCTACTGATTTAGATGTTAATCTCTTCCAGAAACACCCTCACAGACACACCTAGAATAATGTTTGACCAAATGTCTGGGCACCCTGTTACCCAGTCAAGTGGATGCATAAAATTAAACACCTAAAGCCAGACTAAAGCCTGTAGATGAATATCTGGTAGCACCTCACAGAGGAGAGAGCTAAAGCTGTAATAATGTTTCTGAAGCCAAGAGAGAAAGGCTAGAAAAAGCAAGATCTGGGATATTTCCTTAGAATCCTTGCCTGAAGGCCAAGAAGATGAGGAAGTTAATTTTCTCATCCAGAGTGGTGGCATTGAGCTAGATAATTTTGAAGATCTTTCTAGTTCTAAAACATCTGTTACCTCCTTACCTTGGGGTTTCAAGACCAGGTAAATGGAAATACTAAGAGAAGTGGATGATGTAAGAAGACTTTGGACGGAACAATGTCTTGTTATGTACCAGTTGTATGGAAACTACTTATTTATAAGATTTAAAATTCCACGTACATTCCTTCAGAAAATGTTATCGGCTTTCTACAAGATGCAGCTTTAATTGTATTATTAGGAACCATCATTTATTATGAGGTTCTTTGGAGAAATTTCTTTCTTTCAATTAGAAGTGCCCATGAAGGATATGAAGAAGAGTGGGTCAAAGAACTGTAAGAAGATCATAAAATGCACTACACTATAGAAGCCAAAAGAAGAGGTAAATCAAGAGGCAAGAAATGATGGAAAAGTATTTTGCTACAGAGAGGTAAAGGTTGATAAGACTTGGGAAAAAGGACATCGGATTTGGTGATTAGGATATTAAGGACAAGTTTCAGCCAAGTCATGAGAAACTGAGCATCAATTAGGTCCCTGTTGTTTGATATGAGCACAATGTGGTGGATTTAGTAATTAGAGTCTTTTAAAATTGTCTGTTAGTGCTTTGCAGCTTGGGGACATGAGCAGAGAAGGTAAGGGGTAGGAGGAATGAGGAGCATGTCTGTGGCTGAGAGTTGAAGGCTTGAATGGTAAAAATAGGCTTGAGGATTGTGGCTTGTTAGAAAAGACAGCATTAAAATATCTGAACATGGGATTTTGTTTTAGAAAGGATACAAATGAAGTTAAAAGCCAGAAGAGGGTCTAGGGTAGGGTTTTCAAGCTGCATTCCTTGGAGTCTTGAATCATGGATCAGAGTAGAGACCACCCAGTGCTGATCTCAGTATCTTCTCCTGTTAAACATCATAGCACATGTGCTTTGACCAGTTTTGTATATTAAGGCTTTATGTGGCTATCTTCTGTCCCGCTCTGTCTCCCAATGCCACTCTCCTTCCTTCTCGATGCTGCTCTATGACCGGGGAAGTTGACCTATACGGACTGTTATCAGTGGGCTGCTTTGCCCTCCTGCTTCTGTTTGGATTTTGCCCTTGGGGAGCACTAGCATGAGATTGCAGGGAGGGAGAATGGGAGGCAAGGTATAATCTGCTGTGACCTACAGAGTCATCACGGTCCTTTCCCCTTCAGGCCTAGATTTGGTAATAATGCCCAGCTTTTTTAGGCCCTTGAAATTTCTCTATACCCTGCTATACCTGTGCAATTGCCGACATAATTTAACCAGCGTATGCTTTATTTCCTCAAATGACCCAAGTTGAATATTCCACCTGGACCCTGTCTCACACAAGTTTTATGTAATCTTTTATTATAAAGAATTGTCAACACCAAAAAAAAAAAAAAAAAAAAAGTAAATAAATATTTGAAACCCGTGAACTGGGACAGAGGTTGTCAAACTTTGTTTTTCTTTTTTTTTGACAGGGTCTCACTCTGTCATCCTGGCTGGAGTGCAGTGGCCTGATTACCTGATTACTACTCACTGCAACCTTGATCTCCCTGGCTTAGGTGATCCTCCTACCTCAGCCTCTTGAGTAGCTGGGACTACAGGTGTGCATCACCGTGCCTGGTTAATTTTTTCTATTTTTTTGTAGAGACAGGGTCTCACCATTTTTCCCAGGCTGGTCTTGAACTCCTGGGCTCAAGCAGTCCTCCCACCTTGGCCCCCCCAAAATGCTGAGATTATAGACATAGACATGAGCCACCACTCCTGGCCCAAACTTTTTTTTTTTTTTTTTTTAAAGCCAGGCAGTAAATATTTTTGATTTGTGGGTTATACAATCTGTGTTACCACCATTCAACTCTGCTATCTCAGTGAGAAAACAGCCATAGATGTTAAGTAAATGAATGAATGTAGCTGTGTTTCAATAAAACTTTATTTACAAAAAACAGACAGTGAGCTTTGCTTTTGGCCCATGGGTTGTAATTGAAAGACCCATGATCTAGGACAAGAAGTTTTCCCTTTACTCTATGATAGTGGTTCTCAGTCTGGGATAATTTAGGTCCCTAAGGGACATTTGGTAATGTAAGACATTTTCGGTTGTCACAACTGGAGGAGGAGTGCTACTGGCATCTAGTGGATAAAATCCAGGGATACTGCTAAACATACTGCAATGCACAAGACAGCCCCCACAACAAATATTACCCTGCCCAAAATATCAATAGTGCTGAGGCTGAGAAATGCTGGTCTTGAAGATGTTAAAAAGATTGTCAGTTTGTTGATCATATCGCCGTGGCTTGGCAAAAAGAATCACAGAGTTAATTTTATAACTATGAAGGATTGTGAGGAGCTGAGTTTTTTCTAGTTCTTATTTTTAAATTATTTTATGATACTTTTTATAAAAAGTGTTATAAGTTTGTGTTTATTCAGAAATGTGGTGTTTTTTTTTGTTTTGTTTTGACAGAGTTTCGCTGTTTCCTAGGCTGGAGTGCAGTGATGCAATCTTGGCTCACTGCAACCTCCTCCTCCCGGGTTCAAGTGATTCTCCTGCCTCAGTCTCCTGAGTAGTTGGGACTACAGACCACCATTCCTGGCTAATTTCTGTATTTTTAGTAGAGACAGGGTTTCACCATGTTGGCCAAGCTGGTCTTGAACTCCTGAACTCAGATGATCCACCTGCCTTGCCCTTCCAAAGTACTGGGATTATAGGCATGAGCCACTGCTCCTGGCCCAGAAATGTGATGGTTTCTTCAGCAATTTTATCACCCCTCAAGTCATATTAATCCTCCATAACTTAGTCTTTTTGCCTCCTGATTATCTTTTGGGTGGGCAGTGAAAGTATTCATACCTCTTTTAGCAAAAAACTGTCTCTTCTTGGATTTCCTTTGCTTGCTGATTAAGAGGAAGGACTATCTGTGAAAGAGTCAGATGTGGCTCATGTGAGTCTTTCACGTGAATGTGAGAATGGTATGAGTGTGGGTGGTGGGTGCTGTGGGGGTCAGGGATGAGTGGCTGAACTGCCCAAAAATAAGAGTACTGAAAAGTATGTTTTCTTGTGTGTGTGTATGTGTGTGTGTGTGTGTTGGGGGAGGAGTGGAACTGATGTGGCTAGACAGGATTAACGAAAGTCTCAGGAGTTCAGAGAGACTGGGGACATTTTACCAATGGCGAGAAGGAGGCAGGATGACAGCTGGGAAAATTAGTGATTGGAAAACGTAGGCTGGGCAGTGTGCCCATGAGCTAGTCCTTTTCATTATACTCTTCTGGGGCTCTATGTTTAAAACTGGATACTTTCATATTTCAGAATGAGAAAGAGAGGAATGGATGGTAACTGATAGGGGCCATTGTGCTATGAGTTTTAAAAGAGCCTGTATATTATCCTAAAACTACTGAACCTGGCAGAACTGCAACGTTAGTATTCTTGAACTGAACTGATATTTCCTTTGACTAATGTCCTTGTTCGATGATCAGAGACCATGACACTCCCCACCTCCACCCCCACACATTGTTCATTTGTGTCCAGTATGAAGAACAATGACACATGGAGGTCTGTGTTTGGATGACGTCATAATTTTGATCAGCTGGAAAGCCTGGCAGTGGCCTTGAAGAGACGCTTAACTTTTGGAAATCACTTCTTTATTGCAACCAAAGCTCTTAAGTTTAAAGGTCCATAAAGTTGAGGTAAACAGTCATAACAGCCTTTTGAAATTCATACACAGTGTGTTAAATGGATTTAATTGCTGTTAGTTAAATGTAGTGATGTTAAAACAATGTCTGGCAAAACAATACACTGGCGAAAATCAGATCATCAACTGCTTAATGAGGGACAAAATTCTTGAGAAAGACAGTGGAAGAAATGCTGCTTATATGTAATTTGTGATTAATTTTTGCAAAGTTTTCAAGGGAATAACTTGGCTTTAAAATATTACAGTGAAAAACAGCTTTATACTTGGGTCCAATCTTCTTAAAAATAGAGTTCATTTTTGCTATTAGACACCTTTTATTACAGGATAACTTCTTTTTTCCCCCCATTGGAGACAGAGTCTTGTTCTGTTGTCCAGGCTAGAATACAGTGGCATGATTTCGGTTCACTGCCACCACTGCCTCCCAGGTTCAAGCAATTCTTGTGTCTCAGCCTCCCGAGTAGCTGGGATTACAGTGCCTGCCACCACGCCTAGCTAATTTTTTGTATTTTAGAGACAGGGTTTCATCATGTTCCCAGGCTGGTCTCAAACTCCTGAGCTCAGGCAATCCACCTGCCTTGGCCTCCCAATGGGCTAGGATTACAGATATGAGCCACTGCGCCCAGCCAATTATAGGATAACTTCTAAACTTACAATCTTTGAAAGATCATTTTAGAATAATTCTGATCCTGCATACCAGTGAAATAAGTATAATTGAAACATTAAACCAAATTTGGTTTTAACATTAAACCAAAATTAAACCAAATTAAGCCAATATGTTAAATTGGGTGTTAAATTAGAATTAAGATTAAATAGTTTAATCTTAATTCTAGTTAATCTTAATTCTAGTTAATATTTTTCATTTCCTATGTGTCAGGCAATATACTAAACAACTTACATGAATTACTGTTTTAATTTTCCTGGTAAACTGGAGGGGTGTGCAATTATTGTCATCTCCATTTTATAGAGGAAGAAAACTGAGTCATAAAGAGGTTCTGTACTTGGCTCAAAGTCACACAGTCAGTGATACTGTTGGAATTTGTACCCAGACAATTTAATTTTGGAGCCTATTTTCAACCACTCTCTGAGACTGCTTTCCTTTTCTGTACTTTTGATGATAAATATAAGAAGATAATTTTGAGGGTATTATGGTATGTCGGATCTTACAAACCCAGGTAATAAGTCCCATCTATAGTACAGATAAGCTGTGTGATCTTAGAGAAATCACATAACTGCTTCTGTAAAATGAGAGATTATATTAAGTGATTTCCAAAATGTCTTTTCTACTTCAATGTGGTGATTCCATAGTAATGTAGAGGTTTTTAAAAAAACATACCCTTCAACCGAATGATCATCTTTTAGCATTAAATTGTTTGGAATAGATACTTCCCAAATTCACAGAATAATTTTCCAGCCTCTCTTTTTGCTTTGACACCTTTCTTTTTTTTTTTCTTTGAGATAGGGTCTCACTTAGTCACTCAGACTGGAGTTCAATGGTGCGATCTTGGCTCACTGCAACCTCTGCCTCCCGGGTTTAAGCAATTCTTGTGCCTTAGCCTCCTGAGTCACTGGGATTACAGGCGCCCGTCACTACACTCAGCTAATTTTTAGAATAGAGACAGGGTTTCACCATGTTGGCCAGGCTGGTCTCGAACTCTTGACCTCAGGTGATTCCTCTGTCTCAGTCTCCCAAAGTTCTGGGATTACAGGCATGAGCCACCGTGCCCGGCTATTGACCCCATTTGTTGATGCTTAGGGGTGAAACTGGAAACTCCACTACTAAAAGGGAGAATATTACTTGAGTCATTCCTCCATCATATATGGGATGTTTGCTAGTATAGAACATTCACAGAAATTATAACTGCAAAGGCCCTAGGCAATGTTTTAACGTGGTCTCTTCATATTACAGTTGAGGAAGCTCAAACTGTGACAGGGTCAGGGACAGGTAAAATTTACAAAGTTGGTTTACAGCAGACCTGTACTACAGTTATCTGGATTCAGATCCAAGGCTCCTCCAAATGAATCACAACCGCTTCTACCTTTATAATTCCAGGCCATGAAAGATCACTGTTTTAGTCTGGGTGGTGTAGTGGAACAGAAGGACCTCGGTTTGAATCTCAGCTCTACTGTTTACTAGACGTGAAATGAGGAACTCTAAAATGAATGTGTATACACAGAAACACACATTACATACATATATGTAATGTTCAGGATCATTAGACTGAATTTTAGAGCTTAGTACTAATGTACAATCGAGGTTGTGTTAGTACTGAGCAGTATATCTTTTATTGTTGAAGTCCAATAAGAACAGAGCAGATATCAACCTAATTTGTAAGTGATGCATTTTCCTAAACTAAATGCCCAATAATGGAATGGGCTAGAATATTGCAGAACAGGGCTGTGAATGGAGGAAAGTAGTTGGAAAATCAATCCTTATAAGGGCACAAAAGGATGAATGAACCACATTCCCAAGAACCTGCTCCCACCCACTGCTGTTCCCACCCCCGCTGTAGTTGGTAGCATGTTCACAAGGAAGGAGTTGGCTAGCTTTCATGGGAGCCACATCATCCATCAAATCACATTAGTGTTGATTTGAATGTTGTTTCCTTTGTAGGTCTGTTTGCTTTGACTTTGTAAAATTGTTTAGTCTTGCTATTATTATATAAGGACTATAATCATAAGGCATTTATATCTTATTGTGTATTATGTATTCAAGCAAAATTAAATTAAAAATTAGAGAGAGATATATAGAATGATTTTTCCTTCAAGAGTTATTCATTTATTTCCTTTTGGATATGAAAAACGCTTATGCAGTCCTGTATGTGGTCTCTCTCTCTCTCTGTTTTTTTTTTTTTTGGGACAGAATCTCACTCTGTTGCCCGAGCTGGAGTGCTGGGGCGCAATCTCAGCTCACTGAAACCTCTGCCTCCTGGGTTTAAGTGATTATCCTGCTTCAGCCTCCCAAGTAGCTTGGATTACAGGTGCCCACCACCATGTCTGGCTAATTTTTTTGTATTTTTAGTAGAGACAGGGTTTCACCATGTTGGCCAGGCTGGTCTTGAACTTCTGATCTCAAGTGATCTGCTTGCTTCGGCCTCCCAAAGTGCTGGGATTACAGGCGTGAACCATTGCACCTGGCCTGTGGTCTCTTTTTAAATGTTTGAGGTTTTCTCTGATCATCACATGATGGCAGCTGCAAGCTGTAAATATATTAAATGAGATAATACCAAATGGCCTAAGAGCACTGTGAATTCAGTGATGTTCCAAAATAACTTGTATTTTATTCATCACACAGGCATTTATATAAATTAAAAAGCAATAGCACCTGAAAACCTGAAAATAATTGTATTCAAAGCTATTTACTGATTTTTAAGAGAAAAGACTGGAAACAACCCGAATGTCCACTAATCGAGACTGCTTGAACCCAAGACGTTATAGCTACATCATAAGCTGAGAGAAGGAATAAGGTCTATTTCTGCTCACTGCCAGTGGTAATCTCCAGGAAGCATTGTTAAGTGAAAGAGCAAAATAGAGAAAATGTGAATAGTGTTGCCATTTACCCAAGAAGTCTGTGTGTGTGTGTGTATGTGTGTGTTTGTGTGTGTGATCTCCAGAGGGACAGAGAAAAAAGGATGGTGAAGACAAGGATAGAAGCGAGACTTCTCTGGGTGTATCTCTTTTTTTTTTTTTTTTTTGAGACGAAGTCTCATTTTGTCTCCCAGGCTGGAGTGCAGTGGCTTGATCTCAGCTTACTGCAACCTCTGCCTCCCGGGTTCAAGTGACTCTCTTGCCTCAGCCTCCTGAGTTGCTGGGATTACAGGTGCCTGCCACCACGCCCAGCTAATTTTTGTATTTTTCGTAGTGTCTGGGTTTCACCACATCGGCCAGGCTGATCTCCTGACCTTAAGTGATCCACCCACCTCGGCCTCTCAAAGTGCTGGGATTACAGGTGTGAGTCACCGCACCCGGCCTCCTGGATCTCATTTTAGTACATTTGACTTTGAAACCAAATTAGTATTTTCCATAATTAAGAAAAAAATAGAATAAAAAAGCAACAATTTCTAAAAACGAAGTCAAAAGAAACACATTAACCTGTGAGTTGAGTTGGTAGCATAACCACACAGACAGAAATTATTTCAAGTGACTTTAACACATACTGATGTGACAGTGCATCCCAAGGGAGATGGAAATAAAGGCAAATGTAAATAAAGGTAAAAATAAGCAAGATATACATAAAGGTAAAAAGAAGTGCAACCATCTTGAATAGTTTTCAATAATTATATCATAAGTAGTAATTTTGGTATTGTTACTTTAAAACTATCATATTTATAATACATATGTTAACATAATCATGTTTATGCTTATCATAACATATGGATGTATAGCTATTAGGATAATGTATAAACATGATTGTGTTAATGCCATCAGGGACCAAGATTTCAGAGAAAAAGAAAGAAAAATATAGAATTAAAGAAGCTAGTAAATATATTATCTTAAATTTAAACTGGAAACCTCAGTGTAAACTCATAATGTGTTTTCTTTTAAAAAAATTATTTTCAAATTCAGTCTCCTGAATAGAACCCGCAATAATTACCAAGCCAGTAGCAATGGCAATAAACAGCCCTAGTGCCCAGATAGTGCTCTCTAAATACCATTTTCCACTAAGAGGAATGAGGACTCCTTGGAGAATTGGATGTTTTCAGATACAGGGCAGAACACATACAAAAAGTGCCTGGAACATTTGTCATACTGAAAAGCAAATACACTGTGAAAGACTATAGTAATTTTATCAAAAGAACTCAGGAGCCACCATGAAGAGGCCCCCCGTGTCCAGAAATGGAATAATGTGAGCATTAAGAATAACGAATCTTAATTTGTCATGATATAACTTTAATCATATCATAAATATTCATAGCAGCATTATTGAAAATAATGAAATATTAGAAACAACTTAAATATTCAAAACTAGCAGTATGCCCTCATATATAGAAAAGTCATTTAAACCTTGTAGAAAAGAAGTTTATGATTCAGGAAGATGTTTACAATATGCTGTAAAATACACACAACAAGTCATAAAATATTATGCATGCAGTATGTTCCAGTTTGTTTAAAATGATCTAGGTATAAATATCCATAACAAGAAAACTGAATGAATAAATGGTGAAATGTGAATAGTTGCTATATCTGTGTGGCAGGATTACAGGTGGTTGTATTCTAGTTTCTCTTTATGTTCCAATCTTCTACAGTTAGCATGTATAATTTTATATTTTTAATACAAAATATGGTATTTAACTAGTATTTATTAAACAAAACATTAAAAGTTCAAATGTTTTACAAAAACAAAAGCATATGCATAGAAAAGTACATTATTTTTTAGGTTATAGACAATGCTTGTACCTGTGTTTAGGGATTTGGTCCTCCAGGTAGGGAACTACAGATCTAATTTAATTAATTAATTAATTTATTTATTTATTTTGAGACAGAGTCTTGCTCTGTCAACAGGGTGGAGTGCAGTGGTGCAATCTCAGCTCACAGCAACCTCCACCTCCTAGGTTCAAGTGATTCTCCTGCCTCAGCCTCCTGAGTAGCTGGGACTACAGGCACATGCCACCATGCCCAGCTAATGTTTGTATTTTTAGTAGAGACAAGGTTTCACCATGTTGGCCAGGATGGTCTCGATCTCTTGATCTTGGAATCCACCCACCTCACCCTCCCAATGTGCTGGGATTACAGGCGGGAGCCACTGCGCCTGGCCTGACTTTAAAAATTTTTAAGTCACCAAAAAGCAAAGTGACATGCTCAAGGCCATTATTGCCAAGCAAAGAAAAAAATGTCAAAAGTACAAAATGTGGTTTTATTTAAAAAATTAGATTATTATTATTAAGATAGGGTCTGGCTGTGTTGCCCAGACTGGAGTGCAGTGGTGCACTCATGGCTCACTGAAGCCTCCACTTCTTGAGCTCAAATGATCCTTTCACCTTAGCTCCCAAGTAGCTGGGACTATAGGCAGGCACCACCATGCCTGGCTAATTAAAAAGAGAATTTTTTTTTGTAGCAATGAGGTCTCACTATGTTGTCCAGGCTAATCTTGAACTCCCGGACTCAAGTGATCCTCCCACCTCAGCCTCTCAAAGTGCTGGCATTACAGTCATGAGCCAACACGCCCAGCTATATTTCTATTATTTTGACAAGGTCCTGGATACTTCATCTATGTGTGCAAAATTTTGTACTTATCTCTTAAATCTGGAGAAAAATGGCCAAATTTATCATGGGGTGATTAATAAGTGATTAGAGATTGACCTTCAAGGATCTGAAGATCTGACCAGTGTAGATTTATAGTATTATAGTAATTACATTGAACCTCCAGGTATTTTCTATACATTGCTATAGTTAGCTATGAAAGGATGTAAAGAATTAGGGCAATTGACTATTTTAAAGAAATTAACCTCAGAAAGAGATTCTTCACCTAAATGCCCCTGCAAATACTATTGCTTTGTGCTTTGAGTTAGTTGAAAATGAGTTTACCATGCCTGATGTAAACTCTTGCACTACCCCCCTGTGCCAAAGAACTTTTCACTAACTGCATCGGGACTGATTGACGTCAGTCAAGTGACTTGATTGACTTGGCAACCAAGTGAGCCACTTAGAAGAAGGATCCCCTTATGAGGTTAACTTCTTTAAAATAGTGAATTACCTTTATTCCTTATGTCCTTTCATAACTGATTACACAAATGTATAGAAAATACCTCTTGAGGTACAAGACGATCTGTAACTACTTATCAGGGAAAAACACTTTATTGTAACACACATTTAGCTTGGCCATAAAGGGCATATTTACATCCACATTGAAAACAACTTTAATAAAATGAAAAACATATATCCTTGGATTCTTAGCAATTTAACAGCAGTGCTCTCAGGGGATCAAGCTACTATTTATTGACTCCCCCCGTGTGCCTTACACATTATTACTGATCCTCACAACATTCCTGGGAGTTAGTGTCTTACAGGAGACCTTTGACTTTTGTGATCGGACATTGTGAGTATTTTCCAAGTCCTCAATCCAGAAGTGTGGACATAGCTGTTGGTTTTCCTGAATTGTATTTCTTTCAAGAATCAAATGTTGCTTGTGAATATTCTCATGTCAGATTAAAAAAACATCTTTTCCCGACTCTTAGAACTTTAGTTTTATCTCTGCTTTGAGAGCCACTTTAATAAGCAAACTAACTAAAATCACTCTACAGAAAGACTGTACAGGAAATGAGTAGAGAACAGAAGTTGGCTAAACTGGGCAGTCAGCTAAGATCACTCAGGGTCTGAGAATTTGTTCCAGCAAATCACCCTCCGAGAATCATGCAGATTGTGCTTAGGCTTCCTTCATATATTCATACTCTCTTGGGGTGAATAGAAGTCGGCACATTTATAAAGAAATTTTATTATTATATTCTGGAATATTTTTAAATATATATATAGTTTGTCTTTTTAAGTCTACCTCTTGGAATCTATCCTAAGGAAAATAATCATAAGATATCTGCAAAAAATTATGTGAATGTTGATAATAATTTTATTTATAACAATAAAAATTTGCAAGGTGGCAGATACCAGTTTACGTCTCCGAGCTCCAAATCCACCCTTGTTTGTCTTGCTTTGTGTGACTGGAGCTGGACCCTGCGGACCTTTGTCTTTTGCAAATTTGGGGGATATTCAACTTTGTCAATTGAGGGCACTGGAGAGACCCTGCAGTGGAATAGAGGCTCCAGGTGCACCCACAGGCCATCTTTCCCTACCAGCAGCGATTTCAGAGCAACTTCAACCTGTCCATACCCTCCAGCAATGGTGGATCACTTCTATAGATGAACTCTGGCCTGCCCACAGCACCAAGCAAAGGAAGGTCATTCCTGAAGACCAGCTTCCAACCACCCTTATCCACCAGTGATGATAGATTGCTTTTATGGATCAGTGGCAGTCTTTGCACTCAGTCATTTCTTTCTTCCTGCAGGCTGCCTGTGGTAGTTATTATCTCTCCGAAGAGGTCTGAATCTCAGCCTTGAAGCAAGGATGGCTTCTCCTAGTCCTTAGTGCCTTTACTGTTCTTCTTCATCAGCCTAGAAATAATAGCTGCTTTTAAAATTCTTGATGCCTGGACCCCTTAGAGTCCTCCTTTATATATCTTTTAGTAGTTAATTTTTAGAACATTAAATTTTCCCTGTTCAAATAATTGTCGTAGTTTTTGTCTTCCACGTGGGCCTTGAATGATACAGAATTTAAAGACTCAACAATAATGGACTTGTTAAATAAATAGGGAGGTATCCACACACTGGCATAAAATTGTTTGGATTATCTATTGTTCTCTTGGTGTGGTGACCCAGACCCTTATTTGAAAGGGTTTTATTGGCTGGGCATGGTGGTTCATGCCTGTAATCCCAGCACTTTGGGAGGCCAAGGTGGGCAGATCACCTGAGGTCAGGAGTTGAAGACCAGCCTGGCCAACGTGGTGAAACCCCATCTCTACTAAAAGTACAAAAATTAGCTGGGCGTGGTGGTGGGCACCTCTAATTCCAGCTACTTGGGAGACTGAAGCAGGAGAATCACTTGAACCTGGGCATTGGAGGTTGCAGTGAGCCGAGATTGCACCACTGCATTCCAGCCTGGGTGACAGAGCAAGAGTCCATCTCAAAAAAAAAAAAAAAAAAAAAAAAAAAAAGAAAAACAACAACAACAAGAAAGAAAACAAAAATGAAAGAAAAGGTTTTATTTGTCTTCTCTCTCTCTCTCTCTCTCTTTTTTTTTTGGCTCATATTTGCTGTAATTGCTCATTTGCTAGGGTCATTGGACACAGAGATACTAAGATGCCTCCGGAAATCATGAATATTCCCCAAGTCCTCTATCAAAAAGTGTGGACAGAGCTGTCGGTTTTCCCGTGGTTTAGACATGTTCTTTCTTGCTTCTGTTGTGTAGTAACCCTAGCTCCTCAAGGGAATCGTGGTCTATGGATTCTACCAAACAATAATTCCTTTCTTTGCTTGCTGGCTCATTGACTTGAGGAACTCAAAGTAATCCTTTGGTAATTTCAGCTTCTAGGTCAGTGGGGACATTAATATGTTTCTTGGTAGAAATGTCACTCTACTCCAAGAAATAAGATCTTTAATCCAGAAAACCTGAGTTTTCAGGGACAGAATGCACAAACTTTTGTGGTCATTCACTGGGAGTTCTAATGAGCTGATTCAATCATATTTCTATTCTTTAGTTCCTCAACCCATGCAGTTTAGCTACTGGGCAGAGAACCACATATCAGCTGTAAGTGTTATGTGTATTCCATATCATGAAGTTAATTTCCCAGGCCCACAAGGTTTTCTTCCCATGCTGGTGCCGTAACTGAGCCTTTATCAGGCTATTCCATCATTTTAGGTGTTTCTGGGGTAAAGAGTAAGTGTTAAGACCAGTGACTCCCATGATAAATGTGCACCATGGTGCACTTCCTTTGCTGTAAAATGTCATCTTGGTCCTAGTCTATATTGTAAGGGGTACCATACTGATATATCAGGTACTGTTGAGCCCTTGGATGGTGGTACTGGTAGAGGAACTGCAGGAAGAAAAGGTAAATCCATACTCAGAATATGTGTTGATTCTGGTAAGGACAAATTGCTTTTCCCTCCAAGACAGATGGTTCTGATAGATGGTTGTGTAGCCACCCTCCCTGGGGAACGGTACTATGTCAAGGTCTTGGCATCAGATTCCGTGGCTTACAGGTTGGAAATTTAGCATTGGCAGTAGCTGAATTATCTTTTGTAAGTGGGAGCTCAAATATGACAATGCATAGCACCATAGTGACTGCAGCACTAGAGACACTATTTATGGGCTTTCCTGCACAAGAACTGGGGTGGCTAGAGACAGCCTGGCTAAAAGGCAGGATGGATCATCCTGAGCACATGGCTGTTGAGAGTCTCCTTTGCAGTGGGGCAGTAGTGTGAGATCTGCTTTGTTTATTCCTGTAGGGTTGTCCACATACTTTTTTCCCACACCTTTTCTCTGAGCTTCAAATCTTTTTTTCCTGTCCTGTCCAAATGGCCAAGTCATTCACTACTGCTTAGAAGCCAGTGCATACTAAAGGACCTAGTCTTTTCTTCCATATGAAGTGAATAACCAAGTGAGTTGCTCATAGTTTTCCCCACCGGGAGGATTTCCCTTTACCTCTCTTCTTTGGGGCCACCTCAAGTGAGGATGAAATGCAACAGCAGACTATCTTTGGCTAGAGGCAATAATCATGCTAGCCCAATTATGCACCAGGCCTGAGCTGTTTCCTCTACCACTGATTGTTTGTAGGTAGCAGTTGTGGGAGCTTCCTGTGGACCACATGAACAGATTCAGGTGGTGCAGCTGCTCAAACTCAGAACTCACCTGCAGAGTGTTCTGAAAATGTGTGGCTTAAGTGCCTCTACCCTAAAAGACCAACTTGGTGAGTGATGCAATGAGTGGGAAGTAGTGAGGATGGTCTGGATTCTCCATTGAGGAAGTGGCCAAGTCCTGGGGACAAATTGTACCTAGGAAAAGGTACAAAAACAGGAGAATAGATCATGTGTTCAGTATTGGAACTGATGACTATTAAGCCGCTGTAGGCATCTGATTATAGATGTCGTGATGGTTTTAAAACATGTCTGAAAATTCTTTGACACTGTTTCCATCAAGAAGTGATGTCTTTGTCTCCTCCCCTTGAATCTAAGTGGCCCTTTGTGACAGATCTGATGAACAGAAGGTAGCAATGTGATGTCCAAGGCTAGTTTAGAAAAGACCATGTTGATTTCTCCGGCGACACTTGCTCTGGGAGCTATCAGTGTCCTTCAACCAAAGCCCCCCAGGAACACACCTGCAGCTAAACAAATTGGATTTATTGCTCATTGTAGCAAG
Organism: Macaca thibetana thibetana; assembly: GCF_024542745.1. Classification (NCBI taxonomy): domain Eukaryota; kingdom Metazoa; phylum Chordata; class Mammalia; order Primates; family Cercopithecidae; genus Macaca; species Macaca thibetana. Next base: position 85,009,191 of record NC_065592.1, read on the forward strand.
GGAAACATACACCAAGGGGAACCATAGATATCTCAGTAAGAGGGTGTTAGAAAGAACCTATTATAAGATTTAGGCTTTGGTTGGGTGATTTGGGGGAAGGTTTAAGGAATCAGGGGTTTGGTCTAGATTGAATGCTCTCAAAAATGGGAGCAATTCTAGGGTTGGATATTTTGTAGGTGGCATAGTGACCTTCTTTTGTCTGTCCTTACACAAACGATGAAGTAGGCTTGTTTTGTTTCATTTTATCTTGGTCGCAGAGTAACTTTGTCTGAGGTTGGTGTTCTATAAGATTGTTTATGTCCAACCAGAGAATGACATGGCTTAGCTGTGAATATCAGATCATTTCTGGACATGAGGGGCTGATATTTTCCTTTTGAGCTTTCAGTTGTCATGTAAGAAGTGTGGCTACTATGAGGCCACTGCAGAGAGTGATTGTATAGCTATATATAAGAGAGATGGTTTGGAGTTCAAGCCCCCAGCTAGTCAAGTCTTCTCAGCCCAAGAGACAGATGTTCAAATGAAGGAGACAGGTAATTTCAGCCCCAGTCACTGTCTGACCACAACTGCATTAGAGACCCTGAGGGAGAACTGCTTTGCTAAACCCAGTCAACCTCCAGATTTGTTAAGTAAAATAAATAATTATCATTGATTGAAGTCACTCTTCTAGGGGTGGTTTTTCCTACAGTAATAAGTCATTGATACAGGTGTCTGGCAGGCAGTTGGCTCTAGAGGTCTGGAGCTAAGGAGAAAGGTCTGGCTTGGAGATATGGATCAGGAAGTCCTTTTACAAGAAGAAAAGCACTTGAAGTCATTTGAATGGTTGACATCACTTGAAAGATAATATACATTGAGAAAGAAAAAATAGAGACCCGACAATAGCACCCTTAGTAACAACACCGAAGAGACCAGGAAGAAATAAGCATTTGCAAAGAGACAAAGGAGTGAATAAGGTGATCAAATGGCATCCATCCAAGAGATGATGTCCAGGAAGCCAAGAATGAGAGTATTTCAGAAAGAAGAGTGTTGTCCACAGAGTTAAATGCTGTGGAGAGAGATGGAGTAAGATAAGATTGATTTAGCCCTAATGAGCTTTCATTGTTGACAAATGCAGTTTGAGGGAAATTGGGGGCTAGGTAGTGATGGGGCAGGAACCAGAATTCAGCGGGGTAAGGAGGGGTAAGAAGAAGAGAAGAATGCCAAATCCATGCTGTTTGACACATCATGGGCCCTCTCTCCATACCATTTATGTTTGTATAATTTTTTTCTACAATTTAATAATGCATAAAACCATCACATCACATCACATTACATCACAAACCCTACAATTCCACAATAGCATGGGTAGATCACACCCTGGTATATTTTTAATGTTATACTTTAACCTGTAGTTTTGAGTCATAAATGTACTACTGTGTTGTTGGTTTTGTTTTATTTTATTTTGGTCTGTCATTATAGTAATCACTTTAAATCTCTTATTGTTTATTTCTCTTGCAGTTAAAATAGTTCATCATTTAAAATAATACCCAGTGTTCCGTGTCCATTGGTGCCTTGTAATTACTTCAGAAAAACAGTCTCAGTTTAAAAGTTATAAACTCTTAATGCCTCTCTGCAGGAGGAATAGCTTCCTTTTGCCAGAGCAGTCTGGGGAGCGTTATTCTAGTCATACCCTGCTAATTCATTGGCTTGATTGTCAGGGCTCCTGGTCTAGTTCACCCTCCCGGGAGGCTGGTGTGGGACCCTGCTTATCCCAGCGGGGATCAAGGCCTCGTTGACGACAGTGAATGTGTTACTAGGAGGCTGCGGAAAGAAATTCCTCTAGTTCCATCCACAAGTAGATCCCACTGCAGTGGCCTCATTTGGCTCCTTTAATCCTCTCTTTCCCACTTTTCTTCAGGGCAAGTCTTACCCTATTTTCTTCATTACTTGCTTGTGGTTTCCTTGCCGGAGATGCTTGGAGGCAAGCATTATGACAAGGATGGGAGCAGGTGGGAGTAAGGCCTTTAAATGAAGAGTTTACATTTCAAAGAACTTGAAATGTATATTTCAAATGTCACTTCCAAATGAGGTTGTACACACAGACAGAAATGCAATTAACAGATTTGGAAGAGGCCACGTAGCATGCAGTTGAAAGTCCTGTTGCATTCCTTGGTCACTCTTGTCTGTGGCATCTTTTTAACAAATCCTGTAGTTACCTTGTAAATACCACCATAGAATATATTGTATTTAAAAAATATTATTTACTTAGATGTAAAAGTTGAAAAGGTACTATTATTTTTAAAAATCTTTGTTGGATTTTTTTTTTTTTTCATATTTTAGGATGCTAGAAGCCTCTAAAATGGAAAACCCCCCGGTGCTTCTCCGCATCTGAGAATCTGCTTGGGGCAGCAACTTTGAGCCTGTGGGGAAGAAACTGTCCATGTGGAGTGGTCTGGTGAATGCTCAAGGAGCGGGGGATGGGAAGGTAGTAAGGAGACAGTTACATATTGAGCATGTTTTGGTGCTTAGCACTGTCCTGGCCTTTCACATGCTACGTTTAATCACACAGGATTGTATGGAATGAGGCCTGGGTTTGCGAAATCCTGGGGGAGATTGTCTGAGCTGTCATTTGAAGGGAAAACTGTAGCGTGTGGGACTTGAAAGCAGCTTGGCATGGAGTTTGAGGTATGGGGAGAGGGTAAAAGATCTTGGCAGATATATTCTGAACAAATACTTGTGTCATCCTCAATTGTGTAGTCTTTATGACTTTTCCTGTGTTCATCTGGTTGGCAGATGGATGCAAAATGCCTCTTAGCTTCATAGAAGGCACACATGAATCATGGCTATGTGATAAGTAGAAGAAGCCATGTTTCAGAGGGTTTCGGTGTGTGTGCGTGTGCACTTGCCTGTGTGTGGGTACACCCTTGTGCCAAATGGACCACCAGTTTAAATCAGTTTTCAACAGGGCAGATTTCACATGCTTCTTTAGTGTGGCCCAAGTGAATCTATTTTTAGAAGGGAAAAGTAGAGCGTGTTCTGAAAGTTCTTTTCTTCTGCCATCAGGGATTGTGGTACTTTTTATTTATAGTAATTTCAAGGTCCCTAAATACTTCCAGCAAAATTAAAGAGGCAAACAAAAAAAATTAGGTACCGGATAATTGGATCATGTGTTATTTTACAGAGAACTTTATTTCTCTTGCCTTTGGAAAATATAATTTGTATTTTTCAAAATTGTGATCAGACCTAATTCTTTTCCAAGATTTACTTAAAAGAAATATTTCTGCCTAGGAACAAGAATGTGTATAGTACAACTGGCTTTTTCTTAATGACTTGGTGATGCAAAGAAAAATATATAAGAATCAGTTTTTAAAAAATGTGTTAATGTTTATTATAATGGAAATAGTCTTACTAATTAGCAATAACTAGAAAAATGTCTACTATTTATTGAACCACTGCTATGTGCCATATTCTTTACCTGTGTTCATTTTCTCTTCTATATTGAAAATAATCCTGTATGCTTTATGATAACCATTTGTTCCAATAGGGTCTCAAAGATATTAGGTAATTATTCCTATAACATTGAGCCTGTGAATGGCAGAGCTGGGAGTTTGAACCTAACTAAGTCTGATGACTCTGAAGCTTATAGTCTTTCCACTCAAACAAGCTGTCCCCAAAGTCACGGCAATAACTGAGAATAGCACTCAGTTTTACAGCTAGGAAGGTAGTTGTAGTTGTGTTTATTGTTCAGTACTGTCCATATTCAAAGAACTATTCAATGAGTTTCTATTTCACTCCAGTCACGGTGATAAATAATGCAGAATCTAGAGATCAAAGATAAAATGGCCTTGCCCTCAAGGAACCCATGGTCTAGTAGGGAAGACTAATAGGAATATTAATGACTATAATGCAGAATGTTAGGTGCAATGAGAGAGATAACAAGGTACTACTGGGGCTTGACAAAGGATACAGGTTCTCTGTGTGTGTGTGTGTCTGTGTGTGTGTGTGTGTGTGTGTGTTTGAGAGATGGTAAAAGAAACTTGAGATAAAGGGAACAACATAGACAAGGTCAAGGGCTTGAGAGCGTATAACTTATATGAGACAGAGCAAATTGTTTACTTTAACTAGAAAGTAGTGGTTACATGCAGCAGACTATGAGAAATGAGAATGCAAGTCCTTGAGAATGGTAACATTAGAAATTCTACTTTTTGGAATGATCTCAACCTTTTAAAATTGTCTCAATATGATAGATATTTTCCTTCTGTTTTGGGGTATCTGTCTTTTATTTTTATTTTTTATTTTATTTTATTTTATTTGAGGTGGAGTCTTACTCTGTCACCCAGGCTGGAGTGGGATCTTGGCTCACTGCAACCTTCACCTCCTAGATTCAAGCGATTCTCCCGCCTCAGCCTCCTGAGTAGCTGGGATTACAGGCACATGCCACCATGCCTGGCTATTTTTTGTATTTTTAGTAGCGATGGGGTTTCTCCACGTTGGTTAGGCTGGTCTCGAACTCCTGACCTCAGGTGATCCACCCGCCTCAACCTCCCAAAGTGCTGGGATTACAGGCATGAGCCACTGTGCCTGGCTTGGGGTGTCCATCTTTTAAAGACACACTGTAAGAGTCATAATATTTTCCCAAATAAGAAATGTAATTAGTACACAAATGTATGTTAAAGCTGGCTGTTATTGGTAATCAAAAATTTTTAAAAATTAACCCTACTAAAGAATAGAACTAATGAAAATATTTAATATTGTTAAGAACAAGATGTGATATGTATATTTGTGTTTTGCTGATTGGTCTATAAAGTGGTTCAAAACTTTTGTAAACTATGCATGAGCTATTTTAAATGTTTATGCCCTTTGATTCAATAGCACTAGGTTTGGTACTTTACAATAGGAAAGTTATTAGAAATATTTATTGCAGGGTTTCTTTAATGATGAGTCATAAGAATCAGCCTCAGTAACTATGGTACATCACTTTGATGCAACTTAATGTGTCATTAAAAGTCATGTTTATGAATAACATTTCAGATGCATTTAATACAATTCTAGCTGAAAAAAGATACTGAAATATTTTGTTTTTATATATGTCTGTGTATATATCCATATATATCCCTCTCCCTGTCAATCTATAAATTAAAAACTATACATTATAAACTGCAAATTAAAACTATATACTAAAGAAAGAAACTGGAAAGAAATCCACAGAATGTTAATAATCATGGTCATTGTGTTTGAGTGGCAGGACTATGGATAATTTTTTCTTTCTATTTATACATTTTTCACTTTTTTTTTTTTTTTTAATTTGAGACCGAGTCTCACTCTGTCACCCAGGCTGGAGTGCAGTGGCACCATCTTGGCTTACTGCAGCCTCTGCCTCCCGGGTTCAATCAATTATTCTACCTTGACCTCCAGAGTGGCTGGAATCACAGGTGCACACCATCACCGCTGGCTAATTTTTGTATTTTTGGTAGAGACAGGGTTTCACTATGTTGGTCAGGCTAGTCAAAGTCCTCCCAAAGTGCTGGGCCTCCCAAAATACTGGGATTTGGCCTCCCAAAGTGCTGGGATTACAGGTGTGAGCCATCACACCCAGCCCATTTGTCACATTTTTAATGACGTTTTTAACTTTAAAAGTAAAAATTTGTAATTTAAATTTGTTTTAACTTTTACAAATAAAAATTACAAATGAAAATTGAAATTACTATATATTTTTGTTACTGAACAAGAAAAGATGCATTATAGAGTCCAGTTTTATTTTGTTTTCTGATAAATCTATGGCTGGGCGGCAGATTGGTAATTCTTTTTTAAAAATCTGTGTTAACTAGATTTCTCTTGGGATAGCTCTGCTGAACTGGAATTAGATCTTCTCCCCCAGAGCCGCTTGGTGTTTTGATTTTCTGGAAAGAGAGGAATTATAGAAAGCTACAATCTACAAATTGCTGTGTTCTACAGTCTACTAAATAGTATAATATTTATTTTGCAAACTATATGTCTCAGAGTATAAGGCTCCACAGCTAGTCTTGCACCAAGTATACGATGTTCTTGAATAGACATTTTCTCAAAGTTCCTGTCTCTTTACAAAGCAAGTTCATGGGGGAAGTGGAGAGAGCACTCTGGTGCTTCCAAAAGCATCAGCCATCCACACTCTGCCTATTGAAAACACCAAATCTGTTATCGTCCAGGGATAAACAATCATAAAAAGACATCAATGAAGCCTATAAAAATAAGAGTTCATGCAAGAAGATGTGATTTTTATTAAACAGGAGCACAAAGCTATTAAGAGAGAGCAACCCTAAGGAAAAGTCACCAGAGTGAGATAGAAATAGATATAGGAGGAACAGTGAACAGTTGCAAGAAAGTAAAGGAATACAAAAGTAATAAAATATCCATTGCATTAGTCTGTCCTTGCATTGCTATAAAGAAATAACTGAGACTGGATAATTTATAAAGAAAAGAGGTTTATTTGGTTTATGGTTCTGCAAGCTGTATGAGAAGCATGGTGCCAGCATCTGCTCCTGGTGAGGCCTATGGCAGCTTCTATTCATGGAGGAAAGTGAAGGGGGAGCTAGCATATCACATGGTGAGAGATGGAGTGAGAGAGAGAGAGAAAGAGAGAGAGGAGATGCCATTCTTTTAAATAACCAGATCTTATGTGAACTCAGAGAGAGAACTCACTTATCATGAGGACAGCATCAAGACATTCGTGAGGAATCTGCCCCCATGACCCAAACACCTCCCACTAGGCCCACCTCCAACATGGGCAGTCACATTTCAACATAAGACTTGGAGGTGACAAAACATCCAAACCATATCACCCACATTGAGGGAGCAAGGAGCAGACTCCATACTGTAGAACACACGTGGGGAACAAACTTGAGAAGTTTCCCCAGGAAATAGGGTAAGAGGAGAAGGGGTTGGAAAAAGAAAGGTAATGGTTATAGAGGACAGAGAATGGAGTTAGAAGCTACATCTAAGAACTTTACATATTCCTAAGGAACCAACAAAGATAAAACAGAACAAGTATGAAAGATGTAATAGAAAAAAATGACCCTGCATTGAAAATGATCAAAGTATACAGATTGGAAAGGCTCACAAATTCCAATAAAAAGAATTGAAAACAAAAAATGCTGCAATAACATTCTTTAAACTATATTAATTACAAGATTTTAACAAAAATAAATACCCGGGCAGTAGTAAAAAGTTTGCCAATGAAGAAACCAAATTAAACTATAACTTTTCTTATGTAATACCAAATTCCAGAAGAACTTGGAAACATATTTGCATGCTTTACCAGGGACCAGATTATGAGGCAGGTATTTATGATTAGAAAAGTTCTCTTTCATTGGTAAAGGCAACAGAAAGATGTATTTTAGAAGTAGAAGCTCTCTAACATAGGCACTATTCTGCTAATAATAATAATAATAATAATAATAATAAGATAAATGTAACAAAATAAAATGAGCTTCAAAGTGTATTTTGGTCACTGAGAGATGATTCAAAAGAAGACTTTTAATAATGAGAATGTTAACATTTAAAAGATAGGTGGAGTTTTTCCTTACTCAGTTTGTTCAATAAAATCTTGGGTCCACTATAACCTGATGTATCTTGTTACTTAAAGGGAAAGCTTGGCCCTTTAAGTAACCCTTAAAGCCCTTTTCTGCTTTCTTCTCTTTTCATGGCATAAAAAATATATTTTTGTTAACCAATTATTTACTTCTCACTTGAGGTACACTTTGTTGCCATGTTGGATGGCTATTTTGTTAGGTCAGACAGTTTTTTGCCACATGCCTAGGTGATTTTAAATAATGTAGCCTTCACCCTCAGCTTCTGCTATAGGGACCACATGCTTTGTGGTAACCAGGTGCTGCCAAAATTGGATGATAGCAGGCTCCTGACCCATGCCTGTCAAGTCATAGGTGGTTAAGGGAATGGGAGTTGGAGTCAGACTGTCTGGTTCCAAATTCAAGGTCTGCCAGTTGACTTTGACTTTTATTTTCTTATTCTGTAAAATGAGTTTATTGATTGTTCCTACTCAATTTGCTTGAGATGAAGATAAAATGAGTTAATACATGTAACTTTTTGACTGGCACAAGACACAATCCTATTACATGTTCTGAAAAAAAAATTACACCAACTAAGGGAATGAATTCTATTTCCTCCACTACTACTACAACTCAATCCTTCTAGTCACCAAATGTGTGGGGGTTTCTACATCAGTTTGTAAAACACCTACTAGGTGTCCTATAATTCAGTTTAGTTCTGACACCATCTACATGGAATCAGCATCCGATCCCATGGACTAACAGCTCAGTCTCATAAGACTGTCTGTAATGATCCAAGTGGGTTCTTCTTGCCTGCTGCACAGAAAAACCAATACATGGAGACAGTGGTGTTGCAGTAGAGAAAGCATTTGATAATCACAAGGCCAGCCAAGTGGGAGGATGGGAGATAATTCTTAAATCTGCCTCCCCAAGAGCTCAGGGGTTAGGGTTTTTAAGGATAATTTGGCAGACAGGGGGCTAGGGACTGAGTGCTGCTGGTGACTTGTGGATGAAATCATAGGAGTATCCAAACTGTCTTCGCACGCTGAGTCAGTTTCTGGGTGGAAGTTTCTGTGTGGGAGTCAATTCATTGGCATGAGTCACAGGTCCGGGTAGAGTCAGTTAGTTGCCAGAATGCAAAAGTTTAAAAATATCTCAGAGACCAATCTTAGATTTTGACAATGGTGATGTTATCTATAGGAGCAAGTGGGGAAGTTAAAAGTCTTGTGACCTCTAGTTACAGGATTCTTGAGCAGGAAGCTATTATAGAAAGGCAAGCTAGGGAACAATGGTTGGTTATCGTTTACACCTACATCTTAGCAGAATTCAGGTTATTCTCATAATCCCAAACTTGTGGACTTTCATTAGTTTTACAAAGGCAGTTTCAGTCCCCCACCAAGAAGGGGATTAGTTTCAGGAAGGGACTGTTATCATCTTTGTTTTAAAGTTAACAAAGGCACTTAGCTTGTGATGTTAGAAGAAAAAGGAGTCAGCTATATCAGATTTCTCTCACTGTCATCATTTTTGCAAAGGTGGTTTCATGACCCCACTTGAAATGAGAATGGGAAGTCTTTTCACCTGTGCTTTGGACTGGGTGGAGATAAATTAGAGGTTCATAGGACCTCCTCCTCAGTTTTGACCATTTGCTAGAATGGTTCACAGAACTCAGAAAAACAGTTTACTTATTTGACTACCAGTTTACTTCAAAAGGAAATTACAACTCAGGAAGAGCTAGATGGAAGATATGCATAGGGCAAAGTATGTGGGAAGGGGCATGAAGCTTCCATGCATTCTTGGGCTCATCACCCTCTCAGCACCTCTATGTGTTCAGCAACCTGGACACTCTTTGAAAAATTTTCTTAAGCCAGGTGTGGTGTCTCATGCCTACAATCCCAGCAAGTTGGGAAGCCAAGGTGGGTGGATCACCTGAGGTCAGCAGTTCAAGACCAGCCTGGCCAACGTGGCGAAACTGCGTCTTTACTAAAAAAAAAAAAAAAAAAAAATATATATATATATATATATATATATATATATATATATAGCCAGGTGTGGCAGTGCATGCCTGTAATCCTAGTTACTTGGGAGACTGAGGTAGGAGAATTGCTTGAACTTGGGAGGCAGAGGTTGCAGTAAGCCAAGATTGTGTCACTCTACTCTGGCCTGGACGACAGAGCAGGACTCCATCTCAAAAAAAAAGGAAAAGAAAAGTGTTCCTTCAGATTTTTATGAGGGCTTCATTGCATATACATGCCCCTCCCTGGAGGTGGGTCTGGAGGTTGGGCTGGAGGTTGGGCTGGAAGTTGGGCTGGAGGTTGGGCTGGAGGTTGGTCTGGAGGTTGGGCTGGAGGTTGGGCTGGAGGTTAGTCTGGAGGTTGGGCTGAAAGTTCCAACTCTAACCACATGGTTTATTTCCCTGGCAACAGCCCCTCTTATCATTAGGGACTTTCCAAAAGTCACCTCATTAACACAAACTCTGGTGTGACTGAAAAACGAAAGATGTTCCTGTTACCTTTATTACTCTTAGAAAATTCCAAGGGTTTTAGGGGCTTTGTGGCAAAAACAAACACTATATATATATATATATATCTTATTATAAATCACACTATCACACACTATTATTATTTAAAATGATAAGTCGGTCAAGCTCTCTTTTCTTGAGAATTTGATTTGGGAAACTTCAAGAATGAGGCAAGGAGCAGTGGAAATAGGAGTTTAAAGTAAGCATAGAGAGAAGCTAGGGAATACATTAGGGTTGCAAAAAGGGATGACAAATTGAGATTAGGAAATAGTGGAGACTGTGATTAAGCAGAGCCTGTCACTAGGCATTTCTGATATAAACCCAGATGCTGTCATATCACCGCCATGAATGCTTGCCCTGAAACACTTGTTTTAGCGCAGATAAATTCACCACCTAAGGATGGCTTATCCTTTCTATGGCCATTGAACCTATGAGCTCCACTAAATAGGATAACTCCCTTTATGTCAGGAAATCTACCAAAATTACCTGTGTCAGAAGGTTAAGAAAAGAGAATCCAGGATCCAGAATGGGATTGAAGTGATCTCCCATTCTTTTTGTGATATTTAGACTGCCTTCTGCCTCTCCAATTGACAGAATAAAGACCAAACTTCTACCCGGGGTGGGTAAGGCCTATCCTGAGGATGGAGACTTTCTAAGTATAGATGGTCAAGAAACTGGTGCACATTTCAGTTAGATGCATCTCTAAATTGTCTGGGCTTGGACTATTCTAAGAATGAATAATTATGAAAATTGAGGCAGCTCAGAGACTCATTTTCTAAGATTTCAATATATGATTAGCAAAGTGCTATAGAAAAAATAAAATGGCACAGTTTGGGAGTTGGCATCTTGTATCTTTCTGTCCCAGGTCTTTCCTGTGCTTGTAATTCTTTCATTGATAAAGAACTCAGCTATCTGTCCAGGCATGATGGTTCATGACTGTAATCCCAGCACTTTGGGAGGCTGAGGTGGGAGGATCACTTGAGGTCAGGAGTTCGAGACCAGTCTGGCCAACATGGTGAAACCCACAGGGTGAAACATCTCTACTAAAAATACAAAAGTTAGCTGGGTGTGGTGGTGGGCACCTGTAGTCCCAGCTACTGAAGAGGCTGAGACAGGAGAATTGTTTGAACCTGGGAGTTGGAGGTTGCAGTGAGCTGAAATTGCTCCACAGCACTCCAGCCTGGGTGACAGAACAAGACTCCATCTCAAAAAAAAGAAAAAAAAAAAAGAGAATTCAGCAATATGTGGTTCTTTTGAATCTATGGTATGTAGTAGCACATCACCCCAGAGCAGAGGTTCTCAACAATGGATTTTATTCCCCAGGGGACATTTGGCAATGTCTGGAGACAATTCTGGAACTTAGAGGCTGACGCTATTGGTGTTGTGGGCAGATGCCAAGAGAGACTGCAAATGTTCTCCAATTCAGAAGACAGCCTCCACAAAAAGAATTATTCAGTCCGAAGTGTTAATAGTGCTGTTACTGAGAAACCCTGCCCTAGAGAAGCAGCCTAGAACTTTTTTTCCTTTTTTTTTTAAATCAACTAATGAGAATAAATGTGGGGGAGACAGGCAAAAATGTCAGCAGCCCCCGACGGGTTTCAAAATCATTTCAGATATTTGCTATTTACCAGTGTCAGCCAATGTGTATATTTTTGAAAGGTCGGGAATTTCATAGGGCCAGATTACTAAAATGCTTATTATTATTTTTTGTTTTCAAGAGTTTATGTTAGTTATCTAGTATAGAGAAGCCTACCATAGATATCCCTTTGTTCTGAGTACTGGACCTTTTTCACTTACCCAAAACTCTCCTCCTCTATATGTTCTTCACCCTGATAATCCAAAAAGTCTGAATCCTCCCCATGGCTCTGCCCTGTTTCCATCCCCAGTCAGTGGGTTTCCCCCAGGTCTCCAGTGTGCTTTGGAAGTAGGACCTCCTAACAGATTCGCAGTTTGAACATGGTAGTCCTCTGAGCTGTTCAGGATTTTAAATCTCTCTGCAGTTAGTTATAATCCTTCAACTCTTTTAGTCATTCTTCTAATATCAGTATAGATAACTAAATTATTAGAGTATTAGAAGACCTATTTCCCAGAGACCACTAAGACAATCTCGTGGATATCCCACTGTAGTAAATAGAGTCTATTTTCTGTCCAGCATCTGGTAGAGTAATTCAGACATGTGTTTTGACAGTTTGCCTGAAAGTAACTTGATGCATAATTTTACTAAAGAATCCTAGAAAGTCAATGGTAACATTTCAGTCATTCTAAGTTGTTCAAGCCACATCCTTATATGTGGTTGCTTCAAATTTCTTCAGAACTGGAAAAGTACAAGAGAATTAGTATTCCAGTAATAAGGAATCTTGGATTGTGTTGGTCCTTTTAAAACATAAACTAGTTTAGCACACAAGTGGAAGCCTAGTACATTTTAAAGGGGAGTCCGAGGGAAATTTCTTGAATTGCTGTAGTTCTCATGGTGTTCTCCTGAAGCCGTGTAGATATTGATCATGCTGCCTCCCACCACCATCCCCTTCATTCCAGATGAGCTCAAAGACAGCTTAGAAGGTCCTATGCTGGTCTCCTGTCTGAAACATACTTTCTCTCCTCCCGCCCCCAGCCTGCTGCCCATACTATCCCAATCCTTCTCTACCCTATTACTCCTCTATTTTATTTTCTATATAAAAATTTTATCTATTTCTTTATATGTTAATCATCTATCATTCCCCACACACTACAATGTCTGCATTCATTCCCTGAGTAACTGAAACCTAGAAGCCCTTGAGTTATTTTTGAAACTTCCTTTCCTTGGCTTTCTCCTCCAACTGCTCTTCCAATTCATCTGCTGGGCTTGACTATTCAAATTCCAAATCTGTCTGGAACTTGTCTACCTCTCACAGTGTCCACTGCTGTTGTTCTGGTCTGGGGCACGATCGACACTCATGCTCACTGAATTGCAGCAGCCCCCTGCCTGCTGCTTATTTTAACCACACCTCTTTGTGAACCTATTCTGTACAGAGGAGCTCGAAAGAGTCAATAAAAATACAGAGCATAGTGTTCATTGCCTTGCTTGGACAGGACTTGTCATGTGTGTCTTCTCTATAGTATTGGCTGAATGCATAAACAGCGAGAAATAAATGTGTAGAGAGTAAATCGACAGAAAGCTGCCCTCAGTCATCTCCCATGGAGAGGGCTAGTGGTGACTGGCAAAGGTCACAGAGCTACTATGTGTTAGATTTTGAACTAAAGTCCAATTTTTCTGAGAACGGTCAAGAGTTTATTTATAGAAATCATGCTGCTCTATCTCTTTATTCCTTCTCACTCCCTGCAAATTAGTGGCATTTTAGTTTATTTTAATGCACAATTATTTTTAATTTTGATTGAAAAGTTAACAGTCATTTACTTCTGAAAACTATTGCTTTACTGAGGAGCATAGAGAAATAGGGACTAATTTATCAACCTACCATAGGTGGAATTTTTACTTTCACCTTTATGCTTTCTTCCTCATTATTACTTTTTTAAAAACATAAGTATGCATTTATTTTTATAATCAAGAAATAGGTGAAGTTACATAAATGTGTAATGAATTTCATTACTGGGAACTAACTGCTGGTGATATGTTACACTTGATCTTAGCCAAAAGGCCGAGAAGTGATGCTGGTGATATTTTAATGCACTATAACTTATTCTAATATTTCATGGGATTTATTTGCAATTTGTGTGATATAAATTTCCATAATGTATGGAAAGATATATTAGAAGATGCTAACCATGGACTTAAGAAAGTAGATTTCATAATTTGAAACACGGCCCACACAATTAATAAATATAAGACATTTGGCACTCTACTTCTAATCTCTCGATTTTTTAGAGGAACTGTCTTTAAAAACTGCAACATACTCATGGATTTTTTAGAAACTTAATTATTTCTTGGAAAAATCCTTTGAAACAGGAAAATTATATTTGACAGTTTTCTAAAGATTTTCTGTGGAGAAGTTTTATCTGGATATACATATAAAGCCCGAAGTAATCTATACAATTATTTTATCACTGGTCTTCAGATACATTGGCAGAGTCACTTGTGAAATATATGGTTGAAATTAATGTAATTACTCTGACATTTGTTATTTTAATAAGCATTCTTAGCTAATACATAGAGGAACAAATGAAAGGAACTCTAACACAAAAATTATCCTTTCTTAATTAAATAAGAAGGACTGCAATTATTTAAAAAGTGTATGTCAAATCCAAGTTCCCTTCAAATGTAATTTAATTTTCTGTTATTTACATTTTAAAATGGGCATAATTTTTTCATTGTTCGTCTTTCTTAATTCTGTAGGCAGTACTTACGCCCCAACTCCAACAACCAAAGTTAATCCTAATTTGCATCACAGTAATTTAAAATAGGTCAAAGAACCAATTTCATAGCCTGATTCAAAAGCATCGTGCTACCAATATATAGTATTAATAAAGCATATTTCTGGTTTTGCAGATCCAATTTTTTTTTTTTTTTTTTTAAATTAAGTGCTTAACAGAGTGCTCGGCACAGAAAAAGCACTTGATACATGTTTGGTAAAGTCTTTGTGACTGTCGTTTTTACTGATGTTGGATATTGGTACTACTAAAGGCTAATGGGATGACTGCATTATGGTTTGATAATACAGTTAGGATGACCACTCATCATAGCTGGCCTGTGAGAATCCTGTTTAATATCTATTGTTCCAGTTTTCTCCAACTTAACATTTTAGCACTCAAAAGTATGTGATGTGGAGGATACATTTTAGGGTTACCAATCCTTTATTGTAAAGAATCGTGATGGAAAGGCTCCAGTGTAGTCATCACTCATCTTTTGATTTAGGCATCTAAGCCATTCAGGCATCATCATGGGGGTGAGCAGCCTGAATGACAGTAAGCTTTTCAAGTATGGGGACATGCACTTAAGATAGGTATAGTTAGTCCAATGCCAATCTCCTTTTACCTGCTGTAGGTCAAGAATCAGGCAATATTTAGGAAATGGAACCACAAGTCTTGATCTCTTTCTTTACCCTTTATCTCAAAATGGTTTTTACTTGGGATTTTTTTTTTTTTTTTGAGACAGAGTCTTGCTCTGTCGCCCAGGCTGGAGTGCAGTGGCACCATCTCAGCTCACTGTAAGCTCCGCCTCCCGGGTTCACACCATTCTTCTGCCTCAGCCTTTCCAGTAGCTGGGACTACAGGTGCCCGGCTCCATGCCCGGCTAATTTTTTGTATTTTTGGTAGAGATGGGGTTTCACCAGGTTAGCCAGGATGGTCTCGATCTCCTGACCTCGTGATCCGCCTGCCTTGGCCTTCCAAGGCGCTGGGATTACAGGCGTGAGCCTCTGCGCCCGGCCCCAGATCTTAGATTTTGTTAAGGCCCTCACGAGGTAGATGAAATAACACCCAGAATTTGGCTAGATTATTTTCTCCTTAAGATGCTCAGTTGTGATTTTCTGTGTATCAGTCTCAAGCTGCAAATTCTCTATTCCAAGTTCTTATGATCTGTGTCCTAACTAGGACCCCAGTCGTCCCTATGCCTCTGGTTCTATTGTCATCATACACTTTTCCTGTTTCATTCCTATAGACAAATTTATTCATGGCTAGGGAACAGATTATGTTAGTAAAGGTGTTAGCTAACATGAGTTTAAGGCAAGAGCTTAAATGTAAATATCCCTAGGGATTGGACAAGCAATATGCCTTAAATAGTAAAGCCATCAGGTATGGCCTGACTGCATGCCTGCAGAGGAAACAGCTGCCTATTTAAAATAGCCACAGAAGATTATTGCCATCTAAAAATGTGGGTATGCTTTGTCAAATATTTTTAAAGAAAAGTCAGAAATCCAAAAATTTGTATGAAATTTTTAAATTTTTTATGTTGTCAATTAATTCAATTTTTGAAAAGACTCAATATAGGCAGAGAAAAATAACTACAGCCCAAGGTTAAGCCAAGAAGTATCAGTTTTCTACTTTTCCATTGTAGTCAGATTTGTTCAGATGTAATAAATTCACCCTTTTGTGAATTTATGTACAGTTCTATGAGTTTTGACAAACACCTGTACATTAGTGTGACAATCACTGTAGACAAGATATAGAATAATTCTCTTATCTCCCCTCTTCCAAAATTCTCCCAAGCCTCTTTGTGGTTAATTCTTCTAGCTCCTGACAATCACTAAAAAATTTTCTGTCTGTAGCTTTGCCTTTTCAAAAATGTCAAATAAAAGGAACACTACTGTATGTAGTCTTTTGAGACAGGCTTCTTTCACTGAACACAAATAATTTGACTTATTCGTGTTGTTATATGAAAAAATTATGCCCATTTTAAAATGTAAATAACAGAAAATTAAATTACATTTGAAGGGAACTTGGATTTGACATACACTTTTTAAATAATTGCAGTCCTTCTTATTTAATTAAGAAAGGATAATTTTTGTGTTAGAGTTCCTTTCATTTTCAAAGGAACATATAACAACATGAATTTCTACCTCATTTTCAAAGGTTTTTTTCCTTCCTTCTCCTTTCCTCCTTCCTTCCTTCCTTTCTTTTTTCCTTCCGTACTACACTCCTTCCTCCTTTTATTCTGCCTTTTTTCTCTCCTTCCTATTTTCCCACTTTTTTAGGTATGAGGTGTACAGAAGTAGATTAATCTTGATATTTATTTCATAACATATTCTCATTTGGGCCCATGCATGGCTTGTATTTCAATATTCTATTGAGATAAAACTCATATACATGGAGAAACAGCCCTGTGGAGGGAAAGAAATTGATATGCAGTAAACTACACATACTCATTTACAACTTGAAAAGTTTGACATATGTATACACAATGAAACCATCAACACATTCAAGGTAATAACATATCTCAGTTTTCTTGTGTCTTTATGTTATTCTTCCTTCCTTCCATCTGATCTGCTTTCTGTCACTGCATTTTCTAGAATTTTATGTAAATTAAATCATATAGCATGTGCTCTTTTTTTGTCTGGCTTCTTTCATGCAGCATAATTATTTTTCCATTCATATCAGTTTTTGTGTGTATCAATAGTTCATTCTGTATTATTACAAATTAGCATTCAATTACACGAATACATTGCAATTTATTCATTTGTGAATGGACATTGCATTATTTCCAGTTTTGGCTACGACAGAGATTCATGTGGAAGTCTGTATAGGGACATATGCTTTCATTTCTCTTGGGTAAATGTCTTAGAGTAGAATGGCTAAGTCATATGGTAGATGTATGTTTAACTTTTAAAGACATTGCCAAATTGTTGTCCAAAGTGTGTACCATTTTACATTCCTGGCAGCAGTGTCTGAGAGTTCTAGTTCTTCACCATCCCCCTTGGTATAGTCAGTCTTGCAATTTTAGCCATTTTAATAAATGTGTAGTGGTATCTTACTGTGGTTTTACTTTGCATTTCCCTAGTGCCTAGTTATGTTGTGTCTTTACTTTTGTTTATTTACCATCATTATCTTCCTTGGTCAAATATCTGTTTAATAATTCATACTTTTTTATTGGACTGTTTGTTTTCTTATTAATAACTTTGGAGAGTGCTATATATATTCTGGATACAAATCCTTTAACAAATGTAAGATTTGCAAATATTTTCTCCCAGTCTGTGATTGTCTTTTCATTCTCCTAGCTGTCGTTTGAAGAGCAGATGCTCTTAATTTTATAAAGTTCACTTTATGGTTTTTTTCTTTTATGGATTGGACATTTGGTGTTATAGCTAAAAAAAATCTGCCTAACCCATAGCCTTATGTGTTTTCTTCTAGAAGTTTTATAGTTTTAGGTTTTACATTTGGGTCTATGGTCCATTTTTGAGTTAATTTTTGTATATGGTATAAGATGCAGATTGAAGATTTTTTTTTAATATGTGGAAAACTGATTGTTCCAGCACTATTTATTGAAAAGACTAATTTCACCACTAAATTGTCTTTCTACCTTTGTTGTGAATCATTTAACTATGTATGTGTGAGTCTATTTCTGAATTCTCTTTTCTGTTCCAGTGATTCATCTATGTTGATGCCAATGCTACACTGTCCTGATAACTGTTTTCTACTTTTTCTTTGTAGTCAGATTTGTTCAGATATAATTCAGATGTAATAAATTCACTCTTTAAGTGTACAGTTCTATGAGTTTTGACAGACACCTGTGAATTAGTGTGACAATCACTGTAGACAAGATATAGAATAATTCTATATCTTGGTAACTGATAGTTATCCTGATAACTGTAGTTGATAAAGTCTTAAAGTTAGGTAATAAAAGTCTGCTACCTTTTTCCTTTTCAAAGTTGCATTTTCCTATTCCAAGTAATTTGCATTAATCAAAAACTACATGGAATATGTGTATTATGAAAAAAAGTTATGGAATTTAAAAATTTTCAAAATTCTTTTGCATCAAAGTAAATGTGTACTAACTTGTTATAATATGTGTGAACAGGAGCTAGTTTGAGGCACTGAAAAGGATAAATCATCAATTTAAAAACAGCCCCCATTAGAAAACATGAATTCTGATAAAATTGAAGGAAGAACAAATATCAAGTTTATTGTGAACCTGAGTGAGAAAAGGGTGAAATCACAGATGCTTTATGAAAAATTTATAGGGAAAATGTCACATTATCAAATGGATAACTCATTTTAAGAACAGATGATTTGATGTTGAAGTCGAAGCCCACAGCAGCAGACCATTCACATTAATTGATAGGAAAAAAATTCATCTTGTTTGTGTCTTAATTGAAGAGCACTGATGATTAACAGCACAAATAATAGCCACCACCATATACATCTCAACTGGCTCAGTTCACACAATTCTGACTGAAAAATTAAAATTGGCCGAAGTTTCCACTCTATGGGTGCCGAAACCATTGTGCCCAGATCAGCTCCGGACAAGAGTAGAGCTTTTGACAGAAATTTTAAACAAGTGGGATCAAGGCCCAGAAAGATTTCTTAGAAGAACAGTAATAGGAGATGAAACGTGGCTTATCAGTATGACCCTGAAGCCAAAGCACAATCAAAACCATGGTACCAAGAGGTGGAAGTGGCCCAGTCAAAGTAAGAGCAGACCAGTCAAGAGCAAAGATCATGGCAACAGTTTTTTGGATGTTCAAGGCACTTTTCTTGACTTTCTGGAGGGTCAAAGAACAATAATATCTTTTATTATGGGAGTGTTTTGAGAAAGTCAAAGCGTTAGCAGAAAAAGGTCTGGCAAAGCCTCACCACAGAGTCCTTCTCCACCGTGACAATGTTCCTGTTCATTGTCACGAAACAAGCTCTCACCAAACAAGCTCAATTTTGCAAGAGTTTCAATGGGAAATCATTAGACATCCACCTTACAGTCTTGATTTCGTTCCTTCTGACTTTTTGTTTTCTAATCTTAAAATAATCTTTAAAGGGCACCCAGTTTTCCTTAGTTAATAATGGAAAAAAGACTCCATAGTTCAATTCCCAGGGTCTTCATTTCTTAAGGAATGTACTATTTGGCTGGTATCATTGCTTACAAAAGTGTCTTAAACTCGATGGAGCTTATATTGAGAAATAAAGTTTATATTTTTCATTTTAATCTTCTAATTATATTTTTCCACAAAATTTTTGAAGTCCTCTCATATATACAAGCTCTGGAATCAGCTTATCAAGTTATTTACATTTACTGCTATATCACACTCTGTTTTGTGAATATTCTAAAATTATAGTCTATGATTTATACGTTCGTGACTATTGCATGATTTACATTATCTATATACCGATGATCATATTTTGCAAAGTTTTTGTTATTGTTATTCCATTATGAACAGTGCTACTAATATAAATCATATTTGCCACCTCATACATAGGTGCAAGTTTATTGTAATAGTCTTCGTATTAAATTTTCTGAGTCATAGTTTAGCAAAAGCTCAACTTTTTACAGGATATTGCTGGATTGTTTTCCAAAGTAGCTAAGTTATACTCCTATTAGCCATATACGAGAGATTCTAATCATCTTCATTCTTCAACATTTGCTATTTTCAGACTTACTAATTTTGCCAGAAAAAATGCATGAAAATGCATACCCATACCTGTAGTGGTCTTGATTTCCATTTACTCAGAAGAGATTGGACCTTTTTTCTTATGTTTATGGGCTATATTTTTCCTTCTTTTATGATATTACTGTTCATGTTTTTGATCATCTTTTATTGGGTTACAGGCCATTTTATTTTATTTTATTTTATTTTATTTTATTTTATTTTATTGTTTTTGAGGTGGAGTCTCGCCCTGTCCCACAGGCTGGAGTGCAGTGGCACCATCTCGGCTCACTGCAACCTCCAATGGGCCATTTTATATCCTAACACATGAAGTATCTGTTCAAAACTTTTGCCAGTTTTTTCCTGTAGGTGTGCTTGTCCTTTCCTTGTTATAATGTAGCAACTCTTTATTTTTGATATCAATCTTTTAGGAAGTGTTCTGTCGGGCTGGGCATGGTGGTTAATGCCTGTAATCTCAGCACTTTGGGAGGCTGAGGCGGGTGAATTACCTGAGGTCAGGAGTTCGAGACCAAACTGGCCAACATGGTGAAACTCCGTCTCTGCTGAAAATACAAAAATTAGCCGGGTATGGTGGTGGGTACCTGTAATCCCAGCTTCTCTGGAGGCTGAGGCAGGAGAATTGCTTGAACCCAGGAGGTGGAGGTTGCAGTGAACTGAGATCGTGCCACTGCACTCTAGCCTGGGTGACAGAGTGAGACTCCATTTCAAAAAAAAAAAAAAAGAAAAGAAAAAAAAGGAGAAAAGAAAGTGCTCTGTCAGTGGCAAATATCTCTTACCATGTTTTTTAGTTTTCTTTGAAACCTCTTTTAATGAATAGATTTTTTTTATTTTAATGTAATTTAATACATCTATTCTTCTTTTATAATTGTCTTCAGTCTCTTTAGTATTGTTTTCATAATTTTCTGAATATGAGTCTTGCAAAACATCTTTTGTTAATTTTCTCATGGTTTTTGTTATAATAGTATTTAGAGTTATTTTGTATGTTTATAGTTAATATAAATCAAATTACATGTTGTTCTTGCTCTAAATTACAGATTCAATAATTTGCGACAAAACTTCATCTCTTTGTAAGTCCTCAAGTTAATTAAGTACTCTGGATATCTTTACATGTAAATACTTGTATCAACTGTCTTCTGTCTTACTATTTCAGTTAAAATCCAGTATCTAGAATAGGGAAAAACCAGGTGAACATCACCCTTACAGAGATTTATTTTGAGACATAATTTAGGGTGTGCTCCATACTGTCTTGGCTATGGGCTGGTCTGTATATTCTAGAAGGGTCAGGTATGTGCACACATTGATTTGTGTAGTCAAAAACTGCTCCACTATAAATGTGCCACCAGGATCCATTTCAAAACATTGCTTCCTCTTGCCTAGGTTAGTGCAGCTATGCTTGCTATCACCCAAGTAACCAGAGAATGCCGGCGTGCTTACTCTCAAAAAGGCAGCCTTTTCTGCACCATTACAATTTGTGCTTTTTGTCCCTTTCTTTTCACTGATGGAAATCTTTTTTTTATCATTCCAAATCAAAGATCACTGCCTTCCTATGAGAAGTTTCAATAGAAAGAAAAAAAATGTTATACTTCCTCAGAAAAATAGCACTTTCTTCATATTGCAAGTTTTACTTTCAGAAAAGTTGAAAAAATAAATACTATGTCCCCAAGTTTCCCCTCACTGGAAATTGATTGCTATGTTGAATGTGCTGTAGCTTTGCTGCTTAAACCCAAATGCCAAGTGCAGGGGTATCTTCTTTACTAACCCATTTAATTTACCAAGCACACTTAGTGGCTGGTGTTTCTCACCTTTCTAAGAGTGCACTCACTTACACTGCTCTCAATATATGTAATTAGGATAAAACCATAGAATGGAAGGCATTAAAAAGGAGGCAGGAAAGCACAGGCAGAGTGGGATGAAGCCAGCTTTGCTCCGAACAGGACTTATATGATCACTTTAGTTTTATTCCAGACATGAGCCCCAAATACAACCCCTTTGACCTGAGTACTCCATCCCTTAAATGGCAAACTAAACATTCGTGAAAATTTAATGGTGAGGAAATTAGTACCTTCTTAAGTTTCAGACGGTGAAATGGCACCAGGGGAGCACTTTCAGTGGCAGGCAGAACTGTGTGGATGTGCTAGATCAAACCTGAAATATTTGTCCCTTCATCCTGCAATCCCTCTCCAAACCAGCCAGCCACTGAGACCTTCTGACAGGACACCCCCAGCATGCCACCCAAAAAAGGTATTTACAAAATCGAGACTGTCTGTAGGACACTATGTCTTTCTGAGAGGTATAAAGGTATTTGAAAACTTTGAGAAGTTTGTTTTACAATTTTTGTTCCCTCTTTTGGGGTTTTCCCTCTTTCATTTTTTTTTTTTTTTCCTGTGGGTAGTTTCCCTTTGTTTTCTGAGAAATTGAGAAGGATTTAATATCTCTCCACCTTCTTCTCTTTTATGGATGAATGATTTCACCAACTGGTAAGTGCTAAAACTGACCTTGCTTTCATTCAGGAAGACAATGGAGGATAGGAAAATGCACTGAGATTTCAGCATAGCAACTCAAACGCGGGCTTTATTCCACAGCAGTGACCTATTGTCAGATTGGTGTGTGAGACAGCTTTTGAAAGAGGACTTGTTCTACTTCCGTTTATGAATTAAGCAAAGTTCTAAATTAAGTAAAGTTGAGAAGAAGAGGAAGCAGGTAAAGGCAGGGATAGCAGAGAAAGGAGACATCAAACCCTATTGTTGTAGGATATTTATGTGAAGGAATGAGCAATGTGATAAAACACATTTTTGCTTGCTGTGACTTGCCATAGGGTGCATTTTCAGTACTACATGGATAATGTGTGGCATGTTCATTCATCAGTCATTCTGTGACATTTATGTAGCTTACACTTGGATCTATTTTCAACAACATTTCGGTTTCCTAAAGACAAACTGGCAGAATTTTCAAATAGGAAAAACCTGAACACACACATTTGCTTTTCTGTATAGACTGTCTAGTCCAGATAATCTCGCTATCAGTCATTTTGTTAGCTTGCTTATTTAATCTTAGAAATGGAAAGTGGAAACAGAGACCTCATTTAGAGATAATCTAGTAAAGCCATCCAGCTTCAGGCCCGTATCTTGGGAATCTGAGTAGTATCCTATTTAATATGCTCATTTTATTAACTTTAAACACCTGGAGAACATCATTATTGAGAAAGCCATTGCTTTTGAAAAAACAGAAACAAAACAACCACTTCGTATGAGGCTCTACACATCTTTCCAAAGAAGCTATTGGAAATGGCCCAAAGTTTCATATTAGCTCTTAATAGGGTGGGGTGGTTTTTCATTAGTAAGAACAGGATTCAAATCTTATGGAAGATGGTGGATTTCAAGACCTTAGCATTTTTCTCAACCCTGGGATCTTCAAGTTCCTCAGGCTATTTTAGGTAGTTATAGTGTTGGCAAACTTTTTAAGTGCCCAATAATTTTTACAAAAACTTGTAATAAATCTGCTCAGGCTATCTTAAGTGCCAACCATCTCATTAAGCAAGTCAAATTAGAATGGATTATTCCTGCTGTTTATTATTGCTGCATATTATTTATCATTTATTAACCTTATTGCACTCACATAGCAGGTATTTTAAAGTTTAATAGTTTTATTTTAATTATGAATGTAATATATGTTGTTGCGGAAAATATGTAAACTTTAGAGAAAATATACTAAATGATGCACTGATGGAAATACAGACTCCCACCACAAAAATATCATTATCAACATTTGGGTATTCTCTTCCAAACTTTTTATATGAGAATTATGTTTGGTTTTTACGTAATAAAATGGATAAAAATCAATAAATACAAAGCAAATGTAGTTTTTAAGACAATACTTGGGCTTCATAAAGATGGAGAAAAATGATAGACTTGCCTGGTGTGGTTTACATAATGTCACAGTATCATAACAATAGCTCCATTATTGAGTGTCCATTATGTGCCAGGTTCTGTACAATGTTCAGTGATGAGTCACCGTGATGACTAGAGGTAAAGGAAGGACAAGTGATGCCTTGCTATGATGGCTTTCGACAAGCTATGAAGGGACAGAATAAGCCTTTTTTGAAACTTTTATTTTAGGCTTGGGAGTACATATGAAGGTTTGTTACATAGGTAAACATGTGTCATGGGGGTTTGTTTTGCATATTATTTCATCACCCAGGTATATATGCCCAGAACCCAATAGTGTAGTTATGTTTTCTCCTCTCCTCCGTCATCCTATCCTCCCCGCTCACATAGACCCCAGTGTCTGTTGTTTCCTTCTTTGTGTTCATAAGTGCTTATCATTATCGTACTTATAAATGAGAACGTCGTGTTTGGTTGTCTGTTTCTACATTAGTTGGCTAAGGATAATGTCCTGCAGCTCCATCCATGTTTCCACATACGACGTAATCTCATTCTTTTTTTATGGCTGCATGGTATTTCACGGTGTATATATATATGTGTGTGTGTGTGTGTGTGTGTGTGTGTGTATGTGTATCACGTTTTCTTTATCCAGTTGGGACAGAACAAGTCCATTGCTCAGATTGTTGAAATACTCTGCACAGAACACAAGGAAATCTGTGGAGGTAGCCCATGAAGAGATGAAGCAAGGCAAATTTACCTGCCTGGATAACCTCCTGTATGCTGTTTTCACTTCATGGAGAGTCAACACAACACACTTCTGAGTTGTGTTATCAAGTTCCTTCAACATGGCATTGCTGTAAGATCCTAGATCCCACACTCCATGGTGCGATGTTTTAGCCAAATCTGGAAGTGGCACAGGCCCTAAAATCTCTGCGATTGCAGGTTGTCCACTCTGCTGTAGGCTTGCCACTTCAAGGGAAAGTGTTTGGTTGGGGCTGGGATTTGGGCAGAGCCATAGAAAGGAAGGAAACATTCAAGGGAATTGGATGATGTACATGGTGTCTCTGTCTGATACAGAAAGAAAAAACTCTAAATAAACATTTGATATGTAGAAATGCTAGTATTTGGTGAGATTGAATGTGAGAAGATGAGGGATAAGAAGGTATTAAGAATGACTCCCAAGTTTCTAACTTGGTCAGTCAAGTAGAAGGGAAATTATTTTTATTTTTATTTTTAAAATTTCAGTAAGTTTTTGGGGAACAGGTGGTGTTTGGTTACATGAATAAGTTCTTTAGTGGTGATTTCTGAGATTTTGGTGCACCCATCACCTGAGCAGTGTACTCTATACCCAATGTTAGTCTCTTATCCCTCATCCCCTTCCCACCCTTTTGCTTGACTCTCCAAAGTCCATTGTACCGTTCTTACGCCTTTGGGTCCTCATAATTTAGCTCCCAATTATGAGTGAGAACATATGATGTTTGGTTTTCCATTTCTGAGTTGCATCACTTAGAATAATAGTCTCCAATTCTATTCAGGTTGCTGTGAATGCCATTATTTTATTACTTTTTTATGGCTAAGTACTATTCCATGGTACATATATATGTCCTACATTTTCTTTATCTACTTGTTGATAGATGGACATTTGGGCTGGTTCCATATTTTTGCAATTGCAAATTGTGCTGCTATAAACATGTGTGTGCAAGTATTTTTTTCACATAATGACTCCTTTTCCTCTGGGTAGCTACCCAGTGGGATTGCTGGATCAAATGGTAGATCTACTTTTAGTTCTTTAAGGAATCTCCACAGTTTTCCATAGCAATTGTACTAGTTTTACATTCCCACCAACAGTGCAAAAGTGTTCTCTTTTCATCATATTCACGACAACATTTTTTTTTTTTGATTATGACCATTGTTGCAGGAGTGAGGTGGTATCCCACTGTGGTTTTGATTTGCATTTCCCTGATAAGTAGTGATGCTGAACATTTTTCCATAGGCTTGTTGGGCCATTTGTATATCTGAGTAGAAGGAAATTATAATAAATAAAACAGGAAGGCAGCAGAAAAGGTGTGTTTGGGATATGGCTTGATTATTTGCAAGATGTTTGCTGTAGCATAGGAGAGAGGTGGATGTTGGTGATACTGATTTTGTCATTATCTGTGAGTTAAAGTTTTTAAAATCATGTGGCTTCCTAGGGAAAGCATATAGAATAACAAGGGAAGATAGCTAGTAATGGCACCCTGAATAACTTCAGCGTTTAGAGGTGGGTGGAGGAGGATAAACCCATGGAAGAAACAAAAGGATGGGCCAGTGAGATGAGAGGAGAAGCTAAGGGAGTAGAGAGTTACCAGAGGGAGGGCGGGATCAGTTAAGAACCTTAGTGTGTTGCAAAGAAATAACCTGCAATGCGGACCAACCACGGGAACATTTGTACAAATGATGACAATTCTGAATTGTAATTTAAAATTTAATTGTATTGAGAGCTTTCTCTGTTTTTGTCTCATCATAATTTGAAGCAGGTTAACTACATATTGGCTAGAAAAAGCCCTTTGAAATTTTCCTTCAATGTATCAATAGATTCTGTGATTTTTTTTTTTTTTTAAGTAGAAACTGCCTCTTGGTAAAATAGCACTTAATTGGGATAATGCTTGTGAAAGCCATTTCTAAACTTTGAATTGACATACAAAATAAAGGTGGCAATCATCACCATGTTGCTATACTCTCTTTGGCCATATAAATTTTTTTTTCAACAATACGAAGGTAAGCCTTGTACAAATTCTTCAAAGTTATACATTTGTGGTACTTGAATAATGTTTTACTATATATAAAGATTAATAGATAGCATTTCCTACAATAAATAAATAGTTTATATATCAATGTGTTGGGATTATAAATTCTCATAGAAATTCACTTTATTAACTCATTTATTCATCTGATCACAGCTCATTCAGCAAACAATTTGTTTTTTCCTTCCTTTTTTTTTTTTTTTTGAGATGGAGTTTCGCTCTTGTTGCCCAGGCTGGAGTGCAATGGCGTAATCTTGGCTCACTGCAACCTCCGCCTCCTGGGTTCAAGCGATTCTCCTGCCTCAGCCTCCTGAGTAGCTGGGATTACAGGCACGTGCCACCACGGCTGGCTAATTTTGTATTTTTAGTAGAGATGGGGTTTCTCCATGTAGGTCAGGCTGGTCTCGAACTCCCGACCTCAGGTGATCTGTGCATCTCAGCCTCCCGAAGTGCTGGGATTACAGGCATGAGCCACTGCACTCAGCCTTGTTTTGTTCTTTTTAAGTGCTCTGGGAAGAAGGTGATGTGACAGAGTCCCTTCTCTCAAAGCGTTTATAGATTAATGTGTTTGGGGGAAGTACAGAACAATTATTGAAACAAAACCAGAGTCAGGCACATTGCTATGCAAGCTATAGAAAGCCTATGAAAATTAGGAACATTGACACATTTGTTCCTAACCTGGTTTGTGCTTTCAGGATTCCTCTGAAGTGGCAGCACTCCTTGGGTTTGAAATGTTCGTCAGTAATGACTGATGAACATCAACAGGTGAATAGACACACACAAAAAACCTGTGAAACTTACATACCATAGGATACTATTCAACAACAAAAAGAAACAAATTATTGATACATCTAACAATGTGGATGAATCTCAAAAGCATTATGCTATTCCTTTGACTGATAAAATGTTGATACTCCTTTATTTCCCTTTCTTTCATCCCACTTTAAAAATCAGCCTTAGTATACTTTAGGCACAATATACTATGTACATTTAAAATGACAATTTGACAAGTTTTGACAAATGTATATGCATTATAAAAATCATGATAAAGATTTCCGCCGCCTCAAAATGTTTCCTCATGCCTTCTTGGAATAAATCCACACATTCCCTCCGTCTCTACACCCCACCACCCATATATTCTACCTCTAGACCCAAGCAATTGCTAGTCTGCTTTTTGTCAGTGTAGATTAGTTTGCATATTCTAGAATTTCGTTTTAATGGAAATGCACAGTAAGTACTGTTTCGTGCCTGGCTTCTTACATTTAGTATGGTGCTTTTAAGATTCATCCACAAGAAAATGCGGCACATATACACCATGGAATACTATGCAGCCATAAAAAAGGATGAGTTTGTGTCCTTTGTAGGGACATGGATGCAGCTGGAAACCATCATTCTCAGCAAACTATCACAAGAACACAAAACCAAACACTGCATGTTCTCACTCATAGGTGGGAACTGAACAATGAGATCACTTGGACTTGGGAAGGGGAACATCACACACCGGGGCCTATTATAGGGAGGGGGGAGGGGGGAGGGATTGCACTGGGAGTTATACCTGATGTAAATGATGAGTTGATGGGTCCTGACGAGTTGATGGGTGCGGCACACCAACATGGCACAAGTATACATATGTAACAAACCTGTATGTTATGCACATGTACCCTAGAACTTAAAGTATAATAATAAAAAAATAAAATAAAATAAAAAGAATGCTTAACAAAAATGTATGAAATGAGAAAAAAAAGATTCATCCACATTGCTGGGTATATCAATAATTTGTTTCTTTTTATTGCTGAGTAGTATTCTATCGTATACATGGTTCACAGTTTATCCATTTGTTTGTGAATGGACATTCCAGTTGTTTTATATTTGGGGCTGTTACGAATAAAGCTGCTATGAACATTTGAATAGAATTTGTGTGAATGTTTGGATTGGAATTGCTGGGTTGTATGGTAAGTGTTTGATTACCTTCATAAGAAACTGCCAAATGATTTTCCAAAGTAGCAATATATAATTTTGCATTTTCACCAGCAGCATATGAGATTTCCAGTTGATCCTCATCCTCATCAAAACCTGGAATTAAGAGTGAATCTTTTAGATTTTAGCCTTTTGAGAAGATGTGTAGTGGTACTTCATTGTGGTTTTAGTTTGAATTTCTCTAATGACTAATGATGTTTAACATGTTTTTATATCTTCTTTTGTCTCCATCTATTCTTCATTCTTCATTCTCTTTTCTTCCTTTAGATTAAGTATTTTTTATTTTATTCTATCTTCACTACTGGGATATTATCTATAAATTTTTTGTTGTTCCATTTTAGTGGGTTTACAATATAAATCTTTAACTTATCACAGTCTATCATCAAATAATGGTATATCCCTTACGTATGTTTTAGAAACCTTACAGTGGTAAAAATATCAGTTCCCCATCCTGTACTTGGTGCTATTGTTTTCATGCATTTTATTCCATATATACTAGAAACTCTATAATCTATCATTATTACTTTTGGTTTAAATATTAAATTATCTTAAAAAGAGATTTTTTAAAAATAAGAAAAAAGTCTTTCATATTTTTTCATTTATTTGCCATTTTTATTTTTTTTTCTTCCATATTTC
The DNA here is from genome assembly GCF_024542745.1 of Macaca thibetana thibetana. Taxonomy (NCBI): domain Eukaryota; kingdom Metazoa; phylum Chordata; class Mammalia; order Primates; family Cercopithecidae; genus Macaca; species Macaca thibetana. Next base: position 85,038,531 of record NC_065592.1, read on the forward strand.
AGATCCAAATTTCTATCTGGTATAATTTTCCTTCTGCCTGAGTAACTACCTTTAGTATTTTTTTGTAGCACAGATCTGTTGGCAATGGTTCTCTGAACTTTTGTATGTCTGAAAAAGCCTTTAGTTAATTTTTGAAAGAAGTTTTTTGATGGACATATGATAAGGTTTGGTTCCATGTCTCCATCCAAATCTCACTTTGAATTGTAATCCCCATGATCCCCATGTCATGGGGACATGATCCCCGTGTCAAGGTGGGGGACCAGGTGGAGGTAATTGGATCATGAAGACCATTCCTCCTGTGCTGTTCTCCTAATAATGAGTGTGTCTCATGAGATCCGATGGTTTTATAAGCATCTGGCATTTCACCTGCTTGCACTTCTCCTTTCTGCCACCTTGTGAAGAAGGTGCCTGTTTCCCCTTCACCTTCTGCCATGATTGTAAGTTTCCTGAGGTCTCCCCAGCCATGCTGAACTGTGAGTCAATTAAACCTCTTTCCTTTATAAATTACCCAGTCTCGTGTATTTCTTCATAGCAGCATGAGAATGGACTAATACAGTACGTACAATTACAGGTTGCTAGTCCCTTTTCAGTGCTTTAAGGATTTCTGTCTTCCATAGTTTCTGATGAGTAGTCTGTGACCATTCTTATCTTTGTGCATATTTTCTCATTTTTTTCTGACCCTCCCTTCTGAGACTCCAATTACAAATATCCTAGACTTCTTAATATCATTCAAAAGATTACTGATGTTTGTTTCTTTTTTTTTTTTTTTTTAAGTTTCCAACTAGTAATCAATTTATTAAAATAGTTGACTTAAACGTCTACAATGGTGACTTCCATCTCAACTCCTGGCTCAATACTGATGGAAGTAATCTGCTTAATAATCTCAGACGGGCTGTACAAGTCAATGAGTCTCTTGTGGATTCTCATCTGGAAACGATCCCATGACTTAGAACCTTCACCACATGGGCTTTTTTTCTTGTAGTGATTAGTAGGTATTCGAACTGGTCTTTTCACTTTGAGATTCTTTTCCTTTGCTCCTCTGATCAAGTCAGCACCCACCTTCTCCAGGGATTTTACGTTGCAGCTTGTTAGAGTGATTCGAATTCGGTGAATTGCCAACTCCTGCTCCATGGTTGTTTTTCCAGTATCCTTAAAAGCCATGGCTGCTGCGTGGCTTCCTGACCGACTTCTTCGGCGGCGAGAGCTAACAGCGGTGAGTCAGGAGCAGGTGTGGGCGGATCGGAGCTCCGCACCACCTACGACCACGTCTTCCTCAAAGAGGTGTTTCATGTTTTAAAATCTTAATTTCCTTCTGTTTCACTTTGGGTAAAATCTGTCTTCAAGTTTGGTGGTCTTTTTTTGGGCCAATATCTAATCTAAAGTTTATCCTATCCAGTATGTTTCTCATTTCAAATATTGTATTTTCTAGCTGCAGAGTTTGATTTGTATTTGACAACGTTTTTTGTTTTTCTCATCGTCTTAAACATTTGGGGTATACTTATAACAATTGTTTTACTGTTGCTATCTGCTAATTCTATCATCTATGAAATTACTAGATCTATTTCTGTTGATTGATTTGATTACTATTCTGGTTGGAAGGCAATATTTTCCCTACTTTGCTTACTTGGTAATTTTTTTTTTATCAAAATAAATTTATAAAAGTAAACTTCATTTACAATTGGACATGATGAATTTTACATTTTTGTGTCCTGGATTTTTCTGTATTCCTTTAAATATTGTCGGATTTCTTTTTTTTTCCCCCGTGGGATGCAGATAAGTTTCTTGGAATTAGCTGGATGGCTTTTGAGTTTTGCTTTTAAGATTCGTTAGGGTGAGTTCAGAGCAGGGCTACTTTGATCTAGGAAATAGCCCTCTGAAGGGTCTCACGTTCTGTGAGATAGGAGGTCTTTCTCCTTTGACTGGTTGACAGCCTAAGCTATTCCTGATTCTTGTAAGGTCTGGACACTGTTCTGCGTACTCCTTTCTGATAGTTCTTTCCCTGGCCTTAGTAGTTACCACACATCCATGCATACAGCAGTGTTCAGCCAAAGTTTGAAAGGATTCAAAGATCTCCAGAGCTCTCTGTGTGTCACTCGTTTCTGTTATTCTATCCCACAAATTCTAAGTGTGTGAAACTCCCTGAAATCAGCACTATGTCTCCTCAACTCAGTGAGACCACAAGCCACTGTTTGGGTTTCCCCTGCCTTTGTTGCAGCCTGGAAACTCTTCTCAGGCGAAAAGATCAGGCAACATCAGGGGTCATCTCATTTCCTTCCCTTTCAGAGATCACTGTCTCGGGCTGTCTATTGAACAATGTGTGAAGAAAGATGTTTCATATATTTTGTCTGACTTTCTAGTTGCTTAAGGTAAGAAGGTAAATGCATTCCTAGTTAGTGGATTGTGGCTGGGAGCAGAATTCCAATACTGTTTTTTAATGAGATGTTTTTACTTAATTATTTGAGGATTCCCTTTAGTTATCATAATTTTACATGATGTAAACAGGTAAATGAGAATATCTTCAAAACATATTTTTCAGTTTTGGGGTGGTTCTCCCAGTTCTGGTTTTTGCCAAAGATAATAGATTTTTAGTATCTGAGTTCCATATGACAATATGTATAAGTCTTGGGTGTATCCATATGGTATGTTATAATGGGAAAAGAAAGATGAAATTCTGCTTTTGTCTGATGTCTTTATAGGTCTTGGAAAGACTAGAAGAAGGGTTGTAAAGTCCATAACTTTACAATAAGACAAAATTAAAAGAATCCAAACCAAAATTGTCCCAGACAATGAAAAGTATCGCTAGGCAGAAGCTGAATCTCTTAAGCTCCCCTGCCAAATCGGCCATGACACAGTCCATAGTTTAACAGTTGTTTCAATTAGGAAACTAATTTTTAGTACTAATTTAAATATTTCATATTAGTATATGAGAATTCTTCCTCCTGTTCAGGCTGTGGTATGGGGAAAAGTCAGTTCCCATCAATACAGATTCATATCTACAAGCACAGTGATGAAATTATCCTCATAGCCCCTTGTGTTTGAACAAGCTGTGTACTTTAAATTTTAATGGGTTTAACACAATATTCAATATATGTTGATTACTGAATACAACAAAAAGTGTAATAAACACTCCTTGAGAAGCTCATAATCTATTTGGGCAGATGGAAAAAATACTTAGAAAAATTAAAAGGTAGTATAGGACCACAGTAAGAAAAATATTTGGGTGCAGGATATAAAGTATCAGTTGAATTGTAGAGGCAATATATACTATGTACTTTTTCACCTGGGTGACAGGGTGAGACTCTGTCTTAATAAAAAACAAAAAACAAAAAAACAAAAAAACTATGGTTGTTCACTATAACTAAACATCTCTTTTTTTTTTTTTTTTTGAGACGGAGTCTCGCTCTGTCACCCAGGCTGGAGTGCAGTGGCGAGATCTAGGCTCACTGCAAGCTCCGCCTCCCGGGTTCACGCCATTCTCCTGCCTCAGCCTCCCTAGTTGCTGGGACTACAGGCACCTGCCACCATGCCCGGGTAGTTTTTCTGTATTTTTAGTAAGGACGGGGTTTCACCATTTTAGCCAGGATGGTCTCGATCTCCTGACCTCGTGATCCACCCGTCTCTGCCTCCCGAAGTGTTGGGATTACAGGCGTGAGCCACCGCGCCCGGCCACATTTCATCTCTTTTAGTCTAACTTACTCATCTACAAAATGGAGATAATACCTGTTTTGCAGTGCAGGCCCTGACACACAGGTAGAGTTGCATAAATTAGCTTCTATTCCTTAACTCTTTTCTTCCTTCCTTCTTTCTAGCTAATTTTTAACTCTCTATCCTAGACAACTTTTGCTAAATGTGTATAACATGTAGTACCTATGCATAGGAATATGTTTTTGTAGAACAGAATTATTGAAAACAGCTTCTTACATTTTTGTTATTTTTTCAAAGGCAAGAATTCATGTATCCCTTCTGAGCCAAGGACATGCAATAATAAGTAAGAGAGATTCAGAAACTCTGATGATTACTCTCCCAAGAAGGGTGCTTGCTAGGGTGAGGGTCTTACAGACACAGAAGGAGCTGATGGGATGAACTGTTGGGGTGTTACAAAACGCCTTCAGGAAAATATGTAATCTAAGGCAAGAAATCAGAGTGAAGATTCCCTCAAGGAAAAAGGGAGTGGTTCTGAAGAATTTAGAAGTTTTTCCAGGCAATAGCCACAGATGCTAGCACAAGGACATGGTGGCCATATAGTGTGAGCAAAAATGCTTAACTTTTTGCTCTTCTTCTAATATTTACTCTATTAACCCAGACAACATGTGTTCCAGAAGCCTCATGATGAGTGGAGAAAGAAACATAAATCAGAAGAAGTGGTCAAAAAGATGCCTATGTTCACTTCCACCCTTAGGTCTCCAAGCCTCAGTTCCTGGCATGAGGAGGTAGAGGAGAGAAGCTTGGAATAGGATGTGAGATTACAGTTTTAATATAGACTGGACTGGATATTTGAACACCTGAAAATGAATCTAAATTCTCAAAATGAGGTGGTTCCTACAACTGAAAATAACAAGAAAGCTACAGGATCTCCTGCTATGTTATCCAGGGTTGGAAAAGTGAAATTCAATGGAGCCAGATTAAAAGATGGACTTTGGGACGGGAGCAGTGGTTCATGCCTATAATCCCAGAACTTTGGGAGGCCAAGGTGGGCAGATTATTTGAGGCCAGGAGTTCAAGACCAGCCTGGCCAACATGGTGAAACCCCATCTCTACTAAAAATAAAAAATTAGTCAGATGTGGTGGCCTGTGCCTGTAGTCCCAGCTACTGGGGTGGGTGAAGCATGAGAATCACTTGAACCTGGGAGGCGGAGGTTGTGGTGAGTCAAAATTGCACCCCTGCACTCCAGCCTGGGCAACAGAGCAAGACCGTGTGTGACCCTGTGTCCAAAAACAGACAAAAAACAAACAAAAGCCATGTGGAGTTTGTTTACTCTTTAAACAAATATCCTTCAGGTATTGAACTGAACTATAATTAACTCCTCTTTCACTTGCCATTTCCTGTGCTTCCTTTTCCAACCACTATATCTCCTTTGACACATTTTCTTTTTTCTTTCTCTTTTTTTTTCTTTTTTTTTTTTTTTTTTTTTTAGATATAGTCTCTATAATTAGAGTTAGTAGGGCACATAGCAGGTTTTATTAAGATATCTAGTTCCTCCTCTTAAGGTAACTCATGAGAACCTTTAAGCAAAAGAACTGAAGAATTTCTAATGGGGCAGCTAATCCACTCTTTTGTGCACTCTGTTCTGCTCATGATCTGATGTTAGTTGGGGTTTCTATTTGTGATTCCTGGGCCTTAACCGCTGATGACAGAGTTCGAAATCATTGCTTTCTAACTCTGAGAATGACTGCATAATACGACATCATTTTCTACCACTGAGTGTTAATGGTCTATCTTATTCCTCCTGCCTGTCCTTCTCCTTGAGGAGGAAGATCATCAATGTACTGTGTGGATTGAAGTGGCTTCATACCCCCTTGATGTTAATGTTCTCGTTTGCTTAAAGTCTGAACTGAATATGGCTCCCTCATTTATGAAGCACCATGACACTTCCTGGGTAGTGAACAATTAAACAGACTTCCCAGCGACAATGGCTATTTTTTTTTTTTTTTTTCTGCTTTTTCACTTCATGGACAATATTGTATGCAAGTTAAATTTGCAACTAGCTTGAGGCTTCACACATGGTGATTTTGAGAAATTGAATTCTGTACCTCAAATATATTTCCTTTTCCTTGAACTTTACATTCAGGTCAGCTGTCCAGTTCTTAAACAATGGGTTTTTGAGAGGCAATGAGCAATACAATAGCATTTTCTCCTTCAATTCTATCTGCCTTTGAAAAAAATAACCTTTTATTTTTGATTCAAAGAAGAGAGGAGTTTTCTTGTCTTTCTACATCTGTTCCAACTCCTCCAAATGCACAAAAATTTTTTCAGAGCATTCCAGAGTTTCTCAGACTGCACATATAAGATTTTGCATATAGATACATCTTGGTCATAATAACCTTCTACCGAATTAGTAGAAAATAGATGTATTCTAGATTTTCATATCTTTATGGCAGTATGAATAGACAAGGCTCTTCTTGCAAAAATATCTCCTGAACTGTGCAGGAGATGCTTGGAAGACCCAGTCAAAATTATGAATTATCCCAAGTTCGTATCCTCCTGTGGCTTCCCATATTACAATAATGCCTTTCTTATCCAGGTTCCAGGACTCTCAAGCCCTTGTCCTTCACTTTTCATTTTAGTTTGCATTCATCCAAGTATTTGGATGGAAATTATCAATACTTTATATAAGAATGTATGGGAGGCTGAGGCGGGCGGATCACGAGGTCAGGAGATCGAGACGATCCTGGCTAACACAGTTAAACCCCGTCTCTACTAGAAAAATACAAAAAATTAGCCATGCATGGTGGCAAGTACCTGTAGTCCCATCTACTTGGGAGGCCGAGGCAGGAGAATCGCTTGAACCTGGGAGACCGAGGTTGCAGTGAGCCAAGTTCGTGCCACTGCACTCCAGCCTGGGCGACAGAGCGTGACTCCATCTCAAAAACAAACAAACAAACAAAAAGAATGTCAATGGAGTTAAAAGTATGCTTTTCAGTTTTCAGCCATGGATAAAATTTTGTAGCCTTGCCTAATTCCTAGAGTCTCACTCCATGACGTTTCCTCCTTATTATAAAGATTAGATGGTTTGGCATTGCTGCCATGTGACATTTATACTTCCCAAGCTGCTGTGTCATCTTCTTCTACCATTTAAACTTAGTTTTACTTTAAGTCCACATCTAACCTGTGTGCCTGCGTGCCCAGCACATTTTCCACCTTCTACATTTTATTTGACTGGAGAAATCACCTCAGCCTCTCTAGGTCTCTGCTTATCATCACTCTGCTCATTCTTCAAGCCTCACTTGATTACTGCTTCCTCTGTGATGCTTTCCTGGATTTCCTTAGTAAGACATAATTTCTCCTTTTCATACTTCTGTGGTATTAAGTATGCACCAGTTACATGTGACTCATCTCCAAGTGCTTTGGTGTGGAGTTGTTATTTATGTTCCTTATGTGACTACTGACCACTTTTTTCCAGACTAAATATTGAAACACTTGGCCAGATAATTTTTTCTCAATTTTGAGTTTCCTTTAATAAGTTTTAAAACAAATTTTTGAAATTAAATTACATTTTGTTAGGTTGCAAATCTGACAAAGTCCAACGATGAGGTGAGTTTGTTGTGGTCAGTTGGCTAGTTGCTAAACTCACAGCTGGTTTGTGTCTGCTGACTAGCAAATTATTGGCCTACAGAAAGTCTACATGGGGGAACCAGATTATGATGCAAACATTGCTTGGAGAGCCCTTGATCAAGAGCAGAACAGGTTGGCAGACTTGAGGGATAGGTTCGGCTAGGTCTGATAGAACATTCTAGTTTTGCCAATAGAAGCAAAAACATTGGAAGGACTTCCCCAGGATCTGGATCTCTTGCCCCTGGGTAACATTTAATAAGCACTAACATGGTATCCTCTTTCACTTGCCATTTCCTGTGCTTCCCTTTCCAACCACTACATCTCCTTTGACACATTTTCTTTTTCTTTTCTTCTTTCTTTCTTCTTTCTTTCTTTCTTTCTTCTTTCTTTCTTCCTTCCTTCCTTTCTTTCTCTTTCTTTCTTTCTTTCTTTCTTTCTTTCTTTCTTTCTTTCTTTCTTTCTTTCTTTCTTTCTTTCTTTCTTTCTTTCTTTCTTCTTCTTTCTTTCCTTCCTTCCTTCCTTCCTTCCTTCCTTCCTTCCTTCCTTCCTTCCTTCCTTCCTTCCTTCCTTCCTTTCTTTTCTTCCTTTCTTCCTTTCTTTTTTTGAGATAGAGTCTTGCTCTGTCACCCAGGCTGAAGTACTCACTGCAACTTCCACCTCCCTGGTCCCAGCGATTCTTCTGCCTCAACCTCCTGAGTAGCTAGGATCAGAGATGTGTGCCACCACACTCAGCTATTTTTTTTTTTTTTTTTTTGCATTTTTAGTAGAGACAGGGTTTCACCATGTTGGCCAGGCTGGTCTTGAACTCCTGACCTCATGTGGTCCACTGGCCTCAGCCTCCCAGAGTACTGGGATTATAGGTGTGAGCCACTGCGCCTGGTCTCTTTTTCCTTAAGTGTATCAATACCATCATTTTGGCTACTTATTCTGCCCTGGGAGCCATTCTGTCTCTTTAGGAAGTTTTTGCATCTATCAGATCTCATCTTTTATGTTTTGATGTTTAATAGCATTTAAAGCTTTTTGTTTTGTGTTTTTCAAATGATTTGAAAAAAGTGTGCTCGTTAATTAATAAGCAATAAATTCAAACTTTTGTTGCTTTTTTAAGAAAAAAATGAAAAATTCTGTAACAATGTATCTTAGCCATAAAACACTTGTAATCAGCATTCCTCCAGAAATTTCAGGATGTAAGTTATCTCAATGATAATACTAGAAAATCTTGGGAAGCAAGGATATGGCTAACTTTTTATATCATAGATCCCTATTGCCACAACAAGAGTTAAGACTTAGTAAATTCAGTCATGCATTGCTTAACAACTGGGATATGTTCTTGTAACCACCCAATGGGTTCATTTTGCCTGCTGCCTGGATAGAGCCAATTTATCAAGAACCAGGAATTGCAGTAGAGAAAGAGTTTAATTCATACAGAGCCAGCTGAATGGGAGACTGGAGTTTTATTACTCAAATCAGTCTCCCTGAAAATTCGGAAGGTAGTGTTTTTCAAGGATAGCTTGAAGGGCCAGGGAATGGTGCTGCTGACTGGTTGGAGATACAATCATAGGGGTGTGGAAAATGGTCCTCGTGCATTTCTCAAGTCCACTCCTTTTCTTACTTCCTGCTTAGTGGAGGTGTTAGAATCTGCTTCTTGGTGGGGCCACAGGACTGGTTGGTGGGTCCAGGTGGGACCACCAATTATCAGAAATGCAAAAACCTGAAAAGACATCTCAAAAGACCAATCTTACGTTCTATAATAGTGATGTTATTTGCAGGAGTAATTGGGGGAGTTGCAGATCTCGTGGCTAATTTGTTAGTCCTACAAAGTCTAGTCCCCAGGAAAGAAGGGGGTTTATTTAAGGAAAGGGCTGTTATCATCTTTGTTTCAAAGTTAAACTATAAACTAAGTTCCTCCCAAAGTTAGTTGAACCTATCCCCAGGAATGGACAAGGGCAGCTTGGAGGTTAGAATCAAGATGGAATTTGTTAGGTCAGATCTCTTTCACTGTCATAATTTTGTCCCTGTTATAATGTTTGCAAAGGTGGTTTCAGTGTAGACTTTATAAACACCATATACTTAGAGTATACTAAGTTTATTAAAATATTTTTCTCTTTTTGATAACAAATTAACCTTAGCTTACTATAAATTTTTTACTTTTTAAAGTTTTTAATTTTTTTGAACTTTTAACTCTTTTATAACAGCATAAAACACACTTTGTACAACTGTACAAACATATTTTCTTTATATACTTATTCTATAAGTGCTTTCTATTTTTATTTTTTCCCCTTAAACTTTTTAATTTAAATGAAGACACAAACGCATTACCCTAGGCCTACACAGGGTCTGGATCATCAGTATCACTATCTTCCACCTCCACATCTTGTCCCACTGGAAGATCTTCATGAACAATAACACGAAGCTCTCATCTCCTGCGATAACAATGCCTTCTTCTGGAATACCTCCTGAAGGACCTGTCTGAGGCTGTTTTATAGTTAATTTCCTTTTTTACAAATAGAAGGAGTACACTCTAAAATAATGATTAAGATATCGTACAGTAAATACATGCACCAGTAACAGAGTCTGTTATTATCATTATCAAGTTTTATGTACTGTACCTAATTGTGCTACATTTTTGTATGCCTGGCAGTGCAGTAGGTGTGTTTCACCAAGACCACCACAAACATGTGAGTAATGTGTTGAGCTATGACGTTACCAGAGCTACCATGCTGGTATAGACAGGAGACAGGGAAATACTGGGTAGAAGAGGGCAGTTCCCTGGTAAAAGCCTTACTCCCAAGCCTGGAAACCTGCAGCCCTAAACGGGAATAGACATTCCTGTTTGTGCACCCAAATGTTACCTTTCGGCCTGCCATGCCGCTCTGTGCTGTACCCATATAAACCCCAAGTCCTAGGCTTGATGAGCAGATGAGCAGATAAGCAAACAGAAGAGCAGAGAAGCAGAAGAGTGGTGCTGCAGAGAAGGTGAGAAGAGAAGGAGCATTTGAATGTCAAGAGGAGTTTGGAGGGGGATGGTCAGAGAGGAGATCAGTTGCAGGACAGCCAAACTCCAGGGGAAGATCATCTTCCACTCCAATCCCTTTCCAGCTCCCCATCCATCCTGCTGAGAGCCACCTCCATCACCCAGTAAAATCCCCGCATTCACCATCCTTCAAGTTCATGTGTGACTTGATTCTTCCTGGACACTGGACAAGAACCCAGGTGCCAAGAGGGCACTGAGCTGGTTAACACTTAAGCCATCTGCCGATGGCGGAGCTAAAAGAGCACTGTAGCACACCCACTGGGACTTTGAGAGTCACAGGCACACACCCCTAGATGCCACCGTGGGGCGGGAACCCAAAAGTGCTCGCCCTGGCTCCTGCACCTGTCTGTCTACATGCTCCCTCTCCTATAACGGGCTTGCGCAGCAGTGGCTGCCCAACAGATGAGCCACGCCCCTTCCACATGTCCTGCAAGGGGGATCAGGGAACGCTCCCCCTTCAGTGTTTGTAGCTGATAGGAATATTTTAGCTCCATTATAATCTTATGACACCACCTTTGTGTATGTGGTCTGTCATTGACTGAAGTGTCGTTATGTGGTACATTACTGTGTTTATTGAGTGGATGGTCAACTGTATGAGGTGCTTGAATAATGGGTGATGTGAACCTTGGTTTTACGACATCTTCTGAGAGCTGCTTTCAGGTGAGTATAAGAAGAGATATTTCTAGTCTAGGTCCCCACTCCTTTTCTTAGTTCCTGCTTAGTGGAGGTGTTAGAAAAAAGGTTGGACTCTGGTACTATTTTCCCCCATTGGTTATATGGACTCAAAGCCATAACTTAAGGAAGAATGTCTATTTTTAGATTTGGTGACTGTTTTAGATAGGTTGCTACAGAAAGTGGTACAAAGATATTTCACACATAGAATATCAAATCCAGGGTGCTTTAGCACTACATTCCAATGGCCTGAGGATGGATGGGTGGAAGCCCTGGCAAGCTGAAATAAACCAGGGCAAGCTCCTCTTTGGAATTCACAAGTCTGACAACTGGTGACTCAAGCTCTAGTCAGGAGACCTGAATGTTATGTCTGGCACCACGACACCTTAGTTTACAGAGATTAATCTAACAGGCCTTCAGTTAGTTTGCTTTATTTTAAAATTCTGCTTAGCTTTTTGTTGCCTACCGAATTTCTCCTGATCTATATTTAGATGTAGGTGAAGGCTCTAGATGTGTGCGCTACCAACACCAGCTCCTGGGAGGGAACATTTTCTCACTCACAAGCAAGTGAACTTTGCTTTCTCCATGAAGAAGAATGACCTGCATGATGGCTTTCAGAAGTGGAGAACGCGGCTCATGGTTCCCTCCATAGTTCCTCCATGGCCTTTGGTTACATTTTCTCTGAATGGAGGAGCTTGGGTTATGTGAAAAGCAGAGCGACCAGACGACACAAATGCTGTAGTGAGAAGGCAGCAAATTAAAATATCAGAAATTTCAAAAGGAAAGGTTTATAATAGTTAGATTTAAAACATGCTCTGAGGCCAGGCATAGTGGCTCACGCCTGCAATCCCAGCACTTTAGGAGGCCAAGGCAAGAGGATTGCTTGAGGGCAGGAGTTCAAGACTAGCCTGTACTACATAACAAGACCCTGTCCTGTCTCTATATTTAAAAAAAAAAAAAGAAACAAAGGAAAAGGAAGAAAAGTGCTTTAATATTCAGAGGCATGAGAGATGCAATGAGTAATATAGGACCTTCTCTAGGCACACTGGGGAAGCACTCTACGGAGGTGGTTCTAATCTAGCCTGGAAAATCTCTCTTCCCTTCATGCCTTGTACTTCCTTCTTCTTTGTGACTTTGCTAATGTTTTTCCTTCCTCTTGGAAAAATTTCCTATACTAATCAAAAGGCCCCAAGACACAGGGGGAAATGTGGTAAATCTGAGACTGGAAGGAAATTACCATCTAATATCGCTCTTATACAGTATAACTATTGTTAATATTATTGCTTGGGTCACTCATTTATTCATATCACAAACACTGACTGAGTGCTTATTATTTGCCAAGCATGGGCAATAAAGAGTTGAAGACCAACAAAGCCCCTGCCTTCCCAGAAGCTTATTTGCTTGTGGGGAAAATAAACAGTGGATCAATTAACAAATAAGTAGATAACATAATGGCACAGCCAGGCGTGGTGGCCTCATGCCTGTAATCCCAGCACTTTGGAAGGCTGAGGTGGGAGGATCGCTTAGGCCCAGGAGTTTGAGACCAGCCTGGGAAACATAGGGAAATCCCATCTCTACCAAAACAAAACAAAACAAAACAAACAACAAACAAAACACATGGTGATGTGTGCCTATAGTCCCAGCTACTCAGGAGGCTGAGGTGGGAGGATCACTTGAGCCCAGGAGGCAGAGATTGCAGTGAGCCAAGATCTCCCCACTGCACTCCAACCTGGGTGACAGGGTGAGACCCTGTCTCAAAACAAACAAACAAACAAAACAACCAAAAACCAAAAAAACATAATGTCAGATGGTGACAGTGTTTTGAAGAAAATAAAGCAGGGTAGGGGAACTAGTGATAACTGGTAGATATGGGTTTCTCCATCTCCCGCTGCTTTTGCATCCTCTGTAAGGTGAAAGTGGCAAAGGAAATTCCAGGTTGACTTTTGGGTTCAGTGAGTTTTCTACCCTGTGTCTCTTCACTGCCCTTTCCCTCCCCAGAACCTCTAAGATCTGATCTTTAGATTCTGCAATGTAAGTCAGCTTCCTTCTTCTTGGTTGCCAGCTCACTACATTCTTATTCCTGGATAAACCAAAAATCTCTTCCTTGTTTTCCCATTTTCAAAAAGATGTAGAAATCTCTCACCTGCTCATGTTCCTTCCTTTTTGTCTCATGGGTATATATACCTTTTACAATTTTTTCCCTACCAAATGTAGTTGAATATTGGGATGTAGTCATAACAAACACATAAATACAATCCACCGTATTTAAATGGACTTATTCATTTAGTCTGCTTAAAATCGAGATAGTAACACAGGCACCAGTGGGTTTCTCTGCAAACTCTGGGCATTTTTAATCCTGGCAATTTTTAAATTGCTTAGCAGTAAAATGGTCAGGCAACAGCACCTATTGTTATGAATCCCTGCCCCTTCTTACCTCAATGAGGCTATCATTTCTTTCTATCAATTCTGCTGACAGAATTAAGAAGAGCCATTGACTTCCAGTTTGTTCAGTGTTTTTATTCTTAGGATGGGAGTGATGACTTGTAACCTCTTTCCATCTAGAGACTCAATTTAAGTCTACCTCTTTCATTCAGCCTTCTCTCACCATTTTCAGCTGCCTGGAATGCCGCCTTTCTCTCAGTTCCTATTTTTGACATTAAAAATCAGGGTACTTAGTTATATTGTACCTCACACCAATCATTTTACTTGTTAATATCTTTTTTCCTAGTTAGATTGTGACATTTTGGAATAAAAGAAAAAATATCTTTTTTAACTTTACAGCTTCCCAGATTTCATTAGATTAGTATAGATTTGAGTGCCTTTTATACATCAGGCAATGCCTAGTGTATAATATTTTTACTTATGGGTTTTAGCATTTAACTTATCTAATGATCACAACATTCCTATGATGTCATTTGTTTTCATGATTTGTTGAAAGTTGATGGTCACAAAGTTTAAAAAGTTGTCTGTGGTCATAATTTTTGAGGAGGCAGAGCTAAGTTTTGAACTCAGGCCTGTTTGATTCTGAGAACAATCATGTGCTCCTTCAGCTGAACCACACAGCCCCTCTTAGAGCTTTGTCTCCATAGACACTAAATGTATTCTTGTTGATTGAGTGAATTAATGGATGAACTATCTGGAGTTCCTTCTGCTTCTGTTTTCTTCTCTGTAAAACGAAGATCATTGCAGGAACCTGAACTAATAATAGTATAGTCCAACTGAGTTCCGTTAATTTGGTAATCAAGAGAAAGTAGAGTTAATTAACTAGAACCCTTTGCCATGACTGCTCTCTAAACTTTTCATCGCTTTTCTCTGAAAGTCCGGTCCTGAGCTCTATTACAAGATAGAACATTTTAGCCACGATTGAAGAGAGCACTATTAACATTTTATGTCATTGGTTCCTTTTTTCCTAATACTGTGGGATTAAAACAATGTTCACCAAATTCTGGATGTTCTATTCCTGTTTTTTCATGATGTTTTATAATCCAGGCCTTCTTCATAGAGACAAAGGGCTATGTTTTATAACTGCCAGGGTCAAGAAAAGAACAGCTTGTGTGAGATCCTTAAAGAAATAGCTAAGCAGTAACTTCAGACCTTCTGTATGTTTTCCTCAACATTTTCTCTCACTTTTTGTCTCCCTACAACTCAGTTTTAGAAAACAAAAACACAACACAATTTTGCCTTTTTAAAAGATAGTACGGCTGGGTGCAGTGGTTCACGCTTGTAATCCCAGCAATTTGGGAGGGGGCAGATCACCTGAGGTCAGGAGTTTAAGACCAGCCTGGCCAATATGGTGAAACCCTGTCTCTACTAAAAATACAAAAATTAGCAGGGTGTGGTGGCAGGCCCCTGTAATCCCAGCTACTTGGGAAGCTGAAGCAGGAGAATCACTCGAACCCAGGAGGCGGAGGTTGCGGTGAGCCGAGATCGCGCCACTGCACTCCAGCCTGGGTGAAAAAGTAAGACTCTGTCTCAAAAAAAAAAAAAAAAAACAAAAAAAGGTAATATACGTGTACTGTAAAACTTTACAAAGTACAGAAAATATCTAAAGAAAAAGAAATAACATCTCACAACCTCATCATCTAGATATGACTGCTCACATTTTGACGTATTTCATTTCAGCTTTTAATTAATTTTTGCAGAAGACATTTATTTCAGATATTCTAACTTTATAATCTATAGAATTTTAATGATATTTTTGTATGACATCTATCATAAACATTTCTGCATGTCATTGAAATATTTACAAATATTATTTTTATTTAAAGGATACATAGTTAATTGATATAACCCTTCTTTTAAAATTGGTAATTTCATATACCTGGAGATGAGCAGATGTGAAACAAACAAGAAAGGGTAAGAGATAGCTAGTCTCTTGACATATATATCTATTTTCAATATGACTTGAAAAAAAGAACTTAACTTAGAGACCTCTAGAATAGTTAGCACAAATAGATTTCTCAGTGTGGTTAAGATGAAGTACAGATACTAAATTTACTCTTTTATGTGAGATAAATAAAAACTGGATAAGATATATACAGCAACAGTTTTCAAGACATTATACCTCAGACAACAAAGGATAATGACCTGTGAGAGAGGGAAAACAAATTAGGTGAGCCTATGATTGCCCCAGTTTACTGCCTGGAGAGAGATTCCAGGCCTAGGTGCAGAGAGAAGGGCTGCAAATGGAAACTATTGCTCTTTCTGAGTTGAGGAGAGAGACCTGAGTGTCTGCAGGTACTAAGATAGCAAAGAGTTCCAGAGAAAAGAAAACTGAACAGAGAGTGAGCTCTGGATTTCTGTAGTGTTCCTGCTGACTCTTCTGCTGAATCATGATCAGTGCCTGTGTGTGGCTGGAGAAAGAACCTCTGAAAAGGTTTAGAGGGACAAATCCTTGGTATCACATAGGTCTGGGAATAGCTCCTCTTTCCACCAGAAAGAGTATAAAACCACGTAATTCACGGGATATCAGGTAGCGTACTCAGAAGGGTTTTGCTTCAGCAGTGAGAAAAAATTAGACCTAGACCAAATGTTGCTCTGATCCTAACAAAACTTAAAAATTGAGACCCTAAAGGATAAAACTGTGTCCAGGTAACTTAAATATATACCAGAACAAAGCCGAAGAATATGGGAATATGAAAATATCTAGCAGTCAGTAAGATAAAATTCATAATATCTATCATGCAACCAAATATTACCATGAATATAAAGAAGCATGAAAATAAATACCCATAATTCCAAGAAAAATCAATTACACATAATTGTCCCGTCAATGACACAGATGATGTAATTAGTAAACAAAGAGCTAATTATAACTCTGCCAACTCTAGCCATTACACATGTTCAAAAGGCTAGAGGAAAGATTAAATCAGGACACAGAAGAAATAAAAAGACAAAATAAAATATCTACAGATGAAAATTACAATATCTGAGATGAAACATAAGCAAGATGGGATTCGCAGCAGATTAGGTGTAGAAGAAGGATTAATGAACATCAAAGCATATATGACAACAGTAGCATAAAGTCTGTAAGAAAAGAAATGGAAACATAGTCGTATAAGGTTTTACACTATGTATGAAATGGTGTAGTATCACTTGAAGAGAGACTGTGACTAAAGACCACTGTACCCTCTTAGGGGAAGAAAAATATCTTTTTTTTCTACCCATCCTGGGTTCACAGCTGAGGCCACTATAACAAAAAACAGATTAACAACACAGAAGCGTACACATTTACTTGGTGTAAGTGTTACGTGATGCAGGAGCCGTCATAAGGAAAGAAGACTCAAAGAAACAGACCTGAGTATTTTTATAGTAGGTTTGATGAAGAATGGATAGTCATGGAGAAATATAATAGAACAATGGGTGTATGATCTAAAGGTAGTCAACTGGGGGAAATTTAGCAGGGTTTGCTTGTTCAGATTTTTCTCCTTGACGTTTTGTCGTGAGAGGCAAGCATGTTTCTTTTCTCTGGGCATAGGGAGGGCACCTCTCACATGAGGGATGTAGGATCTGCTTCAGAGAAGTGCCGGGGAAGAACAGTGACCTTCCTGCTTCTGCAGTTTTCTTAAATTCATATAACTTAAATATTTAATATGCTAAGGTGTTACATTTGGGGGTAGTACATCTTGATACCCATCACCTGAAACCAACCACTTTATAATAGTAACACAAAGAGTTGTAGATAATATGCCATAAAGGTGGTAAAATGGAATCATTGGAAAAGTCAATTCATCCAAAAGAAGGCTGAAAGAGGAAAGCAAAAACAAAGAAGAGAAGGGAGAAATAAAAAGTAAATCATAGGGACATGAGCATCCCTTAATTTTGGTACACAGGAGGGGTTCGAGGGGTGCCGTCAGATACCAAAGGATGACTGTATATTTTTTAAATTAAGAGACTTTCATTCTTTAAATATTCTTGGACTTAAAGTTTTTTTAAAAAGAAAACAAATCAAAGCATACTATAGTTGCTAAAACCAATCATTTTGGTAGTATATTCAGTGACTGAAATGATAGGGAGCATCAATCATTATTTCTTCAATATCAAGTTATCCTTACTGAAAAAATAAGATATAACTGGGAAATATTCTTGGATCCCTTACACATCCACTTAATTTCTTAAAAGAAGAAAGATAAAACACATGTAACAACAGAAACAAATAAACCATTTACTGTAACATTCCAGGAATCATGGGCTCCTTTTCTTCTTCCCCAGTTTATTTATTTACTTATCTTTATCACCTAGTAGTAGTTTGTTTCCTTTGATAGAATATATGGCAGTCCCACATTGGTGACAACTGGTGCTCCCTTCATCCAACTGGATCATTTTGAGATTCAGTTTTACATCTTTTTAGCATTTTCTTTGTGTTCCTATATCAGTTATGATGAGCCACTGATAATATTTTGTTCTAAAACGAAACATGTTACTTAGTACATTTTTTTTAGTGTCTTGCTGACTTTTAAAATTTGAATGATGTGGCCGGGCGCGGTGGCTCAAGCCTGTAATCCCAGCACTTTGGGAGGCCGAGACGGGCGGATCACGAGGCCAGGAGATCGAGACCATCCTGGCTAACACAGTGAAACCCCGTCTCTACTAAAAAAATACAAAAAACTAGCCGGGCGAGGTGGCGGGCGCCTATAGTCCCAGCTACTCGGGAGGCTGAGGCAGGAGAATGACGTAAACCCGGGAGGCAGAGCTTGCAGTGAGCTGAGATCCGGCCACTGTACTCCAGCCCGGGCGACAGAGTGAGACTCCGTCTCAAAAAAAAAAAAAAAAAAAAAAAAAAAAAAAAAAAAAAAAAAAAAATTTGAATGATGTACAGACTTTGTTTTTTAATGAAGTATAAATATTTGCTCATGATTTCTAAATTCCTTATAAAATAAAATTAATTCAATCTGCAAAAAATTAAATGGTAAGAGAGTAAACTCATCACTTAGATATTCATATTAAACGTAAATGGCCTAAACACCCCAACTAAAAGTTAAAAATGGTCTAATTGAATAAAATACCAATATCCAACTATATCTTGCCTATAAGAAAATATTGCCACTTTCAGTATAAAAATACAAATAGGTAAAAGATAAAAGGATGGAAAAAGACATACTATTTTAAATTAATCAAAAGAGAGTGGAGTGGCCATATTGAGTAAATTAGACTTCAAAGCAAATAATATTAATACTACCAGGGATGAAGAACATTATTTCATAATAATAGATGTAAATTGATAAAAAGGAAGTAACAAATTTAAACATTTATTCACCTAATATCAGAACTCTAAAATACATAAAGAAAATGCTGATATAACTTCAAATAGAAACAGATAAATCCACTGTTATAGTCAGATTTCAGGACCTTTTTCTCAATAACTGATAGAAAAAACAGACAAAAATATCAGTAAGGATATAGAAAAGCTTCAAAATATTATCAATCAACTTGAATTAATTAATATTTATGGGGCCAGGCTTGATGCTCATGCCTCTAATTCCAGCACTTCGGCAGGCCTTGAGCTCAGGAATTCGAGACCAGCCTGGGCAACACACACACACACATACACACACACAAACACACACACGCATATATATGTATATATACACACACACGCAACACATCAGCTAGCAGCAGAATACACATTTTCTTCAAGAGCACACAGAATAATTAGCATGATATGCTATATTCTAGGCCATAAATAAATCTCAACAGACTTAAAATAATTCAACTAATACAAAATATATTCTGTAACTACAATGGAATTAAATTTGAAATCAATAGCAAAAGATATCTGGCAAATCCCCAAATATTTGGTAACTAATACCATACTTCTAAATGAACCAGGGTCAAATAAGAAATCAAAATAGAAATTAGAAAGTGTTTGACTAAATTAAATACACATTTCAAAATTTTGAGATGCAACAACAGCAGTATTTAGAGGAAAATTTACAATAGTATAGACCTATATTAGAAAAGAAGATCTCAAACCAGTGACCTCAGTTCCTACCTGAAGAAACTAGAAAAGGAAGAGCAAATAAATCCAAAATAAGCAGAAGAAAGTAAGTAATAAAGACCAGAGCTGAAATCAATAAAGTAGAAAACAGAAAAACAAAACCAAAAAAATCTAATAACACCCAAAACTTGTTATTATGCAGATCAGTAAGATTGATAAACCACTGGCCAGACTGATTAGGAATTTATCAAGAAGAAACAAACAATTTTCTTTTTTTGATACCTTATATGTAGCACCCAAAAATACATAACTTTGATATAACATTTATTCATCTAATAACAGAAGACAGAAATGAGAAAGGTGACATCATTATATATTCCACAGATAGTAAAAGGATAGTAAGATAATATGATGAAAAACTCAGGCCAATAAATTTGACAACTTAGATAAACAGAACAAATTACTTATATGACACAATCTACCAAAGTTCATTCAGGAAGAAATTGATAATCTTAGTAGCTGTATATCTATTAAAGAAATTAAGTTGACAGTTAAAAGTTATCCTGCAAAACGTATTTCAAGCTCTGATTGCTTCCCTGGAGAATCGTACCCAATATTTAAGGAGAAAGTAATTCTAATTCTGCGTAAACTTTTCCAGGAAATTGAAGAGGAATAAATATTTTCCAACTCCCCCTGAGACCAGTGCTACTCTATCCAAAACCAGACAAAGACATTCCAAGAAAACAAAACTACAGACCACTGTATACAAGCAGCAATGGGAAATTAAAAGTTATAAAATATCGTTTATAATATCAGAAAAAGTAATTATGAAGTACTTAGGAACAAACCTGACAAAAGTGGCTCAAGATTTGAACTCTGGGCCGGGCGCGGTGGCTCAAGCCTGTAATCCCAGCACTTTGGGAGGCCGAGACGGGCGGATCACGAGGTCAGGAGATCGAGACCATCCTGGCTAACACAGTGAAACCCCGTCTCTACTAAAAATACAAAAAAAAAAAAAAAAAAAACTTAGCCGGGCGAGGTGGCAGGCGCCTGTAGTCCCAGCTACTCGGGAGGCTGAGGCAGGAGAATGGCGTAAACCCGGGAGGCGGAGCTTGCAGTGAGCTGAGATCCGGCCACTGCACTCCAGCCTGGGTGACAGAGCGAGACTCCGTCTCAAAAAAAAAAAAGATTTGACCTCTGAAAACTATAAAACATTGCTGTAAGAAATTAAAGAGGGCAGAAATAAATGGAAACCTCATTTGTGAATTGGATAAATTTAACATTGTGAAGATATAAATTTTCCTTAAATTGGTCTATAATTCAACAGAATCTCAATCAATACCTCAAGAGGCTTTTAAAAATGCTTGCAAAATTTGACAAACTAATCCTAAAATTGATATGAAAATGCAAAGGACCTTCAAGAGGCAAACTATCTTTGAAAAAGAAGAGTAAGTTTGAAAGACATATATTTGCCCTCAGGGCTCATTATAAAGCTACGATAATCAAGACAGTGTGAGGCTGAAATAAAGATAGACAAAGACAATTTCTAGGTCATGAGAGCTATGTTTCCTAAAGGAAGGCAGCAAGTACTTATCAACTTTCCCCGTGTCCTCAGGATGCCTTAAGCAGTGGTTGCCGAACCACTAGCAACTTTAGCACCAACTGGAAGCTTTTTAGAAAAGCTAATTACTGGGCCCATCCCAGACCTACTGAACCAGAATCTCTGTGGGCAAAGCCCAGGAATCTGTGTTTTGACAAGCTCTCCAGGTGATAATGATGTCTATTAAAGTTTGAGATTCATTGCCTTGGGCTTTCCCTGTTGGAAATCCGCCAGGATTTGGGAGACAGGAGAAGAGGTCTGGAGAGAGTGGCAGAATTCAGCACCACAGAATGACGAGGAAAACTGATGGCCTTTGTCCATGGAATCCATTAAAATATACTCTCATTGCTGCCAGGCTGAGTTGATGAATAAAAAATAAGCTAATGTCATATCAAGCCATCAGGCTATTGATAATTGTGCTTCAGGGTGAGCAAACAGCTTTACCAAGCTCACACAGTTGACACAGTTTGTTGTTTGGAACTATCTTACTGTAAGTAGATGCTTAAGAAGAATGCAGAAGTTATGAAAATCAATCCAGGATTCAGAAATCTTTCAACTAAATCTTTAAAATTCTCTCTCTTTCTCATGCACACACACACATGCACACATACACACATAGTAAGATTTCATGACACATGAGACAGGCTGTGAAGTTGAACAGTTCTGATGAATGCCTGAGTGGTAAAATCACCTTGAAGAACTGGAAGTGAAGGTCTATTCTAGCTGGGTATGAGCTACAAACTCGTTTCTTGGGGAACACATGAATACACTGGGGAGGCTAAGTAGCTTCTGAGGCTACTAACAGAATTTTAGTAATTTCTCCTGTCATCTGAAAAATATATGATATTGAATTTTTAAAAATGGGTTTAGTGTAGTCTAGTCTTACTGTCTGAAACTAGGATGTGGTTTGTTCCAATAACCAAAGTGATTCCATCCCATGTGAGGGAAAAAAGGGATAATGGTGAATTAAAAGCACCTGCATGTATTTGTTGCTCCTTTAGAGGGAGTGTCTCTTCATCAACATTAACTTTCTTTCCTACTTTTGAGCTGGCTGCTAAAAGTCTAGGTTTAGATCTTAATCCATTGTCCTTCCCTGCATGATGTAATGCTTACAATTACAGTCTCAACCCTCTGGCATTTAATGAAGATAAAATTGATTACTTTTGACTGAAGACAAAAAAATCACTTACAATCAGGATACTGAATATATTAGTAAGTACAAGGTCCCAGCTTCTGGTGGACTTGGCAGACTGTCAAGCTCTTACTAAGTGACCCCACCCCATGCCTTTTTGTCCTTTCTGTTGCCACACAATCACGATAATTTGTTCTCTGAATGCCAGAGTACTGCCAAGGAAAGGAATTCTGAAGCTGGCTGAGAGAGATCATGTAAAACTCCCAATCTAGACTCCATTGACTCTTGTCTCTTTTTTTGTATGGAACTGATTTTATAATTTCTGTGGCAATGAAAGATTAGTACCCAAAATGACTGCTAGTCCTTTGTTTATTGATCAGTCTGAGCATGGACTAGAATTCATCCTCTAATTGGTAACAAGAAAAACTTGGATGGGGAAGCACATCATTGGTTAAGGCAGCACAGCAAGTTTGAATTTGGCTGCCTCTACTTTCAATATTGGTTGACGTCAAGAGCAGACATTGGCGTTGTAGTTAAGAGTATCAAGAGAGTTAGTAAGTATGAATTTAGGGTCATATTTTATGCCTGGTCCTTATCTTTTGGTGAAATGATTTCTAATATCATCTCAGACTAAATGATATGGGATATTTCTACCTGCAGATTCTAAGGTATTAAGATAAAGCTCAAAGTAGATATGTTTTCCTTATCTTCCTAAAATTTTAGATTAAAGATGCCAAAAATTTGTGTGTGTATGTGTCAAAGCATTTGAACAGCCCTTGTAGACTATTACAACGTTTGTTCTGTACCAGGCACTGTATTTTTTTTTTAAATTAATTAATTTTTTATTATACTTTAAGTTCTAGGGTACATGTGCACAACGTGCAGGTTTGTTACATATGTATACATGTGCCATGTTGGTGTGCTGCACCCATTAACTCGCCATTGACATTAGGTATATCTCCTAATGCTATCCCTCCCCCCACCCCACAACAGGCTCCAGTGTGTGATGTTCCCCTTCCTGTGTCCAAGTGTTCTCCTTGTTCAATTTCCACCTATGAGTGAGAGCATGCAGTGTTTGGTTTTCTGTTCTTGCAATAGTTTGCTGAGAATGATGGTTTCTAGCTGCATCCATGTCCCTATAAAGGACACGAACTCATCCTTTTTTATGGCTGCATAGTATTCCATGGTGTATATGTGCCACATTTTCTTAATCCAGTCTGTCATTGATAGACATTTGGGTTGGTTCCAAGTCTTTGCTATTGTGAATAGTGCCGCAATAAACGTATGTGTGCAGGTGTCTTTATAGCAGCATGATTTATAATCCATTGGGTACATACCCAGTAATGGGATGGCTGGGTCAAATGGTATTTCTAGTTCTAGATCCTTGAGGAATCGCCACACTGTTTTTCACAATGTTTGAACTAATTTGCAGTCCCACCAACAGTGTAAAAGTGTTCCTATTTCTCCACATCCTTTCCAGCACCTGTTGTTTCCTGAGTTTTTAATGATCGCCATTCTAACTGGTGTAAGATGGCATCTCATTGTGGTTTTGATTTGCATTTCTCTGATGGCGAGTGATGATGAGCATTTTTTTCATGTGTCTGTTGGCTGCATAAATGTCTTCTTTTGAGAAGTGTCTGTTCATATCCTTTGCCCACTTTTTGATGGGGTTGTTTGTTTTTTTCTTGTAAATTTGTTTGAGTTCTTTGTAGGTTCTGGATATTAGCCCTTTGTCAGATGAGTAGATTGCAAAAATTTTCTCCCATTCTGTAGGTTGCCTGTTCACTCTGATGGTAGTTTCTTTTGCTGTGCAGAAGCTCTTTAGTTTAATTAGATGTGATTTGTCAATTTTGGCTTTTGTTGCCATTGCTTTTGGTGTTTTGGACATGAAGTGCTTGCCCATGCCCATGTCCTGAATGGTATTGCCTAGGTTTTCTTCTAGGGTTTTTATGGTTTTAGGTCTAACATTTAAGTCTCTAATCCATCTTGAATTAATTTTCGAATAAGGTGTAAGGAAGGAATCCAGTTTCAGCTTTCTACATATGGCTAGCCAGTTTTCCCAGCACCATTTATTAAATAGGGAATCCTTTCCCCATTTCTTGTTTTTGTCAGGTTTGTCAAATATCAGATGGTTGTAGATGTGTGGTATTATTTCTGAGGCCTCTGTTCTGTTCCATTGGTCTATATCTCTGTTTTGGTACCAGTACCATGCTGTTTTGGTTACTGTAGCCTTGTAGTATAGTTTGAAGTCAGGTAGTGTGATGCCTCCAGCTTTGTTCTTTTTGCTTAGGATTGTCTTGGCAATGTGGGCTCTTTTTTGGTTCCATATGAACTTTAAAGCAGTTTTTTCCAATTCTGTGAAGAACGTCATTGGTAGCTTGATGGGGATGCCATTGAATCTATAAATTATCTTGGGCAGTATGGCCTTTTTCACAATATTTATTCTTCTTATCCATGAGCATGGAATATTCTTTCATTTGTTTGTGTCCTCTTTTATTTCATTGAGCAGTAGTTTGTAGTTCTCCTTGAAGAGGTCCTTCACATCCCTTGTAAGTTGGATTCCTAGGTATTTTATTCTATTTGAAGCAATTGTGAATGGGAGTTCACTCATGATTTGGCTCTCTGTTTCTTTGTTATTGGTGTATAAGAATGCTTGTCCCTGTCTCTACTAAAAAATACAAAAAACTAGCCAGGCAAGGTGGCGGGTGCCTGTAGTCCCAGCTACTTGGGAGGCTGAGGCAGGAGAATGGCATAAACCTGGGAGGCGGAGCTTGCATTGAGCTGAGATCTGGCCACTGCACTCCAGCCTGGGCGACAGAGCAAGACTCCACCTCAAAAAAAAAAAAAAAAAAAAAAAAGAATGCTTGTGATTTTTGCACATTGATTTTGTATCCTGAGACTTTGCTGAAGTTCCTTATCAGCTTAAGGAGGTTTTGGGCTGAGATCATGGGGTTTTCTAAATATACAATCATGTCATCTGCAAACAGGGACAACTTGACTTCCTCTTTTCCTAATTGAATACCCTTTATTTCTTTCTCCTGCCTGATTGCCCTGGCCGGCACTTCCAACACTATGTTGAATAGGTGAGAGAGGGCATCCCTGTCTTGTGCCAGTTTTCAAAGGGAATGCTTCCAGTTTTTGCCCATTTGGTATGATATTGGCTGTGGGTTTGTCATAAATAGCTCTTATTATTTTGAGATACGTTCCACCAATACCAACCTTATTGAGAGTTTTTAGCATGAAGGGCTGTTGAATTTTGTCAAAGCCAGGCATGGTATTATGTATATTGCATGTATTTATTATTATATTTAGTTCTCACAGCAACCCTATACAATAATTACAATTCCTTCCTTTCACTAAGGCATAGGGTGTTTAAATAAACTAGCCACTGTACAGGATGGCATAAAATTGTAGCAGAGCCAAAACTCAAACATGTCTCTGTCTGACTCAAAAACATAGTCTCATTCTCCAAGAGCCAGGCAACAACCTGAAAGCTCTGAGTTGACTTTTCTTGTTTTGTGGATGAATGCAATCATCTCAGGACCCAGATAAACAGAAGTCTTTCTTTCTTATTTGTATTTCTCAGTACTAGGCCAGTCAGGACAAACTCTGTTCTCCATGGCCACGATCTTGAAGAAATTTAGATTCATCCAAAGGAAATCAGGTATTGAAACATGTGTTTATGTGTATTGATTAATCTTCTGCCTGTTCTAGAAACATTTGAAGAAATGTAACAAAAACCAAATATCCTGAAACTCCCTAATGAACCTGATCTCTCTCTCTCTGTCTTTCTTTTTCTCTCTCATAGGTCTTTTGCCTGTATTTCTCTGGTAGAATTTACTAAATAATTATATAATGTGTCTTTTTATTGTACTTGACTGTTTTCATCAAGGTAATCTTGGGGGCAGAGACTTCTTTTGTTAGCCAGGGCACTCTAGTTGAACAGAAATTACACACACACACACACACACACACACAGAGGAACTGGCTCATGGTGGCTAAAAAGTCTCAAAATCTGCAGGCCAAAGGCTTGAGAACCAGGAGTCCTGATGGTGTAAGTTCCACTCAGAGTCTGAAGGGAGGAGAAGACAGATGTCCCAGCTCAGAGACCTTTAGGCAGAGAGAAAATTCTGTCTTGCTCAGCCTTCGGTTCTTGTCAGGCCTCCAGTGGATTAGATGAGGCTCACCGACACTGGGGAAGGAATCTGCTTTCCTCAGTCTACCAATGCATAGGTTAATCTCATTCAGCAACATCCTCACAGACACACCCAGAATAATCTTTCACCAAATATCTAGACACTTTGGCCCAGCCAAATCGACACATAAAATTCACTTCCACACTTTCTTACTAATGCATGCATTCTCTCCAATATGGGGCACTGGGCCTTGCAAGGAGTAAGTGCTCCATACATATTTACTAAATGACAAGCAATGAGATTATCCTTAGCCTATGACTTAGATATAGACAATCAATTATTAATACCCTATCATTTTTCCCCACTCTGAGAACCCAAACTGAAAAATGTTGGGATTACCTCTTTTCGCAATATGATATTCTCTGAATGCATACTCAAGTTTTGACCTTCCCTGTCTGTTCCTGTTTAGTATTCATGCTGGCTTAACTCATTGATTGATCAAGTAACCATTGAGCATATGCTGTGTTAACACTCTGAACAAGATCCTGTGAGAGGTGCTAATATGAATGGTGTTTAGCCTGATAAATAAAGTGTGGCAAACCTGTGGCTTCTGTGCATTTATTTTTATTGATTTATTTTTTAACCAACCTTTGCTATGTAAAGAATAACATCGATGATCGATGACAGGAACTTGAATTTGGATCTGTGTACATGTTCCATTTCAGACTCACCATGAAATGAAGTGCTTGCATTTGTCATTGTTGATTTTATAATACACTTTTGCACCTTTTGGGTAAAATTTTGCAACCAATGTAACTGAGGCAGCCTGGTATGAAAGCAACCCTGGAGGTGGAAATAGAAGACTAGAATTTAAATCTTGGTTATGCCTCCTATTGGTTTTATGATTTTTGTCATTTGACCTGTGTCTATTCAGAGTTTCTTTGCTAGAATGAGGGAGTTGACTAGAATTTATCGATCTCAGTAGTCAGCCTCCTCAGGCACAGAAAAATCTTGGATATATATCCTGAGACAGTTTTCCCATTTCCACATTGAAGACAACGTTCTATTTTAGAGCAATAATGAATTATATTATTTAAGGATATATGTTTCAGAGTTCAGACTCATGCCTATGGGTTTGAATTCTAGTTCTGCCACTTTCTTACTGTGCAGACTTTAGCAAGTCAGTTATTGTTTGTGAGCCTCAGTTTTCTCACCAGTAAAGTAGTGTGAGTAATAACTATCATATTATATCATTACAAGCATAAAATGAAATAAGAGTACTTGGCACAAAGAAGGATCTTAATTTTTAGCTTTTAAAAAAAACTATATATGTTTATATGCCATATGTACATATATTCTCAATTCTATTATAGACTATATTTATTATGTTTTTCATAGTCATTAGTTTCACTTAGGAATTGGTTGACCCTTGTGAGATACATGGTTTGACCACTTTTGACCTTGATATTCTTCAGAAAATAAGACAATTAGAAATATCTGATTGTAATTTTGATGCAAAATATTTTATAATCACGGCTAAAATGATCCCAGGAGTGGAATCATACACATAAATTCTTTTCTTTATTCTAATAATATTACTGTTAGTGTCTATGCCGAGCACGTATGTTATGTGTTGAGACAAAAAATTCTTTGTATGTTTGTTTATAACATTCCCAGCTCTTATTCCACTGAAGTCTATATTTACCTAGTTTCTTTCTTTTGTTTTCCTCTAACATTCATGCTATTTTAATCAATGTTCTTTCATTTGCAAGCCCCCAATCAGTTTGACCCCAAAGACTTTCAGTTTGCCCTTGCTACTCATAAGCATACTTACGACAATGCATGCCTCCCATTCTTTTCTTATATTTACAACAATCTTTTTATTGAGACAAATGCGTTCACTTTTTTCATGCTTGTGTTTAAGATCTCACTGAGTTCAGCAAAAGATATTAAACATTCCCTCAAGACTTTCTTTTTCTCTAGACCTTTATTTCCTAACTCCAGAGTATTTGCCCAGGTCTATAGGCCCCTCTCTCTTTTGCTTTCTTACCACTCCATCCACTTTCTTCTGTTTCCTATTGCCCAACTGGCTTCACTTACACAAAAACATTTGTTATTTGTACAAAGTGCAACATATAATTGTCCTACTGTATTTGTTTGCTATAACAAAATACCATAGACTAGGTTGCTTATAAACAACAGATATTTATTTCTCATAGTTCTGGAGGTGAGAAAGTTCAATATCCAGGCACTACTGGCAGATTTGGTATCTGGTGAGAGCCTACATTCTGGTTCATAGACAGCATTCCATTTGTTGCGTCTCCATATGGCAGAATGAATAAAGTTTCTGGAGTCTTCTTTATAATGGCACTAATCCATTCATGAAGTTTTCATCCCATGACCTAACAATACTGTTGTATTGGGGGTTATCTTGCAACATATGAATTTTGGGGAACATAAACTTGCAACATATGAATTTTGGGGAACATATGATTTTTTGGGTAACATAGGCAGTGAAGCAGGAAATTTTCCCTGACCCCTTCATGGGCAGGAACGGGAGAGTGCCTATTTCACAGAGGTCTTATCAGATAATAAAATTCTCCATTAAATGGCAAAACAAATAACTATTTGGGATTCCTGGGTCTGTGGTGCCTACTCTTCCAAAATGAGATTATTAAGGCTAATATATTCTCTGACTCTGTGTATACAAAGACAGGGAGCAGAAATAATATTGCTAGCCAGTCCACATACCTCAATCACATTTAATTTCACAAAATTTACTTCTAATAAGCATTGTTCCAACTAACAAACCATCTGGTGCTCGTCTAGAGATGGCTGAAGTGTACCTGATTCCAGTATTTTAGGTGTTAAATCTCCGTTCTAACATTGTGAATCCTTAACTGGAGTATTCAAATATTAACTAGCTTCCTCTAGGATATAAATTAATATGTGTACCACAGTCTATGTGAATTATTTTAATTATATTACAGGCCATACACAAATTATATATAAGTTTAGTCTTTCTGAGTATTGCAAGTTGAGTCTGTGAGAGAAAAAGTTAGGATGAATTGAGAATAACTAGAATTCAGAATTATTTTTCATTAAGTGATGACTGTTAACTCATATTCCTGGCTAGGTAGCAAGTCCTATGAAGTGTGATTTTCTCCTAACAGCTAAAGAGCAGGAAAAAAAATGGATTTATTCTAGTTAATGACTTGCTTTTACTATTTTTATTTAAAAAATGAAGTAAATTGTTTCATTTTTCTTGGTGCTATTACTATTAAAAAGATAGATCTTCCAAATTTTAGGAAACTCTGAATCTAAATCCTATATTGCTCTCACTTCCTTTTTCTCTTTGTCTCTCTTCTGTTGTAGCCCTTCCCTCACTGCTAAGCCTTCATCCTGACTCTACCCTGCCCCCACTGCCTTTTGTTCTTCAGAAGACACTCATTAACATTTGCTAATGTATGCTAATGAGCAATAATTAGCATCTCTAATGTGAACAAAAGCAGTGCTACAAAGGAAGGGTAAAGATGTGTACAGAGTTCAGCCAGCCTTTTATGCTTCTTTATGCCTTAGGAACAATCCTCTTCTTTCAGTTCTTTCACAATTCTTTAGTGTTTTTTGTTTGTTTCATTTTGTTTGCTTATCCGTGAACCCTGACAACCATTCTTCTTCTTGAGTTGGAATATTGCAAAAAGGCTGTGGAGGACAGAAAGATTCCTTTTTGTCCTAAATAATCCAAGGATATAAGCCTAGCTGCTAAGAGGTTTTAATGCACATTTGTATCTTCATCTGGTTGTTATTTTGGTATCCTATTACTAGCAAAGATTTTTAACCAGAAAGCCTCATACAAGATAATGTATTTCATTTTACAACACTTATTTACAGTGGTTGCCCTTTACGGTGGTAATTGCAATGTGAAAGCATACACTCTGAATATATATTATGACAGCATGGTTAAATAAGAAATGTTCCCTCCCTCAAACAATCTAAATGCAAAGAAAATGCAAGACTCACCACTTACTTTTTCATAACCACAGAGGGCTCTAACTGTTTTTGTAAATAGCTATTTATTTATTGAATATGTATAGTTTTTTTTTTGAAAAGGCCAACCCTCCAAACCACATAGAGTAAGAGCTGTTTTTGTTCTTTCTGTAGACTGATGGTGTCGTGAAATACCTAATTGCAGTTTCTCACAAATACTCCAGCATGTAATTTGCCATTTGCAGAACCAGGCTTCACATTTCATATTTGCTCTTCCAGCTCAGGGGTGGTAGAATCTGGAAACATACCAGCAACCCACTTCACTCAGCCTGTGTTTAATTATAATTTCACGTACAATAAAAGCAGAAGGAAAACGTGCAAAAAAATTGGTGTGCATCCCTTTCCCCACCTTCTTACGTATATAAAAAAGATTTATTTCCATTGTAAAAGGATAGAATGGGGATCTTTATTTTGAGTAGATTTTCTATTTTTATTCTTTCTGCTCGCCTCAGAGTTAGTGTCCTCTCTCTGTGACCTCGGAGTAAAATGTGTTTCTCCGTAGGCTTCATCCTGTTCTATTTATCAACTATATTGTATTTATCAACTATTTTATATTGTGTTTTTAATAAAGCAGACATCAGCAGCTATTTGTTTTCTGCCTCTGAGGGCCCAAAGAGTCTCAAAAAATGAATGTAATCTAGAAGGAAAAACATTGAAGAGTGACAGCTATTATAACAGTTGCAATTTTTGCCTGCCTCCCTCTTTTGGATTGGTGAGTCCTACCAAAAACCAAACCTATTATTCTCTTTGTAATTTTGAAACCACAGAGATTGAAAATAACTATTTAGTAGCTCCAAGATATTATAATGTTTGAAAATATGACCAGTTTTGGGGGCATTTGTTACACAAGTTCCCAGTAGGGTGTTTTTGAATGTCTGTGCCCTCTGGTTTTCACAAAACTGATCTTAAGGAAGATAAGATACTGGTACACACAGAAGAAATATCAGCCTAGGTCTGTCTCATTAAATCTTGTCCCCAGATACTTTGATGATATTTAAGTGTGATGATCTCATTCTGTGTTTCTCACTCCTGATAAGTTTTTAAATGTCTTATAGCTTACAGGTTTATTAAGGTATTTGATTTATATAAGAACTAAATATTCTGTTCATTCAATGGCTTTTGAGATATGTTTAATTCCATTATTTGAAGGACTTGGGATTGTTATAAACAAATGGCACAAGCTTCTTTTTGTCTTGACCTAGAAGTAGCAAAAATAAAGGGAGCTGCTTTGTTAACCTGAGCGAGATTTAATAATCTTGGGTATATTTTATTCTAGAGTAAGAAGAATTGCATCCCTTTATTTTTATTCAGTTTTGTAGACAGTAGCTTCTGTTCCCTACTTCACAACCACCAATAGTGTTATCATAAATTCAGAGAGTTGGGCGGTATTAGTCCATTTTTGCAGTGCTATAAAGAACTACCTGAGACAGGGTAACCTGTAAAGAAACTAGGTTTAATTGGCTCATGGTTCTGCAGCCTGTACAGAAAGCATGGCTGCGCCGGGCGTGGTGGCTCAAGCCTATAATCCCAGCACTTTGGGAGGCCGAGACGGGCGGATCACGAGGTCAGGAAATCGAGACCATCCTGACTAACACGGTGAAACCCCGTCTCTATTGAAAAATAGAAAAAAACTAGCCGGGCGAGGTGGCGGGCGCCTGTAGTCCCAGCTACTCAGGAGGCTGAGGCAGGAGAATGGCGTAAACCCGGGAGGCGGAGCTTGCAGTGAGCCGAGATCGCGCCACTGCACTCCAGCCTGGGGGACAGAGCGAGACTCCGTCTCAAAAAAAAAAAAAAAAAAAAAAAAAGGCAAGCATGGCTGCTTTCTGCTATCCAGCCCCCTCATGGCGGCCTGGGGAAACTTACAATCATGGCAGAAGGCAAAGTTGAGGAAGGAGGCACCTCCTACATGGCCGGAGCAGGAGGAAGAGAGAAGGGGAAGGTGCTACACACTTAAACAACAAGATCTTGTGAGAACTCACTATTCCAAGCACAGCAAAGGGAAAGTCTGTGCCCATGATCCAGTCATCTCCCATCAGGCACCTCTTCCAACACTGGAGATTACAATTAGACATGAGATTTTGGCAGGGACACAAATTTGAACCATATCATGGGCCATTCTCTTTATGGAGATGATGCCTGAATATGATTCGGTGACACAATCTAGCATCCAAGTGGCTCATTGTTGGGCAATTCTTCTTTAGTCTTCTTTAGGGCCAACTTTACCCATTCCTTTTAAAATTTGGATTGATTTACTTTTTATTTGGTTTTAAGAAAAGCAAAATATCTATGTGCTGTTCTTGGCCTACCTTATATGCATATACATACATATACATGTATAATTTTCTTCATATCAAAATATGCATCCCCATCATTCTTATTGCTCTAATCAGAAATTAGTAATTTGAGGGGCAACTGAATGACCTTATACCTAGAATTTTCAGAGTATAATATTACACAGTGTGTATTCATAAGAATGCTGCCTTTTAAAGAGATGTTTTAATATCATAGCTTATTTTTTATAGTTTCGCTGGTCTCTTTTCCCTCTTCTCTCTTTTTTTTTCCCCCTGAGAAGAGAGATTTCATGTTTTTGGTAAGGGGCTCATAATTTCCTTATAGAATATGACAAATTTCAGTTTGGAATACAGTATCTTAAAACAATTATTTTATTCACATTTTCTATCTTTTCACTTTCAAATTCTTGTTAAAGCAAAGTATTAATAGTACAGATAGCTGAAGGTGGTCTGACTTTAGTTAACGTGAGGTTACACATAATATGTAAATATATTAAAAATATTTATCATATGTAGCAAGACAAAAATGCAAAATTTTGCTTTATATTTATTATTTTCCATTATCATTTACTGTAATTCTCACCCCATATTTATTCTTTTACTTCTCTTTCTGTTTCTCTCCTTTCTCCTCTCATTCTTTTTCTTTCTTGTCTTCTGCCTACCCCATCTTTTTTTTTTTAATTAATAAATGTATTTTTTTATTATACTTTAAGTTCTAGGGTACATATGCACAATGTGCAGGTTTGTTACATATGTATACATGTGCCATGTTGGTGTGTTGCACCCATTAACTCGTTATTTACATTAGGAATGTCTCCTAATGCTATTCCTCCCCACTCCCCTGACCCCACAACAGGCCCCTGTGTGTGATGTTCCTCTCCCTTTGTCCAAGTGTTCTCATTGTTCAATTCCCATCTATGAGTGAGAACATGCGGTGTTTGGTTTTCTGTCCTTGGGATAGTTTGCTGAGAATGATGGTTTCCAGCTTCATCCATGTCCCTACAAAGGACATGAACTCATCCTTTTTTATGGCTGCATAGTATTCCATGGTGTATATGTGCCACATTTTCTTTTCTTTTTTTTTTTATTATTATACTTTAAGTTCTAGGGTACATGTGCATAACGTGCAGGTTTGTTACATATGTATACTTGTGCCATGTTGGCGTGCTGCACCCATCAACTCGTCAGCACCCATCAACTCGTCATTTACATCAGGTATAACTCCAAATGCAATCCCTCCCCTACCCCATCTTTTAGTTCCATACTTTTGAATTCCTATAGTGGACTCAAATATAAGCAAGAGGTGGTATATTAGTAAGTTGTTCAGTCTTTTAACAATGTATCAGTCAGAGAATCACAGCCCAGGGATAAACCAAAAGCAGAAATAAAACTGAGGAATTAATAATCTAATTCATGTTGTTTGCTTTACATTATAGCTGGTTCATTTCATAGCCTACATCTTCAATTTCTCAATTCTCATTAGGTCTTTCTTATCAGCATATAAGAACATTCTATCTAGTGAAAATAGCTGTATCCTCTTACTCATTGCCCATCAGCTCATAAAGCCACTTGAATTCAGCTTTTTGCCCACACAACTGCACTAAACCTATGCCTGGAAGATGAAGATCATCAATATCTCTACATTGTCAGATCCAGTGGTCAATTTTCAGTCCTCAATGTACTTAGCAACTTACGATACATCTCTGATGCACATCTTCCGCCATCTGCAATCTCCGACTTTCCTTCTACTTAAGAGCTGATTGTTCATTTTTAGTCTCTTCAGTTTGTTCTTCTCCTGTTCCTCACCATTTTGAGTCTCCTTTTTCTGTTTTGTTTACACTCATTTTCTTTGTTATCTCATCTGGTCTTATGGCTTTAAATACAATGTATATGTTGATGATTCCCTGATTCATATTTCCAGTCCAGACCTTTCTTCTGAACTCCAGGCTCAAATATTCAACTGTCTACTTAATGTCATGCTTGGATGTCTAGATGGCACCTGAAATCCAATGGGTCTGATTAAACTCCTGAACTTCAACAGCTCCTACCTAAGCTATTCTCCCTACAGTCTTCCATCTTCTTTTCCTGCAGTTCCATTCTTCAGGTGCTCAAGCAAAGTACCCGTGGTTATCCTTGATTTCTCTATTTCTCTAACATCCCACAGGGATGACATGGGTTCATTTATGCCTGTCATGTCATTGATTAACATCCCTGTCAAGAAAGTTTAGTCTGAGGTAAAAGACATGCAATTTTTATGAGAAGGGTCAATGTTGACATTTCTCATACACAAAAAAGAATCCTGAGAAGAAACACAAAAAAGCTAAATAATACATTGCTGTTGTAGCTCAAGTAGACTGAATAAGATACACATACCTAATCTTGAAACTTGTTATAAAGTCTTTTTTTTTTTTTTTTTAAGAAGGAGTCTCACTTTGTGGCCCAGGCTGGAGTGCAGTGGCATAATCTCAGCTCGCTGCAACCTCTGCCTCCTGGGTTCAAGTGATTCTCCTGACTCAGCCTCCTGAGTAGCTGCAATTGTAGGCACACACCACCAAGCCCAGCTAATTTTTGTATTTGTAGTAGAGGCAGGGTTTCACCTAGTTGTCCAGGCTGGTCTTGAACTCTTGACCTCAAGTGATCTGCCCACCTCGGCCTCCCAAAGTGCTGAGATTACAGGCATGAGCCACTGTGCCTGGCCTATAAAGTCATTCTTTTGCATCAAATAGTAAGACTCATTACAGGCAGTGGTATTTTCTTTTACCATTTACAAACCCCTATTCAAGAGCATTTTCTCTGCATTCCTTTGTGATCACACAATAAACGGTAATTCAATAAGTGAATTTTCAGTTTCCAAAATAATAGCTTGGAGCTATAAACATTGCTTCAAGAGGTAAATGTGGGTCAGAGAAAAAGGCAATGCCATTCAACTTTTCTGGCCACGTGGTCACTGTGTTATCCTGAAAAAACATAGACTACTTTCAGTTTTATAGATTAAAAAAGAAGCCCCAGAACAATATCCACTTTTCTGAACGACTCCTATGCCTCTGAAATGTGACATTTTGCTGTTGTTTCTTTTTACTGTTTTTAATTACTGAGTCTATCTGCATGAAATGAGGATCTGGGTTGCCTAGGAGTTCATCTGCTCCTATTGCATATTCCTCTTTTAACTACACATACTTCAATGCAGTTTTGCTTGCTGCCTCCAACATTTTGACAGACTTCCCCTCCTCTTCCTTCACTATCCTCCCATCACTCTCTAGGAGAGAAGGTTATTTTTAAAGTGCATGATCAATAGGCATTGGGGAGCAACTAAGGCATGAAGAGATCACATGATTGGGAATAAGGTACTAGGGACTGCTGGGAGAAGCAATGGCAACAGGCCACCTCAGAGATTGTCTGAGAAAGGAAAGATGGTTTGTAGCTCCCATTCAAATATTCTGAGTTATCTCTTTGCACAGGTTTTTGTCTTGGAGGGGGTTCTTAACATGGTTCTTTAGCATTGCTTTAGGTTGAAGGAGATATAGGCCAGTGCTGATAGTTACTTTTCAGGCCAAATAATGTTCCATTAAAATCGAGCTTGGTCTCAGGATCTTGATAGTGTCTTAAATCTCCTGGTCATAGTGCTTCTATTTACTTCTTAATGCTGATGACGCCTTTGCTGAGGGTTTGAATCAAGAACAAAACAAGAATTATCACAATGACTATAAAAAAATGACTGTTCCATGATCAGACAAAGGAATGCTGTTAAGCAAAGAAGGCACCTAAGGAGAACGTGGAGACGATCAGGCACAGACCAGAATCACTATTGGAAAACCAACTCAAGAGGAGGGAATGGATCATTTCTGCAGCTTTCTTCATTGCATCACTAGGAAATCATAGCTGTGTTTTAGTTCTCTACTTGCCATCACAGGGAATGTCTTCCCTTATGGACTTTTAAGTTTTATTTAATGGTTATTTATAACTATTCTTTCTGTGCCAGAGAAGATGATTCATGATTCTAGTCCTGCTTTTTCTCTCCCTTGGTTATTAGAGGAAACTGAGTTGTTGCTTATCTCTTCGGCTTGGGATACCTTATTCTGCTCTTTTTATTTAGTATATAATCCTTCCTAAAGATTTGCTTATATTTTTGTTCATTTAGTAGATTTTTCTATTTTATTTAATTGACTTTATATTATCACATTCTAGTGAAATAATCATCAGAAATCAGCCTAATACATTGTGCAAATGTTTTAAAAATTTGCTTTGGCTATGCATATTGCAAAGTAGGCTGTGGGTCAGCATTTGCTATTTGTCCTCAGCTGTTTCTTCTTTATATATAGCTGATAAGACCCTGCCCCAATGCTAATCTTATATCATTAAAATTCTTTCCTACAGAATCCTTCTTTGACTGAAGAAGCTTAGTGGTGACATTAATTGCAAATAAAAGACCATGACCTATTGTAGAATGTGGAATATCTCCTTAGAAGTGTCTGCCTTCATTATTGCAAACTCTCAGTAGTGACATAAAGATCTTTGTCCTGTGTAGATTCAGTTGCAGCCAGCAACAGAAGGCATATGTTCACTCTGAACAAAAGAACATTTATTTTCACATTCTGTGGCTGATGTTGAGTGATAACATTTTTGCATATCCTAAATTTTTTTACCCAGATGCTGTTTAAAGGCAAAAAGTGCTTTTACAATAATCTTCTTTGTGAATGGAATTTACACTCTTGGTATGTGTTGCCTTTTCAATATGCCTGTCAAGTTCTGAATAATAACCTTTGACAGTGAGTGAACAGAAACAAAACCGGAGGTTGTTTCATCTGTTCACAGCAACATTGTTTGTCATCTTTGCTTTTTTGGACAAATGCCATTCCACCTTAAATAAAAATATGATAAAATTCATGTTTTATAAGCAAATTAATAGACTTTGGTTTTTAACAAATATTCTAATTTTTCTAAGGCAAGAAACCTGTGGTGAATGAACATTAAGTTGACAAGAGAAAAATTTGCCAGTAAACAT
Organism: Macaca thibetana thibetana; assembly: GCF_024542745.1. Lineage (NCBI taxonomy): Eukaryota > Metazoa > Chordata > Mammalia > Primates > Cercopithecidae > Macaca > Macaca thibetana. The sequence continues at coordinate 85,076,152 of NC_065592.1, forward strand.
ATTTTTCATATTACTGTAGCATTAAAAATTTTGTAAAACTTTTATATGTCTTTATAAAAATGAAGCAAAGCTAAAAACAAGATGCTATATGGGGTGAGGAATAAACAGAAAAAGGGTCCTTTGTCTTGGAAAGAACTGTAAAATCACCTATCTCCATATTGCCAAAGGGAATCACATATTGGGAAATTTAGGCTATATTAATATAATACCTATAAAAATAATTGAAACAGAAAAGATCTGGCTTTAAGCATTTTTCTAAAGACTTTTTCATACTTGGTAAAAATGGTTGAAATAAATTATTCTCTAGTTTTATGTAGTTAATTTGGTTATTAACCTAATTGGTATGGGCATGTGGATATAGCTTTATTAACAATTCAATTTCTCGTGAAATAAAATAACCCAACAAACCCCAACTCTACCTATTGCAATACAGAATTCATTTTGGTTGAAGTTATTTTGAATTGAGCTGATAACTTATAACTTTGAATGGAGCTTATAACAGTTATGTTTTGCAAATCCCTGAAGATTATGAAATAGAAAAATCTTTGCATGGCATTGTATAAGATGCTGTAGCTGCATATCTTTAATAAATCGTGCTCATTTTCACAAGTTTATGGAAAAATTGTATTAACTGCACAAAAATGTTATGATAAAAACAATAAAAGTAAAAACTACTTACTAACAATTGTACAGGCATTTAAATAATTGCTGTACTGTTTTCTTTCCTCAACAGTACAAATCAAAGTGGAGGAAAAAGAAGACGAGACAGAGGAAAGCTCAAGTAAGTGGTGATGGGCCCACTTGGGATATGTTTCCTATGGAATACCTGTAAATTCAAGGAATTTATCCTCTTATCTTGTGGACTTGAGCTACCACATATAAGCAGAAGTGTGTGTGGATAACTTTTGATGGTCTCACAGAAGGAATCAAGTTCAGCAAACAGAATCCCCACTCTAGATTCCATCCAGTTGGCGTTGTAGGGGCCAAGACCGTGGTCCCTTGAATGTTCGCTGAAAAATCAACAAGCAAAAGGCATATTAATAGGAGAAAAGGCATATAATGTCTTGGAACATGTATTCATTAAAGCCTTAGGATGAAGACCCAAAGATAGAGAAAATTGTTCATTTTAATGCTTAGGTTCAACAAAGTATGGACAGCAGTATAGAAATATGATTGGACAAAAAGGGTATAATCTAATGTTTACACACTGAGTGGGGAAATGCAACAAGGCCTGTCTGCCTAGATTCTTCTTGGCCTCTCTAAGCAAGCATTTCTTTCTTCTGGGTGTGGGACAGGACCCTCTTTGGAATGAGGGTCTTATGATCTACACTCAAACAAGGTAGGGCGAATGATTTCTTGATGACCAATTTTTACACAGACAGGCAGAGGGAATGTTAAAGTAGTATTTTTAGGTTTTATGCATTTGAGGAGAATGTTTATTCTGCTGCTATTGGGTAGAATGTTCTGTGTATGTCTGCTAAGTCTATTTGATCTATAATGTTGTTCATGTCTGCTGTTTTCTTATTGATTTTCTGTCTAGATGTTCTATACATTATGGAATGTAATGTAGGGTATTGAAGTTTCCTACTATAATTATATTGCTGTATGTTTTCTTTCCTGAGTTTGGTTAATGTTTACTTTATATATTTAGGTGCTTTTGATGTTGGATGCATATATACTTATAATTGTGATATCTTCCTGGTAAATTGACCCTTTTATTACTATATAATGCCCTTATTTGTTGCTTATGGCAGATTTATACTAAAAGTTTATTTTGCCCAATATAAGTATAGCCACCCCTGTTCTTTTTTAGCTACCATTTGCATGGCATATCATTTTCCATTCCTTCACTTTCACCCTGTGCGTGTCCTTAAATCTAAAGTGAGTCTTTTGTAGTTAGCATATAGTTGGACCTTGTTTCTTTTCTTTGGTTTGTTTTTTAATTCATTCAGCCACTTTACGTCTTTTGATTGGGAAGTTCAATCCACTTAAATTTAAAGTTATTACTGACAGAGCAAGATTTACTTTTGCCTTTTTGTTCATTGTTTTCTGTTTTAAAGCTCTTTTGTCCCTTTTTTATCTCATGCTATTCTTTTTTATATTTTATTGATTTTTATTACAGTGATACACTTTGATTCCTTTCTTTTTTTCTTTTGTGTATCTTCTATAGAAATTTTATTGTGGTTACCATGGGACTTAAGTTCAACATCTTATAATTATAAAAGTCCTATTTTAGGCAGAAAACAATTTAACCTCAATTGCATACTAAAACTCTACACTTTTACTTTCCCTGACACTTAGTGTTATTGATGTCTTGATTTATATATTTTTATATTATGCATTCATTAACATATTTTTATAGCTACTTTTAATACTTTTGAACTTTTAAAATAAAATTAAAAGTTATCAATACACTGTCATTAAAGTATTATAGTATCCTGTATTTGTCTATATATTTACCTTTACCAGAGAGTTTTATATTTTCATGTGATTTTGTCTTGCTCTTTAGTGTCCTCTCATTTCAACTTGAAGAACTTCCTTTAGCATTACTTCTAAGAAAAGTCTAGGGGTGATTAACTTAGGTTTTGTTTGTCTGAGAGTCTTTATTTATCCTTCATTTATAAAGGACAGACTTGCTGAGCATAGTATTCTTTGTTGGCAGGTTTTTTCTTTTCAGCACTTTGAAAATATCATCCTACTTTCTTCTGGCCTGCATAGTTTCTGCTAAGAAATCACTGATAGTCTTATGAAGGTTTCCTTGTACATGACAAGTTGCTTTTCTGTTTCTTTCAAAATTCTGTCTTTATCTTTGACTTCTGGCAATTTAGGTGTAATATGTCTTGATGTGGATTTATTTGGGTTCATATAATGTAGGATCTGTGGGCTTCAGAATCTGAAGGTCCATTTCCTTCCCCAGATTTGGGAAGATTTTGTCTATTACTTTCTTTGAATAGTCTTTGTGTCCTTTTCTTTCTTTTATTGTCCTTCAGAACTCCCATAGTGTATATATTGGTCTGCTTGTTGAAACCTCATAAAACTTTCTTCACTTTTTCTTATTCTTTTTATGGTTTTGCTCTGCTAACTATTTCAAACATCCTATTTTTCAATTTGGTAATTCTTTCTTTTGCTTGATTGAGTCTGCTGTTGGACCTCTGTAGTGAATTTTTGTTACTGTATTCTTCAGTTATTGTGTTAAGTTATTGTCTTGTATTCTTCAATATTTATCTCTGGTTATTTTTATATTTTTATTTCTATGTTGAAATTCTCACTTTGTTCGTGCATTTTTCTTCTGAATTTGTTGAGCATCTTTATGAGTTAATTTTAATAGTCTGTTAAGTAATTAATATATCTCCATTATATTAGGGCTTGTTTCTGGAGCTTTATCTTCTTCTCTTGTTTGGGGCATGTTTTCCCATTTCTTTATTTTTCTTGATTATTTTTGTTTGTTTTGGCATCCATATATTAGAAAAAACAGATTCCTTTCCCAGCCTTCAGGAGAAGGACCAGCCTTGTACAGGAGAAGACTTTCACCAATGAGGCAGGCCAGAGATTCTTGGGCCTCTCAAACATTTCGTGTGTATGCATCCTCTCTGGACTTGTGTGTCTAGGGAGGACACACAAAATCCCTCAATAAGAGGGATTTTTCAGCTGACCTTTTTCTTTTTAAGAATTCATAATCTCTTGTTCCCTCCAGTATTCTTCTGTCATAACATGTGCCTTCTGGGGAAGCAGCATGTCCTGAGTTCTTTTTTTTGTTTCCAGTGGCCCCCAGGCATCAACAGTATGCTGGGTCCTGTCCATGCTCTGAGACTGGCCATTCCCTTAGGCAGCCTCCTGAAAAGTCTGAACATTGGGTATATATTTCAGTCTTTTCTTTCCCATTTCAGGGGCAAGTCAAGAACTGGAATTCTTGCCAATTATGTCATGCTGAACTGGGTGGGGAAAGGAGCTCTGGTGAATGAGTACAAACTAGTTCAAAAGGTCACCTTTGTTCTCCGTGGCCCTGGACCATCTAGAATATAATGGGTCCTATTAGTGCTCTAGGAGACAAGTGGGACAGAAGCCAGTCCAGTCATCCTTTCCAAAAGTTGGAGGGAGTGTTGGTTACACTATCCAACTGTTTCTCCCCAGAGAGGTGCAGATTTGGTGTTTATCATCTGGTTACTCTGTGCTAAGTTGGGGGAGGGGCTACTGTGAGTGAGGCATACTATTCAAATGGCTATCTTTGCTCTCATTGGTTCCCAACCAGAGGTCTTTTCCTGTCAGTACTCAGATTCTGGCAAGACAGAAACCAGTCCTTTGGGAACCCCCAGAAAAATCAGAATGTTGGACACATGGTTCAGTTGTTTTCTCCCCTCCCCAGGGAGAAACTAGGAGATGGTGGGTTCTTCCCAATTATATGGAGTTGTGTTAGCAGAGAGGGACTGTGGTATGAGGGTGTGTCAGATTTTTCTACCAGCTACTTAGCTGATTCTGTGTTCATCTAGGGTACAGGTACCTTTCAACTAGTTTCCGAATTTCTCACGAAGGGAGCTTATCTCCACATTGTGGTTGAACGTCTGTGGAGGAAAGGAGAGTCCAGGGCTTCCTATTCTCTCATCTTGTTGACGTCATCCCAGTACTTTCGTTTTAATACAAAAAACACTAAAATTCAGAGCACCTAGTAGCTGCTTGGGTTTGTGAGTTTTTCGTGGGTGAATTGTTTCTCACCTCCTGTCAAGTTTTTGTCCTTTCTTTAATTAGTGACCAATGTGGCTAATAAAAGCTGGGTAAATATTCAGAATGCCACGATGGGGTTCAAATAACATACATTTGCCACAAAATTAAACAAACAGAAACTCGTTCTTGATTCGGATGACAGAATATATACAGTTTTCCAAGCCCAGTTAGAAAAGTTATTATAGGTCGGGCACGGTGTCTCAAGCCTGTAATCCCAGCACTTTGGGAGGCCAAGGCAAGTGAATGACTTGAGGCAAGGAATTCAAGACCATCCTGGCCAGCATGGTGAAACCCCATCTCTACTAAAAATACAAAAAATTAGCTGGGCTTGATGGCTTGCACCTGTAGTCCTAGCTACTCAGGAGGCTGACACAGGATAATTGTTTGAACTCTGGAGCTGGAGGTTGCAGTGAGCTGAGATTGTGCTATTGCACTCCAGCCTGGGTGACAGAGCAAAATTGTGTCTCAAAAAAAAAGAAAAAAAAAAAAGGAAAGTTATTCTGTTTCTCTCTCTGCTACCTGACATTTAGTAATATAGGTAATATTTAAGTCTTATACCTGAAATATCAATAAAAAAGTTCTAACAAGTGGTAATTAAAGATAATTTTGAAAAAAAAAGGATGACTCACACGTATGTGAAAAGAACATATTTATCTAATAAAACAACTTGTGAGATGCTATAATCAGTTCAAAGGAAAGTCCAAAGAATAGATACATTTATAGATAATAAATATTGAAATGATTGTACAAATGAAGGCAAAGTTGTTTTTTGAAAGGGGGCTTGTCTCTCCATTGGAAAGAGTTCATTTGTATGTCTACAGATAAAAAGTGTTTTATATTGCTTTATATGGTTATGTATAATTTTCAAAGTTGTCATATAGTTCTCATAAAATCAGAATCAGACAACACAGAAAGGCATACTGTAGATAATTCATAGTTTTCATTGAAATATAATTTTTTCTCCATGGTAGCCTCTATTTAAGAGAATAATGATAACTGTAATATTTAATTTTTTACAATAGTTTATGCTAAATGTTAGAAGAAGTTAGGAGCAATAGAAATGAAACTGAAGTAGTAATATTATGTTATAAACTTTGTGAAGGAAATTTTATCTTTTATCGTAATTATATCTCTATTCTTTACCTGGAAGCATCCTAAAAAGTTATGAACACATGAGTCTTTCATTGTTGATTGATGATAAAACAAAATAATGCTGTCATTATTCTCAATTTTACATTAAATTTATAAGTTACCTATTTCTATTCATAAGAAATAAATGATCAAGCAAATGTGTATACTACTTTTTTTTAAAGAAAAGAACAAAAATATTTACAAAAAGGAGAAAAATATTTAGAATCAATAATGAAGAAAATTTAAATTGGGAGGAACCTCAAGGGTTGAATGAATTTCTCCAAAATTATTCTAGTTTGTAGCACCTCTTTAACGTTCCTCTTCTTTGTTCTAAGATAGAAATAGTAATAAATATGAACTGGGTAACCACTCAACAATTGCATAATGGAATGGTAATCTCTAAACTTGGACTTATTTGAATGGTCTTAGAGGTCATGGTATGATATTAACCACCAAGCTGTTTAGTTACTCAAGTAAATGAAGACTAGAACTTCTTCAAAAACTTATTAAAATTTGGGAATCCACATTCACCTATTTGAGTCGATGAATCACAATGGAAATGGAAATCTAGATACATTTATTTAAATGACGGGCTGTGAAGTATGTATGCCATGAGGCCTCTCATCATGATGTGGAGAATTGCTAGATTATGGTGTCAGATGTGTAATAATAGTTATTAAAAACTAAGAATAAGCTTGGTAGTGGGAGGAAGCACTTTCTGACATCACTCATTGAATCAACTGCTATGTTTAGGTGAAGAGGAAGAGGAGGAGGAAGGTAAACTACCTCGAAGAGAGAGCTTGAGACCAAAGAGGAAACGGACCAGAGATGTTATCAATGAGGATGACCCAGAACCTGAACCAGAGGATGAAGAAACAAGGAAGGCAAGAGAAAAAGAGAGGAGGAGGAGGCTAAAGAGAGGAGCGTAAGTTAGTTCTGATATCCTTTCAAAAGCTCCAGTGTTGAAGAAGATCACTCCTTTTAGATACTCTTTGACCTTAAAATTGGTAATTAAAACTACTTTTCGAAAGACAGCCTTAATCTGATGATGCTCTTTTATTCTACTCGATTAAATGTATTTTAATAGTTAAAATATAATTTTAAAATGAATGTATATTAAAAATGGACCATAAGAAATTCTCTTATGAAGGATCTGAATTATCATAGGTCATTGACATATTACAGTTAATTTAAAGATTTTAAAATTATCCCACTAATTGTATGCATTGTTATCTAGGTTAAGTAGAAACTCTTAAACAGTGAGCACACATCACTTTATCTTACAGAGCAGGGTTTGGAAAATTATGGCTAAATCCAGCCCAAGAGCTAAGAGTGGTTTTTACAGCTTTAAAGGGTCATTAATAAAAAGCAAAGATGAATATGGGACAGAGTTGTATATCTTACTCAAGGCTTAAAATATTAACTATTTGGCCCTTTACAGAAAGAAAGTGTGCTGACCCCTATTACAGAGGATTTGGGTTGTCATTTTATTTTTAATACAACTCAGTTATCTTTCAGTTCCACCAGGAAAACATTTTAGTGAATGCCGACTTTGTGTAGAATAATAAATTAAATGCTGTTTAGGAAAAATCCAAGAAAATACTTTTCTTGTCTTTGCTTTTTGGAAATTTGCAGATAGCAGGCAGGTAGGAAAAGTGTGCATGTAAAACACCTCTAATAAGAGAAAACCTCGAATGCAAGAGAACAGTCAACCTGTTCCACAACCCACAGGTAATAGGGCCATGTGAATCACCATCGGGTGGTAGAATCTCCTCCAAACACTCCTAAGACTTTAAAGCAAGAGGAAATTTCTACGGTGTCCTTCCAAGATGACACACTTTTGTACTCAATAGCTCTAACTATTGTATTGTTCTTTATAAATGATCGTCATGAAAAACAACTGTATGAAAAATTTGTCAAGTAGAGAAGCTTAGCATTAACAGACGATGGTTCCTTTTAGAATAAGAATAACGTCATCTACTTCACGTCTTAGTTTTCCTCCTCTTCTTCCCCATCTTCTCCTTTCTCCCTTCTGAATACCAAGACAAAACTTGCTTTTAAATTTTGTCTCTAGTATTTTTAATTTATATCTGCTTTTAAAGTTTCTTCACGCTTTATTCCTTTCAAAAATAAAATGCAACACAATTTTAAGTCCCACGTATTACTACGATTGTTAGTTCCATTATTATGTAGTAATAGTTCCTATTTAGCAAAGCTTATGCTTTCCAACAGCGGTATTTCATTGAGAAAACATCACTAATTGATGTATGCATGATATAGGTTGTGTTCCAAAATTTGCTTTTCTTCTTTATTTGTGCCTCAAAAAAATCCTTTTAAAAAGATGAGTTGGGCAGGAATTCCTCTGCTGTCTTGGTCTGCTGACAGCCCTCATGGCAACTGCTCAATCTCTAGGAAATGGGGCCATGTGAAGCAACTGGATCCTGTGGCTATGACAGTGTCTCTCCCTAGCTGGTCTCACTTTCATTTTGATCTTGAGAATCAAGATCCCTTACCTCCCACTCTTCCACATAACCAAACTGTCTCCATAGGTTTTGCAAATTGTATTTTTACTGCGACAATTTGCGCATCTATTATAAATAGTATCAGAAATTAGTTGTGATTATTGATAGTTCTGTTCTCTGTTTTAGAGTCCATTTTCTATTGTTCATTTTGAAGATAAGCATCTATCTTTTTTTAAAAAAGAAAATCTTAGATAATATTTTTGAGAAAGATTAGTAGGCAAATCAGGGCACATTTATTTGGGTTAATTAATTCAAGGCCTTTTTAATTTAAATATTCAAGTAATGCTTCAGGGAATTTCCCTTGCATTGACACAACATTTGAAACCAACTAAAACCAAGGTTGTAATGCTAACTATCTTTGGAGGCAGTTAAAAAAACACTGCCTTGTTAGACATTTTGGAGTATTTCCAGTAATATTACAGGCTTTTCCTGACCCAGTTTTAAGTGAATAAGTAATATATTCATAGCAGTGAGAAATTCAGCATATTATGCCTTCTTCTTCCTAACAACTGTTGTTTAAATATATCAAACTTAAGATAGAAAACCATTCTTGCACAGATTAGCCTGAAAATTTAGATGAGGCATGCCTATGCCTTTTAATATGATTAGCCCTTTCTTTGAGAGATTCTAGAAAAGTAGGTTTCCTGTAATGCTGGTTAGAAAAGTATTTTAATTACCTTCATATTTGAGGGTATCTTATGTGTCAGCAACTGCACCCTGTAACACAGCATGATCCTCCTGGTGAAATAAACAATTAACAACAGAGACGTAAAAGATATACCAATCTGGGATCATTTAGTACCGAAATAATCGTCTTTCTATACCATAATAATCTCAGAGGTCGTTCTTCTATTTTAGTGTACTTTGAGCACTGGGTTTATGATGATAACCCTGAGCTATCCAGAAAAGTTTTGTACACATATGTTTATTCAATAAATTATTTACCCACCTCTACTTTTGTGCGGCATAATTTACTAATATCTTTGGGATACTTGGATATGAGCATGTAATTGCCTGCAATCTTGCAATCTTCAAAAGTCCATAATATAGTAAGGGACAGGCCACTTAGATACAAATTATTATGACATATGACATTCTATGTGTCCCAGCGAAATACAAACAAAGTAGCTTGGAGTCTCAGAGAAGCGAAAACTGTTCCCATAGGCATAATTAGAAAAGGGATTATTAAAGACATTTCATATGATTTTTAAAGGACTTGAAATTTGGACAAGCTGAACTTATAAACTGATTAGTGTTAGAACTGTTTCTATTAAAGGGTTTCCGAAAGTTGGCATGTAGATTTAGTTACCTGGCAAATCCACACATCAGATAGGTAATTCTTTCATTCTTTGATGATGTTGGATTAGAGATGCTGTTTTACAGGTGATTCTTAATGGAAGTTCAGTAATGTAAAACTTTAAGGTAACTATATATAAATATGAATTATTTTGAAATGGTTGGCAAGTTAAAGGCTTAACATATCAAGCAATTAAAGTATTAATCATAAAGATTTTTTCTAATTGACTTTATTACTGATAATTTCTTGCCATCTATTTTATTTTATTTTTGCTAGTTTCTGAAAATATTTCAGTAAAACTGCTATGTAATTTAGAGTTATTTCTATGTTTGCATGGAAACAATTATAATCATTTTAATTAAAACACATCTTTACCTCCTAAGACAAACTAACTCACTTATCATTCTAATTGGCAAATAAAAAAAACCTGTGGATATAGATGCAGTAAAAAAAAATCCTGAGATATTTTATGCCGTGGCTGCACAGCATCATAGGCTTTCATATGATAAACACCAAATAATTAAATAGAAACAACTCAATGCTTATCAGAGATGTATCTTAGAAGAGTGTACTTCCCTGGTTCTCTTGAACCATGATGATTCTTCTAAGCAAAATGTTTGGATTGTCCAAAAAACAAACTGTCGGTAGGAAGTGTTATTTTAAAGGGTTAATATGAATTTTTGTTTCAGTACTCATAGCACGATTAAAAACTATAGATTGGTGGCAAAGAAAGGAGATTGAAAGTCATTTTGTAGGGTAAACTATACAACTGTGGATATGTCCTGTTCCTCAGCTAGAACTTTAAAAAGCAGCTTTTGCCTTATTTCTACTGTGTCTAGTCATGAGCTTAGTGAAAAATAAATTGTTTTTCTGAGTAATACTAAACTGGATTACAATTTTTGTTATTGGTCCGTATCTAGTGAGGGGAGAAACTTCAACAGTTAATTGAACAGAGAGAATTTAATAAGTGAATTGTTAGGAGGTATAAATAATGTTAATTAGACTACAGAAAAGGTAAAAAGATAAAGTATCATGGTGATGGTAACTACTGGAAGCAGCTACCATCCCAAGGGCTGGAGGAACAATGGAAAGGGTTAAAATGAAAACACTGTAGCCTGGGTGTTTTATTTCACTTGTAGTGGCTGCTATCAGATGCTAAAACCCAGGAGCTAAAACTCAGCCTCTGCAGAGGGGCTGATGCTCTGTGGCGTTGGTTTCTATGGGAGAGGTGATGAAGCTGGTTCTGCTAGCTTGTAGCAGATTGGTAATAGGGATTCACTTGCAGTACGGCAAGGATGCTCAGCTCCAGGAGTGAAGAAGTGATGCTAAGGAGGAAGTGTCACCCCTCAAAGCAAATAGGAAGCAGAGAGGAAGCCACAGGAAAGATGGAGATCCTCTTCAGTATCCCCTGTTGTCAGAGTCTATATTGACCCCGCTAACAAAGCAGAAATATGACTCACAAAATACCAGCCCCAGCACCACAACGTTAATGTGTAGGAGGGTGTGTTTGAAGTTGGGACAATAGCTTAACAACTGAAATAATCTATTGCCAAAAAAACTGATCTCTATGATACGGTATTGCATGCCTCGATTTAAAATTATGTTGCTCTTGTTTAGATTTTGTTTTGAGCTCTGGACCCTATAGTGTTTTTGTAATACTAGGAACACAGAAAAGAAAAGCTACGTCTCCTGCTCAGTAGGAACTAAATTCCTTTGAAGGAATCCTTCAAAGGATTCACTTCCATCAAATATATTTCAAGGTGAATTTTACCAACTGAAGTTATAAGTTTAATTAACAGATAACAGATTAAGTTACCTTTGAGAAATGGAATTTTATTTTTCCCGATTTCAATTTTTCTTTCTTTCTTTCTCTTGAGACAGGGCTAACAAAATGTTTAAGGGCAAAGACATCTTCACCCTTAATTTATTATCCTTATTGAAAAACAAAATATTTAAATGAAATGTAGAATTGAGGGAAGGTATACAAGGGAACAAAGAAGAGAGGGAAATATCTTGATATATCTGTAATTATTCTTTCCACAGATTTTCTAGTTCAGAGAGTTTGAGGCTCTAGACATAAAAGAATTGCTTAGGCTGGGTGTGGTGGCTTATGCCTGTAATCCCAGCACTTTGGGAGGCCAGGGCGGGTGGATCACCTGAGGTCAGGAGTTTGAGACCAGCCTGGCCAACATGGTGAAACTGCGTCTCTAATAAAAATACAAAAATTACCTGGGCAAGATGACAGGTGCTTGTAATCCCAGCTACTGGGAAGGCTGAGGCAGCAGAATTGCTGGAACCTGAGAGGCGGAGGTTGCAGTGAGCCGAGATTGTCCCACTGCACTCCAGCCTGGGCAACAGAAGGAGACTCTGTCTCAAAAAACAAGCAAACAAACAAACAAACAAAAAACCCAGCTCATGCCTATAATCCCAGTACTTTGGGAGGCCAAGGCGGGCAGATCACCTGAGGTCGGGAGTTCGAGACCAGCCTGGCCAAGATGGTGAAACCGATCTCTATTAAAAATATAAAAATTAGCCGGGTGAGGTGGTGGGTGCCTGTAATCCCAGCTACTCAAGAGGCTGAGGCAGATTGCTTGAACCCAGGAGGCAGAGGTTGCAGTGAGCCAAGATCGCGCCATTGCACTCCAGCCTGGGTGGCAAGAGCGAAACTCCATCTCAAAAAAAAAAAAAAAAAAAAAAAAAAAAAAAAAAAAGAATAGCTTAGATTCAGGAAGGCAAACACTACTGCTTAAAGTTGTAATAGTTTCAGTAATCCTGCATCAGTGTTCAGATTTGAGTTCTCACGCTTATGGGTCCTAATGTTGACTGTATATGGTCACATTTTAAAAAATGGGTTAAATATCTGATACCTGCCTTCCTTAAGTTCCAAAGTCAAGCAAAGCTTAACTTTACTAAGGCGTTTCTTTTTTACTTTTAAAGAGAAGAAGAAGAAGAAATTGATGAAGAGGAATTGGAAAGACTGAAGGCAGAGTTAGATGAGAAAAGACAAATGATTGCTACTGTCAAATGCAAGCCATGGAAGATGGAGAAGAAAATTGAAGTTCTCAAGTATGGTGCCACTTTTTATGAGCAGAAACACTTTCCCCGACATTGATTTTCTAAATCCTCTGAATATTTCCTATATATATACACACACACATACACACATACACTGTATATATAGTATATGTAATATTATATATAATGGTCACCGTCATAAACATGTATATCATATATCTGCATATATATACAAATATATGTATATTCACATATATCTGTTTCTTATCACTAGAGAGACTGGGCTAATGATTATAAATTGGAAGCAACTCTGAGAAATTGTTTAGAGTCTTTTAAATTCTCTGGTCATCTTTAATCATTTGTTCTTTAAACTGGAGTTTCGTTAGCTTAATACATTTGTTGCCACCTCTTTGAAAGAGATAACATATTTGAATTTTACAAGTTTGTATGGATTGCACACTCTTGTTTCTCTTCAGGGCCCTGGTCTCAAATGATCTTTTCATGTGACAGCTCACATTAAAGCACAGAGAAGATGCTAGGCCAACAGAACAGTAAATAGGATTCCAATTAAAGGTTATGCTAATAGCTATTCCCCGAACATGTCAGTGACCCAATTTCAGTCTTATGTTGATGCTAATGTGGATGCAAACGCAGTCAGAGTACACAGATTTATAAACTCTTCATATGAAAAGTCAAATGATTATCCTATTCTGGGGGATGGGAAGATTCACCTCTGAGGATCACACTATATTTCCCTGCCCTGGTGGTTGGGGCAGGAGGAAAGGGCAGGTAAAAGGGAAACTGTTGTTTGTGATAACAGCCATGTTTGCATCTTCGAGTTTTGTCAAACATTGCATTCTTCCATAAATCATTTTTGTAAGTAGTAATAAGTTTTAAAAACTATCCCCTCATAAGCCTATTTAACTAGAAATGCTGTAAAAATGATAGTATAGTATTATTGTCTCTGATGATGAAAACAAGAACTGAAATAGCTATCAGGATAATTCACTTCTACTTTGGTTCTGCAAGAGCTTGTGTGCTATTTAAAGGCATCGCTTAATCTCCTGAAGCCTTAGTTGCCTCATATCCAAAATAAAGAACTATATTCTATATCTTCTCTGTGTGCTCGAAGCATAGCCATCATTTATAATATTTTTGTTTTGTTTTATAGAGTAAGGTTTTCCAAGTTCCAAACAATGGTTTTCCCAGAAAACTTTTGCAACACCACAAAATTGTAGTCTGGGAACTCCCTTTGCATGCTCATGTACACATCCATCATAAATGAAAGCAAAGGCAAGCAGCATCCCTCGTTCCACAGAGCTACAAATTTTGTGTGTGCATGCACATGTGTCTGCACATTAAAATAATTTTCATTTAGTGAAGTGATAATGATGCTAAATTATAGGTTTTAAAATATTCTTACCTGGCAAAATAGAAGTTTGGCAACCCTACGTGGGCCCCTCAAACATATTTGAAATATTAATGGCCCATAAAATCCCCAAACCTGGGAACCACAGGTAACTATATATAGAATGTTTAAAATTGGAGCGATATTGTGAACTTCCAAAATATATGGTTGAATAAAAATTCCAGGGACTACTTTTCCTTTCCAACTGCATGGAGGTGTAGAAATACCCCCCTGGTCTTTGCCTGTGTCTCTCGTGCAGGATAGTGGAGGAGACAACAGCTTCAGATTTGAGTTAGGATCTCAGATCTCCCATTTAATAGCTGTGTACATTTGATCGAGTTGTGTAGTCTCTCTACACAACTCAGATTCCTTATGAAATTGTACCTTATTGACAGAGTTTCTGGAATTATAAAGTGAGATAATTTGTGTAAAATATGGTGCCAGAACATGGCACATAGATGGGAAACCTAAGCTGTAGTTATTACTTCATCTCAGAACAGACTTGAAGCCTCATTCTTGAAGGGTGACAGGAGAGATGGAGAGAATTTGGGACCTGGCAAGTCTAGGTGGGAGCAGACCTAGCCACAGTCAGACCCCAGAAGCCTTGTGGGATGGTGACACATTGGTACTAGTTTGGATAAACAGTAAGATTTTGAGGATGCAACAGAAGGATGTAAGGCGTTTGACAATTTAGCAAAATCCAGGACCAGACCATTCTCAGATCTTCTAAAACATAGCCATAGTCCTGTGGCAGATTTCAAGGTCTCAGGCCTTGGTCTGGAGTCCAAGAGTTAAGCAAATTTTAGCAATGAGGAGAGATAGGCATTAGCATTGGAAAGAAGGACAATATGAGCCCTTAGTACGAAAGCAGACACTGACAATGAGGAGACAGCACCTGAATCTAATCTAGACTATAGTTTTTTTATTTGGCCCACATGTTTTTTGTTTCTTTTTCTTTTATTTTTTTAATCGTGGCAGTATATACAATACAAAATTCACCATTTTAATCATGAAATGTATTTTCTTTATCACAATTTTTTTCAATATTTTTAAAAATTTAGGTTATTATTATTATTATTATTATTATTTTGCCCATGCTGGAGTGCAGTGGTGCAATCTTAGCTCACTGCAGCCTCAAACTCCTGGGCGCAAGGGATCCTTCTGCCTCAGTCTACCAAGTACCTGGGACTATATGTGCACACTTCCATGTTTGGCTAATTTTTTCTTTTTGTGTAGAGATGGGGTCTTACCATGTTGCCCAGGCTGATCTTGAACTCCTGGCCTCAAGCCATCTTCCTACCTCAGCCTCCCAAAGTGCTGAGATTATAGGTATGAGCCACTGCACCCAGCCTCAATCTTTTAAAAGTGGCAGTAAAATATTCAGATGTTCAGCTTTTCATGAACAAGTGGAAGATTTGGTCCTACATTCTTCCATCACAGTGACAGCTAGGACTAAGCACCTGGCCTCTATTAATGAGGTATTCCTTTTTCAATTTGCACCATTCTCAAACAATCCATATTACTTGTTTATGCTACTTGGCTGGACCTTGTAGACATTCAGATTTGCTGCCTCCTACCAGTGCAGCTGGGGGACAAGCTAGGCGTGTTACCAAGATGGGTGATTCAGATCTTCAAAGCCAAAGTCAGCTCACAGAATGGAAGCACAAATTTAGGCCCAGAGAAGAAACAACCGTGGCTTCTCACTTGTCAGCAAGGCTTACAGTCTGGTGATGATTTTCCATGGCCAGAAGTGGTTTCTGCCTTGTGGTTGCACCTGTGGGTTCCAGCTGGTGCCATGACCGGGGCCAGCCTAATTCTTTTGGTTTCAGCCTCTGTGATGAAGTTGTTGGTACTTAAGTGCCTGACTTATCTCTCTTTGAATGCTCTATTGAGCTTTTTTTGAATGCCCTGTTGAGCTTCTCCCTACCAGATTCCAACTACATTATTAGAACAAGTGGTCAGTACTTCACAGAACAGGCAGGTAAATGTTTCTCTACCCCAGTGCTACCAATGCATGGGAGTGAGGCAGCTTTCCCCCTCCACCCTTTATTTCTTTCAGAGACATCTAAATTTGAGAGCGTGTTTCTAAGGATTATGTTATTAATATTACCCAAATTAGCCTGCATCATCACTCCTGGATAAGTCTATGAAACCCAAGATACTAGGCTCAGTGTAACTGGAATAGATGTTTTGATCAAAGGTTTGGATCTGTGCCTGGGTTTGAAGCCTTCTTGTTCTGGACTTGGAGAAAGTTTTGAAACTTCTAAAATATATTTTAGACAGGGGCAGGGTTTTAAGATATATTTTAGAGTAAGCCTCAGGAATGGTGACTTATGGTTCTGTGGGTGTTATAGGAGACTCAGAGATAGTTCCCACATTTTTAAAGAGCATCTACCATTAGGAACATGAGCACGCTCAGGGAGTAGGGTCAAAAGATGGTTAATGTAAGTGGTTGCTACATAGCCAGACAGCTCTAGGAATTGGTTGTGAATCCGTATTAACCCTCAAACATGGCTCAGGAACTAGAGTTCAGCATCTTCAAGACAGTGGAATTGGCTCTATACAGCTGAAAGGAAGCCATCTCCTTTCCATCATCACTGTGGAAATTGTGGTTTTCATTCTATGTTTTATTGTACATTAATACAATTTCACACACTCCTGTAGCCTTAAACCTATTGAATGACAATCTCTTGGTGGAAAGGCAGGTGTATCTGGCCCAGACCAGAAATGTATATTTTTATTTTTTGATCTAAAAATTACTGATATGTAGTCAGAATGGAAGCTGCTGTTCTCAATTCTGACAGAAAGCTCCGCTAAACAGAATATTCAGTTCTACAGATGATTTATACAATGAGGAAGAGTGTGTGTGGGGAGTTGGAGGGGGGAAAGGGAAACTGTGTCATATTTTCCAATTATTTGAAAGTCAATTTCTATATTTTATTAATCACTTCATTTAAAAATATCCATTAATGAGAATACAAAGTATGATTTTAAACTGTTCACGGGTTTAACTCAGAGGTTGGATGACTAGATCTTTCCTACTTGTAAGAGGTCGCAGCACTTACCTGATAGCAGCCAGCACAAGTGAAATAAAATACCCAGGTAGAAAGTAACAGGTCTACTTATTACTCATCTTGAAACCTAAGACTTTTAACTATATCAGAACATTATATGTGGTAGATTAAAAGTGCTCATGACTAAACCTAAATAAGCAACCACCTTATTTTGTTACAGTAGAATAGGTTTTAGACTGAAAATTGAGACTTGGACTTTGGGCTAAGTGCTTCCTATGACTTCTCCTCTTTGAACCTCAGTTTATTCAATTATAAAACAGATAAATTGGATTGTGGACCATGGTCTTCAAACTGCTGTCGTCCAAAATCACGCAGTTTGGTGAAATCAAATCAGGGCAAAGGAGGCAGAGGTCACAGGGAGAGCTACTGGGCCACAATGCCAGCTTCAAGAACAGACCTATGGTTTCTCTCCTCTACACAGTGTACTTCCATATAAAGCAGTGGTTGGAAGAAAGAATGCTTCTGTGGCTATTAAAATAAAAAAAAAAACAGTTAAAAAACCCACTTAGCTGGATATTTAAAGAAACTTATTTTGGAGAGGGGACAGTTCTAACATTTCATGAGTCTACAAATTAGGATACAGAAACACTCCAAGTATACTTTTGCAGGGAATTGGCTCTTGGATAGACACCATTAAAATGATTTATTTTGATAACAAAAATGTTTATTTAGCTATTATACTGACTACTTTAATTTCTGAGCTTCGTAGCACCCTGACCCAATGTTTCTGGGAGTTGTCCATTGGCTGGCTAGGCCTGGTGATTTATTAATGAGACACCCAGTAAAGCCAGGAAAGTTATCCTCAGATTTCATTCACACTTAAACAGGTGCTTCAAGCTGTCAGCTGGCCATTAAGGTAACATTCCTCCTTATTCAATCTCCCTTGATCTTTTCACACTTCTTTTCATTTGTTTGTTTGTTTGTTTGTTTTTTTAAATTTGTTTTCTTTTTAGTTGGGAGAATGAATACATTTCTAGGAAAGTAAAAACAGACCACGGTTGATTTCCTCTAATGGAGCTATTGGGAAAACTTTGGGAAAACTATCTAGCTTCCATCCTCACCCTTTCTCTCCTGTTTTCTCGGAGCTTAAGATTTTCACAGACAAGAATCATGGTGTATACTTTAATTCACAAAGCTTTTTCTCTCATCTGTCATCGTGAAGGAATGAAAGATGCTATACAAGAGGACATTTAAGCATGTGAACACACCCACCAACATACCCTCAAAACATTCTGGATGATTTTCTTTTTAAATTTTTATATTTCCATAAGTTTTGGGGGAACAGGTGGTATTTGGTTACGTGAGTAAGTTCTTCTGTGGTGAGTTGTTAGATTTTGGTGCACCCATCACCTGAGCAGTATACACTGAACCCAATCTGTAGTCTTTTATCCGTCATCCCAATCCCACCCTTTCCCCAGAGTCCCCAAAGTTCCCTGTATCATTCTTATGCATTTCCATCCTCATAGCTTAACTCCCACTTACAAATGAGAACATATGATGTTTGGTTTTCCATTCCTGAATTACTTCACTTAGAATAATAGTCTCAGTTTTATCCAGGTTGCTGTGAATGCACAATATTTCTTTCTTTTCTTTTCTTTTCTTTTTTTTTTTTTGAGATGGGGTCTTGCTCTGTCACCCAGGTTGGAGTGCAGTGGCATGATCTTGGCTCACTGCAACCTTCACTTCCTGGGTTCAAGCGATTCTCTTGCCTCAGTCTCCCGAGTAGCTGGGATTACAGGCATGTGCCACCACACCCAGCTAATTTTTGTATTTTTAGTAGAGACAGGGTTTTGCCATGTTGGCCAGGCTGGTCTTGAACTCCTGACCTTGGGTGATTATGCCCACCTCGGCCTCCCAAAGTACTGGGATTACAGGCGTGAGCCACCATGCCAGGCCTGAATGCCAATATTTCACTCCTTTTTATGGCTGAGTAGTATTCTATCATGTATGTATACCACAATTTCTTCATCCATTCATTGACTGATGGACATTTGATCTGGATTCATATTTTTGCCATTGTGAATTCTGCTGCTATAAACATGCATGTATAAGTATCCTTTTTGTATAATGACTTCTTTTCCTCTGGGTAGGTACTCTGTAGCAGGATTGCTGAATCAAATGGTAGTTCTACTTTTAGTTCTTTAAGGAATCTCCACCCTGTTTTCCATATTGGTTGTGCTAGTTTACATTCCCACCAGCAGTGTAGAAGCGTTCCCTTTTCACCACATCCATGCCAACATCTATTATTTTTTGATGTTTTGATTATGGCCATTCTTGCAGGTGTAAGGTGGTATTGTATTGTGGTTTTGATTTCCATTTTCCTCATCATTAGTGATGTTGAGCATTTTTTCATGTTTGTTGGCCATTTGTATATCTTCATTGGAAATATTTGTATATCTTCTTTTGTATATCTTCTTTTGAAAATTGTCTATTCATGACCTCAGCCCACTTTTTGATAGGATTGTTTGTATTTTTCTTGCTAATTTGTTTCAGTTCCTTGTAGATTCTGGATATTAGTCTTTGTCGTATGTATAGATTGTGAAGATTTTCTCCCTGTCTGTGGGTTGTCTGTTTACTCTGCTGACTATTCCCTTTGCTGTGCAGAAGCTCTTTAGTTTAATTAAGTCCCACCTGTTTATCTTTGTTTTTGTTGCATTTGCTTTGGGGTTCTTCGTCATGAAGTCTTTGCCTAAGCCAATGTCTGGAAGGGTTTTTCCGATGTTGTCTTCTAGAATTTTTATAGTTTCAAGTCTCAGATTTAAGTCCTTGACCCATCTTGAGTTGATTTTTGTATAAGGTGAGAGATGAAAATCCAGTTTTATTCTCCTGCATGTGGCTAGCCAATTATCCCAGCAACATTTGTTGAATGAATAGAGTGTCTTTTCCCCACATTATGTTTTTGTTTGCTTTGTCAAAGATCAGTTGGCTGTAAGTATTTGGATTTATTTCTTGGTTCTCTATTCTATTCCATTGGTCTATGTGCCTATTTTTATACCAGTACCTTGCTGTTTTGGTGACCATAGGCTTATAGTGTAGTTTGAAGGAAGGTAATGGGGTGCTTCCAGATTTGTTCTTTTTGCTTAGTCTTGATTTGGCTATGTGGCCTCTTTTTTGTTTCCATGAATTTTAGAATTTTTTTTTCTAGTTCTGTGAAGATCGATGGTGGTATTTTGATGAGAATTGCATTGAATTTGCAGATTGCTTTAGGTAGTAAGGTCATTTTCACAATATTGATTCTACCCATCCATAGGAGCATGGGATGTATTTCCATTTGTTTGTGTCATCTGTGATTTAATTCAGCCATGTTTTGTAGGTTTCCTTGTAGAAGTATTTTACCTCCTTGGTTACGTATAGTCCTACTTTTTTTTTTTTCCCCCTGTGGCTATTGTAAAAGGGGTTGAATACTTGATTTGATTCTCAGCTTGGTCACTGTTGGTGAACAGCAGAGCTACTGATTTGTGTACATTAATTTTGTGTACTGAAACTTTGCTGAATTCATTTATTAGTTCTAGGAGCTTTTTGGAGGAGTCTTTAGGGTTTTCTGGAGTGGGCATCCTCATCTTGTTCCATTTCTCAGAGGGAATGCTTTCAACTTTTCCCTGTTCAGTATTATGTTGGCTGTGGGTTTGTCATAGATGGCTTTTATTACATTGAGGTACGCCCCTTGTATGCAGATTTTGCTGAGAGTTTTAATCGTAGAGGAATGCTGGGTTTTGTCAAACACTTTTTCTGTGTCTGTTTTTTTGGGGGCGCTGTTTAAGAGCGGAAAGTTTAATAGGCAAAAGAAAGAAGAGAAAAGCACCCCCATGCAGAGGTGGGGGTTTCTGAATGGATCCTCTCTTTCTGCATCTATTGAGAAGATCATGTCATTTTTGTTTTAATTCTGTCTATGTGGTATGTCACATTTATTGGCATGTGTATGTCAAACTATCCCTGCATCCATGGTATGAAATTCACTTCATCCTGGTGGATTATCTTTTTGATATAGTGTTGGATTTGGTTAGCTAGTATTTTGTTAAGGATTTTGACATCTATGTTCATCAGGGATATTGGTCTGTAGTTTTCTTTTTTTGTTTTGTCCTTTCCTGGTTTTGGTATTAGGGTGATACTGGTTTCATAGAATGATTTAGGGAGTATTCCCTCTTTCTCTGTCTTGTGGAATAGTGTCAATAGGATTGAATGTCTGGTAGAATTCAGCTGTGAATCTGTCTGGTCCTGGACTTTTTTTGTTGGTAATTTTTAAATTATCATTTCAATTTCATTGCCTGTTATTGATCTGTTCAGGGTTTCTAATTCTTCCTGATTTAAGCTAGGAGGGTTGTATCTTTCCAGGAATTTATTCATCTCTTCTAGGTTTTCTAGTTTATGTGCAGAAAGGTGTTCATAGTAGCCTTGAGTGATCTTTTGATTTCTGTGGTGTTGGCTCTAATATCTCCTATTTCATTTCTAATAGAGCTTGTTTGGATCTTCTCTCTTCTTTTCTTGGTTAATCTTGCTAATGGTCTATCAATTTTATTTATCTTTCCAAAGAACTAGCTTTTCCTTTAATTTATCTTTTGTGTTTTTGTTGTTGTTTCAATTTCATTTAGTTCTGCTCTGATCTTTGTTATTTCTTTTCTTCTGCTGTTTGGGTTTGGTTTGTTCTTGTTTCTCTAGTTCCTTGAGGTGTTACCTTAGGTTGTCTATTTGTGCTCTTTCAGACTTTTTGATGTAGGTATTTAATGCTATGAACTTTTCTCTTAGCACCACCATTGATGTATCCCAGTAGGTTTGATAGGTTGTGTCACTATTATTGTTCAGTTCAAAAAATTTTCTCCTTTCCATCTTGATTTCTTTGTTGACCCAACAATCATTCAGTAGCATGTAGTTTAATTTCCATGTATTTGCATGGGTTGGAGGATTTCTTTTGATTTCCAGTTTTATTCCACTGTGGTCTGAAAGAGTACTTGATATAATTTCAGTTTTCTTAAATTTATTGAGACCTGTTTTCTGGCCTGTCATATGGTTTACCTTGGAGAAAGTTTGATGCACTGATGAATGGAATGTATATTCTGTGGTTGTTGGGCAGAATATTCTGTAAATATCTGTTGGGTCCATTTGTTCTAGGGTATAGTTTGAATCCATTGTTTCTTTGTTGACTTTCTGTCTTGATGACCTGTCTGGTGCTCTCAGTGGAGTATTGAAGTCCCCCACTCTTATCGTGTTGCTGTCTCTCTCATTTCTGAGGTCTAGGAATAATTGTTTTATAAATTTGGGAGCTCCAGTGTTAGATGCCTATTTATTTAGGATTATGGTGTTTTCCTGTTGGACAAAGCCTTTTATCATTATTTAGTGTCCCTCTTTGTATTTTTTAACTGCTGTTGCTTTAAAGTTTGTTTTGTCTGATATAAGAATAGCTACTCCTGGTCACTTTTGGTATCCATTTGCATGGAATGTCATTTTCAACCCTTTTACCTTAAGTTTATGTGAGTCCTTATGTGTTAGTTGAGTCTCTTGAAGACAGCAGATACTTAGTTGGTAAATATATATATATATATATATAAAATATATTTTTAATTATACTTTATGTTCTGTGGTACATGTGCAGAATGTGCAGATTTGTTACATAGGTATACACATGCCATGGTGGTTTGTTGCAACCATCAACCCATCATCCACATTAGGTATTTCTCGTAATGCTATCCCTCCCCTAGCCCCGCATCCCCCAGCAGGCCCCAGTGTGTGTACATGTGTTCTCATTGTTCAGCTCCCACTTATGAGTAAGAACATGTGGTGTTTGGTTTTCTGTTCTTGTGTTAGTTTGCTGAGAATGATGGTTTTCAGCTTCATCCACGTCCCTGCAAGAGACATGAACTCACCTTTTTTATGGCTGCGTAGTATTCCATGGTGTATATGTGCCACATTCTTTATCCAGTTTATCATTAACGGGCATTTGGGTTGGTTCCAAGTCTTTGCTATTGTGAATAGTGCCGCAATAAACATACGTGTGCATATGTCTTTATAGCAGCATGATTTATAATCCTTTGGATATATACCCAGTAAGGGGATGGCTGGGTCAAATGGTATTTCTTGTTCTAGATCCTTGAGGAATCACCACAGTCTTCCACAATGGTTGAACTAATTTACACTCCCACCAACAGTGTAAAATCTTTCCTGCTTCTCCACATCCACTCCAGCATCTGTTGTTTCCTGATTTTTTAATGATGGCCATTCTAACGGGCGTGAGATGGCATGTCATTTTGGTTTTGATTTGCATTTCTCTAATGACCAGTGATCATGAGCCTTTTTTTCATATGTTGGTTGGCTGCATAAATGTCTTCTTTTGAGAAGTGTCTGTTCATATGCTTTGCCTACTTTTTGATGGGTTGTTTGATATTTCTTGTAAATTTGTTTAAGTTCTTTGTAGATTCTGGATATTAGCCCTTTGTCAGATGGATAGATTGCAAAATTTCTCTCCCATTCTGTAGGTTGCCTGTTCACTCTGATAGTAGTTTCTTTTGCTGTGCAGAAGCTCTTTAGTTTAATTAGATGTGATTTGTCAATTTTGGCTTTTGTTGCCATTGCTTTTAGTGTTTTAGTCATGAAGTCTTTGGCCATGCCTATGATCTGAATGGTATTGCCTAGGTTTTCTTCTAGGGTTTTTATGGTTTTAGGTTTAAGTCTTTAATACATCTTGAGTTAACTTTTGCATAAGGTATAATAAAGGAATCCAGTTTTAGCTTTCTGCATATGACTAGCCACTTTTCCCAACACCATTTATTAAATAGGGAATCCTTTCCCCATTTCTTGTTTTTGTCAGGTTTGTCAAAGACCAGATGGTTGTAGATGTATGGCATTATTTCTGAGGCCTCTGTTCTGGTCCATTGGTCTATATATCTGTTTTGGTACCAGTACCATGCTGTTTTGGTTACTGTAGCCTTGTAGTATAGCTTGAAATCAGGTAGCATGATGCCTCCAGCTTTGTTCCTTTTGCTTAGGATTGTCTTGGCTATGGGATCTTTTTTGGTTCTATGAACTTTAAAGTAGTTTTTTCCAATTCTGTGAAGAAAGTCATTGGTAGCTTGATGGGGATAGCATTGAACCTACAAATTACTTTGAGCAGTATAGCCATTTTCATGATATTGATTCCTCCTATCCATGAACATGGAATGTTTTTCCATGTTTGTGTCCTCTCTTATATGGTTTGTAGTTCTCCTTGAAGAGGTCCTTCACATCCCTTGTAAGGTGTATTCCTGGGTATTTTATTCACTTTGTGGCAATTGTGAATGGGAGTTCACTCATGATTTGGCTCTCTGTTTGACTGTTTTTGATGTATAGGAATGCTTGTGATTTTTGCACATTGATTTTGTATCCTGAGACTTTGCTGAAGTTGCTAATCAGCTTAAGGAGATTTTGGGCTGAGACAATGGGGTTTTCTAAATATACAATCATGTCATCTGCAAAAAGAGACAATTTGACTTCCTGTTTTCCTAACTGAATACCCTTTATTCCTTTCTCTTGCCTGGTTGCCCTGGCCAGAACTTCCAATACTATGTTAAATTGGGGTGATGAGAGAGGGCATCCTTGTCTTGTGCTGGTTTTCAAAGGGAATGCTTCCAGTTTTTGCCCATTCAGTATGATATTGGCTGTGGGTTTGTCATAAATAGCTCTTATTATTTTGAGATACATTCCTTCAATACCTAGTTTATTGAGAGTTTTTAGCATGAAGGGCTGTTGAATTTTGTCGAATGCCTTTTCTGCATCTATTGAGATATCATGTGGTTTTGGTGATTGGTTCTGTTTATGTGATGGATTACGTTTATTGATTTGCATATGTTGAACCAGCCTTGCATCCCCAGGATGAAGCTGACTTGATCATGGTGGATAAGCTTTTTGATATGCTGCTGGATTTGGTTTGCTAGTATTTTATTGAGGATCTTTGCATTAATGTTCATCAGGGATATTGGCCTGAAATTTTCTTTTTTTGTTGTGTCTCTGCCAGGTTTTGCTATTAGGATAATGCTGGCCTCATAAAATGAGTTCGGGAGGATTCCCTCTTTTTCTGTTGTTTGGAGTAGTTTCAGAAGGAATGGTACCAGATCCTCTTTGTACCTCTGGTAGAATTCAGCTGTGAATTCGACTGTCCTAGACTTTTTTTGGTTGGTAGGCTATTTATTGCTATCTCAATTTCAGATCTTATTATTGTCTATTTAGGGATTCAACTTCTTCCTGGTTTAGTCTTAGGAGGGTATATGTGTCCAGGAATTTATCCATTTCTTCTAGATTTTCTAGTTTATTTGTGTAGAGGTGTTTATAGTATTCTCTGATGGTAGTTTGTATTTCTGTGGGATCGGCAGTGATATTCCCTTTATCATTTTTTATTGCATCTATTTGATTCTTCTCTCTTTTCTTCTTTGTTAGTCTGGCTAGTGGTCTATTTTGTTGATCTTTCAGAAAAGCCAGCTCCTGGATTCATTGATTTTTTTTTTTTTTGAAGGGCTTTTTGTATCTTTATCTCCTTCAGTTCTGCTCTGATCTTAGTTATTTCTTGCCTTCTGTTAGCTTTTAAATTTGTTTGCTCTTGCTTCTCTAGTTCTTTTAATTGTGATGTTAGGGTGTCAGTTTTAGATCTTTCTTGCTTTCACTTTTGAGCTTATTGCTATAAATTTCTCTCTACACACTGCTTTAAATGTGTCCCAGGGGTTCTGGGTCATTGTTTCTTTGTTCTCATTGACTTCAAAGAACATCTTTATTTCTGCCTTAATTTCATTATTTACCCAGCAGTCATTCAGGAACATGTTGTTCGGTTTCCATGTAGCTGTGCAGTTTTGAGTGAGTTTCTTAATCCTGAGTTCTAATTTGATTGCACTGTGGTCTGAGAGACTGTTATGATTTTCCTTCTTTTGCATTTGCTGAGGAGTGTTTTACTTCCAATTATGTGGTCAATTTTAGAATAAGTGTGATGTGGTCCTGAGAAGAATGTATATTCTGTTTATTTGGGGTGGAGAATTGTTTAGATGTCTATTAGGTCTGCTTGGTCCAGAGCTGAGTTTAAGTCCTGGATATTCTTGTTAATTTTCTATCTCATTGATCTGTCTAATATTGATAGTGGGGTGTTAAAGTGTCCTGCTATTATTGTGTGAGGATCTAAGCCTCTTTGTAGGTCTCTAAGAACTTGCTTTGTGAATCTGGGTGCTCCTGTATTGGGTGCATATATATTTAGGATAGTTAGCTCTTCTTGTTGCATTGATCCCTTTACCATTATGTAATGCCCTTCTTTGTCTTTTTTTGATCTTTGTTGGTTTAAAGTCTCTTTTTTCAGAGACCAGGATTAGAATCTCTGCTTTTTTTTTTTTTTTTTTTTTTTTTTTTTTTTTGCTATCCATTTGCTTAGTAAATATTCCTCCATCCCTTTATTTTGAGCCTATATGTGTCTTTGCACATCAGATGGGTCTCCTGAATACAGCACACCAATGAGTCTTGACTTTTTATCCAATTTGCCAGCCTGTGTCTTTTAATTGGGGCATTTGGCCCATTTGCATTTAAGGTTAATATTGTTATGTGTGAATTTGACCCTGCCATTATGATGCTGGCTGATTATTTTGCTCATTAGTTGATGTGGTTTCTTCATAGCATTGATGGTCTTTACAATTTAGTATGTTTTTGCAGTGGCTGGTACCAGTTATTCCTTTCCATGATTAGTGCTTCCTTCGTGAGCTCTTGTAAGGCAGGCCTGGTGGTGACGAAATCTCTCAGCATTTCTTTGTAAAGGATTTGATTTCTCCTTCACTTATGAAGCTTAGTTTGGCTGGATATGAAATTCTAGGTTGAATATTATTTTCTTCAAGAATGTTGAATTTTGGCACTGTCTTCTGGCTTGTAGGGTTTCTGCAGAGAGATCTGCTGTTAGTCTGATGGGCCTCCCCTTGTGGGTAACCCGACCATTCTCTCTGGCTGCCCTTAATATTTTTTCCTTCATTTCAACCTTGGTGAATCCGACCGTTATGTTTATTGGGGTTGCGCTTCTTGAGGAGTATCTTTGTGGTGTTCTCTGTATTTCGTGAATATGAATGTTGGCCTGCCTTGCTAGGTTGGGGAAGTTCTCCTGGATAATATCCTGAAGAGTGTTTCTCAACTTGGTTCCATTCTCCCCATCACCTCCAGGTACACCAATCAAATGTAGATTTGGTCTTTTCACATGATCCCATATTTCCTAGATGCTTTGTTCATTTCTTTTCACTCTTTTTTCTCTAATCTTGTCTTCTTGTTTTATTTCATTGAGTTGATCTTCAATCTCTGATAGCCTTTCTTCTGCTTGATGGATTTGGCTATTGATACTTGTGTATGCTTCACCAAGTTCTCGTGCCATGTTTTTCAACTCTGTCAGGTCATTTATGTCCTCTAAATTGGTTATTTCAGTTAGCAATTTGTCTAACCTTTTTTCAAGGTTCTTAGCTTCCTTTCATTGGGTTAGAACATGCTCCTTTAGCTCGGAGGAGTTTGTTATTACCCACCTCTAAAGCCTACTTCTGTCATTTATCAAACTCATTCTCTGTCCAGTTTTGTTCCCTTGCTGGTAAGGAGTTGTGATCCTTTGGAGGAGAAGAGACATTCTGGTTTTTGAAATTTTCAGCCTTTTTGTTCTGGTTTCGTCCCATCTTTGTGGATTTATCTACCTTTGGTCTTTGAAGTCGGTGACCTTCAGCTGGGGTCTCTGAGTGGACGTCCTTTTTGTTGATGTTGATACTATTCCTTTCTGTTTGTTAGTTTTCCTTCTAACCATCAGGCTCCTCTGCTGCAGGTCTGCTGGAGTTTGCTGGAGGTCCACTCCAGACCCTGTTCACCTGGGTATCACTGGCAGAGGCTGCAGAACAGCAAAGATTGCTGCCTGTTCCCTCCTCTGAAAGCTTTTTCCCAGAGGGACACTCACCAGATACCAGCCAGAGCTCTCCTGTATGATGTGTCTGTCGGCTCCTACTGGGAGGTGTTTCCCAGTCATTATACCTGGGGGTGAGGGACCCACCTGAGGAGTCAGCATGTCCCTTATCGCAGCTGGAACCCGGTGCTGGGAAATCCGCTGTTGTCTTCAGAGCTGCCACACTGGGTCATTTAAGTCTGCTGAGGTTGCACCCACAACCTCCACTTCCCCCAGGTGCTCTGTCCCAGGGAGGTGGAGGTTTTACCTGTGAGTCCCTGACTGGGACTGCTGGCTTTTTTTCAGAGATGTCCTGGCCACAGAGGAGGGAATGTAGTGAGGCAGTTTGGGTGCAGTGACCTTGCTGAGTTGTGGTGAGCTTTGTCCAGTTCGAACTTTCTAGCAGCTTTGTGTACACTGTGAGGGTAAAACCCCCTACTCAAGCCTCAGCAGTGGCAGATGCCCCTCCCCCCACCAAGCTCAAGTGTCCCAGGTCGAGCTCAGATTGCTGTCCTGGCAGCGAGAATTTCAAGCCAGTGGATCTTAGCTTACTGGACTCCATGGGCGTGGGACCCACCAAGCCAGACCACTTGGATCCCTGACTTCAGCCCCCTTTCCAGGAGTGTGAGTGGTTCTATCTCGCTGGCATTCCAGGCACCACTGGGGTATGGAAAAACAACTCCTGCAGCTAGCTCTGTGTCTTCCCAAATGGCAGCCCAGTTTTGTGTTGGAAACCCAGCACCAGGGCCCTGGTGGCGTGGGTACTGGAGGGAATCTCCTGGTCTGCAGGTTGCGAAGACCATGGGAAAAGTGCAGTATCTGGGCCGGAGTACATGTTACAGTCCATAGTGTCTTCCCTTGGCTAGGAGAGGGAGTTCCCCGATCCCTTGCACTTCCCAGGTGAGGTGAGGCCCTGCCCTGCTTCGGCTCACCCTCCTTGGGCTGCACCCACTGTCCAACCAGTCCCAATGAAATGAACTGGGTACCTCAGTTGGAAATGCAGAAATCACCTGCCTTCTGGGTCGATCTTGCCGAGAGCTGCAGACCAGAGCTGTTCCTGTTTGGCTATCTTTCCAGCAAATTGGTGAATTCTTATGTATTCTGCAATTCTGTATCTTTTAAGTGGAACATTTAGGCCATTTACATTCGACGTTAGTATTGAGATGTGAGGTACTATTCTATTCATCATACTATTTGTTGCCTGAATACCTTGTTTTTTTATTTATTCACTTATTTATTGTATTTTTGTTTTAATGGGTCTTGTGAGAGTCAGGCTTTAAAGAGATTCTGTTTTGATGTGTTTCCAGGGTTTGTTTCAAGACTTAGAGTTCATTTCAGCAGTTCTTATAGTGCTCCTTGGTAGAGGCAAATTCTCTTGGCCTTTGTTTGTCTGAAAAAGACTGTATCTTTCCTTCATTTATGAAGCTTAGTTTCTCTGGATACAAAATTGTTGGCTGATAATTGTTTTGTTTAAGGAGGCTAAAAATAGGACTCCAATCCCCTCTAGCTTATAGGGTTTCTGCTGAGAAATCTGCTGTTACTCTGATAGATTTTCCTTTATAGGCTACCTGGTGCTTTTACCTGGCAGCTCTTAAGATTCTTTCCTCTGTCTCGACTTCAGATAACCTGATAACTATATGTTTAGGTGATGATCTTTTTGCAATGAATGTCTCAGGTGTTCTTGGAACTTCTTGTATTTAGATGTCTAGATCTCTAGCAAGGCTAAGGAAGTTTGCCTCTATTATTCCCCCAAATATGTTTTCCAAACTTAGATTTCTCTTTTTCCTCAGGGACACCACTTATTCTGAGGTTTGGTCATTTAACATAATCCCAAACTTCTTGGAGGCTTTATTCATTTTTTAAAATTCTGTTATTTTCCAGTACATTTTACATTTCTCTAAGTGTGTCTTTTATTTCCTGAAGTGTTGTTTTATATTTATGCTATCTATTTCACTGAAGATTTCTCCCCTCATATCTTGTATCATATTTTTTTATTTCCTTAAGTTGGACTTCACCTTTTTCTTGTGCCTCCTTGATTAGCTTACTACTCGACCTTCTGATTTTTTTTTTTTTTCTGACAATTCAGGGATTTCATATTGGTTTGGATCCATTGCTGGTGAGCTAGTGTGATTTTTTTAGTGGTGTTAAAGAACATTGTTTTATCAAATTACCAGAATTGTGTTTCTGGCTCCTTCTTATTTGAGTAGGCTGTTTCAGAGGAATGATCTGAAGCTCAAGGCTGCTGTTCAGATTCTTTTGTCCCACAGAGTGTTCCCTTGATGTAGTACTCTCCCCCTTTTCTTAGGGATGTGGCTTCCTGAGAACCAAACTGTAGTGATTGTTATTTTTCTTTTGGATCTAGCCACCCAGTGGAGCTACTGGTCTCTGGGCTGGCACTGGGGGATGTCTGCACAAAGTCCTGTGATGTGAACCATCTTTAGGTCTCTTAGCTGTGGATACCAGCACCTGGTCCAGTGGAGGTGGCAGGGGAGTGAAAGAGACTCTGTGAGGTACCTTAGGTGTAGTTGTTTAATGCACTAGTTTTGTGCTAGTTGGCTTCCTGCCAGGAGGTGGCACTTTCAAGAGTGCATCAGCTGTGGTAGTATAGGGGTGGATCAGGTGGTGGGTGGGGCCCTAGCACTCCCAAGAGAATATGAACTTTTTCTTTAGCTACCAGGGTGGGTAGGGAGGGACCATCAGGTGGGAGAGGAATTAGGTTCAAATGACCTCAGACTCTCCTTGTGTGGCGCTTGCTGTGGCTGCTGTGGGGATGGGGGTGTGGTTCTCAGGTCAATGGAGTTATGTTCCCGGGAGGATTATGGCTGCCTCTGCTGTGTCATGCAGGTTGTCAGGAAAGTGGACAAAGCTGGTAGCTACAAGCCTCACCTAGCTCCCATGCAACCCAAAAGGCTGGTCTCATTCCCACTGTGCCCCCCCAACAACACTGAGTTTTCTGGCCTTTGGAAGCCTACAACTGTTTTCCTCTTTGTCGTGTCACTTCTCTACAATGTATTGATCTTGTTGAAAATTTTATATTAGCCGGGATTCTAAGCCACACTGCCTTGAGTTACTTTTCACCTGCGTGATGTTCATATATTAATAGACTTGTTTGTTTTTCTCTGGTTAATCTGTCATTTTTTACAGGAGACTGTCTCAATTAAAAACTTATCAGGGTTCAGAAAAATTGTAATTTCTTCCCAATCATGACAATAGCAGAGCATAAAACTAAGCACAGGGCCCATCTGAGTATGGGGCCCTGTGTGACAGTGCAGGTCACAGGCCTATGAAATTGTCCCTACATATGAATTTCACCTGAATATTCCAAGCCAAGAGCTACTTATTATCTATGTTGAACATTTCTAATGATTTCCATCTTTTCCAATAGCAGAATTCAGTGGTCTCAAATAATTTAGCCAACTCACATTATAGAACTCAAGTCTATGTAACTCCAAGTCACTGTTCATGCACTATAGCCATGGAGTTCTTTTTAAATACCATTTTGAACATGTCATTCCCATGTTCAAACCCTTCAATGTCTCCCTAGTAATTAAAAAAATTTAGTCAATTTTGCTTAAAAAAATCAGTGAGCTCCACAATCTGAATTCCAACTCCCTTTCCAAAGCAACCTCTCATTAATTACTGATGATGACCATGAGGTTTTGGAGAGGGACAAAACCATCTCCAAATGTTTTTGAGTATCTACTATATATCGTGTCCTGTACTAGAAGATGTTTTACACATTAACTCATTTAATCCTCATGAGAACATTGAAAACAAAGTTATCCCCATTTTACAGATGAGAAAATTGAGATTGACAGAGGTAAGGTAACCATACATAGTTATTAACTGTGAGAGTGAATTAAAATCCAGATTTCTCTGTCTCTAAAACATCAGGCTTTTTCTATTGTGACATACTCCTTCTAATTTGAACCATATTTTCCAGTGAAATGAGATTAATCTTCTCCTATAGATATGCCAGATACATGTTATCACTTCATTCTGGTATCTTCTCCATTTTTTGGCATCCTATGTTTCTTCCATGCCTGACTTTATCTCCTGTTTGAGCTTCTTTCTCTGCCAACACCCATAGAAATAAAATTCAAATGAATTCTCTTGATTATTCATTTGGCTCTTGTGTTATGCAGCATTGTGTTGTATTTTTAAAAATTGTAAGTAAATCTCCTTCCTTTCGGAAGAGATTTTGAGTTCCTCAGGGCACAAAATGTATCACATAGCTCTTTATTTTCTCAAGGACTAGCATAGTGCTTTGTACACAATATTTAATTAATGTCTTCTGTGTGGGTGAAAATGTTAATGTCTTTTTTTGTTGGACATTCATTTCCAAAGCAGAAGAACAATTAACATGACTGGGATGTTTAAAGGGTCTGGATGAATAGGTGAGTAAAGGACAGAAATATACTGGTAAAAAGCCCTGATCTATAGTGTTTGCCAATTTCCATGGTGTAAATACTTCTACTATAGCCAATTTCAAGCTACCAACAGTTAGAGCCAGCTCACAAAATTCTTGGAAATTTCATAATCAATGGTTTTGTGTGAGCCAGCATAAGTCAACTTCGGTATCTCGTTGGGGGTTTTAATAATGAACTCAACTTAGGTAAAACTAATCTGGAACAACTAAAAGCAGAGGTTAAAGTAAAATAACTCTCTTATTTAATCTATAATCAACTATGAAATGCTTGAATTAGAACTGCCTGTGAGAAGGAAAAACAATGATTCCATAATATGAAGACTGAAGACAAAGGCTGAAAGTGCATCAGTGACTTCTTATCCTAGTTTTTTTAAACTAAAAAAACTGCTAAATGATTTTTGTTTTATATTTTAGAATTTCCTACCACATCTGTTAGCATGCATAGAGAGTTTCAGTTTTTCTTTCATCTTCTCTGCTCCTGCTCATTTCTCTCTTTCTAAATTTTATCTTAAAGTGGAACACTTTTTATTCAAGAGAAATCAATTCTTGATTGAGATCAGAAATCTCTTGCCATTCACATTAGAGTTTATCTACCACAATTGCCTGCTTCATCATTTTTATTCTATTGGAATAAGTATTTACAGCTATAAACTATCCTGCATCTTGCATATTTCTATTAAACAAGAACAATGTCCCTGACAGTCTTCTGTCTCAGGATTTATCTTATTAATATTTGTTGTATTGTTACGGGTGCTTAGCAAATTATTGTGGTTAACTTTACCAATACGTTTCAAATAATATTTTGAAATTTTCCCTGGAAGGACATTGAGAAAAGCCAAATGTAAAAATTAGTGTTTTTTTCCTTGGGATTTGCATGTTTTGAAAATGTTCTCAATTGTTAAGGAAGTCAGCTGTAAAACATAGGCTAAATATATTTTTGTCTACCAAGAATTCCCTTTACTTGTCTGTTTCATGATTTGTTTAATCTTTCTTAGTTATGCATGTACCATTTTACCATAGTTACCTGGATATATTCTTGTCTCTGCCTTAGTTTGGCAGACTTTTCAAGTGGCTCACTGAGCTCCTGTTTCTATTTCTTTTAGAAAGTTGTGGAGGCATTTATTACTCCCATAACTGCCTCAAAATCTCAAGCACATGGCCTAGTTAAATCATCTTGAGGTTGTGCCCATATGGTTGCAGGAGGATATTAGTCATTGGGAAAAATGGGTCTAAAATGATAATATTCAAAGATGTTTTCCAATATTCTTGGCAATCTTATTCACTAATTTCCACAAACATTTAATTATCAAGAATTTAAACAACTTTGTCTTAGTTTCCTGCTGCTATAATAGAATACCACAGACTGGGTAATATATAAAGAAGGAAATTTATTGGGCATATGGTTCTGGAGGCTGGGAAGTCCAAGAGGCATGACACTGGCACCTGGCAAGGGTCATCCAATGGTGGAAGGCATCACATGGTGAGCAAGGATGAGAGACAGAGAGAAATGGGGCTGTATTTATCTGTTTATCAGGATCTTACTCTGTGATACTAGCCCACTCTCATGGTAACCACATTAATCCATTCATGAGAATAGAGTCCTCATGGCCTAATTGTCTCTTAAAAGTCCCTTCTCTTACTACTGTTACAATGGCAATCAACTTTCCAACACATAAACTTTAGGAGACATAGTCAAACCATAGCAAATATTAAACTTCAAATAAACAAGGATTTTTTTTAGTAGCACAGTATAAAATGATAATAATAAATATCAGACATAAAAAAGTTCTGAAGTTCTTTTCAGATAGATAAATCATGGTCACTATTATCTTCTTAATTACATTTCATTGTACCCTATTTTCTGTGGTATTATCAGTCAACATATTATAGTAAGATGCATTAAATTTTCTGAGCTTGCCAGGGCATCCTGTCCCCTAATGATTTTTGATAATGATTTATCAAATGTGTACTCTTTAGAATTTTAGCTGTCAGTAACAGTTGATTTTCACAACTTTTATCAGACTATCCATTATGTTTTTTGGAAAGGTGGTTAAAAGGATAAATACATTAATTATCGTGAAATTATCTAGGAATGCTTTTAAATACATTTGACATAATACATTAACAGTAAAAGGGAAGCAAATGTGCACCTAATAAGCACAAAATAAGATTAATCAGAGAAATATGTCCTTGCTGTTTTGGGGAAGAGTTATCCAGATCTCAGGTAAGGTACTTTTTGTGAAGATAACCTTTGGGTTTTATGAAGCTTGTAACAAGATAACAATCAAGGCATTTTTGTGGCCATCTTTATGTATATGACCAAGCAATGGCAAGTGAGATACTATTTTGGGGGCTTAAATAAAATAAAATAGTTAAGCTTTATGAAAATGCACATATTAAAATAAATTTTGAATAACATTGTATTTGAATATTATATTAGTCAGGGTTCTCTTAGACAGAACTCATAGGATACACACACAAACATTATATGTATATAAAATATATATAATATATAAATATAATATATATTTTATATTTATATATATAATATATATAAAATACATATAATATATATTTTATATATAAGGTCCCACGACAGGCTGTCTGCAAGCTGAGGAGCAAGGAGAGCCAGTCCCAAAACTCAAAACTGAAGAACTTGGAGTCCAATATTTGAGGACAGGAAGCATCCAGCACAGGAGAAAGATGTAGGCTGGGAGGCTAGGCCAGTCTCTCATTTTCACGTTTTTCTGCTTGGTTTATAGTCATTGGCAGCTGATTAGATTGTGCCCACCAGATTAAGGGTGCATCTGCCTTCCCCAGCCCACTGACTCAAATGTTAATCTTTTTTGGCAGCACCCTCACAGACATGCCCAGGATTAATTCTTTGTATCCCTCAATCCAATCAAGTTGACACTTAGTATTAACCATCACAAATATCATAACAAATTGTGTGAAAGGAAGAAAGGGGAATAGTTTTACATTTCAAATATAAGGGGTCCAAGATTCCCTTTTATAGTTATAAAAATTAGAAATTTTTAAATAGTATGAATCACTTATTTCAAATAGTTGTGTTTATGATGCTTTCATAATATATATGCCTAAGTTTACATATATTTATACGTGTGCATGTATATATAATGTATATATACACAAAGGCAGTCATATCTACATAAAGATACATGGTTCTTTGGATGAATTAACTTTTACATTTTATGCATACACTCTTATTGTGTTTCTTGACCAGTACTTGGTCACAAGGATCAGGACAGGTTAGAAGGGAGGCTATGGAAGGACACTGAAAATACTACCACAACTTAATTCTGCAGAAAGCCCAGTTCACATAGGAACATGGTGTCCTTTGAGGGTGCCCTTACCTGAGCTGTGTTCCCCAATTGCTTAGGACAATCTTCCGTGTCTAAGTTTGTCATGTGGCAAACGATGAAATTTACCAGGTAGTCCCAGTGATTTGCAGAGCTCATTGAACTGCCATCATTTAAAAGCATCATTTTAAATTTATTGTCCACTGATAGATCAAAAGATTGAATACACTGTTCCAACAGAAAACTAAGGACTTTTTTTAAGAAAAATTTAGACTGAGCACTTCTAAATATCACTACACAACATTTTGAAAAATGTTTTGAAAAAACAGTTATAATGCTTAGAAATATTTAGAAGAATATAAACACACAGGTATTGTGTTGAAACATGCTACCCACACTTTCAATGCAGGATGCTTCTTCTCACTATGGGGCAGCACTTTGTGAATTTTTCTGTTTCACAGTATTCAGAATTCATTAGAATGCATTTGATTAGAATGCACATGAGGCAAGCAAAATTAACACAGTCTGTCTACCAAGCCACATAGATGGCCTTGCAAAGAGCTGAATGCTAGTATATCTAAGAATATGAGATTATGTGTATGATTCATGGTGGAAATGTCTCCTTTGTTAGAGAAATTCCTGCAAACCAATGCCTAGAATGCCCTCTCTGCCTACTCGAATTCTATTAGCCTTTTAGCATCCATTTGAATTCTTATCTCATCTATAATATCTTCAGCAACTCTCAAGCCTCCATTGTCCTCTCCTTTTTCACTTCAAGGCTGTCTTGCTTCATTATGTAACTATTTCATGGGCCTAGATCTCATTTTTCTTAATATAGTTTAAGTTATAGAAAGGAATCCATATATTTCTTTTATTTCTTTTAAACACTTAACACATTAAGAACATAAAACATACCCAGTAATTACTTTGAAAAAACAAAAAAAGACTAAGTAAAAGGGAGAATGAAAGAATAATAGAAATAAAATGAATTTGTTTATCAACCAGAATTTTGGGTGGATCCTCCTCATAGCTATGTATAGCAATCTATAATTTCAGTGCCATTTCTACCTACTTCTGATAAAAATATTCCCACAGTGAAGGGGTAAGGTGATATTCCACCATTTTGCAACATTTTGGTGATTAGAATTGTTGAGGTACAGTTTTAGATAGAGTTTCCTTCTTATTCTTGGGCTAGTGATTTTAAGATTTATTTGTGGGTTTTAGGTCACGTTCTCCCCAAATCTCATTTCTACTCAACACAAGAACAGTAAGTGTAGGCTGGGATGCCTTAGAGATATGGCGTGGAACTCTGCAGCCCACATAATACTATCCCTGCCTTCAGGTATTAGTGTTGCTAATAACATGCTCAACTGATTCATTAAAACAAAAGACAAAAAATAAACAAACATAAAATCATTTTCATAGAGCTTAAAGAGACTATCCAGAGAGACATTTATAAAGTTACCATTATAAAATGCTTCACACTAAGAAAGAATTCATTACAATAATTTGGTTGTAAATTGTGTAAAGATTCTTTTTCCCTCCATCAATTTTAGATTTATTGGCTGGAGCCTTGTAAGCCAGACTGACAAAAGACAGATTAACAAGAGACAAACAAGCAGAAGTTTACTACCATGTATATCCTTCTTACTCATGGGACCACACAGGGATGAGTAACTGAAAGAGGAGGTTAGAACTTGAGTTTACATAGCATCTTAACAAAAGAACAATACATTTTTAGAGAAGTGACAAGACAAAAAGGACTTTGAGTTTCTCGGATGGCAAATGATGGGAAAGCAAATATATGGGGGAACTAATGGAAAATAAGGACTATTTAGTAAAGCTTGTTGTGCAGATTCCTCTGGTGCCCTCTCTTGACTGATAGGTCTGGAATAGTCTTCAGTGATTAACTTCTGTCCTTCCCGGTAAGAGGGGAACGAAAATAATGCCTTTATATATTTATCTCCTGCTTTTAGGCAAAGGGGGAGAGCAGAGAGCTTTTCTTGTGTATGCTTCTTCTTGATTGCTTTCAGCTCAAAATAATCTTTATACCATATTTTTGGCATATTTTGGCATAATATGGCACATAATCCTGATACAGCCTATTTTGGGATGCCATATTCTGCTACCCTCCACATTGTCTCTACCCTTCTATGATCTTAGCAGATAATAGTTCAGCTTTCCAAAATGTTGGTTTCTTTCTATGAAGAAAACACAGTTTGTGCTGTGACCAGTATTGTAGCTCCTAGGGAAACCTGTATGTTCTCCTCTCTCTTCTCCCCTGCTGCTGTAATACTAACAAAAAGATTGTTTAAACCATAAATTGACTCTTAAAGCAATCAGGTACAAATCAGAGTTAAGCCAGCAATGAAAATTAGCATTGTTTTAGAGCTCCAGGGAGCAAAGAAGTCATCCCGAGTCTGAAGAGCTTCTGTGGCAGTAACTTGGAATTTCATACAAATTTGACCTGTCCAAGACTTGCTTTAATTATTCATCAACACCAGCATCTGACTTTAACACATCTCCATGAGTATCATCAGAACTAGAGAAAAAAAAATTCCCTTAAGAAATCTTTGTACATAGGCCACTCTCATGTTTGTTGCTGGTAAAAATTTTGAGGTCTTAGTAATTTAAAAAATATGTATTTTACCTGTGAAGTGGTACTATCCAAAAGGAACTATACCGAAATACATCAGACAAAAAAGTTAGAGGTTATAAAAATGCACATGCAATTCTTTTTTTGCTTGTTCTTAGTTTATTTACTGCTTGTTTTCAGATAGTCAGTCAGGTAGTTACTCTTTAGATATGTGAGATAAAGTATGGACATGAAAAGTAGTTATTTACCAAAGGCAATTATTGAGTATCGAAACATGTAGAGTACTTACTGCCAGTTCAGGGAGACAACAAAACAATTATATATAATATAGTAGCTGTTTAGCCCAATCTTCCAATAATTGCTTGACCAACATGCTAAATTTAAGAGTTCTTTACCTCTTAAATTTGGTAGTCGCAGTAAACAAAATTTGGTTAGTTCTGCAGGGGCAGAAAGATGTGCTATTTTGTACCCATCATAAGGTCACAGACAACACTTCTGTAATGAAAGAGGTTTGACAAGAGAAAAACATAACACATTTATTTAACCAAGGTTTTAAATGACATGGAAGCCTTCAGAATGTAGATTTGAAGTCCCCAGGTAAACTGTCCATTTTTATGCTTAGATTCAGTAAAGAGTGAACAGCCATGTAGAAGTGTTATTAGACAAACAAGGAATTATGGAATAGTAATGATGAGTGGGGAAACCCAGCAATACCTGTCCAGATTCTTCTTGTCCTCACTGCTGTAACATCTCTTCCCCCTCCTGGCTTATTTTGGTATAGTTCCTTTTAGATAGTACTACTCTACAGATAAAATATATATTTTTTGATTATGAAGACCACAATTTTTGTCAGCAACAAATATGAGAGTGTTTCTTCCTCCCTTGACCTACTGTTGACCAAGAGTAGGTCATAGAATTTCTTTATGGCCACCTTCTAGACAGAAAGGTGGAGAAGGTTAGAGTAATAATTCTTGTTTATATGGCCGGCTTTGGGGAAAAGGGGGTTTTAGTGTTTCTAAGGCCTGCCCTGGGGAAGGGGAACTCTGAATTCTATGGCGGTTTTGGGGAAGAATGAGGGGTGAGAGGCAGGAGAGCAGGAGAAGGTCAGAGAGACCCTGGCTCTGACGCTGCTTCTGAGGCCTTCCAGTGTCCTTTAGTTCAAGGTGCCTGGCATCCCAAAGCAGCACATTCAGGATATCATTTTCTGAGCCCAACAGTTCCATATTCTGCACCCAACTTGCACGTTGGAATCGTTTGTGGACTTAAAAAAATATTGATGCCATATCCCAGTCCTAGAGATTGTGACTTAATTTAGCTGTCTCCAACCTTTTTGACACCAGGGACCAGTTTCATGGATGACAATTTTTCCATGTACTGGGGCTGGATGAGGAGATAGTTTCAGGATGATTCAAGTGTATTACATTTATTCTGCACATTGTAATATATAATGAAATAATTATATAACTCACCATAATGTAGAATCAGTGGGAGCCCTGAGCTTGTTTTCCTGCAACTATATGGTCCCATCTGGGGGTGATGGGAGACAGTGACAGATCATCAGGAATTAGATTATCATAAGGAGTTCACAACCTAGATCTCTCGCATGTGCAGTTCACAATAGGGTTTGCACTCCTATGGAAATCTAATGCTACCGCTGATCTGACAGGAGGAGGAGCTCAGGTGGTAATATGAGTTAGCAATGGGGAGTGGCTGTAAAGCAGATGAAGCTTCACTCACTCGCCCACCACTTGCCTGCTGTGCGGCCCAGTTCCTGACAATCATCTGGTCTTCTCACTGGTATTTATTCATTCAATTAGCATTTGTTGAAATTCACATCTGTGCCAGGTGCTAAATTCACATCTGTGCCAATGGCCACGACCTGGCAGTCATCTGGTCTTCTCACTGATATTCATTCATTCAATTAGCATTTATTGAAATTCACATCTATGCCAGGTGCTATATTAAGTACTGGGAAATTAGTACAAAAAATATAGACCTTTGAGATTCCAGTGCAATGGACTAGAAAGCAACACTTGGGATAACTACTGCAGAAAGGGCAGCGGTTAAGTCACAGTACCTAGGGGGTGGAGGAGATTGTTGGAAAGAAAGAAAGGATCAGGAAAGGTTTTGTGGAGGAGCTGTAGTGTTGGCCTAACTCTAGAACTGAAGATAAAGAAAATGAAGACAACAGGTGTCGGAGAAGAGAAAGGGCATCTTAGAGAAAGGAAACAGCATATATAAAAGCCTTGATGCATTATAAATCAAGTTGCAGCCAGCCTTTCATCTTATGTTTTCTCTAACTTACCCTATATATCATTGTTGAAACATTTTTCTCACAGCACTGTATTACACACATCAATTTCCTGCTCGAAAATACTCTGGATCCTTATTAATAACAGAATGAATTCTGCACTGCTGAACCTGACATTAGGGCTTGCCAGCTCCTCCTCTAAAGCATTTAAAATGTCCTCTTCGTTGTCTATCTGAAGCCCCCAGGTACGTTTTCATCTCTTCACTTTTGCTTATATCATACTCTGGATCCTTATTAATAACAGAATGAATTCTGCACTGCTGAACCTGACATTAGGGCTTGCCAGCTCCTCCTCTAAAGCATTTAAAATGTCCTCTTCGTTGTCTATCTGAAGCCCCCAGGTACGTTTTCATCTCTTCACTTTTGCTTATATCATTCTCCTGCACCAAAATGTCCTTCCTACTCCTTTGACCATGTAACTGAATCCTCCCTTTGTTCAGGGTTCCTTGATACCACTCCATCTCTCATCTCAATCTTGTAGCATTTATGTTTACTTTTACTATTCTTGTTTGTTAGTAATTAGATGGTGCCCTAAATATTTATCTATGTCTTTACTTTTTAATGGGATTGTAAATTCCTTGCAGAAAAGCGTAGGACCACGTTATTTTATTTCTCTTTCTGCATATGGCACAGTGCCTTAAAATAAACAAAATTTATATTTTATTACTGATAACAAAACTGAATGACAGTAATATAATGAGTATGGAAAATGGAGAAACCAAGCATTTGCATAATTGCCTAGTCTTTGATCATTGATGCACACTACTTTTATGTAATTATAATGAGAGTATACAAATTGTTCTGTATTCTAAAATTTTACTTGACATTGTATCATAAACATTTCCTATGAAAAATAATAAATATCAGCTGGGCACAGTGGCTGACACCTGTAATCCTAGTATTTTGGGAGGCCGAGGCAGGTGGATCACTTGAGGTCAGGAGTTCAAGAACAGCCTAGCCAAAAAGGTGAAACCTTGTCTCTACTAAAAATACAAAAAAATTAGCTGGGTGTAGTGGCACAAGCCTGTAGTCTCAGCTACTCAGGAGGCTGAGACATGAGAATTGCTTGAACCCAGAAGGCAGAGGTTGCAGTGAGCCAAGATTTGCACCACTGTGCTCCAGCCTGGGCAGACAGAGTCAGTCTCTGTCTCAAAAAAAAAAAAAAAAAAAAAAAAAAAAAAAAAAAGATAAATATCTTTGGATAATAACTAAAAGCATCATTTACCCATGGCGTGCCAGGTACTGCTTTGCTTACGCTGTTTCAACTTTTGTATGTATGTCCTTATTCCAATCCCATGAGGTAAACACTGGTGTTATCCTGGGGAAACTGGGAACACTGAGCTCAAAAAGAGTAGAGCTGTGCCACTTAGTAGGTGACCTTGGATACTTATTTTACTTAGAGAATCCTCAGTTTCCTTATCTCTGAGATGGGGATAATAATAGTTTCCACCTTTCAGGATTTTGAGGGGATGAAGTGAGATGATGGACATGAATAGTGCCTGGCAGATGGCCAACACTCAGTGTGCTTCAGCTCTTGAGTCACTGTTGCTGATCCCATTTTACAAGTGAGGAAGCTGGATCAAATACATTTAGTAACGCTCCCCAAATCACACACCTGGTGTGTGACAGAGCCAAGATTCAAACCCCTGTCCCAATTATGACATGAGATAGGGATCACAGAATTTGATACAATGTTGTCCAAGTGTAACATTTTACAATTTAGTGCTACAGAGAACATGTGCAGTTTTGAGGGAAAACACAGTTGGATATCTTCAGATTATCTTCTGCTTGGAGAGAAGGAGAAATTGAGAGAGAGAGAGAAAGAGAGAGAGAGAGAGATTCCCACGGGCCCAAGCTCTCTGCAGCAGCATAGCGTGGCTGGAGCAGGGCTCAGGCTAGAATTCCTGACTGCTTCCTCCCAGGTGGTGTCATAACTGGGGCTTCTGAGACCCAACACTTGGGCCCTCTCCTTGGGTCTCAGTTGGAGGGTTGAATCCTCTCCTGCTTGCTTACTAACAAGAACAATTCCCACTTTCAATGGGGTAACAGTCTGAGGGAAAATGGGCTGGGGTTTTGCCTGGAAGTATCTAGTTATTTCTCAACTTCGTAGTTTGGAGACTCAGCATAAAAACTGCAGTCAGCCCTATTAGTACTATTGCTGCTAATACAGCCATCCCCCCTTATCAGAGGGGAATACCTTCCAAGACTCCCCGTGGATTCCTAAAACCAAGGATACTACTGAACCTGATTGCTGTCAGTGAGAACATATTCCTGTTTATGTCTTTCACCCACACATTTAATGCCTTTTCTATCTTAACTAAGCACTTATCACACACTATGGCCATAACTTTTGCAGTTTGAAGTACAACAGAAAAACTAGCAGGAATTTCTTTCCCTTCTTCACAATTTCAGGAAGAGAAGACGTCTTACCATAGATCTCAGCAACCTCAGCATACATTTTTTTTTCTGTCCTTATTAGGTTGGGAACTTTCCCTTTTTGACTTAAAGGAAGTACTTTGTGGCTTCTCTTTGGCATATCTGAATTGCCAGCATCACTAAGCTTATGCTTTGGGGGCATTATTAAGTAGAATAAGGGTTACTGGAACATAAGCGTTGTGATACTGTGAGAATCAATCTGAGAACCCAGAGGGCTACTGACTAACAGGAGGAGAGTGCAGACTGTGTGGATTTGCTGAACAAAAGGAGGATTCACTTCCT
The DNA here is from genome assembly GCF_024542745.1 of Macaca thibetana thibetana. Lineage (NCBI taxonomy): Eukaryota > Metazoa > Chordata > Mammalia > Primates > Cercopithecidae > Macaca > Macaca thibetana. Next base: position 85,119,586 of record NC_065592.1, read on the forward strand.
GACTGGACAGCGCAGGATGACATGAGATTTCATCATGCTACTCAGGACAGCACACGATTTAAAACTTATGAATTGTTTATTTCTGGAATTTTCCATTAAATATTTTTGGACTGCAGTTGACTACTTGTAACAAACTGTAGAAAGCAAAACTGCAGATAAGAGGGAACTACTGTAATAGTTACTGCTTATACTGCTCTTGCTATTTGCCATGGATTAAACTAAACACACTATATACATTATTTTCTATAATGGATGCAACAATCCTACAGAGTAGCTACTGTTATCTCCATTTTGTGGATGAAGCAGCTGGGCATCTTAACCATTCCAGCTACCGCCATCAGCATTTACCTTAGGAAAAAGATGTGTTTTGAATAATCACTTCCAGTATTGGGATAATTTTCAATAATTCTACCAGCCTAACTGTGAAGTTGTATTATCTAGGAGGCCTCTAGTTCTTATTTTTAATCCTTGTAACTTCGAGTAGCTTCTTACCTCTGTAACTCACTCCCACAGTAATATTTCGGGAGAAGCCAGATTCTCTGGACTATTGGTTAAGTTCTTTTAAATGGCAGTGTTTGTTATGAAAAGACTTTTCATTCTTCTGGTCCCCTCACTGGAAACTGCTCAAGAGTACAAGTTTTGATTACAGTTGCCTAAACACCAGTTCTGAATTGTCTTTCATTTACTTGAGCAATCAATTGGTTGCTCAATCATACTATCAAACTGAAAACAAGAGGAAAGTCAACCGAACCTAACCCAAAAGAGGAACATGTTTCCTGGGATGAGAATGTGTCAAAGGCAGCATAGCATGACCTAACTCTTCTGTGTAATCATGGTTGTATCATGTGTTATGGGTAAATTATCTATTTTGTAAGTTAGTCCAGTGTGTGCTGCTTCAACTAACTGTGAAAGCATTCTTGAAAGACCATGAAACCTAATTATTCTAATTACCAACACAACAGATTGATAAATGAATGATGAGGTCAGGTATCATTGTCATTAAATAGACCTCGCTCAATTATTTATCACTGGGTCTGGGGTTACAGCTCAGAGAGCTGTGCGTATTGCAGCACAGTTTGCTTGAGCTCTGAGACCTGAAGACCAGATTACAGTCTTGGCAGGTGGCTTTTGTTGAATGTAATTCAAGGGGGTGGTACACATTTGTTTCAGTCAGACATTTGGATGTTTTGAGGCCAATAGATACTCAAAGTTTATCTACAAAAGCCTGTTTCATTTCAACCATGTAGAAAAATTTCTTTAAATTATACAGATAAATACAAATGAGTAGGAGAATCGATTAGCTGTAGAAAGACATATATGTAAAGATGTTTTCTTGCATCTTAGTGTTCTAAAGACTCTTCTTTATTTTCTTAGATTCTGCTATCTGTCATGGATACTTTAGTGCTCTGTATTGATCAATGTTTGTCTTCATATTGGATTTGTTTTTGTACCTTGTTTCTAATTGTACAATGAGATATGTTTTCTCGTTAAGAAATTTGTTATTGAGGAGGATATAATTGGGTGATACTAGTTTTTTTATCATCCTGAAATCATGCCAACTCATTGCAAAGATCAGTCCTCAAATTGATATTAAGGCATGCCCTCTCATTGAGTCTCTGATATCTTGCAGCCCAGTGTCCCTTCTTGAAGGCCTGTAACCTGCGAAAGTACTTTCTTACATCCTATGAGCATCAGATATGGGGGATAAAGAATCCCTTCTTGCTAAACAATTATTCTTGGCCCACCCTCTGCCCCTTGGCTTTATTTTAAACCCATCCCCAACATACCTGATTAGTTGAGTCTAGTAATTCTGGCTTGAGTGGGCTATAGGGAGCAAGGATTAGCTAGAATTGCTGTTCAGGGACCTCTTTGGTATAAAACTGGGGGAGGTGGGGATCTCTCAGAGAATGAAGGAGAGGGTAGAGCACTAGGGAAGAGAAGAAATTCATACCTGAGATTATGTAATAGATAATAGAGTCTGGACTTTTGTTTGAAAGCCAGAATCAAGGTATATATGTTGAGGGTAGGGAGGGGTAGTAATTGAAAGTTAAATATGAAACTATACCTAGCATCAAGGAAAACTAATAGTAATTGAAGAGACAAAAATAAAACTTGTTTATGTCGTTCAAAGGAAAATTATATTTATAACATATGACAAAAACTTCATTAATGCCATGTAGATAGGGTTCCAGATTATTAACCGAGTTTATAATTAATTTTGTAGTGGTTTTAATTTGGTTGTTACCCTGACTTCCTTCTCTGTCTCTTAAGTTTTGCTAGTTTAATGTTCACAAGCTCACAAAATTAAAAATCTTGGTAGAAATATGGAGTAGCTATTTCTTTACACTTCTGTTTAGAACAAAGTTGTGCTTTTGAATTGACCACTTATCTGGAAAGTGATATAAATCTAATAAGCAAAACTGGGTGTATTTTAAATTATCTGTTAAATACCTAGAGCAGTGGAGATGTCCTGAAAGTGAGTACTTTATTACATTTGAAAAACAAACTTTAATTTTACTACTAAGAAGAATTTCCATTTCTCTATTTATATGTGTTCTTTATACTAGAGATTAATATGATAGCTCCTCTGTATACTTAGTTTTATGAATTTCAAAATTCTTGATGCCAAATAACTGAAGTATCGTCAATTCTGCCATAACATGATGTATGGTTTCCTAAAAATCCCCACACTATGCAAAATTGGGCAATAAAAACACATTTTACAAAAAAAAATGGGGATAGGCACACAATACATAGAAACATCACTAGTGGCACATTACAAAAAATATGGGAATTTACTAACAATGACAGCAATATTTTACTCATATTAATGGTTAAGAAATTTACAATAAATATGGCAGTTTACTTTGAAAAAGATCTAACGTTCCCTTGTGGAAGCTGGCCTTCAAAAGGGTTGCAGTTTGTGAATTTTTGAGAAGTGTTGGGGGGAGAATCATTGTTGCCCCAGTTGTGAGCAGGCGTGGCTTTTCTACCTGTGTGGGGAAGTGCTGATGGATGAGGTGTATGGATTTTGTGTATTCCTACGCTGCTTGGTTTAGCTGGGTGCAGTCTTCTGCATCTACCTGGTGTTTCTTGTGGATAGAATCACACATAAGCAAACCCCAAACTTGTGTTATGATCAAATTGTTCTGTAATATATCAATTATGTTAGAACAGGGTCATGGTTTCAAAACCAGCATTGCCGTAGAATTGACTGTGTAATAATCCTTTCAACACTTTCACATCTATGATCCCACCTTGTTCTTGCCACCATCTTAGCAAGCAGGGGTGCGATTGCCTGACCATTTGTTTTCTGGGAAATCTTGACCTATTAAAAGTCACACAGTAACTGAGGGAACCTGTGTCAGAGCTTGCCTAGGTCTGTGTGAGTCTGAGGCAGGCGTGCTTTCCTCTGAAAAGCCAGACACTCGTGTATGTGGGACAAAGAGCATCAGAAACATGGGCAAGGTCATAGAGACAGATCCCAGAGACAGGATTAGAAGCCAACTTGCCTGATTTTCTGCTTAGAGGCTTCAGTTCACCATTTTAGAAAGTGCCTGCTGGCTGCCACCCTCCCTCCTGTCTTATCACCTCTAAAACACATTGTTAATGCTTACATAGGATGTATTTTCTTCACTGCATGAATCTAAAAACCCAGCCACGAGAACTCAGCTTCTAATTTTTGCCATTGCTTTATTGGATATTTTATTTTTTTTATTTTTTTTTTATATTGGATATTTTAGAACATGCAAAAGGTTTTAGAAATTGTTTTTCAACTAATTTTTACCAGCACAGAGGTCATGTCAAGTGTTAGGGTGTTTGACAACAAGGCCAGTCTAGTCTGTTAATTGAGTTTCAGAGAAGGTTAATGATAAAGGGTGCAATCCCGAAGTCTGGGAATGACTTTGCTTTCAAGCATTAATTATTGTGGAAAATAAAATTATTAGATACTCCCTTGTCTACATCTACCCCAAACTGTGTCAATCAGCTCTGTTTCTAGAAGGTTTACATTTATTAAACACTCCCTGTGGTCAATGCAACTGTCAATGCGATGGAAGCTACAATAAGACAAGGTATTGTATCTGCTATCAGGAAACTGATTTGGGAGTTCTGTTTGGTGACCAAAGAGAATCTTTACCACTGTGCTTACATTTTTATGCCAGAATATGGGTGGGCGCACATGTACAGGTGAGTAATGAGGCCCCACTCCCTAGTATTAGTTAAGTCAGCAGGTGTATGCTGTTTTTTTGGTCACTGTGTATTGTAAAATTCTGAGTTTGGCACTGATACTAGGGAACATCTTACAAAAAAAATTCCTCACTGACCCCTCTTTTTTTTTTTTTTTTTGAGACAGAGTCTCACTCTGTTGCCCCACGCTGGGGTGCAGTGGCACAATCACAGCTCACTGCAACCTCCGCCTCCCAGGTTCAAGTGATCCCCCTACCTCAGCCTCCCCAGTAGCTGGGATGACAGGTGCACACCATCATATCTGGTCAATTTTTGTACTTTTAGTAGAGGCGGGGTTTCACTATGTTGGCCAGGGTGGTCTTGAACTCCTGACCTCAAGTGATCTGCCCACCTTGGCTTCCCAAAGTGTTGGGATTACAGGTATGAGTCACTGCGCCTAGCCAGACCCTTCATTTCTAAAAGTTGACTTTATATGTTAATAGGAGTTTAATTATAGTCATATGTTGAAGGGTCTTGTCTATAAAACCACATATTCCAGGGGCCATCCAACTGAGGACAGCACTGCACTTGTGGAACCACAATCCAGGCTTGGGTTATCTGTTTCTACCGTGACAGAGGCTACTCCATCACTTAAACTATATGTTCTGCAGCCCCTGAGAGGTGAAGGCAAGCCTGGGTTGCCTCTATTTGTAATTTTCTTTTTTGTAATTTTTTTTGGTAAATTGTTTTTCAAACAAACAACAAATATGACTGTCCCAGTCAGTTGAAGCTGATAGAACAAATGACCATAGACCGGGTGGCTTAAACGACAGGCATTTATTTCTCACAGTGCTACAGGCTGTGAACATCGAAGTGCCAGCATGGTCGGGCTCTGGCAAGGGCCGTCTCCCAGGTTGCAGATGGCTGGGTCCTTGTGTCTTCACGTAGTGGAAGCAGGGCTAGCTAGCTCTCTGGCCACTACTTATAAGGGCACTAATTCCATTCATGAGGGTTCTACCCCCATAGTCCAATTACCTCCTAAAGACCCCACCTCCAAATACCATCACATTGGAGATTAGATTTCAACATACAGATTTCGATAGGGACAAAAACATTCAGTCTATAACAATGATCAAACAAGGTTACAAAAATTGTAGTGTATGTAGCATGCTTGCATTATGTTTTGATGAATTAATGTTTTTTTATTATATATACCAAAGAAACCAATGTAACTGCTGTAAATGTATAAATATTTGGGAGTAATGTTAAAGTTTACATTTAAAGCCCTTTCTGAATGTGAGGCTGAAAGTATTCCATTTCTCTCTTTCTCTTCTTAACCCGATTTACTTTACAGAATGATTTTTCTGTTGTAGGTCGTAATTGCTTTTTTTTTTTTTTTTTTTAACAGGATTAAGTACCAGGTCATTAAGTGTGTTCTATGTCAGTTTGACCTAACCTCTCTGCCCTTTTCTTTTTTTCTAAAGGAGTTCTTTAAAAAGAAGAAAGGGAAGTATTTTAAAATAAACATTTGACTGCCAGAATCTGATGTAAACTTCAGACTCAATTTTAACATGTGATTGAAATGAAAAGAACTAAGGTTCTCTATTATGACATTTAGCATCAATTCCTTTTCAATGATTCCAGCTAATTAATAAGTGAGCTAAAATATCTTACTTTTTCTGGTCAGCATTTAAAAATTTAAACATGAATTGAAAATCTCTAGGTTATAAAACACAGTCTAGGTTCACTCGTGAGGGATCTAGAAGAAATAAGACTGCAGGCCCGGTGTAATCCACTGTCCACTACTTCTATACTCTAGTCATTGCAACTCACCTCCCTTTATCCCTTATGTTATTTTTATTTTCTCAGGGAAGCAAAAAAATTTGTGAGTGAAAATGAAGGGGCTCTTGGGAAAGGAAAAGGAAAACGGTGGTTTGCATTTAAGATGATGATGGCCAAGGTAGGTATTTTTATAGTTGTCTGGTTTATGGCATATTGCCTCTAAGAAGAACATTGATTCTTTTCTAAAGGGGTGAAAAAAATCTTACGTTTTGTATACATAAAACACAAATACTCATACAGTATATACACAGTATATCTGTGGTATTGAAATTTACAGGGGAGATTTAAAAAATTATTCTTAGAGGAGTTAAAATGAAAAATAAGTCAAGAAATACAGATTTATGGCAAAAGACTTACTTGTGTGACTTTAGCACTTCCAAATATAAAAGATTGCATCCTTTTTCATTTTCATTCTCTGGAAGTGAAGGGGTTCTGGTCAAGTTGTTTTCCTCAAAGTGTCTATATAGCTTTTTTCTACCAGGAACATCAACTATACAGTGGACAGAAAATAAAAAAAAAGATATACTGATACAAATATAGATTTTGGGGGAAAGACAGAAAGGCAACTAACATTTATTTAACACTTACTATGTGCCAAGCCCTGAATTGAATTCTTTTATAAAGTTATATTTAATTCTTACAGTAAAGCAGGAACATAGATATTATTATCTCCTCTTTACAAATGTTATACCAACTGTAAGCTAAATGTACTTCATAATGTTTTGTGAATAAAGTCATATATCTTAACTTTCATACACACACACACACACACACACACAAAAGATTAATTTTGTCTGTTTTTCTACAGTTTAAGTAAATGGAATCATATGGTATCTATGCATTTGTTTTTGGCTTCTTTGATGCAATGTTATGTTCACAAGATATATCCACATTGTTGTGGGAGTTATAGTTCATTTTTATTCATGTGTGGTATTCTATTGTATAAAGATGCCATGACAATTTATTTACCCATTCTATTGTAGATTGGACATTTGGGCTGTTTCTAGTTATGAGTAATCTTTTTTGTTTGTTTGTTTGTTTTTAAAATTAACTCATACACAATTACTTGTCTTCTGGTTTGTTGAAACAATAATCCAGACATTTGCTACAATAATGTCTGTTAAAATGGCTGGCCATGAAATCTCCAGCAATACATTCATCTGAAGGGCATTCTTGATGAAGGCAACTAATTTTGCCATTTTCATCCAACCTGTAGTATTTCAGGACAGCCAACTTAACCTTCCTTTTCTTATGCTTATTCTTCTTTGGAGTGGTGTAAGATTTCTTCCTTTTCTTAGCACCACTATGAAGTCTCAACACAAGATGAAGAGTAGACTCCTTTTGAATGTTGTATCCAGACAAAGCACATCCACCTTCCAGTTTCTTGCCAACACAGATCGGTCTTTGCTGATCAGCAGAAATTCCTGTTTTATCCTAGATCTTGGACTTTGCATTTTCTGTTGTATCCAAGGGTTCAAACTCAAGAGTGATGGTCTTTCCCATAAGTGTTTTTAAAGAAAATCTGTGTTTTCGTGGTGGTTCCACTGCAGAAGACAGACGGAAAAAAAAGCGTGGACAATCTTTTGAACTTCAGACTTGTCTCATGCTATTATTTAGACAATAGTGCCTGTCCAGCTTCAACTTCATCCCTGCATAATGTGCACACATGCAAAATTCTCTGCCACATTCTCATTGTTCCCGGTCGTCCTCTTGACCATGGATGATCCAACACTGGAGTTAAATAGAAAGAAGGCCTTTTGCAAAAAGAATTTGTGACTTGTTTTCTTCTGTTTCCATTAAGCTGACTATTCTGCCTCTACCAGATTGAAGTGTCTCATGTCATAGAACTTACCATCTTGTATTGAACTCACCTATTTGTACACAAACTACCCTGGTAGATCAGAAGGCTTTCAAAACAGGACCTGGAAATAAAAGACAGAAAATAAAATTTATTCATATTGAGTCCTCCATACAATGAAAACTAATTAAACACACACTCTGTTCCAATCACCCTATTATATGCTAATTCCCTGCTTTCTTATTGTTTTATATAATAAATAGCTCTTTCTGAGAGGCCAGCATATTTTCCACAAAACAGGGGGTTGATAAACAGTTTTTTGTTGAATTAAATTGGTCTAGGGTTAGTGGAGAACAGGGAAACAAGTGAAACCTACTGTTTCCCCCCTTGACTAGAAAGTAGTATTTGCTGCCAGAGAGACATTTCCAAGCTCATTGCATTGTCGTGTTTTGAGGTAGGGGATAAACATCTTGATAAATCAAGAGGCTGGACTTTACTGTTGTATTTGACTTTCTTTTCAGAAATGGGTAAAATTCCTCCGTGATTTTGAGAACTTCAAAGCTGCGTGTATCCCATGGGAAAATAAAATCAAGGCTATTGAAAGTAAGTGCTCATCAGATCTCAGATGGAGAAGGTTGTCTTAGAGAAATAGCTCATAAGCTTATCAGATGCCTTTCTCAGTTTCTGGACTTTTGGAAAGACTGGAAACAAATGAACGAAAACAATCAAATAAACAAAAACGTTGTTTATGCCTGCTTTCATCACTGTGAAGATTTGCTAGCACTTACCAAGGACAATACTGGCAATCCCACTCTCATGTTCTACCTTACTCCAAAACATTACCATTCTAACCTGGTTTTCTTTCCTATACAGGGAAGTCACTATTGTGCACAATGACATTGAGTCATCTTATTTGGAAGGCAGAGATTTTATTTTGGCAATGAACATGACATTGAGAATATATACTCTCGTTAATGTTAGACAGTAATCAAAATGAACAATGTTTTAAAAAGTGAAGAAGTCTTGGTCTGGGAGCAGTGGCTCACGGCTGTAATCCCAGCACTCTGGGAGGCTGAGGTGGGCGGATCACTTGAGGTCAGGAGTTTGAGACCAGCCTGGCCAACATGGTGAATCCCCATCTCTACTAAAAGTACAAAAAGTTAGCCAGGCCTGGTGCAAGAGCCTGTAGCCCCAGCTACTCGGGAGGCTGATGCAAGAGAATCACTTGAACCCGGGAGGTAGAGGTTGCAGTGAGTTGAGATTGCACTATTGCGCTCCAACCTGTGTGACACAATGAGACTGTGTTTCGAAAGAAAGAAAGAAAGACAGAAAGAGAAAGAAAGAAAAAGAAAGGAAGGAAGGAAGGAAGGAAGGAAGGAAGGAAGGAAGGAAAAGAGAAGTCTTAAAACCTCATTTTCAAATCTCTGAAGTAGAATAAGCAATAGTCATCCAGGAGCTTGCTATCTGAATATTCACATTGTGCATTTATTTTGTGGAATATTCATAGGAAGGAAGGAAGGAGAATATAGCCAATCAAAAACCTATTTATCAGTGCTTTAGGCTTAGAATAAGGCAAATAAAAATTTTAAAATATTGTAAATAAAAATAGTAAATAGTTTTTTAAAATAATAATTTTAAAAAAGGGATAACATTTGAAACAATTTTGAGTATAATCTTACCATATTCTGGTTTCTAACGGTTTCAACTAGGATCTGATTTTTATCCATTCCTCTCTAGATTGGAGGCAGGTTTTCCTGCTGGTTAAGTGTGGCGTTGTATAATTAAAATGGAGGCTCCATAGGGAGATAACACAGCTGATGGATAGCTTGCTGACATGATTGGGCATGTTTTAGGAGTGGCTAACCCTCGGTTCCCTGTCTCTCAATATTGGATGGCAATTATTAAGTGGCAATGAATTAAAATACATCAGCTCATTAATTGTACCCCCTTTCACACACTCCCGGTGCCATTTCTTTCTTGCTTTAATTTCCTCCTTAACACTTACCACTATCTGAAATACTATATCTTTTAATTTTTTGATGCAATCTTAATTCATTTTATTTCATGTTCATTTCTCCCAACAGATGGGAAATTTAGTTTTGTTCACTCCTGCATTCCACTTGGCACTTAATAAATATGTATTAAATAAAATTACAGACAAACTCGCTAAATGTCTAACATTCTAGGAAAAAAAGAAAGGAATTTAGATACATCAAAAAAGAGCAGGCATCATGGATTTCTTAGGTTTCAACTGTACAACTCAAATGTGGTAGATTGAGAGGCATTGAAAAACAGAAGGCCATTTGGAGCATTAAGATCCTGATACAATATGTATGCTAAGAACTCTGAATTTGGTCTTTACTTTGCTGCAGATTAGCTGTTTGACTTCAAGCCAGTCATTTTAACCCCTCTGGATCTCAGTCTACTAATTTATAAAATTATAGGGCTGAGTCTTGATCAGTTGTTAGATAAATCCCAAGAAATTTGTAATTAGTGATAGGTAAATACATACATTTGAAAATTATTTTTAAAGCACACTAGAGCAGATTCCAGCCTATCCTAATAGTAATATCATGCTCATTTGGGTTCCAATAGGCTATAGACCATGAAACAAAAACAGACAGAATTATTTCTATTGCCAGAAATTACACGCAGCAAGAGTTACACATATGACCACCATCCATCATAAGTGTCACAGTAGAAAAGACAGATTGAGAGCTATCCAATAATAACCTTCAGTTATCTCCTCTCTTCTTCTCCTCTTCTAGTAAATTTGGAAAGCCAAGCTGGAAAATTCAGGCAAATGTAGATTATTTTTCTTTCCATATATAATTTATGATTTGATTAGTTTGTCATGACTTCTTCACTGTTAATGGTGCTGTGTCTCAACAGTGAAGAATTGAGCTTTATTTTTTATTCTATCAATACTCACCACACCTCTATTTATTGAGTACCACCATGAGCCAGATGCTCTACGAACATTATTTCATTTAATCTTCCTACATGTGCACATTAACCTTCATATTTTACAGTTGTGGTTAAATAACTGTCCCAGAATTAGTAGCAGAGCTGAGATATAAGGCAAAATCTGTCTGGGTTCAAAACGTATGCTTTTCCATGTGTTATGCTGCTTTCTCCTTTAGGGAAGGTTTTACATACTTTTTCTTTTTAAACATGTTTTTCACCAGTTCCTAAAAAGTGTTCTACGAGGCCAATGGCAGGATGAGCAGTTATAGATTTTCTTGATCGTTATCAAGGAATTATTTTTCATTTTCTCATGTATTTACTTTTTAGTGAGTGATTTATTTAATTACATGTTTTGTATCCTATAAGATGCTTAATATACTGATTTTTATGATAACCGTGAGATTTTGGGCTATAGTATTAGTTGAAAAGAATATGAAACCTATGTAAGAATATATTATTAGAGCATTGGATTGGACTATCTTATAAAAAGTACCCTACTAAATATAGGTAAAACATGTATCTGTGATGGCCTTTGAAACTGAACTTAATGAAAAATGGGAAGAAAGAGGACATGTAATTGATTTTCTAAGAGTTGAGGACTTTTTGACCCCTACCACCTCTATAGTTCAGACAATCTATTTAAATCTCTGGTCCTCTGTTTCCACATTTGGGGCTTCTACAATATCTACCACATCTTGGGTTTAACTAGTCACTGTACAAGATCATTTCCAGCTCAACATTCTATGATGTATAAGTTACAGTCAGGTTTACATGTATATGTGGGCATGTGAAATTCATTAATGTATACTTTTGATTGATAAATCCTGAAAAATTTAAATGCAAAGCAGATTTATACTAAGAGAGGACTATATAACTGCCTTCTCCAATTCTTTTCAACATAAAGTTGGTTAAGTGTATACTCTACTTACAGAATATATATTTAATTTTAAAACTCATATAAATGCTTTTCTCTAAAATAAATGGCCATTTAATCTTACAAAAGGTTCGGAAGTATCATTATATTCCATTTCGACGTCAGAATCATCTAATATATATCTTGTTTAATCCTCAGAATAAGCCTGACATTATTGATTAACTGAGCAAATACTGGATGCCTAACATGTCTCCTTAGGTATGTTTCTAGACACTGTTGCTACTGACAAAGACAGCAAAGACTCTTCCCTCATTGATCTTACATTCAAATGTGTTAATGTATGTATGCTTGGATGGGGAAGACAGATTACAATATAAGCAAATAAATAATGAAGGTAATTGTGGATTGTAGTAAATGGCATGGTCACAAGAGGAGCTGTTGCCTTGCATTCCCAGCAGCCTTTCTAATCCACTTTGTCCTTCTCTCTGCTCAATATCTAAATAATACTGAACAAGTATTTTTTAAATGTGCTTTTAAAGGAGTCCAAAATTAACAGCCTTCACTGAGTTTTCCCAAAGTTCTGTCCAATAATTTGCAGAATCAAGAGTGGGACCCAAATCAGAGCGCAAAATTCATACTGTTTCCATCTTGATTCCAGTGAGACCTAGATTTCTTTATTAGTGTGAAGTGGGTTCTCACCTGATGACTCCCAACTCTTTTTCACTTAAAAAATAGATTTGATAATTTCTGCCACAGAAGATACTGTGACGTTATGCATCACGTGGGAATACTGTGGGGTTTTACTGTCACGTCAGCCCTAAGGGGATCATGCCTAAAACTTGAGGGTTACTCTTGTGGACACATCTCATTCATCTCATTGAATTGCGTATTTTTCTGAAGCAACTGCATATTTATACCTCCAGGAAATATAATCTATACTCATTGTGATGCCAACATTATTATTAAGACCATAAATTAAATAATTGATTGTATTTCTAGCTGGTAATTACAAATTTTTCTCAGGATCAAAATCTGCTTTTTCCTAATAATAGATTACATCATCAAAATTATGGTGTCAGAAACCTATTTTTTTCCAGACTGGAACTAGCTTTGGATAGGTAACCCAAGCACAGGGCTTAAACCTTATGTTTCCTCGCTGCCCTAAGAACTCTAGAAAATACAAATCAATTTTGTCACTTTTAATTCCCTACCCCTAAATAGTTTGAAAAAATTGTGCTTCCTATGCTGCTTAACATGATGGTGTTTATATCGTAGTCACACAGCAGGTCATTTAATTGGTCTTTTCCCATTTAGAAATGCTCATATTTATCTGCTTGTTTTATTACCCATCTGTTCAAAAGGAAATGCTGTGTTATGACATCGTTTTACAAATTACTTTGCCTTAATAATAAGCAACCAGAAAGAGAGTTGAAATTTTAACTTTAATTTGAAAGAAACAAGAATATTTAGTACCAAGAATACGCTTAAGCATAAAGCCTCAGTTTAATACATATTAGAGACTCTGTTTTGTTTTGTTTTGTTTTGAGACAGAGTCTTGCTCTGTTGCCCAGGCTGGAGTGCAGTGGTGCAATCTTGACTCACTGTAACCCTCTGCTTCCTGGGTTCAAGTGATTCTCCTGCCTCAGCCTCCTGAGTAGCTGGGATTATAGGCTCCCGCCATCATGCCCAACTAATTTTTGTATTTTTAGTAGAGATGGGGTTTTGCCATGTTGGCCAGGCAGGTCTTGAACTCCTGACCTCGTGATCTGCCTGGCTCAGCCTCCAAAAGTGCTGGGATTACAGGAGTGAGCCCCCAAGTCTGGCCAAGACTCTGTTTTTATACATTAATAATTTACTATGGAAGCAGCATTTATCAGTCTGATTAAAGAAAAAAGAAATGGTCATTATGGGCCTCAAATTTGTGAATTTGACTGGCTTTAGCTGATAGATGGATATTATCTATTCCTATTGTTTCAGAAACACATATTCATTGCATATTTATTGTATATATCATAGTTTTAAGAAAATTAATTGAACTATGTTTTACTTAAGGGGCCATATGGCAGTGTGGTTAAGAGAGATCTAGATTTGGAGTCAAACACCTGTAGCTCAAGACTGCCTGGTTTAGAAGCCTGGCTTCCTCGTTTACTAGCTATGTAACCTATAGACCTAAGTCTCTGTAAAATGAGAAAACAATAGTTCCCATCTTGTAAGGATTTGATGATCATGATCATTAAATAAGTTAATACATACAGATCAAATTGGTGTTTGAAACAAAGATTCATTAAATGTTACCTATTAGTAATCAACTTTTGAGTCAGTCAACTACTGTGTTCAAGTTTTTGTTTCCTGATTCATGGTGGGACTAATAATACTTAACCTCATTAAATTCTAGTGGCAGCATAATGCGTTGATGCTGATAAAGTTCTTGGAACACATAACTGACCATCGAGATATGCTAGCTCTTATTATTATTATTACTACTCATTTTGCTTCCTTACGCTGAGAGACTAAGTATGTAAAAATTGCTATTCTTTTCATTTATGCTCTTTTAGACACACTAATGAGGCATTTCTTTTTAGTGAACATCAGTTTTAGTCAACAACATCCGGTAGGATAGAACCACTAGATAAAAGGGATAAAGAGGGAAGATTTCTTCTTTTTTATTTTTGTGTTGAGACAGGAAAAACTGGAGTTTTTATGACAACCTGTTGTTTCATTTTCTCTCCTTTAAGATCTTCGTTTGTTTTGTTACTGTGTTTTCTCCTCTGCCATTGATAGGTCTAGTGTAGAAGAAACTTTGTCTTCTGGATTTCTTAGTCTCTTCTACCTGTGTCTGGGTCTTTCTACAGTCATTCTAATTTTAATGAAATCTGTTGGCTTGCAATTCATTTTCTTTACACTTAGGATTCTGTAAAGACTCAACCTCCAAATAAAATAGTTGTGAAGCCACTGTCAAATCTGAGAACTGGAGTTTGGAAGTTTTGAACTCTAAAGTATATTTCATTATAATGCATGTGCATGTTGGAGGAAGGGATACTTCCTGAAACATCTTAATCACTTCTCTCTTTTACATTTAGGTATATTTGTACTGCACACACAAGGAACTCATTTGCCAGGGATTGTGTTTAGGTGGTGAGAGGATGGGCTGTGGCAATAATTAGAAGAGCAAAACCATAAGAAGGAAGGGAAGGAAGGAAGGAAGGAAGGAAGGAAGGAAGGAAGGAAGGAAGGAAGGAAGGAAGGAAGGAAAGGTGGGTTAGTATCCTATATGTGGAACTTCATACTGGAGGGTCCACATGTGACTCCAGGGAAAAACCTACCTTGATTCCTAGCGACCAAGGCTTTCCTCCGATAAATGAGTAACTGTAATGAGTAACAAACTGGAAGTCCACTGCCTTCAATAAAACATGATGAATGAACCTGGCTGAGCAGCCCTGAGGTAGCCGTTACCAGAGAATGTAGATAACAGCCATGAAATGGTATGAAGTCACAGGGAGCCAAGAAGGTGATCAGATGTCCTAGGAGAAGCAGACCAGTGCACCTGGTGACAGCACTGGGCTGGGGTGGGGTGGGGTTGTGTATCAAAACCACATACCCTTAGAAACGTTATAGAACTCTGTACTCCTCGGCAATGTGAAATCAATTCAAATTCCCTTGTGAGTATAAAGAAAAATACTCAGACTTCAAAATCGTTGATTTCTTCCAAAATATCCATTTAAAGGTTGACTTCTTAAGTTTCTAAAAAAACCTGCCACTGTGTTGTGGGAATAAGAAAGATGGTAGGTAAAGAATAGACAAAGGGGCTGGGTGTGGTGGCTCACTCCTGTGATCTCAGCACTTTGGGAGGCCGAGGCAGGTGGATCACAAGGTCAGGAGATAGAGACCAGCCTGGCCAACATGGTGAAACCCCGTCTCTACTAAAAATACAAAAATTAGCCAGATGTGGTGGCGGGTGCCTGTAATCCCAGCTACTCAGGAGGCTGAGGGAGGAGAATCGCTTGAAACTGGAAAGCGGAGGTTACAGTGAGCCAAGATTGCACCACTGCACTCCAGCCTGGGTGACAAGGGCAAAACTTCTCAAAACAAAACAAAAAAATAATAGACAAAGGTCCAGAAATAGAGGCGTTACTGTCCTGTGAGGCCGGCCTCATCTAAATAAGTAGAGGCTGGAATTTGCTACCCATGAGCCTTCCTTTTCCATTGATAATGCTTCCCCACTGATAATATTTCAAAGCCAGAAGGCTCCAGAAAATCATTGGTCAAAAGAGATGTTTAGCTGAATGTTAGCTGAATGGGACAGAACACATGGGCTGATGCAGCCGGGGACTGAAGCTGTTTGTTATTTTTTCTTGGGCAACTGACAATGATAATTTGGAAGACTGGGAAAGTTAGCAGCTTGGTGCTGAATCTTAAATGACCATCAAAGAAACTTTTGCTTTCGTAAATCTATGAAATTTTGAAATTTGAACCTAAGACTTAAATTCTTCATTTTTCTTCTTCCACTCTCTGCTTTAAGAAGGTGCTTTTTTTTTTTTTTTTTTTTTCTGTCAACAAGAATTAACCAATCACTTTACTTTTCACTTCTGGGGACGGGGTGAGTTGACTGAACATTCTTGCCTATTGCCTATTCATTCCCCAAAGCTAAAGTGGTTTTTTAAAAGTCATGCTCATCACCCCTTCCTCTGGCCCTAATGCTTAACACCTGTCAGTGTGTGGTTTGGCCTCTCCATCCTTATCTGTCACCACTTTCCCTCATTCATGTACTCCAACTGCACAGGCCTGAGTTTTGTTCCTCAATTGTCCCAAGCCCTTGCCCCTTAGGATCTTTGTTCTGGCTTTTTCCTCTGCTTGAACTGCTCTTCCCCAGCTCAGCATGTTGCTACCTCTTCCTCAAACTTCAGATCTCTGCTTAGATGACATCTCTGATATTCTTTCCTTGACAAATCTTTGAAAGCAACCCCTCTCAATACTTCCCCTTCCCTCCTGTATTACCTGCTATTATCTCTATCTCCTGTCATCTCTATCTATATCTATCTATATCTATAGCTAATATCTATGTCTGTATCTCTAGCTCTATATCTTTCTATGTATGTTACATATTTGCTGTATCCATACCTCACTAAAATGTAAGTTCTATTATAGCAGCCCCCCTATCTATGACATTGTGCTTCACATCTAAGATAATTTCTGGCATAAGATGTGTGGAGTGAATGAATGCATTCCAGCTTTTATACTGTCCCTGTAAAATTCCAGTAATGGGGGAAACAGCACAGGACTGCTGGTAAGATAACTATCTGTAAAAGATGTGATAAACTCTGTTTGAGAACATTGTTTACCTGAGAAAAGGGGGAGAAAATAGCAGTAATTATAATTATAGTGGTAGCTAATTACTAGCTGGGCACCGTAGTTACCTTTACATATATTTGCTCACTTATCAGTATTAACTCAAGGAATAAAATGCACTCTGCAGGCGGCAATCATGGCTGCTCAGCAAAAGGCAGCTTTCCCTTGGATGGACTCTGATGGGGTAGGTCACATGCAGTCTGCACAACTGCATTCTACGTACCTTCTACATTCCACATGACAGGGAATGCTTCCAGCATGATTAACATTTTCTCTTCCTGAATAGAGAGAAAAGAATACTATTGCCTGTAAATATAAAAAGCACCAATGCCTCACAATAGACTTGTTTTGAAGGCAACCAAGACAAAGCTCTTTTTGTTTGTTTGTTTGTTTGCTTTGATCTCTCTTCAAACTTTTTATTTTCTTTGTAATAGGTCAGTTTGGCTCCTCAGTGGCCTCATACTTCCTCTTCTTGAGATGGATGTATGGAGTCAACATGGTTCTCTTTATCCTGACATTTAGCCTCATCATGTTGCCAGAGGTGAGATCTGACTTCTAGTTTACAAAACATGCTGAAAAATGTTTCTCCCAGAAAAGTATTTGTCTCTTCTTTAAGGGTGGAATAATTAATTGGCTATTTTCACATCTTGGAGTCATAGGATTTGTAATGAGATTAACCTTCAAAATGGTGCCTATGGGCCAAAGGTCCCAATCCTTGCACTAAAGGGTGTGTGAGCCTCTTGAAATTATATAACTTATGTATAATTTCCCATGTATGTTTAAAAGTGCATTTTTATGTGGAAAGTTTCATGGCTTCTTTCAGTTTCCCAAGGGGGTCCCTGTTCCTAAATGTTAAAAATTATTGTTCAAGAGGGAGACTTGGACACCCTGTGAGTTGTATTTATTTATTTTGCCAAGTTAGCTTTGAAAGAAATGCTTCTTTAATGCAACGCCAAGCCTCCAGACTTTCTATACTGAAGAAGCACAAAATGAACATTTACCCCCTAAGATACAAAGTAAGATAATGCCCACACCACACACACACACACACACACACACAGACACACACACACACACACACAAATAGTGGGATGGGATGAGAGTGGGAGTGGGGTCTTTTAGGTCCAAAGTCAGAAACTAAAACAGACAGAGGTTCCAAATCAAAGAAGACAAAGCCCTGAACTGATGTGGGGAAAGGGTCAGCTGAGGCCAAAAAGCTAGACTGAGGTCAGAGCCTTCACCTATATGAAGTTAAATGATTCTGACACCTTTGAATGCTTACCTTACAGAAGTTGGGCTAGGTTTTATTTAACCTACAAAGGACCTTTTAGGACCAGTATTTCAAAGCCAATGTGGTTCATACAGCATTGACAGTGGCCAACATTTGGTGTTCTGGGTGACTTTTTATCTTGATAACTTCAAATCAGTGCCACTTTCTATACTAAGCCTCCCATTAACATCATAATAATAATGCTTTACATTCATAAAGAGATGTGAGCCTTTAATAGTACAAAGCTCTTTCACTTCTTTTACTTACTGTGCCTCACAACAAATTTATGATGTAGAAGGTGGAAAATGTTTTCTTCAACCAGGTAAAACATGTAAACGGAGTCGCATAATGTTGATGTGACTTAGCTAACATCTTGGAGTAAATTTTTTTATTAAGCTGATCTAGGACTAGAACCCATGATTCAATCCCTTTCTCCAAGATTTTGCACTTTAATCCACTAGTTTTATAATCCTTGAGAGAATTCCAGGGCTTCTAAAGTTGTCTGGCTCATAGAAGACAGTGACCAAAGATCAGAGGTTCTTTATAGTTTATTTCCCAAGTGCACACTTTCAGATAATGCAGCTGAATGTGTGTATTTTATCTATTTCAAATTAACCCCAGCTTTTTTTTTTTTTCCTTACCTCTCTAAGGAAATCTGAAACTCCTCCATTCCATCACTGGCTACTATGACATTACTTAGTGTCAGATGCAGATATAAACGGAGTTTTATCAGCAGCATTTACTCTTTCCCCCCACACCATGCTGCCTCCATGTGGAGAAAATAAAAGGCTGTTGCTGATTTATTTAAATGACATGAAATTACAGATTATCTGCTATGTAGTGGATGGAGTGCCTATATGTTAGGTTGGATGTATTCTGAGAGCTAGGAAGCATGCTGGCTTTGGATACCCTTTTGTAGGTTGTATTAGACCCTGAGGGGCATCCTGTTTTCTGGGCAATGATTACCAACTCCAGCAAAAGAACAAGAGAATGGACACCCTGCATGCTGACTTTGCAGAACCACCAGAGGCCAGGGCAGTCATCTCCCAGCAGCAAGCCTGTATTTTTCAGCTGCCTCTACCCTACAGGCTCACTCAGTATTCCTCCAAGGCACATGCCCTTTTGCCCCAAGGTCCTGTGTCCCTGGGCAAGCCTTAGACCTTAATCTCCTTTGTCCTCTGTGCCCCCTAACTTTGGGGTGAGACAGCATGTGTGGAACCCACCTTCTATTCTCTTCGGACCAGGAAGCCAGATGGGCCAAAGGCCTACTTTGGGAGGTTGTGTAGCTTGTGCACAGGGAGTGAGCAGAGATTGATGTCCAGCCCTTTGCTCAGTCAAGCTCTGCACCTGGGCTTCAAGCCACATTCATCTTCTGTTCCCAGCTTTAGGAGGGAAGTTTCCATCTCACAGAAGAAGCAACATCTGCTTGGTAAGCTATGGGGCTAGAAAGGTGCTCTTTCCAGTTCTCACCAAGGCACCTTCCTGTGACCCTATCTATTCTTGTCCTCTCACTGACCCACTCTTCCCAGTACTATTCTCCCTACTGTGCTTCTCTTCCAATCAGGTAGCATGAATTTGAGGCAGCAGCCCTGAATTAGTGATGAAGCAGACACCACAATCAGGGTGCAAGTGTTCTCACTTTGCAGGCACCCACAAATTACATGATTGGTTTTCCTTGAGTTCTCTCTCTTGACGTGAAGGACAGAATCTTCCTCCACCCCCACTCCTAAGGGGTATCCTCATATGAAGGTGTGGGTAAGATGGTTTTGTTGAGTCCTTTGTGACTCGAAAGGCTACCTCTCTCCTTTCTAGTCTTCTAAATCAGAACAGTTTGGTGGTAGTGGTGGCAGCGGGATCCTCAGAAAGCCCTCTGGGGAATGTGATTGACCTGACAGCTGGTGGTCCCCTGAACTCGGAATGCAGGGTCCTTTGCACTCCCTTTGTTCTTACCTCTGGATTTAGTAGTTGATTCCCAGAAAATGGGACCCCACATGGAGACCCAAAGAGTCCCCAGGAAAATGTTTCAGAAGGGCTTTTAAGCAAAACCATTTGTGATCACATGTGTGGCTCAGACTTTGTTTCTAATTGTTCACTGCTTTATTTGCTTCTCCATACAGTACCTCTGGGGTTTGCCGTATGGCAGTTTACCTAGGAAAACAGTTCCCAGGGCTGAAGAGGCATCGGCAGCAAACTTTGGTGTGTTGTACGACTTCAATGTAAGTGTCTCCACACAACTGTATTGGTGGGAGGATGGATTTCTACATTTCTACTTAGTTTATTTTACTCTGAAACCCACGGCCTCCTCTCCTGGGTCAGGCTGAATGTCTTAATAAAGATGTCCCTGCTCCCTTTAAAAAGAAAGAAGGAAGGAAGGAAGGAAAGGAAGGAAGGAAGGAAGGAAGGAAGGAAGAAAGAAAAGAAAGAAGAAGAAAGAAAGGAAAGGAAAAAGAAAGAAAGAAAGAAAAAGAAAGAAAGAGAAAGGAAGGAAGGAAGGAAAGAAAAGGAAAGAAAGAAAGGAAGGAAGGAAGGAAGGAAAGAAAGAAAGAAAGAAGTCTCTTTATATAAATGTGACTATGATTCAGGACAATGGTAATATATATGGGAATATAGACTACTGAATAAAGGTGAGCTCAGAGTTCAAAGACTTGAAGCAAATATTCTTATCGCTGGCTTTGGAAAAGAATAAAGGAAGAGTTTGTAAATGTGCTTTTTGGAAAATCTTGCTGGATTCCTAGGGAATTAAAACTTTTACGCTTCCTATTAACCTCTTCCTAAACAAGCCTCCTATTTAGTATAACTCATTAGTTAATACTAAATAAAGCTAAATATTGAAAACTAAGAAATACTAAATTCTAACTTCTAAATAATACTAAAATTAGTATTATTCCATTGTAGTATTAAAATGAGCATTACTCTTTGAGCTCCCCTACCTAGAGATTATTACTATGGAAAGGAGTTCTGTGGAAGAACTGGGTACTTTCCCATTTTCATGGGGACTCTTTGGGTCTCCATGTGGGCTCCCATTTTCTGGGAATTGACTACTAAATCCAGAGGTAAGAGCAAAGGGAGTGCAAAGGACCTTGCATTCCGAGTTCATTCTGCGGAAGAACTCCTTTCCATAGAAAAACCATTTTGGACTATATGTATGAGTCAAGTCTTTGACAACAATGTAATTCCACATATTCTTCTTTTAGTAGTGACTAGATTAGAAATGTTTGGAAGCATATGGGTGGGAAAGTACCCAGGTAGAAATTGAGGAATTGATAATTCAAGTAATTTTTGGAGGCTAGACAATGAGAATAAAATTTTATACAGATTGCAGAATGAAGGAGGGAAAAAACAGACTTCCTGTTTATAGTGTTAATATGTATATCTTACAAACATTTTGATTTCTACTTTTAGCCTCCTTAAATTGTGAGTTTCCCAAAGAATGAATCAGGTCTGCTACATCTTTTCAGCCCGTAATCTAGTCCTCATCCAGTAGAGGCTAAATGAGTCTCGTTGACTGACAATCCTGAGTGAGGGGGATGATTTGTAGAGCCTTGAAGTAAGAACCACAGGACCAGTTTATGTGAGGAGTACCAGAACATGCAAACCTTAAGAAAGCTTTCCCATCTCTGAGTGAACAAAGCAAGCTATCAAATTAGCATAAGACACAATGAGAGCGACAAATATGTGGCATTTGTAATCTTCAGTCACCCCTGTCAGTTGGACTTTCCATTTCAATTCAGCATTTTTTAAACTGAATTATAAACATACATAGGTTTTACAAAGATGAATGTGACATGATTCTTGACCTCAGGGTACTCATGATATTAGAAGGAAGACACGTAGGCAACCAGTATACAAGATGCTGTCCATAAAGTTAGCAAAATTTTAAAAAAGGAAAAAAGATTCTGGGGAACCCTGAGTAAGTGGTTCTTATTTATTCTTAGGTGGGTCTGGGTTTTACAGAAGAGATGGCCCCTGAGTTGGATTTTACCTCTTCCCTTTTATTTCTCTTTTCTATCACTCCTAATTTCTTCCATCTCTTCCTCCTCCCCTCCCTTTATTCCTCCCTTTATTTATCCCTCTCACTTTCAAATTGCAAACAATACATTACTATGTCACCTTACCACTGTTTTCATTTCTCATTCTCTTCCTCTGATTAGCAAAATGACCAACTTCCGATCTGCTTAATAAGAACAAGGACTGCGATCACTGACTTTTTCTGCTTTTTATGGCATACCAGAGAAAGGAAGGACTAAAAATATGAACAAAAAGTCTTTGTATTTTTATGTATAGATTTCTGAAGTTTAAATACTTCTGAATTTCCCAATGAACTGAAATGGAAAATTTGGAGCAAAAAAGTCCATTTGGGGTTTGAAAGCTAGTGACTCAGTTGAGGAAGACAAACAGAAAAATTGCTGTAAGAGAGTTACTAATGAGTAGACAAGAGGGTCTGAGAGGCAAATTCAGAGGGAAGTAGAGGGAAAGAGTTTGGATGATGAGTGTGCTCCCCAAGATTGTATCACTGCCCTTGACAGCTCTCTTATGTCCAGTTTGGTGAAATACAGTTTATAGGTCGGCAGAGGATACAGAAACCAGAGTGTTCTATGATATTTATTTCTAGGCCTGCCTGAAACAATCCTAAGGCAATGAGAGGATATTTAAAGGTCAAGAAAATAACAGAAAGCCATTACACTGATTTTATTCACTTACAGGCTTACTGCATGCTGGTATCAGTCATTAATTTGGCATGCATCATTGCTGGGGTTAGTAGTGATTTTAATAGCTCTATTTCTCCAATGTCTGCATCATGCAGTGAACTGTGATTGGTAAGTAAGGTCCCTCACTTCACAACCCTCTTCATGGTGGGTATTTATATCTGAGACTAAGCTCAAGAGTGTTCTTATATGTGAAATGGAGAAAATAACAGTATCCACCACAAAGAGCATTAAATGCGATAATGCATGAAGCAGCAGATAGCTCAGAGTATGTGGCACACAGTACAGGCTGAGTATTCCTTATCCAAAATGCTTGAGACCAGAAGTGTCTTATATTTCAATTTTTTTCAGATTTTGGAATATTTCCATATACATAATGAGATACCTTGAAAATGATACTCAAGTCTAAACACAACATTCATTTAGTTTCATATACACCATGTACACATAGCCTGAAAGTAATTTTATCCAATATTTTAAGTAGCTTTTTTTTTTTTTTTTTTTTTTTTTTTTTTTTTTGAGACGGAGTCTCGCTCTGCCGCCCAGGCTGGAGTGCAGTGGCCGGATCTCAGCTCACTGCAAGCTCCGCCTTCCGGGTTCACGCCATTCTCCTGCCTCAGCCTCCCGAGTAGCTGGGACTACAGGCGCCCACAACCGCGCCCGGCTAATTTTTTTGTATTTTTAGTAGAGACGGGGTTTCACCGTGGTCTCGATCTCCTGACCTTGTGATCCGCCCGCCTCGGCCTCCCAAAGTGCTGGGATTACAGGCGTGAGCCACCGCGCCCGGCTCTAGAGGGCAACTTATTTCCTAGACGAAGAAAGGTATGTTTGGGCTGGGCCTGCCCAGTTAATTCGTTCCCAGTTTATCAAGAGAAATCACTACACCTCTCCTGGGGTGGAGTGAGTCTAGGGACAGAGAAAGGCTGAGGCATATTGCACTGAGTGAAGCTCCGTGCCTCTGAAGGAAATGCTGAGAGAAAGGAAGGGGCATTCATTACCCCTATCACAACTGGCTGTGGTTGAGAGCTCAACGAAGGCTTTACAGGTATCTTAAACCAGTTTTAAAGAAAGGGCGGGAATAGAGCAGGCTCCAGAATGGGGCAGGCAATTGGGAAACGAATTCCAAGCAGAGAGATCAGCATGCACAAAGGCTTGGAGGCATGAGATGGTGCTATGCTGTCAACACCCAAGAGTGATTCAGCAAAGTTCGTATTTAGGGAGAGAGGAGAGTGGCAAGAAGTGAGCCTGTCATACTAAAAAAAATAAATTCAAAAAAGGGCCTAACCAGGGAGAACAATTTCATTATGCTCAAGTCAGACTTTATCCTACAGGCAGTGGAGCACACCTGAGATAGGGGGAAGGAGCAGGTTTGGGAAACTTTCTTGAATGTGCTATGTTCAGGCTTCCTGTGAGACATGCAAGTGGAGTGAGATGTGTAATGGCATTGGACATAGGGTCTAGAATTTCCACTGTTAGTATCAGGCATGGGCCATGGCCCAAAAGGCAAATGGAACTACTTTCTTTAGAAGCCAGAAGAGTTAAAAATGCAGTGTAGCATAATGACAAAAACTAGACATGAGATTCCAACAAACCTGGGTTTGAATCCTGCCACATGTGACCTGTGAAATATTAGACAATCATCCTGAACCTTGTAGTTGCCATGTATAAAATACCATTTATACAAGCCTAGCTACCAGGCTTGTATAAAAAATACATGAGATTATGTGTGTAAAGTATTAGCACATCTCGGCTGGGTGCAGCAGCTCACACCTGTAATCCCAGTACTTTGGGAGGCCAAGGCAGGCAGATTACAAGGTCAGGAGATCGAGACCATCCTGGCTAACATGGTGAAACCCCGTCCTACTAAAAATACAAAAAATTAGCCAGACATGGTGGTGGGTGCCTGTAGTCCCAGCTACTCGGGAGGCTGAGGCAGGAGATTGTGTGAACCCAGGCGGCGGAGCTTGCAGTGAGCCGAGATCACGCCACTGCACTCCAGCCTGGGTGACAGAGCAAGACTCTGTCTCAAAAAAAAAAAAAAAAAAAAAAAAAAAAGAAATATCAGCATATCAGCACGTCTCCGGTACATAGCAGATGCTTCTTTAAATGCCTCTTCAGGATACTTAGCTCATGAAAATTCCCATTTGTTGGAGGGACAAGGAAACAGAAGGAAGGAACTTGTATCCACAGCAAGAAAGTGGAAGTGGGGCAGCAGCCATGTCCCCTGTCTAGGCAGGAGGCAGGGGGACGAGGGTACCAATACAAGGATGGAAGGATGGACACCAAAAGGAACTGCCTCCTTCACAGCTGCTTGAGGGGCAGAGATCACTGTCTACTGTCCTTAACACAACTTGATTCCCTCTGCTGAAAATTAGATCTGCCTAGGTTCGGCTCAGCTTCCTCTTTGTAATCTACACTATCCCCGTTAAGAACCATAGAACACCGGCCGGGCGCGGTGGCTCACGCCTGTAATCCCAGCACTTTGGGAGGCCGAGAAGGGCGGATCACAAGGTCAGGAGATCGAGACCATCCTGGCTAACACGGTGAAACCCCGTCTCTACTAAAAATAAAAAATAAAAAATAAATAAATAAATAAATAAATAAATTAGCCGGGCGTGCTGGCGGACGCCTGTAGTCCCAGCTACTCGGGAGGCTGAGGCAGGAGAATGGCGTGAACCCGGGAGGCGGAGCTTGCCGTGAGCCGAGATCGCGCCACTGCACTCCAGCCTGGGCGACAGAGCGAGACTCCGTCTCAAAAAAAAAAAAAAAAAAAAAAAGAACCTTAGAACGCCTGTTTCATGTCTATGAATCTGGGTTGGAGAAAAACGAAAAGAAAAAACTCAGAGATGAGCACAGTATTAGGCAGAAGCCTAATGGGTCTGCCTGGAGAGGAGGAGGAGTGTGGCCATGCACTGCTCTCAGCATACAGCCCATGAGGGCAGGGATGGCTGCTGTTCTTGTGAGATCAGTTGAGGTTTGTTCTGGGTGTAATTAGCCTTTTCACTCCTTGTTTCTCTCATATGTTGTGTCCTACTCTATGAAATGTTGAGTGCCAGTCCTTGTCTTTCATCCACACTTGAAACCTTCGTTCATGCTAAGGTGTAAATAATCAGCAACAACTCAGAGAAAAGTAGAAATACACCCAGACTTGAATCTTGCAGTGTTACCTCCCCTCACATACCCTCAGCAGATATGCTTCAAAAATTATACCTTCTTTTCCTACCAGTTTTACCTTATACAGTCTTTCAAAATAATGGTATGACAGCTATTACAAATTAACAAGAGCTACTAAGAATGAAGAAATTCACTGATCATCCTGCGGATAGAGTGTTATCTTTCATGGTGAACATTTATTTGTAATCATGAGATACACCAAAGGGATGCAGTTCTAATATAATTTCAGACAACAGATAATTATGAAGGAGATGTTTTGCATGCAGAGCCTTTTGGGGGCCTCTGTAATCCTGTCTTCTAATCCATCTATGTATATTGGGCAAATAGTAAGTTCTCAATAAGTGTTAGTTAGGAAAGTAAATGTGTGAATCGAGCCCTGGTAACCATAATAAAAACAGTCTTTCTTGTGGAAATGTGTCGGTGATTATGGACTGGACCAGCTGCAGCATTCAAACAGAAATTAGAGTCTTAATAGACAACACACGAGCATGGCACCCCAGAGTTGGACAGAAATTTTCTGTGCTCACTGGGAACTTGGCGCTGACTCTGGTTTCTCTGTCACAGATTTTGGGGTGGGAGAGTGCTCCCATGGGGAAAGCAGCATGTGCTGACATCAAAATTGAATAGAAACTTGGCTGGGCTAGGAGTCATTGCTATTTTAGTCACTTCCAGATGTCTGCTGCTGTAGTTTCAAGGGACAGGGAAAGATGAGTGGAGTGTGCCATGCCACTGGGTAGAAGATGGGGAGCATTCTCCTTCTAAGCCTTTCAAGTTGTATTTAAAGCCATCCCTCAACATGCTACAAAGATGGATTGGATAAAGCCTTTAAAAACTGTGCTCTTCTGTTCACAATAGCAAAGACTTGGAACCAACCCAAATGTCCATCAGTGATAGACTGAATAAAGAAAATATGGCACATATACACCATGGAATACTATGTAGCCATAAAAATGAATGGGTTCATGTCCTTTGCAGGAACATGGATGACGCTGGAAGCCATCATTCTCAGCAAACTAACATAAGAGCAGAAAACCAAATGCTGCATGCTCTCACTCATAAGTGGGAGTTGAACAATGAGAACACTTGGACACAGGGAGGGGAACATCACACACTGGGGCCTGTCAGGGGGTTGGTTGCTAGGGGAGGGATAGCATTAGAAGAAATACATAATGTAGATGATGGGTTGATGGGTGCAGCAAACCACCATGACACGTGTATACCTATGTAACAAACTTGCACATTCTGCACATGTATCCCAGAACTTAAAGTGTAATAGAAAATTAGTTAATTAATTAAAAATAAATAAACAAAAACTGTGCTTTTTAACAATATTCATTTATAGATTTGACTTCATATATATCAAATAGGCAAACTGCAGAAACCTTTGCAAACTAATCATGACTCTGCCTGCCCCCAGTCAGAAAAACAAAACCAAACCAGAACCATTCTCGGGCTTTGGTTATGATCTAATATTTATGAAGTGCCAGCCATTGAACATATGTTGAATGGTACATATGCCAGATGAGCTGGCTGCCCCTAGTAGCTATTGTGCTAACCTAACAAGCTCACCAGATGCTTGTTCTATATCTACTTTCTCCTTTTATGATATTTTCAGTGTGTCTTTTAATCCCAATATTGTCATTATGAATTAGATAAAAGATATCAGGTGGGGGTGACCCCCTCTGAAATATTCTCAAAAGGGATGCCTGGGGTTCTTTCCAAGAGGCCCTGGCACCACCAGGGACCAGTCTAGGGGTGTAGATCAAAGTCCGTAATAGGTTCATAGAGTTTCTTGTTTCTTTCACCAAAAAGGTATGGCACTAGCATGATATAACTTTTGCTAGATAAAGAAAGCACAGGAGAAGCAGTATAGTACAGTGGTTAAGCATATAGGATTTGGATTAGACTCAGTTCAAGTTCAGACACTGTCACTCATTAGTTATGTGAACTTGGACAAATTACTTAACCTCTCTAAGGCTCAGTTTCTTCATCTGTAAAATAGGTATAGTGATAGTAGCTATTGAACTTTTGTGTGTGCAGGAGAGGGGAAAATTATGTAAATAATAATTCCTCCCTTGTCCAACAAGATTGTGAGCTAACCAGAAATATAACAAAGGGTAAGACCAGTGGAGGTCAACATGCCCCCTTTATTATTGTCGAAGCTGACATAAAAGAATGTAGTGTCTTTATGGACAAGTGAACTTCACAGCCAGACCTCTCTGCCACGACAGGCCTCTCCTTGGAGGGGCAGAGCACAGCATGTGCCCTCTCAAGAGGAGGAAGAGGTGTCCGCATTTCTCCATCCACGCTCTACTGTCAAATCAGTCGCTTTTCCCCCAGGCTAGAGTGAGGCAGGGGAGGGTGGCCGGGAGTGTTAGGTTAATGGGTCTTCACATGGAAGAAAACATCAAGAGTGGAGGATACGATCATCCTAGTAGCAGCAACTTCAGAGTGTTCCCCTGAGGACTCTGTAAGATAAAACAAGGTGTTTGGCAAGTGCTAAATGTTCACGAAATGTATACGGTGATGTTACGTATCACAGCAACCATTGTCACTGAGTGTCACGTTTGTGGTTTGTGGCAAAGAGATAGGGCAATGAAAAACAGAGACATTTGGAAATTGTTGTGTTGTCCCACGAGGGTTAAATAAACAGGTCAGGATATAATCTTTAAACCAAACAAGAGACTAAGTGTTTATACTTAGCACGTTCTGTTATTGTCACCCTGGGACAGAAGAACCAGCATAAAGGTTAAGACACAATAGAAGGAGATTGGATTTAACACAAGTGGGAAGAAGCAGAGATCTTAACTAGATAAATGTGAAACAAGAAGATGTCATGTACCTGGGAGCTGGGAAATCCTCCCAAGCATATTCTCCTGGGATGAAGATTTCTGGGTCTTGGGCAGTTGGTCAATCCATGTCTTACCTTAGACGTGAGATTAGCTCACCCACTCCCTCTGCTTGAGGTTTCTACTGGTTGTTTATCCCTAAATGTTCTTTTGGGTTGCAATCCTAGTCAGGGTTCTCCAGAGAAATATAACCAGTAGAAGATATGTATACACACAGACACACACATATATAAAATTTATTGTATAAATCTAGTATTTATACAATAAATTTATTTGGATTTATCATTATTACTTAAATTGATTATATAAATCTTTATATATATATATATATATATAAATTTGTTGGGTTTTTGTTTTTTTGAGACAGGGTCTCACTTTGTCACTTTGTCACCTAGGCTTTAGTGCAGTGGTGTGATCTCGGGTCACTGCAACCTGCACCTCCTGGGTTCAAACAATTCTTCTGCCTCAGCCTCCTGAGAACTGGGATTACAGGCATGTGCCACCATACCTAGCAAATTTTTGTATTTTTAGTAGAGCCAGGGTTTCGCCATGTTGGCCAGGCTGGTCCTGAACTCCTGACCTCAAGTGATCTGCCTGCCTTGGCCTCCCAAAGTGCAGGAATTACAGGTGTGAGCCACCGTGTCTGGCAGATATATGTAATTTATAAGTTAATGTAAATAATAGATTTATTACAGATATAAGAGATTCATTTTGAGGAAATGACTCACACAATCATGGAGGCTGAGAAATCTGCTAACCTGCCATGTGCAAGCTGGAGACCCAGAGAAACCAGTGCTGTAATTCAGTCTGAATCTGAAGGCCTGAGAACCAGAGGAGCCAATGGTCTGAATCCCACTCTGAGGGCAGGAGGAGATGAGATGAGATGTCCCAGCTCAAGCAGTGAGTGAGGCAGGAGAAAAAGGAGCAAATCGCTCCTTCCTCCTTTTGTTCTTCGTCTTTTTGTCCTCAGTGGATAAAATGATGTCCAACCATGTTGGGGAGGGCAATCTACTTTACTGAGTCCACCTATTTAACTGCTCATCATATCCAGGTACACCCTCCCAGGCAAACCCAGAAAGAGTGTTTAATATGGACACCCCATGGCCCACTCAAGTTGACACATACAATTAAACATCACAAGTTGGCTTTATTTTTTCTTGAACTGAAAAATGCAGATACAGGCCTGCGTGGCCCAGGGAAGCCCAGACCTTTGGTGTTTACTTATGATTCATTCCATGCAGTCCCAAGTTAAGCCCCCAAGTTCCTCTGAGATTATTTGGAGATTTTATTTTGTTCTAGTTCTTATAGAGTATAGTATTTAAGAAAATGTGCCCCATATTTTGAAAGCAATAGTTTTTTCAGGTCTCTGTTGGCCTCCAATTTGAGTTAGCCATGATCTTTGTTAAAGGCAATTTTCTAAATTACTTCTCTTAATTCTTCCTCTAGGAATTAGCATCCATGACATTTCTTCTTTCTTTTCCATACCTCCACTCTCCCTGACTTCACTTCCCTTCTTTGGCTGTGAGTGTCAAAGTCCCTGGGTTGGTATAAATGATGTTAAAGACAACCAACTGGGTTTTCTAAGATTCAGGGTTGATTCACCTGATCTCAAGAGGAAGCCACATATTGAAAAGTGATTATCTTCTCATTTCACAAAGCATAGTTATTGTCACAGAGAAGTAAGAGGGGCACTGGGGACTGGATAGCTGTAGTGATACAGTAACAATGCTTCAATGCTGAGAGTGAAAAACAGTGAATGTGAGGAAGGAAAAAGGTGCATATTATAAAGGAAGCAGCATCAGAATATGCCAATGTTCTGAGGATAAAGAGGGAGTTATTCAGGTGACTTTGGGAGAGGATGATTTCAACCCTGGCAGGTAATTTTTAGGAACGAGAATCTAATGCACAAGTAAACATGCTTGTTATAAGGGAATGCTGTGATAGTCTTGATGAACGGGAAGTGTGCAGATGAGTTCTAATGTCATCTCACCTGCTCTTTGATTTTTGTGAAGTGAGAGCTGAGACACAACCTCTGTGGTTTAAGAAGAACTGATCTAATTATGGTCAGGTGATTGGAAATGGAAATCTGCCACCTCACTTTGAGGAAGCATTTTTCAGATCCCCATCCCCCAGTATTAAGCAAGCTCTTAAAATTGTAAATCTAATGATACCATTAAGTGTGTTTTGATGTTTAAATCAAAGGGCATTTCACGGTAATGGCTCCACAGCTGAGCAAGCTTATATTTGCTTAAAAATTTTATCTATTTAGAAGTCACTGGTTTTCAAATAAACCAAAAAGCTGCCAGTCAACATGGCAGCTGAAACATTCACTTCATGGAGCAAAACAATAGGGCTCATGTCAGAGCTGTGACCCAAGTTTGAAAATTAACGTCATTTTGTTATTTCTCTTAAGAGTTGATCTTTTCCTTTGAGTTGCTCTTCACGACATCTGCTAAGTGGCTTTGTTGTTGGATTTCAGGGTTTGGCACAATATTCCGTTCTCTTTTATGGCTATTATGACAATAAACGAACAATTGGATGGATGAATTTCAGGTTGCCGCTCTCCTATTTTCTAGTGGGGATTATGTGCATTGGATACAGCTTTCTGGTTGTCCTCAAAGCGTAAGTTTGATTTGTCTTTTGGGAAGCAAATAATGATTTCTGGAATCAAATGGAGGGATTAATTTGGGGATTGGATATAATTTTGTTGCTATTTTATGTCTAAAGGAAACAGAGTCTGTAAGAGATGAAATGTAGTTTTAATACCAACACTAATGTTAGACTATTACATCTTCAAAAGAATTGAACATAAACACAGGCCTTTGAGTCATCTCATGGGGTCAGACTAATGCTTGCATGTCTATCTTGTGTTTAAACATATTTTTTAAATGTGCATTTTTGTACTTGAAGGTACGAATTAACGTTGCCAGCAAGACAGGGAAACAGCTGCTGGCCCCTCTTTTGCGTGCAGAGAGGTTTTAACTTGCAGAATCAGCTCAATAGGCAGAATCTATTGTTCTCTACTCATTTAAAAAAAAAAAAACCGGAATAATCACTCATCCAAAAAATTTTAGCTGTGTAAGACAGAAAAAATGAATGGTCCCCAATGAAACCGTCACAATCAACTGTATAATCATGGTTTGTCTTGGGAAAAGATGTATTGGAGTATGGGGAGGAATTTCACTGGAGAACTGATATTACTGCAGTTCATTTTTCCCCCTGCCTAAAATATATTTATAATACCCTACTTAAAGACTGCAGAAGCCTAGCAGAGTTATTTGGGTTTACATATAAGAAAAATGACCCTTTAGCCAATTTTTTTTTTGAACCAGTTTACGAGAAGAGTTTAAACATCTCAAGTAAGGTTGCCATTCTTTTATTTGACTATGCTCAAGGTGAATGAGTTTTCCCCTCATTGTAGGAGGCCCCTCTGCCTGAGGGTCTAAGAGGGAAAAAGTGCAGAGTCACTCTAAGCAGGAGCTCTCTGAAGCAGTCTGTGACACACTTTGTGTCCTAAACCTGCCTCACTTACAGGTTCCTCCAGAGAAAACTGCCATATTTCATTTTTAAGCTCTTTTGGGACTTAAAACCTTGTGGGAAATCCTATATGTAAGACATTTATCAACCTGTTCAAGTGTAATCAGAGACCTCAAATATAAGAGACTGTACATCAGATAAACTACTATCACATTCCAAAAATCAAAGATATTTTCTAGTCTTTTGACTATATTGCTCTGGTTGGGCTGAAGTCAGAGGTATCATTTACATTACTGAGGCCTCATGAGTATCATTTCTGTGTTGCTCCTTTAGTTTCTATAGTCAGTGGAGAAGAATATTTTCTCATGTCCGATTACTCAGCTTTTTTCGGTAACTGTGCAGGTTGTGTACCCCACAGTCATTCTGCCTAGGTTCAAATCCCAGCTCTACCTTGTATGTATTTATACAATCATTAGCAGATGGCTCAACTGCTCTGTTCTCCTGTTTCCCCTTGGTAATAGAGGTGTAATGGATGTGAGGACTAAATGAATTAATACAAAGCACTTAGAATATGCCTGGATGAGAAAATTATTAAACAAATGTTAACTATTTTATTAGGATTATAATTCATAGGCTTATTGAAGAGAAAAGGCCAGCATAGTAGGAGTTGAGGCCACATTATAGCTCCCCAAAACAGGGTAGTCATGTATGGTTATGCAGTTGTACATCAGTAGATTTGTATGTTTAATAAATTATTTTCTGGCAGATGAATTTAAAGTATCTAGAGCAGCACTATGCCAGGCAAGTCACTTATATAAGTTTAAAACTTCTAGTAGTCATATTAAATAAATAGATAGGTACATTTAATTTTAATAATAAATATATTTGATTTAACTCAATATATCCAAAGTATTACCATTTTAACAAGCAATATAAAATTATTGTTGAGATATTCTCTGCCTTTCAGAAGGTATCAAGTCTTTGAAATCTGGTGTGTATTTTATACCAGTCACATTTCAAATGTTCAGTAGCCAGATGTTGGTGGAACACTCTATTGGGCAGAGTGGCTCTAGAGGAAGTAGTGGCTTTTTTAAAGTTGCTCAAAGATGCCATTTGGGATAGCTGCAGGGCATGAAATCCATTTTCCCCCTCAAAGTCATTCATGTTCTGTCAACCAAACCAGTGTGGCCTTGAACCTTTCCTCTGGCATGGACCTTTGGTTGCTCCTTACCTGATTAGCAAGTAGTTTAAACTCATTGCCCAAACAGCAAGACAACTCGAAAACAATACATGACTCTCACCCCACCACCAGCCCATGGGACAATACTCAGTAGGAAAAGAATTGATGAGATATAAATCTTTGTACAGAATCACTAATCATCTCTTCCTACTCCTATCCCAGTCAAATATTCTCTTGGAATAAGTTTGAGTGGATTTATGACATACGTTACTCAAACGGAATAGAAGGGAACCTAAGTTCTAAAATCGACTAGGCTACATCAAGATTTTTTCATTGTGCTCATTCTGTTAGCTTCTGCATATTCATTCACAAAATGGGAGCAAATATCTATTTTTAGTTACTTAATAGCAAAATCATAAAATAAAAAGATAGAAATCCAAGAAAATAGTTTGAAGTTTTAAGATAAGATGACTAACTTTGTTGACCCAGGACTCTCCTGGTTTTAGAACTGAAAGTCTTGCGTTTGGGAACCTTTCAGTCCCCAACAAACAAAGATGGTTGATCACCTTAGTTTTAAGTCCTTCCCTTTTCTTCTTCCTCCCTTCATTCATTTCTTTTATCCTTCTTTTTTTCCTTTTCTTTCCAGGTCAGTGTACATTTTCAACCACATCATATGCTTAGAAATCTTCATGATAAATATAAACATAAGTATTAAAAGCAAAGTAAAACAGCATAACGTAAAGTTACACAACATAGAAACCATCAGCTCCTTTAAATATTGTCCTCATTAGTTTAAAGTTTTATGTCACAAAGTAAAAGTGGCTTGACATCAGGACCCAACTGCTCCCATTAAAAATAATTCTCTAAGCTAAAAATCTGGGGTTTTACTGGTCTGTTTTACAGCAGTTAAACTACTGGAAACAGTTGAATCATTTTGGGAATACATGTCTTAATAAGAAACTCATAGCTATTTTATCCTTATAGGCTTCTTTCAAGACTTTTTCCTGTTTGTAAGTTGTTTTAGTCCATTTTGTGTTGCTATAAAGGAATACCTGAGGCTGGGTAATTTATAAAGAAAAGAGGTTTATTTGGCTGACAGTCTACAGACTGTACAAGAAGCATGGAGTCAGCATCTGCATCAAGTGAGTGATTCAGCCTGTTTCCACTCATGGTGGAAGGCAAAGGGGAACCAGCATGTGCAGAGATCACGATGGTGAGATAGGAGGCAAAAGAGAGATGGGAAGGTGCTGGGCTCTTTTAAACAGCCAGCTCTCATGGGAACTAATAGAGTAAGAACTCACTCACTATCCCCTGCAAAGGAAGGCATTAATCTATTCATAAAAAAATCTTCCCCTATGACCCAAACACCTCTCATTAGGTACCTCCAGCATTGAGATCAAATTTCTACATGACATTTGGGGAGACCAACAGTCAAACCTTAGCACAGGGCTCCCTGGGATTAAATATAATTTTTCTGTTTATGATCCTGTCTATAACAATACTTATAAAATGGACTAACAAATATTCTTGGATACTTAAATCATGTGCTATACACAACCCTTAAATGGTGTTAAAATTTTTGTCTACATAGACTATCATACATATTATATATATGAGATATATATTATAAACTACATATATAAAAAACCAGCCTCAACACATGCAGATAAATATTTTTAAATTTGGCAAAATGACAGTATGTTCATCCATATTTCTGGAGCTGCAACAATAATTATGATTTTTACTTGAAATAATAACAGTTAACATCTGTTGAACATCTGTCATGAATCAGTTTAAATTACACTACTTCTAATCCCTAAACATTGCAAAGTAGCTATTAGTTGTATAATTTTACAGATAATGAAATAAAACTCAGGGATCCTAAATGAACTGCGCAAGGTCATTTGACTATAAGACCTCTTTGAATTTAGATTTTCTAGTTCAAAAGATATCTTCTACCCCCTACACCTTGCCACCTCTCTGTACTGTGCTTCTCCTTACATAGGCCAATGTGTTCCTCCCACCAATCTTATATACTGTGTTGAGTACACATTAGTTATTCCTGTTGGATGGATGGAGAAATTAAGGCTCAGCAGAGTTTGAGGATTTGACTAAGTTCAAATACCCAGTAATTTGCAGAACTGAGCTTTGAACACCTTGCTTTAATTCCAGGACTTAGCTTTTCTAATTTCCAATGTGGATTCATTTATATTGATGATAACAATCATCAGTATAGAGTGATGTCTCTGTCTTATCCTGGGTAGCCTTTTTTTTTAAAAAAAAATTCTATATTAAAATAGTTTCTTGTCTGTTGTTAAATTCCCTTAGAGTTTTATGGCCTTGATATGACTCAAGTGACCAAACGTTTTGTTAAAAAACAATTAAACCTATCAAAACCAAGTCCTTGTTCTACAAGATTCTTGCATATTCCAAGGTAAATCATGGCCAGCTTCACACATACCATTTCTAAATCAATGAGACTCTATTTTCTCCCTTCTACTTAGATGTCAGTGCCTTTGTCCATTTTCTTTACACTTCTTTGGTGTTTACCCAGACAGTTATGACCTACCTGATACTCTACCTAAATATCTTCCATGTCTCTTGACATCTTTAATTTTTTAACATTGAAATTGTTTCTTTTTCCTCCCCACATTCTCACCCCCAATTAATTTTTTTCTTTGTCAAAGGAATTTCTCCTTATCTATTTAGTAGAAAGCAGTGAGAGTGCCTCATAGAATCCAGTCTAATATTTTACTTCTCAGAGATATTTTCATTGGAGATCATAATGTTTGATGTATGTAATGATGAATTTCAGACCCTAGGGAAGGTTATGGAAGGGTAAGTGGACCTGGCCTAAAGGACATGATATTCTGGCAAATCTCATAAAACATATGATTATCTCATCTTCCTCAAACTATAGTTGACCTTGTTTCAAAAATGCTTGGAGCAGAAAAGCAATGAGGTATGAATGACATAAAGTCACCACCTTCCATTTTATATTACTGCTCTATGAACTGCATCTAGATTATAAAAATCAGCATAAAAAGCTGTCCTCTTGCAAGAATGGACTAATAAGGATGGCAGTAGTTCACAATGAATGGCAGCTATTTACAAAGTGAGGTGATGTTGTCAAAACCTGTCATAATGACAGAGACAGAACTGAACAGCAATAGCATAACAAGCATATGTCGTATGCATTTATTATATGTATTGTGCTATGCAAAAATGCAATTTATGCTATATGTATTTACTTGGTGAGGCTCTTTCCAGTGCTAAGTTTACTTCTAGAATGACAATTCATGTTTTCATTCATTTAATTACTATTTGTGGAGCACCTAGAATGGATAATCTAAGAGAACTATCCAGTACCTGGATCTTTCTTGGTGAGCAAAATAAAGTCCTTGCCCCTGTGGTGCTCAGTTGGGGAAATATTGTAAACAAAGAAATGACCAGTGGTTTTGGCCAATGTAGTATAATTTTGTGTTGTTGTTATCCTCTGCAGTCAAATATTTGCTACAGCTTCTCCATCCTCAAGAATTTTAAATAGCTGAGAAGAGCCAAGATGGCTAACAAGATGCAGCCAGGAAGAGCTTCTCCCAATGAGAAACCAGGGTGTTAAGAAGACTGGCACACTCCAAGTAGATCTTCAGAAGAGAGGCATCAAGAGTGGATGGAGGGAGGATGTAGACTGTGCTAGAATTGGAGGAAGCTCGGAATGCTATGCTCAGGAATGAGTTCTAGGACTCATTCCTGGCCCCGAGTTGCTCCTGAGGAAGGGAGAGTTAAATAGGTGTGGAGTAGCCCACTCTCACCATGGATCTCCATAATTCTAGTTGCAGGAGACTCCATGACCCCCATGCATATTTGAACTGATAAGGAGAGCTGCTTGAAGAGTTGGCAGGGACAGGACTCCAGACCATGTGGAGTTCAGAATATTTGGCAAAGGAAGGACTGCAGTAGAGCACAGCCAAGGACACCCATCCCTGAAGGCTCACCATGCCCCTGTAGGCTTTGGCCTTTGTTGACTGTCAGACCAATACAGAGCAGGGTTGTCTTGCCCATGGAATGAGGCCATTCTTATCTGAGTGCCTCCCTTGTCTGCCAGCCTTTCCTGAGGTTCATGCCTGGCTGTGCCCACTTGCAGCAAAGGCTTGGATGTCCAACTGGGGCACTTCTTAAAGGCCATCACCATAGCTTCTTTCCTGGCAGACCCCATCCAACTGTTGGAGAGCTTCTGAAGACAAGCCTGCATCCACACACACCTGCCTGCAGCCTCCTCCCTCTGCTTTGCCAACATGCAGAGATGCATGGACCCTGCTGCTCTGCTGTCACTGACACATGAGCATACACCCCACTGCCACTGCCCCGACAAAGCACTTTTGCCAGCAACCCTCATTGGAGCATTGTTGTTAACAGACTGGAAACACCTCATCTCCTTCAGCACATCAGGTGTTTAACCTTGAGAGGCCAGAGAACAAAGCTGTGTGCCTGGTCCTATACCATCGGGTTACAGCACACAGCCCAGGAGTGTTGAGCTGAGCCCAGGTCCCCTGAAATCAGCCAGAAATGAAGCCAGTTGACTAGGCCCAACTTACATCACAGTCAAACCCTCAAAGGCATCAAAGAATATAAAAGCAAAAAGCCCCATCCAAAGAATTGCAACATCAAAGATTAAAGAAACATCAGCTCACACAGATGAGAAAGAACCAGCAAAAGAACTGGGGCAACTCAAAAAGTCAGAGTGTGTTCTTACTTCCAAATGACCATGCTAGCTCCCCAGCAATGGTTCTTAATCAGACTGAGATGGTTGAAATGATAGACATAGAATTCAGAGTCTGGATGGCAATGAAGATTGCTGAGATTTAGTAGGAAGTTAAAACCCAATACAATGAACCTAAGAATCCAGTAAAACAATACAAGAGTTGAAAGACAAAGTAATCATTTTAAGAAAGAACCAAGCTGATCTGATAGAGCTGAAAACCCTATTACAATAATTTCATAATACAATTGGAAGTATCAGTAGCAGAACAGCCTAAGCTGAGGAAAGAATCTCAGAGCTCAAAAGTGGTTCTTCAAATTGACTCAGTCTGACAAAAATAAAAAAGAAAGAATAAAAAAGAATGAACAAAGCCTCCAAGAAATATATAATTATGTAAAAAGACCAAACCTATGACTCACTGACATACCTGAAAGAGTGGGGGAGAGAGAAAGTAAGTTAGACAACATATTTGAGGGTACTGCCTATGACAATTTCCCCATCCTCACTAGAGAGGTCAACATTCAAATTCAGAAAATTCGGAGAACCCCTGCAAGATCCTATATATGATGACCATCCCCAAGGTACATAGCCCTCAGATTCTTCAAGGTCAATGCAAAAGAAAAAATATTAAAGGTAGCTGGAGAGAAGGGAAAGGCCACCTACAGAAAGAATCCATTACACTAATGGCAGACCTTTCAGCAGAAGCTGTACAAGCAAGAATAGATTGGGGCCTATATTCAGCATCCTAAAAGAAAAGAAATTTCAACCAAGAATTTCATATCCAGCCAAACTAAGCTTCATAAGCAAAGGAGAAATAAAATCCTTTTCAGACAATCAAATGCTAAGGGAATTCATTACTACCACACTTGCCTTACAAGAGGTCCTTAAGGAAGTGCTAACATGGAAATAAAAAACTGTTACCAACTACCACAAAAACCACACATAAGTACATAGACCATTGACACTATAAAACAACTACACAAACAAGTCTACATAACAACCAACTAACACCACTATGACAGGATCAAACCTTCACATATGAATATTAACCTTAAATGTAAATGGGGTAAATGCCACATTCAAAAGGCACAGAATGGCAAATTGGATCAAGAAGCAAGACCCAACTGTATGTTGCCTTCAAGAGATCCATCTCACATTCAGTGACACCCACAGGCTCAAAATAGATTGATAAAAATCTATCAAGCCATAAGGAGATTGATAAAAATCTATCAAGCCACAAAGAGATTGATAAAAATCTATTAAGCAAACAGAAAACAAAAAGAGAAGAGCTTGCTATTCTTATTTAAAGCCAAACAGACTTTAACCTAACAATAATCAAAAAGGACAAAGAAGAGGATTACATAACGATAAAAGATTCAATTCAGCAAGAAGACTTAACTGTCCTAAATGTATATGTACCCAACACTGGAACACCAGGTTCATAAAATAAGTTCTTGACCTACAAAAAGACTTAGATAACTACACAATAATAGTGAGAGACTTCTGCAGCTTACTGACAGTATTAGACAGATTATTGAGGAAGAAAACCAACAAAGGTATTTGGGACCTAAACTTGACACATGACCAAATGGACCTAACAGACATCTACAGAACGCTCCACTCAACAACAACAGAATATCCATTCTTCTCATCTGCAAATGGCACATACTATAAAATCAACCACATGCTCACCCATAAAGCAATCCTCAACAAATTAAGAAAAACTGAAATCATACCAACGACATTCTTGGATCACAGCACAGTAAAAATAGAAATCAATACCAAGAGAATCTCTAAAAATCACATGATTACATGGAAATTGAATAGCCTGCTCCTGAATGACTTTTGGGTAAACAATGAAATTAAGGCAAAAATCAAGAAATTTTTCATAACTAGTGAGAACAAAGACATGACATACCAGAATCTTTGGGACCCAGTTAAAGCAGTTTAAAAGGGAAGTTATAGCACTAACACCCACATCAAAAAGTTAGAAAGATCTCAAATTAACAACTTAACATCACACGTAGAGAAACTAGAGAAACAAGAGCACACCAACTCCAAAGCTAACAGAAGATAAGAAATAACCAAAATCAGACCTGAACTGAATGAAATTGAGACACAAAAAGCCATGCAAAAGATAAATAAATCCAAAAATTGTCTATTTGAAGTATAAATAAGATTGATAGACCACTAACTAGATTAATAAAGAAAAAAAAGATTCAAATAAACACAATCAGAAATGACAAAAGGGACATTACCATCAACTCCAAAGAAACACAGAAAACCCTCAGAGATGATTACAAACATCTCTATGCACACAAACTAGAACACTTAGAAGAAATGGATACATTCCTGAAAACATAAAACCTCCCAAGATTGAACCAGGAAGAAATTTAAACCCTGAACAGACCAATAATAAATTCTAGAATTGAATCAGTAATAAAAAGCCTATCAACCAGAAAAAGTCCTGGATCAGACAAATTCACAGCCAAATTCTACCAGATGTATAAAGAAGAGTTGGTGCCAATCCTACTGAAACTATTTCAAAAACTTGAGGAGGAGGGATGCCTCTTTAACTCATTCCATGAGACCAGCATCATTTTGATATCAAATCCTGTCAGAGACACAATGAGAAAATAAAACTTGAGGCCAATATCCTTTATAAACATAGATGCAAAACTCCTCAGTAAAATACTAGCAAACCAAATCCACCGGCACTCTCAAAGTATATTTACCATGATGAAGTAGGCTTTATTCCTGGGATGCAAGGTTGGTTCAACATACACAAATAAATAAACATGATTTATCACGTCAACAGAATGAAAAACAAAACTACATGATCATCTCAATAGTTGCAGAAAAGGCTTTGGATAAAATTCAACATCCTTTCATGTTAAAAACTCTGAACTAACTAGGCATTGAAGGAACATACCTCAGAATAATGAATCATCTATGTCAAACTCACAGCCAACATCATACTGAACAGGCAAAAGCTGGAAGCATTACCCTTGAGAACTGGAACAAGACAAGGATACCCACCCTCACTATTCTTATTCAACATAGTACGAGAAGTCCTAGCCAGATCAATTAGGCAGGAGAAAGAAATAAAAAGCATGCAAATAGGAAGAGAGGAAGCTAAATTATCTCTCTTTGTGGACAATATAATTCTATACCTAGAAAAGCCCATAGTCTCTGCCCAAAGGCTCCTAGGTCTGATAAACAACTTCTGCAAAGTTTTAGAATACGAAACCAATGTACATTTCTATACACCAGAATTTTCCAAGCTGACAGCCAAATCAGGAATGCAATTTCATTCACAATAGCCACAAAAAGAATACAATATCTAGGAATATAACTAACCAGGGAGATCTCTACAATGAGAATTACAAAACATAGCTTAAAGAAATCAGGAATGACACAAACAAATGGAAAAATTCCATGCTAATAGATGGGAAGAATCAATATTATTAAAATGGCCATACTGCCCAAAACACTTTGCAGATTCAATGCTAATCCTATCAAAATACAAATGACATTTTTTTACAGATTAGAAGAAACCATTTAACATTTGTATGGAACCCAAACACCCTGAATATCCAAAGGTATCACAAGCCAAAAAAAAAAAAAAAGCTGGAGGCATCAGAATCACACTACCTGACTTCCAACTATGCTACAAGGTGACAGTAACTGAAACTGCATGATACTGATAGAAAAACAGGCACATAGATTGTATTAGTCAGGGCTCTCTAGAGGGACAGAACTAATAGGATATATGTATATATGAAAGGGAACTTTATTAGGGACAAAGGCTCACATGATCAGCAAGGTGAAGTTTCATGGTAGGCCATCTGCAAGCTGAGGAAGGAAGAAGCCAAGAGTGACTCAGTCTGAGTCCAAAAACCTCAAAAACAGGGAAGCTGACAGTGTAGCCTTCAGTCTGTGGCTGAAGGCCTGAGAGCCCCTGGCAAACCACTGGTGTAAGTCCCAGAGTCCAAATGCTAAAGAACCTGGAGTCTGATGTCCAAGGGCAGGAGGATGGAAGGAAGCATCCACCAGAGCAGAAAGATGAAAGCCAGAAGACTCCCCAAGCCAGCTTACCCCATTTTCTTCCACCTTCTTTGTTTTAACCACTGTGGCAGCTGATTAGATGGTGCCCACTCACATTGAGGGTGGGTCTTCCTCTCCCAGTCCACTGACTCAACTGTCAATCTCCTCTGGCAGCACCTTCACAGACACGCCCAGAAACAATACTTTACCAGCTATCTAGGCATCCTTCAATCCAATCAAGTTGACACCTAATATTAACCACCACATAGACCAATGGAATAGGTTAGACAATCTAGAAATAAAGCTGCACACCTACAAGCATCTGATTTTTGACACAGTTAACAAAAATAAACAATGGAGAAAGGACTCCCTGGGTAATAAATAGCATTGTAATAACTGGATAGTCCTATGAGGAACATCAAAGCTAGACTCTTTCCTTTCACCATATACAAAAATCAACTCGAGGTGGATTAAAGACTTACATGTAAAATCTAAAACTATAAATTTTTGGTTTTTAAAACTAATCTATAAAAACCCTTGAAGAAAACCTAGGAAATAGTATTCTGGATATCAGCCCTGGCAAATACTTCAGTAAGAAGACTCCCAAAGCAATTGCAATAAAAATCAAAATTGATAGGTGGGACCTAATTAAACTAAATAACTTCTGCACAGCAAAAGAAATTATCAACAGACTAAACAGACAGCCTACAGAATGGGAGAACATATTTGCAAACTATGCATCCAAGAAAAGTC
Source organism: Macaca thibetana thibetana (assembly GCF_024542745.1). Taxonomy (NCBI): domain Eukaryota; kingdom Metazoa; phylum Chordata; class Mammalia; order Primates; family Cercopithecidae; genus Macaca; species Macaca thibetana. Next base: position 85,162,795 of record NC_065592.1, read on the forward strand.
TAATATCCAGAGTCTATAAGTCTATAAGGACCTTAAACTAACCAGCAAAAGTAAAACACAAAAACCCTAAAAAACCATTAAAATGGGCAAAAGACATCAACAGACACTTCTCAAAAGAAGACGCACACGGCCATTAAGCATACAAATAATTACTCAACATTACTAATGATTAGAGAAATGCAAAGTAAAGCCACAATGAGATGCTACCTTACACCAGTCTAAATGACTATTGTTACAAAAAAAAAAAAAAAAAAAAAAACCAGAAAAACAAAAAACAGATGCTGGCAAGACTGTGGAGAAAAGGGAACACTTAGATGCTATTGGTGGGAATGTAAATTAGTTCAGCCACTGTGGCAAGCAGTTTGAAAATTTCTCAAAGAACTTAAAACAGAACTACCATTTAGCCAAGCTATCCCATTACTGGGCAAATACCAAAGGAATAGAAATCATTCTACTGTAAAGACACATGCACATGTACTCATATTCACCACAGCACTATTCAAAACAGCAAAGACATGGCATCAACCTAGATGTCCATCAACAGTGTACTGGATGAAGAAAATGTAGTACATATACACCATGAAATGCTATGCAGCCATAAAAAAGAATTAAGAATTAAATTATGTCTTTGCAGCAACATTGATGAAGCTGGAAACCATTATCCTAAGAGAATTAATGCAGGAACAGAAAACCAAATACCTCATATTCTCATGTGTAAATGGGAACTAAACATTGAGTACATATGGACACAAAGAAAAGAACAGTAGACAACAGGGCCTATGTGAGGGTGGAGGGTGGAAGCAAGGTGAGGATTGAAAAACTACCTATTGGGTACTATGCTCATCATCTGAGTGATGAAATAGTTGGTACACCCAACCCCCACAACATGCAATTTACCCATGTAAGCAACCTGCACATGCACTCCCTGAACCCAAAATAAAAATTGGAAAGAAAAAATAATAATTAAAACAATTATCTGGGGAAAAATAATTTAAATTAGTAGCACCCTTTTGCCTTCAGGGGATATGTTCTAAAACCCCCAGTGGATGCCTAAAACTATGGATAGCAAATTCTATTGCTGTCAGTTGGAACACGTTTCTTTTCATGTCTTCTACCCACAAATTTAATGACTTTTCCGCTTTAACTAAATTTTAATCACACACTGTGACCATCACTTTTGCAGTTTGAGGTACAACAGCAAAAGTAACATTAATTTCTTTTTCCTTCTTCACAATTTCATGGATAGAATATTTGTTCTTACTATAGATCTTAGCAACCTTAGTGTATGATTTTCTTTTCCTTCCTCATTAGATAAAAAACTTTTGCCTTTTCACTTAAAGGAAGCATTTTATGTCTTATCTGTGACATAACTGAATTGCCAGCATCACTGCTCTTGCACTTTGAGACCATTACATGAAATAAGGGTTACTTGAACCCAAGCATTTCCCTACTGTAATAGTGAGTCTGATAACTGAGACGACTACGAGCAACATGGATACACTATTGTATCCACAGGATGCATCCACACTAAACAAAGGGAGAATTCACATCCTGGGCAGGGTGAAGTGGGAAGGTGAGGAATTTCATCACAGTGCTCAAAACATCATAAAACTTAAAACATGAATTGTTTATTTCTGGAGTTTTCCATTTAATATTTTTTGGAACCATGAATTGATCACAAGTAACTAAAACCATGGATAAGAGAGAACTAGTCCACATGTTGTTTAGTATCGCGTTGCCAGTAATTTTCTTTTTCTTGTGTGGTCTTATCCTGTGGGCTTCTAGAAAATTGTTTCCTACCTGTCTCTCAATCCCCTTCCTCTTCTCAACTTTCATTTTAGCAGAGGCTACATTATAGTGACCCTCTTGGTTTAGGATTTAAAGAGGCATTTATTTGATTTGTTAAAAACCTCCACAGGCACCCATGAAATAACCAAATGACCTCAGGGTATAAATGGAGTTGCAAACTTGTGGTCCAAGTCAAGAAATTCAGTATATAGGCAACAACATGTATGCTGGAATTGCCTTTGCTACCTCCCCTGCCCAGGTAAATGATGTATTGAGATTGCTTCTCAGATAAGGTGGTTGAAAATGATAGCAGTCTTAAAAAATGAGCAATTTTCATAAATTTGTTGGTATTTTGCTCTGTAGACAAAGAGTAGAGCTTATAGCTATCACGGCCATGTCTCAATAAAAATGTGTTGCAAGCGGGTTTGTCTTGGGCATCCTTCCTTATTCCTTTCAGTATTCCACTTCTTTTCACACCATTTCCCACATGTTAGATATTCCCAGTCTGCTCATCCAGTTCAGGCTCCCTTCCCTGGGAGGCTGTCTTCAGGTCAAAACTTTGCCAGTGATAAAACTCCATTCAAAACTTATCTGCCAAGTAGCCATTTTTACTTGAAGCCCTTCCCTTGGCTCAATGACAGTGCAAAAATTGGACAGTGGCATTTTAATCAAAGGAGTCGTTTTCTTCCTAAACCATAGGGAATGTCTGCTTTCAACTCTTTTTGACCTGAAAAAAAAAAAAAAAAAGGCATTTTGTATGGCTTTTCATACATCATGGTGTCCTAGCTTGAGCACTAGAGCAAAGTCAGAAAATCTGAGCCCTTGACTTATCTCTGTGGTTCACTGCTAGATAATGTCCAGAAAATTATTTCATGCCTTTGAGCTTCAGCTTCCTCATCTGTAAAAAGGAGAGTAACTACCTTGACTTTTTGCTGAGATTTTAAAGAGAACAAATGTGAAAGCACACACAATCACCATTTGCAAAGGGTAAAGTGGTAGATGGATGAAAGGAATAATGATCTGTAGTTATTTTTCCTTACATGCTAGCCTATTTAAAATGTATAATTCTCCATGATAAGTGTGGCTGATAGTGGGGGAATGTAGATGATCTAGAGACACCTGTCAACCTACAATGTCAGCTTTATGTCATTGTGCCCTTTTGTTCTTTGGGGTTTATATGACTATAATATTTTAAAAACCAAAACCTTGTGGGACCATTTTATAATTTGTGTCATATGAAATTTTAATTTTGCTATTTATAGTGAAAGGGAAAAAAGGAAGTGGAGTAAATAGGACATAGATCTCTAACCACTAAAATAAACCTGTGAGTAAATGCATTTTAAGCTCTTCAAGCAAATACACACACACACACACACACACACACACATGTAATCACTGAGTTAAAAATATATAGAATCACATATATATATACATATAAAACCACTTGGCATTAAGGTTGTATAAAAATGTTGATTTTTGTTCAAGAATTTTAGAGTAGATGGAAATTTAATGTACTCAATGTAATCTCTATTTGGGAGGAGATTCTAGGGGGAATTAAAATTTACATAGGAGTTTATTCGCCTGATTTAGTCCATCCAGAGGCTTCAGATGGTCTGGGAGCCAACTAAAGTTGTGTGGAGCAGTGTAAAAGTCAGTACATGTGTTTCTTTTCCCCTGGGGAGGGACTCAATCATTTTCATCGTATTCTTAAAGAAATTCTTATCTTACCAAAGGTTAAGAAATAATGATCTCAGTTTAACAAAACACATAAAAATATGTTTTTGTGTACATGTTGAATTATTCAAATCTTCAGTGCTTAGTACTTTATTAATCTTGAAGTCCTAGGAAGTGAATAATTTGGCTGGGCATGGTGGCTCACGCCTGTAATCCCAGCACTTTGGGAGGCCAAGGCAGGCGGATCTGGAGGTCAGGAGATCGAGACCATCTTGGCTAACACGGTGAAACCCCGTCTCTACTAAAAAATACAAAAAAACTAGCCCGGCGTAGTGGCAGGTGCCTGTAGCGCCAGCTACTCGGGAGGCTGAGGCAGGAGAATGGCGTGAACCCAGGAGGCGGAGCTTGCAGTGAGCCAAGATCGCACCACTGCACTCCAGCCTGGGCGACAGAGTGAGACTCCGTCTCAAAAAAAAAAAAAAAAAAAAAAGAAAAAAGAAAGTGAATGATTTAAACACTTGAACAAAAACAAAATTTAAAAAGAAATGATTTTCTGAACAAACTTGTTATAAAATATATGTCTTTTCGCTATTGCTTCTCCACTTCAACACTCATGATCATGTTTTGTTGCTCTCTATTCCCCCTATCTCATTTTTTCTGGCTGCTGGGTTAAACTTCCTGTTTTTACAGAATGACCAAAAACATTGGTGATGATGGAGGTGGAGATGACAACACTTTCAATTTTAGCTGGAAGGTCTTTACGAGCTGGGACTACCTGATCGGCAATCCTGAGACGGCAGACAACAAATTTAATTCTATCACAATGAACTTTAAGGTAGATGTACCAACTTCAAAAGCCTGCTATTTGTATTTCTAAGAGTAAAATTGGAGGCGTTCCATCTGGTCCAGCTAGTGCAGTATCTTGACAATTTACATGAAAGATTAACTCGTGATTTCTGCCTACCAGGATCTTGCCATGGTTCTGATTATAACTGGAAAATCTTCCATGACCCACAACAGCACTATTATCCCTTAAAGACTTCTCTTCTCTAAATCTGGTAATAAAATGATGTTACTGGATTGAAACAGGACCCATGAGTAATAGAATAAGATATTTTAAAAACTAGAACAATGTTCACTAATTATTTACAGGAATAAGCATAATATTTAAGTGACCCTAAAACATTATTTTGTAGTACTTTTTTAAAAAAATCACTGGAGGGCAACTCGCTTGGGTCCCCTTCCACGCCGTCGAAGCTTTGTTCTTTCGCACTTTGCAATAAATATTGCTGCTGCTCACTCTTTGGGAAAAAAAAAATTCACTGGAATGAAGATTTTTAGAATGAAGACTACCCTAATATCAGATCAATCACAGTTTGTTTGCAAGAATTCTTCCTTCTGTCTCTTACTTACCATCATTTGTTGGCAGTAGTCACCGGTTTGTAGAATGTCAGGTTTAGTTTACATTGTCATTCCTCACATTCTGATGATTGTAAAAATAACTTTTGAGGTTTTGATACTTTTAAAATGTAGCTAAGATATTCTATTTTGGGTTTTTGTTTGTTTGTTTGTTTGCCTGGATACAGGAAGCTATCACAGAAGAAAAAGCAGCCCAAGTAGAGGAAAACGTCCACTTGATCAGATTCCTGAGGTTTCTGGCTAACTTCTTCGTGTTTCTAACACTTGGAGGGAGTGGATACCTCATCTTTTGGGCTGTGAAGCGATCCCAGGAATTTGCACAGCAAGATCCTGACACCCTTGGGTGGTGGGAAAAAAATGAAGTTCGTCTCTGCATGCTTTTTATGTGCTTAGAACCTGACATTTGTTTCTTTTGGGGGTTATGCTTCTTTGAGGGAACATTTAAAAAGGCCATACTTTACCTTTCACCTATTCTGCCCTTACAGTTAACCAACTCTGTTGCTCATTTCCATTCTATTCTAGTCTTATTTCTAAATCTGGCCTGTCTGTTTTTCATTTTGTGACATGATGGAAAGTTAGAGTCAGAAAAGATATTAAAAAACACATAGGCCAATCATTATATTTTACAGATGGGAATGATGATTCTCAAGCGATTGCATTATATGTTTATGGTCACAGAGTTAGGAGAAGAGTCAGGGTGAGAACCTAGGAGTCTTGACTTCGAGTCCAAGGCTCTTGTTGCTTTCTCTGCAAATCCTTCATCTGTCATTAAAAGATCAAATTGTTGCCTGAATTTTTTGAAGCAGCCATGATAAAACCACTGATTCCTATGTTGAATCTTACTGGAAACACTCAGATTGCTTCTCCACCTTTGGGCATGTCTGGGCTTCCCTCTGTTTTCATTAGAAGCCTAACTGCAACATCTCCATCTCCATTTCCTCCTGCCCTGTACCTTACTTCCTCTCTCTCTAAATGCTATTCAAATGAAGAAGGCCAGCTCTTTTCCAGGAATTAAACATTATGACCACAATTTGCCTTTAGAGTATCTGCCCATTTAGTGGATCAGAGAAAGGAGGTTAGACATAGATCATTTAGAATCAGAAAATCATTGGTCATGAGTTGTTGCTAGAGTCTGTTCCCGTTCATAAAATGTTTGTGTGTATGATGTGACGTCATTTTGAGCTTGGGCATTTTCAAAGTATGTGCAGATTTAGGCTGTGGGAAGTGTAGACTTCCCACACTGAAACTTTTGCAGAACAGTATAGATCAAAAGAATTAAAATATGTCTTCATAAGCACAGAATTTTCTAAAAAATCTTGGACAGCAAATGATATAATCTACTTACAGAAAAAGATTCCAAATAACATTCTAAGTATTTCAGAAGAAGTACCAATAGAGATGGGACTAGATATTTTAAAGACTTTCATATACAGTCATGTCATAAAAACTTGTAAAATGTAAGTCATTTAGTAGAGGGATTTTATTTATTTAAAATGAAAAATGGAGGAACACCTCAAAGCATTTACTAAGTTTGCTTTCAAAATGGTCTCATAATTGTAATAGTACATGGAGGCAACATTATCATGCAGCTTTGGTCCATTATTTATATTGGTTATGTTTTTGTGCAAATAAACCATACTAAAGGATGGGTAGTTGATTATCAATAAAATAACTATTCTTTGTAAGAATCTCTTTAACATCTATTTTAGGGACCCTCTGAGTCCTAGGGGCCAATGAAGGTAATAATGGAGATTCGTGATTAACTTTACAAATTTGATGAAGCCAAATTTAAATTGGCCTTGTATAAGCTTGCACAGGATCTGCCAAATTTTCTTTACATTAGTCTAAAATTATAGCATGCTGATTTTGTATTATGGCATGCTGAGATTTGGATCCTGTTGGTCATGCTTATATAATGTTTTAATAAAAATGACAAAAATCTCATAGCAATTGTTTTCTAAATATAGCCTGGTAGTTATTATAATTCTTCACACCACGAAGTCCACAGGAGAAGATAGGAAATGTTTAGTGGTGACAGTTTGATTCAGGTATTTGGGAAAGGAGATAGTCACCAGAGTTACTTAAAATTGGTATTTCCCCATTAGAAAATTAATACGTGTTTTGGATTCTTTTTATTGACTTCCTTTAGCCAAATAATGTCATCATAAGGTTGCCAAATATCCAGGAAATAAGAAGCACATGTTTCCTACTTTTCATGTTTCTATTCCGTCTTCTCCCTCTCTCCCTCCTCTTCCCACCCCTGCATTATTCTCTTGTCTCTGAAATTATAGTCCATTCTTTCACTTTTGAAAGTTTTCTACGTTGGCTTCCATAACATTATGTCATGTGTTCTCCATTTGTTTCTCTGAGTGTCTTCTATTTCCTTTAATAAAACTCATTTTTTTTTGGCCTTAAAAGTTTACGTTTGTCAAAATTCAATATTTATGCATAGGTCCATCTCAGGGAATTCATTCATTCTAACTGATTAAACTAGCTGATGATTGTCAGATTAGAATTTTCAGTTTGAACCTCCTCCTCAAGCTGATCATTTTCCATTTCTTTTGGAAATCTTGTTGTGAAGTGCGTCACCATATCAGAATCAGTTACCACATAAAACAATATGTGTTCTCTGTGTAGAGACTGATGTAAATTGCCACCTTCACTATACCAGGAAACAGACTGTTACTACTGGCACATACACGCACTCAGTCACATGCCTATCTTGAGAATGTGAGTTGAATATTGTCCTTGTCATTTTGAGATCAAATTCTAAACATGCTTAAAATAATCATTTTTGATCTTAAAAAAGATCAAAGAAGCCTAGCTCAGAATCTTCCAAAATTCTGGCAAAAAGCAATAATAACTTTAAACACCATTAACTTAGTTTCTCCCTTGTGCCTCCTTGTAGATGAACATGGTTATGTCCCTCCTAGGGATGTTCTGTCCAACATTGTTTGACTTATTTGCTGAATTAGAAGACTACCATCCTCTCATCGCTTTGAAATGGCTACTGGGACGCATTTTTGCTCTTCTTTTAGGCAATTTGTATGTATTTATTCTTGCATTAATGGATGAGATTAACAACAAGGTAAGCCTTGTTTCTGGATTGTCCTTGCCATAAGAGTGTTGTTCAATTCCTAGTCTCACGTTTGCCAAAATGCCTTTGAAATCTCTATGGTCTTCATTTTCGTTTCTATCTTTTTGCTTTCTAGATTGAAGAGGAGAAGCTAGTAAAGGCCAATATTACCCTTTGGGAAGCCAATATGATCAAGGCCTACAATGCATCATTCTCTGAAAATAGCACTGGACCACCCTTTTTTGTTCACCCTGCAGATGTACCTCGAGGACCTTGCTGGGAAACAATGGTGGGACAGGTAATGCCCCCAACAGAAGTGTATGGCAATTAGTAGATTAAAAAAATAGAGTCAATATCTCTTCCATAAGACTGTCTTTTTAAAAATTGCTTATTAGTAAAAATAGTTAAGATTTGTTGAATGTTGGCTGTGTGCTGGCTCTGAGTTTCATGTATATTATCTCATGCTGTTTGCAAATCTATCCTTTGAGGTAAATACTATTTGTATGCCCCCTTTACAGTTGCATATAAAGGAAGGACAGTTGAAAATGGTGCAAAGAGATGTTTACTATCTGTGTTATACTAAAGCACTCGATTTAGATACAGGCCAAAGCAAATATTTAAATGAAACTCTATTTAGTGTTACTTGTTTGCTGTAAAACAAAACAAAACAAACAAACAAAAATAGAGTCTTGGGGGTGGCCAAGACAGCCGAATAGAAGCAGCTGAAGTGCTTGGCTGTCATGGAGAGGAATAGAAGGGGGGAGTAAATATAGCACCTTCAACTGAAACATCCAGGTACATGCATTGGATCTAATCAAGGAAACAACTTGACTCACGGAGAGCAGAGAAAAGCAAGGCAGGGTGACACCCCACCTGGTAGTGACATGAAGCCAAGGGATCGTCCTCTGCCCAGGGAAGTTGTGAGTGAATGCACGACCTTGGGAACCCATGCTTCTCCCGTGGATCTTTGGAACCTTGTGTCAGGAGATCCCCTCAGGAACCCACTCCACCTGGGCCTTCAGTCTGACACACAGAGCTATGTGGAGTCTCAGCAGAGCAGCCACTTAAGCACATGCAGAGACCCGGGAGCTTTAGATACCTGGGCTTTTCCTTTTCAGGCTTCCTGTCAAAAGTAGCTACACGTCCGGCAAAACAAGAGGTTAGAACCCCCCAACCACACCCCTTAGAAAAGGGGCTGAATCCAGTGACAGTCTGCAGGCCCCACTTCACAGCACCTCACAGAATGAAACCCACTGGCTTACAACTCCAGCCAGTCACTGGTAGAAGTGTTACACCTCCCTGAGACAGAGCTCCTGGGGGAAAGTGTGGGCCATCATCTTTGCTATTTGGTTGACTTAGCCATTCCATCCTTCAGGCTTCAGAGACTCCAAGCCAGTCAGGGGCTGAAGCAGACCGTGAGCACAGCATAGCTGCTCTATGAAAACGTGGCCAGACTGCTTTTTCAAGTTGGTCTCTGATCCCATTCCTCCTCACTGGGTAGGACCTCCTAACGGGGGTCTCCAACCACCTCCTACAGGTGTGTTTGGGCCAGCAATGGGTCTGTACATTTCTGGGATGGAGCTCCCAGAGGGAGGGGCAGGCTGCCATCTTTGCTGTTTCATAGCCTTCATTGTTGCTACCTCCAGATAATAAAACATCTGAAGTGACTAGGGACTGATGTGGGGTCCCAATATACTGCAGCAACCCTATGAAAAAGTGACCAGACTTTTACATGGGTGCCCATTCCCGTATCTCCTCACCGGACAGTCCTCCAGGCCTCCAGCTACACTCTGCCAGAGTTATCGATCAAGTAGCAGTTTTCTAACTCCCTGGACAGGATCCCCAGGGGCAACTGAAAGCCTCTCTGCCATTACCTCTGCAAGGCAGAGGCAGTAGAGCTGTTAGAACCCTTGGACTAACAAAGGAACAAAGACCCTAAGTGCCTCATCCATACCTCCAACAAGCTGCAGTTGACTCCAGGAGAGAAGGCCAGTTTGTCTCTCACAGGTCCTACCTACCCCCACCTTCTGCTTGTCACCAGACAGGGAACTCCGAGCTTGGACCTACAACATAGACTATCCATCCTGGGATAATTGCAAAGAGTAATTGCTGACCTGCATCTCAATGGGGTGTAGCCCCCAGGAGACAAGCAAAAGACCCTTGGCCATAACCATGCTAAGGTAAAGAAGAAACATAACACTGAGATTGCCCCAGAGCTGAAGGGGCAGTCCAGGAGTGCTGAATCATAATCTATAGCCAGCTCTCAACAGGGAAAGAAATCTACACTTTCAGAGCATTGAGAAGGAACATGCCTACAACAATGAGGAAACAGGGGAGCCACACAACCAAGCAAGAGTCTACCAACTGACCAATATGCCGAAGTGCCACCTACCGGATCACCTTCCTCAAAGCTTCAATGCCAAAAATACCTCACTAACATACCCCCCTCTGAAACCAAAGACAAATTGTCAGCTTCAAATAAAGACCCTGCGCAAAGTCTTGGCCCTATGAAAACTTCCAGGAAAGATGTCTATTGACTGTATTCAATCTACATTGCAGTCAAAGGAACACCTACACACAGAGATGAGAAAGAAACAATGCAAGAACTCTGGTAACTCAAATGACCAGAGTGTTGTGTGTCCTCCAAACAACCACACCAGTTCTCCAACAAGAGTTCTTAACGAGTCTGAGCTAGCTGAAATGACAGAAATAGAATTCTGACTATGGAGAGGAATGAAGATCATTGAGATTCAGAAGAATGGCAAAACCCAATCCAAGGAAACTAAGAATCACAATGACACAATACTGGAGCTTAAAGACAAAGTAGCTGGTTTAAAAAAAGAAGCTAATAGGTCTCATAAGGCTGAATAAAACAATACCAGAATTTCACAATGTAATCACAAGTATTAACAGTAGAATAAACTAAGCTAAGGAAAGAATCTTAGAACTTGAAGACTGGCTCTCTGAAATAAGACAGTCAGATAAAAATAAAGGAAAAAGAATAAAACAGGAAGAACAAAACCTGCAAGAAGTATGGGATTATGTAAAGGCCAAATCTATGAATCATTGGCATCCCAGAAAGGGAGGGGGAGAAAGCAAACAACTTGGAAAACATATTTCAGGATATTATCCATGAAAACTTCCCCAACCTTGCTAGAGAGGCAAATTTGCTACCAGTCCTTGCTAACAGTCAAATTTAGGAAATACAGAGACTTCCTGCCAGATTCCATGCAGGAAGATCATCCCCAAAACACATACTTGTCTGATTTTTTCAGGTCAAAATGAAACAACGTTACAGGCAGCCAGAGAGAAAGGGTAGGCCACCTACAAAGAGAACTCCATTAGGCTAACAACAGATGTCTGAGCTGAAACCCTACAAGTCAAAAGTGATCAGGGGCCTATATTCAACATTCTTAAAGAAAAAAACCTTCAACGAAGAATTTCATATCCAGCCAAACTAAGCTTCCTAAGCAAAGGAGAAATAAGATACTTTTTGGGCAAGCAAATGTTGAGGGAGTTTGTTACTACCAGACCTGCCTTACAAGACATCTTGAAAGGAACACTCAATAGAGAAAGGAAAGACTACTACCAGCTAATACAAAAGCACACTTAATTACACAGACCAGTGACACTGTAAAGCAACCATACAAACAAGCCAGCATAATAGTCAGTGAACAACAGAATGACAAGATTAAATCTACACATATCAATACTAATCTTGAATGTAAATGGGCTAAATGCTCCATTTAAAAGGCACAGAGTGGCAAGCTGGATAAAAAAGCAAGACCCAATCGTATGCTCTCTTCAAGAGACCCATCTCATGCTTAATAACACCCATATGCTAAAAATAAAGGGATGGAAGAAAATCTGCCAACCAAGAGAAAACAGAAAACAACAGGGGTTACTTTCCCAATTTCAAGAAAACCCTCAAAAAACAAAAAACAAAACACACACACACACAACAAAAACAGACTTCAAACCAACAAAGTTCAAAAAAGGCAAAGAAGGGCATTACATAATGGTAAAGGGTTCAATGAAACAAGAAGACCTAACTATCCTAAATGTATATGCACTCAATACAAGAGTACCCAGATTCATAAAGCAAGTTCTTGGAGACCTACAAAGAGACATAGGCTACCACCACCCAGTAATAGCCCAGGCCCTGATGAATTCACAGCTAAATTCTACCAGATGTACAAAGAAGAACTGGCAATATTCCTACTGAAGCTATTTCACAAAATTGAGGAGGAGGAGGAACTTCTCCCTAACTCATCCTATGAGGCCAGTATCATTCTGCTACCAAAACCTGGCAGAGACACAACAAAAAAAGAAATATTCAGGCCAATATCATGAGGACTATCAATTCAAAAATCTTTTCAACAAAATACTTGCAAACCAAATCCAGCAGCACATCAAATGGCTAATCCACCACAATCAGGTAGGCATCATCCTTGGGATGGAAGGTTGGTTCAACATACTCAAAACAATAAATGTGATTCATCACATAAGCAGAAATAAAGACAAAAACCACATGCTTATCTCCATAGATGCAGAAAAAGCTTTCAATAAAATTCAACACCCCTTCAAGTTAAAAACTCCCAATAAACTAGGTATTGAAGGAACACATCTCAAAATAATAAGAGCCATCTATGACAATCCACAGCCAAAATCATAATGAATGGACAAAGCTGAAAGCATTCCCCCTTGAAAACCAGCACAAGACAACGATGCCCTCTCTCACCACTCCTATTCAACATAGTATTTGAAGTTCTGGCCAGGGCAATCAGGCAAGAGAAATAAATGAAGGATATTAAAATAGGAAAAGAGGGAGTCAAATTATCTTTGTTTGCAGATGACATGATCCAATATCTAGAAAACCGCATTGCCTCAGCCCAAAAGCTTCTTAAGCAGATAAGCAACTTCATCAGTCTCAGGATACAATATCAATGTGAAAAATTGCTAGCATTCCTATACACCAACAACAGGCAAGCAGAGAGCCAAATCATGCATAAACTCACATTCACAATTGCTACAAAGAGAATAAAATTCTTAGGAATACAGCTAACAAGGGAAGTGAAGGACCTCTTCAAGGAGAACTACAAACCACTGCTCAAGGAAATCAAAGAGGACACACACAAATGGGAAAACATTCCATGCTCATGGATAGGAAGAATCAATTTTGTTAAAATGGCCATACTGCCCAAAGTAATTTGTAGATTCAGTGGTATTCCCATTAAACCAAGATTGAAATTCTTCACAGAATTAGAAAAAACCTATCTTAAAATTCATGTGGAACCAAAAAAGAGCTCGTATAGCCAAGACAATCCAAAGAAAAAAGAATAAAACTGGAGGAATCACTCTACCTGACTTCAAACTATACTACAGGGCCACAGTAATCAAAACAGCATGGTACTGGTACAAGAACAGACACATAGACCAATGGAACAGAATAGATAACTCAGAAATAAAACCACACACCTACAACAATCTGATCTTTGACAAACCTGACAAAAACAAGCAATGGGGAAAATATTCTCTATTTAATAAACGTTGCTGGGAGAAGTGGCTAGCCATATGCAGAAAATTGAAACTAGACCCCTTCTTTACACCATATACAAAAATTAACTCAAGATAGGATTAAAGGCTTAAATGTAAAACCCAAAACTATAAAAACCCTAGAAGAAAATCTAGGCAATATCATTCAGGACATAGGCACAAGCAAAGATTTCATGACAAAAATGCCAAAAGCAATTGCAACAAAAGCGAAAATTAACAAATGGGATCTAACTAAACTAAAGAACTCCAGTAAAGCAAAAGAAACTATCATCAGAGTGAACAGACCACCTACAGAATGGGAGAACATTTTTGCAATCTATCTGACAAAGGTCTAATATCCAGAGTCTACAAGGAACTTAAACAAATTTACAAGAAAAAAACCTGAATCCCATTAAAAAGTCGGCAAAGGACATGAACAGACACTTCTCAAAAGAAGACATACATGTGGCAAACAAGCATATGAAATAAAGCTCCATATCACTGATCATTAGAGAAATGCAAATCAAAACCACAATGGGATACCATATCACACCAGTCAGAATGATTAGTAATAAAAAGTGAAAAAATAATATGCTGGCAAGGTTGCAAAGAAAGAGGAATGTTTATACACTGTTAGTGGGAATGTAAATTAGTTCCACCATTGTGGAAAGCAATATAGCAATTCCTCAAAGAGCTAAAAGCAGATCATTCAACCCAACCATTCCATTAGCGGGTATATACCCAGAGGACTATAAATCATACAGACACAGGCATGCGAATGTTCACTGCAGCACTATTCACAATAGCAAATACATGGAATCAACCTAAATGCCCATCAATGACAGATTGGATAGGAAAAATGTGGTATATATATATATACCATGGAATACTATGCAGCCATAAAAAAGAATGAGATCACGTCTGTTGCGGAAAAATTGATCTATTATCCTTAGCAAACTCATGTAGGAAAACCAAATACTGCCTGTTCTCACTTATATGGGAGCTAAATTATGATAACTCATGAACACAAAGAAGGAAACAACAGACACTGGGGTCTACTTGAGGGTGGAGGGTGAGAGGAGAGAGAGGAGCAGAAAAGATAACTATTGTCTCCTGGGTTTAATATCTAGGTAATAAAATAATCTGTACAACAAACTCCCATGACACAAATTTACCTATGTAATGAAGTTTCACATGTACTACTAAACCTAAAATAAAAGTTTTTTTTCTTTTAAATAGATAGATTATTTGGGGAGTACACATTAAGAAATTTTAATAATGTCAATTTTTGTTAAATAATTTTCCCTTAAGAGAAATAAAATAGTATTTTAAATCATCTGTTTTCACAATGATTTTGTAAATAACCCCAGCCCAGAACTAGCCATACTTTACCAGAGAAAAGAAATAATGTTTCATATGGCTTTCTATCCCTTAAGGGAAACCAAGACAAATAAAACCAAACAAAACCCAAGAAAAAAATCTACTTCTGATCTCTTATTTTTATACAAATCCAATTTATATTTTGAAAAGCTTTTATGATTTTGTGTAGTTAGAATTGATATTCCTAATGTGCAGCCCATAAAGTGATTTTGGGGTTTCAGATTATCATTGAGAACAGCCTTTGTCATAAAGCTTCTATGTATTAGACAACAGTTCAGTTTAGTACTGAATGTAGTCTTTGTGAAAAATTATTTGAATAATTTTTTACTGCATTTTTTGTAAGATAACATAAAAAATGAAGGACTAGCATTAGTTTTATAAAATTCATATAATTTAAACAAATATGTAAATCATATCTTCAGCCTCAATCAGATGCTCATCAAACTTAAGCCAATCAAGATTTCAGCTGTGAAAGAAAAAAAATAAGGGAAGTGTGTATAATGTTAGACATATATCATTAATGACTGAGTACAAAAATTATGGTATAATTGGGAATTCTATTTTACTTTATTTGTTAAGTTTTCAGGAACTAGGTTTTTTTAAAACCTGTCTGTAGTGATTCTCCTTGCTTCATCATCTTTTCTTACTGCCGTTTGTAGTTGGATTTCCCCCTTATCTTTCACCTTCCTTTCTCCATGGAAGCATTAAGCTCTAGTGGGAAAGTCTGCATAAGTGGGCCAAGGGAAAAGGGGTTGTGGTTCTGACTGGAATGGTGATTAGGCAGATGGAATCTCTGGGAGCAAAAAGAACATATAGGACCTAACAAATCTGAGTGTGGCAAGGTCTGGCCTTTAAGAGATCAATATCTGTATCCATGCATCCAAAATTTCTATCCTTTAATTGCTTAAAAAATATGCCTACAAAAATAGTAAAGGCAGCTGCTTTGCATGTAATGTTAGATATGCACCCTAATTCATTGTTCTGTGAGAGTATTGCAGATGTTTCCTCTTCTCCTCCATGGATACCCTCTGCTTTGATTCTCTCCAAGGATGCTATGAGACTAAAAGCACTTATTGTTTTGAATATAGGATAATGTGATTGCTCCTTTACTTCTGCAGATTCCCAAGCAGTCATTCAGTTTCATGCCCACTGGATTTGATAGGTGGGCAGCAGAGCCATTCCTCTTTAAAGCTATATCCTGAGGTCTCCACTTTGGGGAAGGGGAGAAAGCAACAGCTGAAGATAACCACAACAATGGCTAATGTGCCAAGTATTTCCTCCTCAAATTTTTACGTTTCACTCTGAGATACGTTATATTATTATTCCCATTTTATACATGAGAAGACTGAGACTTAGGTAATTTGCTCAAGATCTCTGAGAAAGTCAATGACAGGAGCCTCAATTTAGCCTACATAGTCTGCTTACAGAGTTGATGTCTTTGTTCACAGTGCTAAATTGTCCCCTAGTTAGCATCAGCACACACTCCCCAAACTCCTGCCTGCAATGTCTATATTTGGTGATCCTTTATGATGTTCCTTGCCTATTGTTTTCCCTTCACCTATTAATAAATTATTCCTTTAGCTTTATTGATCAAAGCTGCATTGTAACTAATGTCATGTGTGCAAAGTTTTTAGGTGCAGAGTGTGGGGTTTAGCAGGAGGCCTGTGTGGGGGCTGTGCTCCCCATCCTGACAAGCATACAAGGAACTAGGATGATATCCTTAAGATTGGCTGGGCTACCATTTTTTGGATTCCCTTTCTTTTAAAATATATTTTTCCTATGGTATATGAATAAACATTTAAAAATTTTAATACAATGTATCAGAGGAACCCACCCCTGATAGTTAATGTGGGTTCTTTTCTATTTCTCTAAGTGTCAGCTGGTTTGAGAAATAAAGGGAAAGAGTGTAAAAGAGAGCAATTTTATAGCTGGGTGTCCGGGAGAGACATCACATGTTGGCAGGTTCCATGATGCTCCCTGACCCGTAAAACCAGCAAGATTTTATTCGCGATTTTCAAAAGGAGAGGGAGTGTACGAATAGGGTATGGGTAACAGAGATCATATGCTTCACAAGGTAATAGAATATCACAAAACAAATGGAGGCAGGGTGAGATCACAGGACCACAGGACTGGGCAAAATTAAAATTGCTAATGAAGTTTCGGGCATGTAATTTCATTGATAACATCTTACCAGGAGACAGGGTTTGAGAGCAGACAACTTGTCTGATCAAAATTTATTAGGTGGGAATTTCCTTGTCCTAATAAGCCTGGGAATGATACAGGAGACTGGGGCTTATTTCATCCCTTCGGCTTCGACTGTAAAAGACAGCCACCTCCTCAGGGGCCACTCATAGGCCTACCCTCAGTGGCGCATTCTCTTTCTCAGGGATGTTTCTTGCTGAGAAAAAGAATTCAGTGATATTTCTCCTATTTGCTTTTGAAAGAAGAGAAATATGGCTCTGTTCTGCCCAGCTCACCGGAAGTCAGAGTCCAAGGCCATCTTCCTTGTTCCCTGAACATTGCTGTTATCCTGTTCCTTTTTCAAGGTGCCTAGATTTCATATTGTTCAAGCACACAAGCTCTACAAACAATTTGTGCAGTTAACACAATCATCACAGGGTCCTGAGGCGACATACATCCTCCTCAGCTTACGAAGATGATGGGATTAAGAGATTAAAGTAAAGACAGGCATAGGAAATCACAAGGGTATTGATTGGGGAAGTGATAAGTGTCCATGAAATCTTCACAATTTATATTCAGAGATTACAGTAAAGACAGGCATAAGAAATTATAAAAGTATTAATATGGGGAACTAATAAATGTCCACGAAATCTTCACAACTTATGTTCTTCTGCCATGGCTTCAGCCAGTCCCTCCATTTGGGGTCCCTGACTTCCTGCAACAACAATGTTTGAATCCTCTTCAGATATTTTATGTGAAAGTTAGGTCACTGGTTGGGAAAGAATAGAATTTCAACCTTTGGGATGAGGATGCTTAAGAGGATGTGGAAGACTTCCAAACCACTCTGAAATGTTTTCTTACCTGAGGAAGTCTTCTAGACCTGGCAGTAGAAACCTATAAATATCCCTCATAGCCTTCCTCTAATTGATGCTAGTTATTTGAATCTGAGCTCAACATTGCCTGGAAAGGGTGGGCATGGAGGCATGTATCTGTAGTCCCAGCTACTCAGGTGGCTGAAACAGGAGGATTGCTTGAGTCCAGGAGTTCCAGGTCAGCCTAGGCAACATAGCAAGACCCCTGTCTCTAAATACATACATACATACATACATACAAAGAACTGCCTCAGGAAAGGAAAGGAGAAAAAGAGTAGGAAGGAGAAAAAATTGTGTCAAAAAATAATCACAGGAATACTATCAATCATTCATTCATTTTGTATTTATTGAGTGCATGGTAATTGCTGGGCATTGTGTTAGATACTAGAGATACACTGGGGAACAAATATGGGTCAAAAATTGTAAATTTACAATGGTAACAAGCACTACAGGGATGAAATGCATAGACCCTTGAAACTTTTTATAGGGAGTTTACCCTTGTCAGGGAGTTGAGAGAGACTGCTAAATTAGTGATGTTGTAGGGATGCATAGTTGCTGGCATAAACTGAGTCAAGAAACAGGTATAGCAAGAGTGATTGAGTAGAGTAAGACCAAATACAAAGGCCCTGTGGCCTGGAGGAGTGTGAAGTTTGAGGGTCTAAAAGGCAGCCAGTGAGGCTGGATCACAGAAGACAAATATAATCACAGAAAAGAGAAGAGAAATGCAAAAAAGAATATGGATAGTTAGACAGGGGTCAGATTACACAGAAACTTTCAGATTATGCAGAAACATTTCACTCTCTTGCTCCACTTTTCTACTCCGGTTGTTGCAGCAAATAACTGCCTGTAGCTGTTACCTGATGGCATCTAGACTGTTCTGCACACATATTCTCACCTTTACCCCAGCATTCTCTGCAGTCACCACACGGAGCATTAATACTCTATGGGGCCATCCTTAACTAATGGGAAATAAGAGCTGGTGGATAAATATGCCCCTCTTCTGTCTCTTGAGTGGGCAATTCTGAGGCTTATTCTATATGTCTACTAAGTGGGTCCCCAGATGGATTAAGATCCACTTACCTTAATAGTGATAGCTTGTAACACACCTTGGTGGAGAGACTCTCTCCTTCGCTGTTTTATTCTTCCCATTCCCCTCTCCTGTTCTCTGATATTACGTCCCAAAAAGTGCTACTGCGTAAAAGCCATTGTCCCAGGGGAAAGGGGGAACCAAAGCTGAGGCTGTCTCCTATATTTACATACTTAAGTTTCAATTAAGTTTTTGTTTGCATTGTATTTACTTGTAGCTAACCTATTTATGGCAGATGATATGTCCATCTTCCATTTATAATAGTAACAATACCTTATAAAAATAAACTATATTAAAGTTAAGGGAAATATCAGATAAGTAATATTTCACATGGTACTTGGATATGGCGGGTTTGTGAAGATTGTACATGACAGCAAGGGATTTAGGAAACACTGTTCTGAGGTGTGAAGCTAGAACTCAACCTAACAACTCCTAGTTAAATGATTCTTTACCTTAAGAGATAATTCTTATTCACTAGTTACTTTAGAGGGAAGTCTATATAGGTAGCTGAAAATAAAAACCAAAAGATTTCTCATATTATGGAATAGCACTAGTACTTCTGGTAAAATATATCCTGTTAGATGTTCAATGTCTTCAGCTGTAGGGCATGAATTACTGAGAAGGAACAGAAAGGGAAGTGCAAACATGAGCTATCATGAAAATGTATAATTGTACGTCTATTTTTATGTTTATTGCCTGTTGCCATATGGGAAAATAGTGAACTTCCTTCTAATCCATAGCACACACACTTTGCACTTTGCACATAAATTTAAGCCCACCTGAATTTGAATCCAACTGAGATAACCAGTTTCTAATTTTCCAGATTTTTTCTTTTCATATACATGTTATGAAATACATACATATAATATGTATATATACATAGGGTCTCTGTTAACAAATGAGTTCATACCACATATACTGTTTTGGAACTTTTTAAAAAACATATTTCCTATTACAGCATAGCATTTTTTGTACCTTTAAAACAACTTTGTTGAGCTACAATTTACACATAATATAGTTCACCCATTTAAAATACACGATTTGAAAATTAACAAAGTTATTGAGGACATGACTTAGCTCTGGATCAAGTGAGCTTAATAGATATCTACAGAACTCTCCACCCAAAAACAACAGAATATATGGTCTTCTTGGCACTACATTGGACTTGCTCTAAAATTGATTATATGATTGGAAGTAAAACACTCCTCAGCAAATGCAAAATAACTGAAATCATAACACAGTATCTCAGACAACACAGCAGTTAGATTAGAAATCAAAATTAAGAAACTCACTCAAAACCACACAACTACATGGAAATTGAACAATTTGCTCCTGAATGACTCCTGAGTAAATAATGGAATGAAGGCAGAAATCAAGATGTTCCTTGAAACTAATGAGAATAAAGACATAATGTACCACAATCTCTGGGACACACTTAAAGCAGTGTTAAGAGGGAAATTTTTAGCACTAAATGTCCACATCAAAAAGCTAGAAAGATCTCAACTTAACATCCTAACATCACAACTAAAAGAACTAGAGAACCAAAAGCAAACAAACCCCAAAACTAGCAGAAGATAAGAAATAACCAAGATCAGAGCAGAACTGAAGGAGATAGAGACACAAAAAACCCACCCTTAAAAAATTCAACAAATCCAGGAGCTTTTTTTTTTTTAATTTTTGGAAAAAATTAGTAAAATAGATAGACCACTAGCTAGATTAATGAAGAAAAAAAGAGAAGAATCAAATAAACACAATGGAAAATGACAAAGGGGATATCACCACTGATCCCACAGAAATACAAACAACCAACAGAGAATACTATAAACACCCCTATGCAAATAAACTAGAAAACCCATAAGAAATGAATAAATTCCTGGAAACATACACCCTCCCAAAACTGAACCAGGGAGAACTTAAATCCCTGAATAGACCAGTAACGAGTTCTAAAATTGAGGCATTACTAAATAGCCTACCAACCAAAAAAAGCCCAGGACCAGATGGATTTACAGCTGAATTCTACCAAAGGTACAAAGAGGAGCCGGTACATTTCTTCTAAAACTATTCCAAACAATTGAAAAGAAGGGACTCCTCCCTAATTCATTTTATGAGGCCAACATCATCCTGATACCAAAACCTAGCAGAGATAAAATGAAAAAAGAAAACTTCAGGCCCAATGAACATCAATGCGAAAATTCTCAATAAAATATCAGCAAACCAAATCCAGCAGCACATCAAAAAGCTTATCCACCATGATCAAGTTGGCTTTATCTGTGGAATGCAAGGCTGGTTCAACATACACAGATCAATAAACATGATCTATCACATGAACAGAACTAAAGACAAAAACCACATGATTATCTCAATAGATGCAGAAAAGGCCTTTGATAAAATTCAACGTACCTTCACGTTAAAAACTCTCAATAAACTAGGTATAGATGGAACATACTTCAAAATAATGAGAACCATCTATGACAAACCTACAGCTAATATTATACTGAATGGGCAAAACTGGAAGTGTTCCCCTTGAAAACTGTCACAAGACAAGGATGCTGTCTCACACCACTCCTATTCAACATACTATTGGAAGTTCTGTCCAGGGCAATCAGGCAAGATAAAGAAATAAAGTGCATTCAAATAGGAAGAGAGGAAGTTAAATTGTCTTTGTTTGCAGATGACATTACCCTGTATTTAGAAAACCCCATCATCTCAGCCTGAAAGCTTCTTAAGCTGATAAGCAACTTCAACAAAATCTTAGAATACAAAATCAATGTGCAAAAATCACAAGCATTCCTATACACCAACAACAGACAAGCAGAGAGCCAAATCATGAATAAGCTCCCATTCACAATTGTTACAAAAAGAATAAAATACCTAGGAATACAGATAGGAACTCTTCAAGGAGAACTACAAACCACTGCTCAATGAAATCCGAGAGGACACAAACATATGGGAAAACATTCCATGCTCATGGATAAGAAAAATCAATATTGTGAAAATGGCCATACTGCCCAAAATAATTTATACAGTCAATGCTATTTCCATTAAAGCACCATTGACATTCTTCCCAGAATTATAAAAAATATTTTTAAATTCATATGGAACCAAAAAAGAGTCCTCATAACTGAGAAAATCCAAAGCAAATAGAACAAAACAGGAGGTGTCACACTACCTGACTTCAAAGCATACTACAAGGCTATAGTAACAAAAACAGGCAGACGGAACAATGGAACAGAATAGAGAACACAGAAATAAGATCGTGCACCTGATCTTTGACAAACGTGACAAAAACAAGCAATGGGGAAAGGATTTGCTGTTTAATAAATGATGCTAAGAAAACTGGCTAGCCTATGCAGAAAATTGAAATGGGACCCTGTCTATACACCTTATACAAAAATTAACTCTGGATGGATTAAAGGCTTAAATACAAAACCCAAAACTATAAAAACCATAGAAAAAAATCTAGGCAATACCATTTAGGACATAGGCATAGGCAAAGATTTCAAGGTGAAAACATCAAAAGCAATCGCTACAAAAGCAGAAATTGACAAATGGGAATTAATTAAACTAAAGAGCTTCTGCACAGCAAAAGAAACTATCATCAGAGTGAACAGACAACCTACAGAATGGGAGAAAATTTTTGCAATCTATCAATCTGACAAAGATCTAATGCCCACAGTCGACAAAGAACTTAAACAAATTTACGAGAAAAAACATACAACCCCATTAAAAAGTGGGTGAAGGACATGAACAGACGCTTCTCAAAGAAGAGATTCACGCAGCCACAACCATATGAAAAAACACTCAACATCACTGATCATTAGAGAAATGCAAATCAAAACCACAATGAGATACCATCTCACATCAGTTAGAATGGTGATTATTAAAAAGTCAGGAAACAACAGATGCTAGTGAGGCTGCAGAGAGATAGGAAGGCTTTTACATAGTTGGTGGGATGTAAATTAATTCAACCATTGTGGAAGACAGTGTGGCAATTCCTTAAAGACCTAGAACCAGAAATAGCATTTGACCCAGCAATCCCATTACTGGGTACATACCCAAAGGAAAAGAAATTATTCTGTTATAAAGATACATGCCCACGTGTGTTCATTGCAGCACTATTCACAATAGCAGAGACATGAAATCAACCCAAATGCCTATCAATGATAGACTGGATAAAGAAAATGTGCTATATGTACACCAAAGAATACTATGCAGCCATAAAAAGGAATGAGATCATGTCCTTTGCAGAGACATGGATGGAGGTGAAAGCCATTATCCTCAGCACACTAACACAGGAATAGAAAACCAAACGCCACATGTTCTCACTCATAAGTGACAGCTGAACAATGAGAATACATGGACAGAGGGAGGGCAACAACACACACTGGGGCCTGGTGGTGGGTAAGGGAGAAGTGAGAATATCAGGAAAAACAGCTAATGCATGCAGGACTTAATACTTAGGTGATGGGTTGATAGGTGCAGCAAACCATCATGGCACATGTTTACCTATGTAACGAACCTGCTCATGTACCCCAGAACTTAAAATAAAAAAAAGAGAAGACATAAAAAATTTTAAAAAATACACAATTCAGTGGGTTTGTAATATATTCACAGTTATGTATCCAGCATCACGATAGCATTTTGTTTTAAGAGCTTACAATATACCATTGTGCAGACATTTAATTTCTTTTATTTAATTAGTCTCCCAAGCATATTTGAATTTTTCCATTTTTAATCTGGAAGAAGCAGTACTTTCATGATTGTCTGTATAGATTTGTGCACGTGTGCGTATATTGCTGTCATAGGCATTTCTAAAAGTGGATTTTCTTGGTCAAGCTCCAAACACTTTAAAATGTGATGGATCTTAACAAATTTCTTCCCAACGTTGTGCCCAGTTTAACTTCCCCATCAGTTTATGCTCATGCTAGTTCACCACACTCACCAATATGAAGAAGCATGGATTTTGTATTTATCACTCTGTGAGGCAACAACTCATTGCTTTCATTTGCATTTTTATTATGTGGGGTTTAGGTATTTTTCAGTTTTAATGGACTGTTTGCATATATTCTTCTGTGAATTTTTAATTTGTGACTTTTGCTGGTTTCTTTATTTCTTTATTGGATTGCCCACCTATATTCATACTGATTTGTAAAAGCTTTTAATGTGTTAGCAATACTCACCCTCTATCATATATGTTGCAAGCACTTTTTCCACATTTGTCTTTCAAGTCTGTAAATAGTGCTATTCACCACATAAAATTTTAAACTGCTGTGTGGCCAATATTTTCCTGGTTTTGGTTCTTGTATTATGCTCATAACATTTCTCAGTAAGAAGAAAACTGTTGATTTAGTAAATGGGAAATAATTATTTTTAAAGTAATAAAGTCGGGGTGAAATATTTTTTATTTACTTGATATGACTAGTTGTTTTCTTCTTTTGCCATTAATTGCAGTCTTCAAGCCAATGCTTCTTTAGAAACATGACAGATTTAATACCAACACTAGGACCATTTGAAGACAGAGCTGTGTGTTTTAATAGAGATAATATCTCAACAGGAGTTTGTGCGGCTGACAGTCTCTGATGTTCTGACCACCTACGTCACAATCCTCATCGGGGACTTTCTAAGGGCATGTTTTGTGAGGTTTTGCAATTATTGCTGGTGCTGGGACTTGGAGTACGGATATGTAAGTATGATGTTAATTTTGCTCTTGTAACGTTTTTCCTTTGTAATTCATCATTTACACACACTATATAGGAGAAAGGCATCACAGAGTTTAGTGGATGGGATCACCTTTTTAGGTGCCAATAAATGACGACCAATGAGTACATTTATAATGCAGAGAAGGTCAGACTTGAGTATCATGGTTTACAATATTCTAGTAAAATTAGCACAAAATAGCAAAAGCAATGGACTTCAACTTGTTAGTTGAAATGTTGAACTCAGTAAATCTTGGCCCTGTAGCCCACCTTCTCCCTATAAAATTACTAGCATTTCTAGAAGCAGGGAAAGGTGGCTAATATCAACTGCATATTCTATTATGCCTTTGAATTCTACTAAACTCCTGGATAGTTACTATCGTGTGCCAGTCACTCTGCAGTAGATGGGGGGGATAAAAGGATTTGATAAATATGGTACTTGCTTCACAAAGTTCACAGTCTAATAAGAGCTTGACAGAGACACACGCAAGAGACTGCAGAAAGCTCAAGGAAGGCCTAGTTTGCTGTCATGCATCTGGCCAGTGGTGGAGCTGAATTCTGTCTTCTTTTCCTGAAACAACGGCTCGGGTTTCTCAGAACCACACTGATACTGACTCCATCACCAGCTTTCCCTCTATGCTCAACCGCAGGTCCCCCAACAAAGTCTGAGGGCAACAGCACAGTCATCACTCAGTGACTAGCACGTCGCCTGGTTTCCACTGTCCTCCTTTGCAGTCAAACTGGCTTCAGTCATCCCGGAAAATATGACCTGGGGGGTTGGTAGTACTCATTTGCTTAAAATCTTCCAGTGACTTCTCAAGTACTTAGAATGATTTCCAAATCCCTTTCTAGGCCTTCAGTACCCTGGATGATCTGCTTCTTTTCTTTCTTTCTCAAGTCATTTGCTACCACTTTTGCTCTCGCTTTGTAAAGTTCACAAACATGGGCTGCTTTTTAGGCTCAAAGGCAAGACGGTCCTTGCATTTGTAATTGCTGTTTCTCCCGCAAGGGGTGCTGTTGCCCTAGAACTAGGAATGGCTGGTTTCTTCTTGTCATTAAAGACTCAGCTATTATGTTACCTCCTTAGAGCTCTTCTCTGACCACCTATTCTAACGTAGCTAATCAGGCACTGTTAATATCAACACACTGTTCTGTTTTCTTCATAAGATGTGCATCTATTTGACATTACTCTTGTAAAATGTACTCATGGTCTATCTCCCTTTGTTAGAATGGATACTCTATGAAAACAGAGGCCCTGACCTCTGTTGTGTGAACTGTGCGAGTCACGTAGCAGGCATCATGTCTTGACTGGCTGTTTGAATGTTGGACCTCCTCATTTTTGCACCATCAAGGCAGCACTGTCTATTGCCAGAACTCTGCCTCCTTCGAAGCATGTGCCCATGGAGTCTCAGTGTAATGTTTTTGAGTTATTGAGCCAGTAATGCTTCTCTCCTCACCAGTGAGGGAATATCCTTTATAGCTGATCTTCTATCTCTTTTATCTCCTGCCCTCTAGTCTCTGGATAAGTCCTACAGTTAGGACTGTTTTCAAGATTTCAGGCTAGGTCTGTCTGGCTGTCTGACTTTGAGATGGTACCTTTTATGAGGTCATCTCCATCACCCTCATTGAAAGTGCCTCCTCGGACTGGCCAAAAGCAGTTAGGTAATGCTCTTCGGTGAATGACAGTGAGGTAATGGCTATAGATACAGGATGCTCTTGTGTTGCTTTCCCATTCTTTGCTATGAGATATTCAGCTGGCTTGGTTTCATTTCTATTTTCCTTGCCTGATTCAGCTCCTCTGAGGCAGACATAAAAATTGCCATTTCTTCCTTAGACTATTGCTTGGCTTGTGCTTACCTTTTATCCCTTGGCTGCTTTCTTCTTAAGTGGCAGAAAACCTGACTGCAAATAGGAAGTCAATATTACATGACCTGGATGCATAAAAGCTGTAATTAAATGACTGTAATTTATTATTTATTGACTGCTGACAGTGTTCCTGGGTTAGTACAAAGTACAGGAAAAAAGACAAGTTCCCGTTTTAGGTCACAGAGAAGGAATTTTCTCCCACGTTACCTTTGGAAGGCTCAAAAAAGCTCTGTCAGAATCAAAACAAGTGTTAAAACATTAATGATGGATGATGAATCTTTGATGTAGATCCCATTGTCATTGACTTACCAAATGGATAGCTTACATGGGTGAGGGCCTACTAGGTGCAAGCCATTATGAACAAACTCTGTGCTAGGTGGTAAAGGAATACAGAGATGTAGAAGATGTAGACTTACGTAGAGGTTGCAAATGTGGCCTGCAGGATGGATTCAGCTAATGGTTATTTTTGTGTGGTATGCCCAGTGGTGGTGTTTGTTTTTGTTTCATTTTTTATGAGCTAATACTTTAAAATGAGAGTTTTTACATAAAAACACATGGATTTCTTGTTTTTCTTGAAAGGCTGGCAAAATTAAGTCTGTATTCCCACTAGGGAGAAATTGGCTAGAGTTGAGAAACCACCACCATCTGCAGTTGGGATATTCATTCTCCAGTTCCTCATACTCTTCACCACTCTTTTCTCTTGCAAACTCCCAATATCAATAGAGAAATCAATTATATGGCCCTTTGGAAGAGAAAGTGTGTGTGTTTGTGTGTGTGAGAGAGAGAGACAGGTGTGCATCAGTAGAAATGCAGACACGGAGGAGGAGACATTTGAACTAAGTCTTAAAGGATGATCTGGATTTCAAGAGATGAAAGGAAGAGTTCCTGGTGGAGGGACAAGTATAAGACAGGGTCCCAGAGCTAGACAGTATGGACAATCCAGGTATAAATTTAAAAAACTAAAATGAGGCTGTTTTAGAGCAGAAAAGGCTGATAAGAATGTTTCTCTGTTATTCTCCTAGACCTGCTAATCAACAATATGGTTTCAGAAAGTACCTGTCATGAAGGGAAGGACAACCTGAGATGGGCAGAGGAGATACTTGAGAATTCTGTCAGAAATAAAATATAAAAACATGATCCTTTCTGATACACACATGCACGCACACGTACACACACACACAAAGCACATTTTTTCTTCTGAATTACAAAAATAATGCCAGTTTATTGTAGAAAATTTGGAAAATATAACGAAGCTAATATGAAAATAAAAATCATATGTAATCTCTGCCACTAATGAGATTATTTGGATTGTTGAATCAAATAGTATTAGATAACAAGCACTACATATTTATATATAGTAACATAGATTTTTATAAATATACACATATATACATTTGTATATGTATATATGTATGTGTTTAAACAGATAGATAGTAGACTGATTACCTGCTTTTATTTTTTTTACCTAACAGTGATCATTTCCCAATACTATTAACTGTTGTTTTGTCTCATACTTTTTAAATGGTTGTATAATATTCTGTATGTGGGTGTAGTGTAATTAATCTAATTAGTTTTAATTTGCTTTAAGTTGAACTGTCTAATTATTCTTATGATAATAAGTGTGATGACATTTCATTATATCTGTAAATAAGTATCTTCATAGATAAATCATAGTGGATGCATAAATTATTTTCTTATGATAAATTTCTCTGAGTTGAATTGCTCAGTCACAGAAGAGGGCTTTAAAAAAGTCTATTCATTTTTATTACAACAGCCTCTGTAGAAACTCTGCAGATTTCAGCATTAGATTCAGAGATCTATAGAATGCTAAAGTTAGGTGGATTTTGACACAAGCAATTGTAATGCTTGTATTTAACATGTGAAAAACTGCATCTGTGAATTGAAATGAGGTTCCTAAGTTTATGTAGCCAGAGGATAATAAGGACAATGAAGTACACTTCTGGACAAAAATGTTATGTTAAATGTACTGAATTATATACTGGCTCTATCTGAGTAAGTTGGGGTAAAAGGGATTGTGAATATTTTTCAAGACATAAATTTATGGTCATAGTGTTATCACAACAAACCTATGGAGAATAACTAAGGTGGGAACATTTCTGGCTTGGAGCAGATTGCTACCCCAATGTAAGTTAATGTAATGTAAGTTAATATCTCCCAAGGCTTCTCTGAGCACAGTTCTCAGTGTTTCAGAAGAGTTCATGGGGAGTAGAATAGTTTGTCCCTAGAAAGGATTTTAACTGCTCTAATTTAATACAAAGTGTGGCCTCTTGTAAACTCTGGGTTTTCTATAACAGTTCAATGCAGAATATCTTTATCTTTACTTCAGTTTTTGTTGACACCATTCTTACTATTTACCAACAAAGCAAGTAAAGAATATTCAGGAAGAAATAGAATTAGATTCAGGGCATGATGGGGTAAGGGAATGCTCAATCAACTCAGCATGGTGTTCACAGTTGCATTTTTCAGGTGATCACTGCTCACTTGTGAGAGCGGAACAGCAATGGGAGACTGCTTTAAAGTCTGATGAAGGGTGCTCAAGATTATTCATAAATAAGAGGCATATAATTGACTGACTACCTGAGTGGATTCCCAATCATATTACATTGTATTATGTTACATCTCAATGTACTGCTTATTTACTGCATGTATCAGAAACTCTACAATGTACTTTGCATATATTATTCCATGTGATTGTACATATACAATAAGCAATGTACTGCTTATTTACAGCTATGTATCAGAAACTCTACAAAATACTTCACATATATTATTCCATGTGATCACACCAGCAATGCTGTGAGGTGGTATTATTGTTCCTACTTTACAGTAAACGGAGGTTTAGAGGATGTTAAATAATTGCTCAAAGACACATTGCTGGTTAGTGGTAGAGATAGGCCTGAAATTCGAGTCTCATCTCCTTCAAACCCATCAACCAAATTTCCATCATGTTGAATGTACACTGTAATGCTTGACTCTAGAAATTTTAAAAATTCTGCCAAAACTTGAATCATTAATGCACTAAACCTATGGCTTTTAGAACTCAAAGTGTTCCTAGGCTTAGGCAGGCTACCTGTGGTAGAATGGAGTTAGGAAATGAACTGGGATACAGAATTAGAAGATCAATGGTTCTGTAGCTGGGAACGTGGAGATATTATACATCAGTTCGGGAAGGTAGCATGATAAAGAGTCAGGAAGAAATCATCAGCATCCCATAAGGGGTTGAGAACATGGGAACAGGAACAATGCAGACTGCGTTTTAAGTGTTCCTTGAATACGTGGACAGGATCTGTCTGCAGTTAACAGGCTCCTACTCTCAACTAGGGTTGAAGTACAAAGCCTCAAGTGTTCAATCATCCTAGCAGACGAGGCTAGAGTTTGTCCTAGATCAGTGCTTCTGAAATTTGAGCATACGTCAAAATCCCCTGAGGACCTGTGAAAACAGCATTTCTGATTCAGTAGATCTGGGGCAAGGCCCGAGAATGTGCTTTTCTAATAAGTTCCCAGGTAATGCTGCTGACTCTCGTCTGAGGACCACACTCAAGAGCCACTGCTCTGGAGCCACAGCCCAGACCAGCTTGCAGCTCCAAGCAGAGTGATTCCAGCTGTGAGAAATGGGATTTATGTGGAGAAGGTCAGGCAACTCATGCCAAGACAGAATTAATTCTCTGTGAGATCCTGAATTGCATTTCATGTTATCCACAGGTTGGCAATCTGCCTCAAATAATGAAACTTGCAGAGAGAGAAGGGATAGTCCCAGGCTTTTTCTTTGTCCAGTGAGCACCACATGTCTTCCCTCTAGGTGGGTGACTGACCTAGCACATCACAAGCAAAGGTCCAAAAATTAAACAACATCATTTCCAATCTGTCGACTATGATAGACTTTAGCCCAAATCCACATGGGCTTTTCTGGTGCTGGCCCCCAACAATCTTACCAGGAATGAGCAGTCATTAGTGAATTTATTACACTTATCTCATTCAAATAATTTTATGATCTCAAAGTTCAAGAGAATCTGTTTTTTTCTTTTTCCCTAACCATCTTTTACCTTTGAGTTTTTTCTATTTTAGAGACAGACAAAATATATTGCAAATTGATTTATATTTATTAAAGTATTGCTTTAAAAATTAAAAATGTAATATAACCTAATGTTTAAAAAAGCCTGCCTCTAAAACAATGGGCACTGACTTTTATACTACATATGTGTAGTTTTTTGCCTTCTCATATGTTTTAGTTTTAAAATGAGAGCTTCTGTGTTTATTGCATAAGTTAAATTGCATTTCTAAGGTGTTTACAGAGAAGCAATTCTTTCACAACTGGGTCTGATTTTCAACCAGTAACATATTTTTAGACTAGAAAGGGATCTTAGAAATGAACTAGTTCAGAGGTTGGCAAACTTTCGCTGTAAAGGGTTAGATAGTAAGTATTTTAGCTTTTGCAAGCCATAGTGTCTCTATTATAATTGCTAAACTCTGTTGTTTTAGTACTAGTCATAGATAATATTTAAATGAATGAATATAGCTGTATTCCAACAAAAATTTATTTGTTAGAACAGGTGGCAGTCTAGATTTGGCACATGGGCCTTAGTATGCTGACCCTTGGTCTAGTTCATTTTTATTGATTTATGTGTCAGGAAACTAAGCCTAATGAGATAAGTGATGTGCCCAGCTCACCTAGCTAAGAAATGGTAGAGTGACGTCTAAAATTCAGGTTTGAATCCCAGTCAAATGTCTATTCTACAAATCCACTTGTTCCAGTATGGCCACCCTATGTCCTTTCTCTGCATCAGACCAATTTATAGATCAAGGAGGTTGTTCCTCCAGCTGTCTCTGCTGCAAACACGGCAGAAAGCTAGGGACCCTAGGATGTCCTTTATGCTTTTCTAGTCAACTAGTTATAAAATATTTCATCTCCAATGACCTTCTGGAGGTTTATGTGCTCGTGAGAGAGTGAAGAAAATAGACATTTAAAACATTGAGCTTTTTTCCACGTTCAGTAGTTTGGTGGGCTACCTCATGACATCATTCTAAGGAGGCAAAGGTTTAAGATTTGATTTTTAAACTGACATAGAGAAAGGCTGTTCCAAGGCCACAGGTGGGCACAGGCCACCCAAATGAGCATTTTTCAGATGTGTTCTGTGATCACACAGGGCTCCAGGGGAAAAGTACTGAAGATCATCCAGAGCAGGGCACTCCCCCAGAAGGAAAAAGACTCAGAGTTAATGTTCTCCAGATAAGAAACAATTCATTTTTCTCCACGAAGGTCACATATTTTTTTCATTGCTGATTTCAGAACAAAAATTGTCAACCAAACCTTTTTGTCTCTTGTGAACATTGCCCTTCTAGAAAATCTGCAAACTAGCAAAACACTTTGCAGCTGTCCTTCAACAGTATCTAGAATGATACTGCAGTTATCCAGGTCATCTTTGTTCTGTTTAATACACAGGACTCTTTGTTATTTCATTATGTATCATCCTATGATTTTACCTTGAGGGTTAACCATTCCTATTATGCCATACTTGCTGTTCTTTCCCTGAATCTGTTACAAGGCAGATTGTCACTATATCAGTCAAATAGGAGAGTAATACTGCCTTTTAGGAAAGTGATGAAGTTGAGGCCTGGATTCATGAGACTCTTGAGGCCAAGCATTTGAAAGTTGGGAATGGTTTTGTTGGAGTTCCAAATCAGGAACCAATTATATCTTCTTACAAATATATTTTTGAGATCTTGGGTTTGGGAGGAACAGAGGCTCATCTTTGTGTGTGTGTGTGTGTGTGTGTATGTTGTGGAGAGAGTTGTTACAGGGATATGTGTGGTCTGAAGCACACCTGGAGATAACAGAATCTGAGCAGGGCTAGGAACCTGCGAGTGTCTTGGTCTCTTTTTCATGGTCTTCTTGGCCCTCTCATTTCATATTTGCTGCTCTCTTATTCCCTTATGACCAATTGGTCAGTCTCCTCTGATTCTCTATCCCAAATTAAATAAAAGCCAGTTTTATTGCCCTTGCTAGTTAGCATTAACTCCATTGTTAGAACCTCTTGTTAGGATGCCTAATGCATCACCAGGAAACCTTTGGGTGGGCCACCCTATCACAGTTTCCCACCTCCATCCTATTGCTTTTTGTGGCTCCTCTGCACAAAAAACAGCCTAGTGTTGCTGCCCTGAGCATGAAGGTTATTATCCAAGACATGGGGACTGGACATTCAACTGAATAACTTCTTAAGCTTTTGTTATATATATTTTTTGCTATATTTATTTTATGTTACAGTTAATTCACAATTTTGTTGAAAAAAGTTTTAATATGCAAAACTTAAAAAAGAAAAGGAAAACTATAGTCCATCACCCACATATAAGGTATGATTATCTTGCTGATTCTTTTCCAGTCTTGGTGTGTCGTTTCATATAGTTGATTAATGTGTGACTTTATATTTTTTGTTTAACATTAGTGCACAGTTTTTGCTCATGTATGTAAATATTCTTTCAAAATGATTGTAATTTGTTGCAATATATCATAGTATAAATATACTGTATATACATGACTAATGTTCAACACTTACATGGTTTCATCATTGCCTGTTAAAGTTTATCATCACATCAGATAATTTTATTAAGACAGATTCTAGAAGTTTTCTTACAGAGTCAAAAATAATAAGATTTTTAAAGCTTTTAATATGCATTGTCAAATTGTTTTTCTCAAAGTTTGCTACAGTTTTTCCTTTCACCAGCAGTGTATAGGAGAGCCTGTCCTGCTACACTTTCAAAGCATTGAATGACAGCCTTTAAAAATGAGTCTCACTATGTTTAAAAAAAATAAGAAGGTGCTTTCTTTGTTTTATTTATCTCTGGTTACTTATCCTAGTGATTATTCTGCTATTGTTGCTGAAGGGAAGTAGCTGAAACCCTAGCCATGCCTACGCAGAACCACTTGCCTTTCAGTTTTGACCATGTGAGATGCTAACCCAATGAACATTGTGTCTCCTCTAGCCTTCATACACCGAATTCGACATCAGTGGCAACGTCCTCGCTCTGATCTTCAACCAAGGCATGATCTGGTAGGCCAGCTGTTGGACAGCTTATCACTTACAGAAAAGCCTCCCAGGTTATTTTGGCATAAAGCATTGAATCCTGGTGTTAGAGGAGAACACAATCGGTGTCTAACTCCATATTTACTTTCGCGAAGTGAATGCCTGTACATAGTTTCCTTTTTTTTTTTTCGTATCTTAAATGTCAGTCATCAAAGGTGTCTTTCTGTTTTGCAAGGCACTCCTTCATCAAGTAATGGGAGTCTGTGTTCTGGTTGGCAGATTTATTTGATGACTATATTTTTATATTTTGTGACACCAGGATCTAATATTAAAACATTAATAATTACA
This sequence comes from Macaca thibetana thibetana, assembly GCF_024542745.1. Classification (NCBI taxonomy): domain Eukaryota; kingdom Metazoa; phylum Chordata; class Mammalia; order Primates; family Cercopithecidae; genus Macaca; species Macaca thibetana. The sequence continues at coordinate 85,196,757 of NC_065592.1, forward strand.
TTACCACATGTTAAATACAAAATAAATTAACATAAGGCCTTTCTGAGAGACCGAGTTTATTTTTTTGTCACTACCAAATATATTTAAAATGTAACTTATAGCTACTTTTAAAAATAATACCTTATCAAATCCAATAGTTTATAGAGGTGAAACACATGTATTAGGAAAGTCAAGGTAAAATATGATCTTCGTTTTGTAACTTGTTTAATTGGGCCACTGGAACATCAGAATTACTATTTTTTTTTTTTGATGTGTGAAGGGTTGTCATATCTTTTATCAAATAAAAGCATTCTCACTATAAACTTGACAGGTTAAGATGAGTCAATACAGTAGAAATCATTTTTGAGTTTAAGAGCTGAATCACGGACCACGTGTCTTGAAAATCTGTCACTTCAGATTTCCAGCCTATAAGCAGTTACAATAAGGCTACTTTATCCTGGGTATATGTGCCTAAGACAATATTCTGCTACCAACCATACCATTGTCCTATTCACAAGTACAAGTATAGACTCAGTTTTTGAACAAGTTTCATATATTGTACAAATAGAGCTGTCCTGAATTATTAAACCTTTGGGTGCTGACAGACACTGGACCCGTCTGCAAATGCTAAAACTCTCTTGCTTCTGTCACACGAAGACCGCCCTCAAGGGCGCCATCATCTTGCCATGGGGACTGTTAAATTCCTGTGCCTGACTAGGTAAATCAATATGGAAAAGATGTTACACAAATATCGTTTCCTCCTTTGCCTGGTAGGTTTAAAAATCTAATTTTTATCCCCTTTCCAAAGTTTCCAAGTATGACTCACATGTCCAGACTCACTAAGGAAGGAAATGTATCTTTCATTTTCCAAGCAGGGAGGAAAGTTGAGGTGGCCCGAGGAATGTCTACTGACATGGAAGTAAAGGGAGCAGCTTCTGTGGGTTCTGAGTTTTCATTTCCTGGAGTTCAATTGGCTGTCATGGCAGAAAATGGCTATATGGCTATGGGAGTAAGGAGAAGCCACTGTTCTATCAGTGGCGTTTACACAAAGTGTCATAAATCCCTCAGCCTCGTGGTTACCATTCACACAGACATATGCTGCATGTCGATTGTGTTCTTTCAGAGTTAAGACAACAGATTGGCCTAGAAATTTGTTTTTATTGTCAGAAAACCTGTTATAATGGCTGTCTTGATTGGTTTCACTTGTGATTTTGCAACTATTTTTGTCCACTACTGTTCGTATTGAAATTCTTAAATATCTAACATGTTTTTCCAGTTCTCTCATGGGCAGATCCATTATCAGAATCTCTGCACTGTCATTTTCTGTCTATTAATTCTTCAGACAGTGGTCAGGCTTGCTTCTGGCTAGTTTGAAGAGAATATTAGAACGGGATTGCATTTTTTGAGTATACAGAGATATTCACACACTTTCCAAAGTTCCAGAAGCAAACTGACCATTATTCTATTATTCACCTTCACGTCAATGCTTGGCACAAATACTCTTTTCCTAACCCTAGGAAGGTGATGAGGGAGGGGGATGTCATGTAGAGGGAGGTGTGGGGCAGGTGTAATGTAAAATTAGTAGGCTTACTCTGCACAAAGGTCCTCACACACAATTGTTCCATTATTTTGTGAAGCATGAGGATATAATGCCGGAGCTTAACCATTTTCTACAGAAACAATTAAAAAGGTACAGGGATTTTGTATTCAATTCCATTGGACTGTGACTGGAGACATTGAATTACTGCTTTAGGAATTGCTGAGTAGTGGAGGTTACTTATGCAGATGTTATTAACATCAACATTTATAGATAAAATCCATTTTGCTATGATTTGGTTGAATGCTCAGTAACCTTTATTTACACACTTACTGTTTGAAATACACGTGATGGTTTCTGTGGTAATATTTTTAAATGATGAAAGCACATAATATCTTGATCATAGCAGGATATTGAGAAAAGGCACAGAACATACAGTGAGAGAGAAAATGAGTTTTGGACATTGCTCCAACACTGCTTCATTGGGTACCCTCTGGCCAGGTTTATCACCTTTTTCTTCTCACCTTCTCAGTTGATCGGATGTGAATAATTTACCTGACATGTACATGTCACTGAAGTAATAAGGAGAGTTAAATAAAAGAAGCTTTCATTTTCTTTGATCTTCCTGGAAGAAAAGCATTTTATAATGCTAAAGTATTAAATGATTTTTACTGACAGATGACGGGATCAAGCCTGGGTAAGGGACTTAGTGGGCCGAGCTGATTAGTGATTCATAAGCAAAGATAGGATGAGCATTAAGATTCAGATATTATTATGCCAGGACTTATTTTTCTAGGTTATGGCTCTTGAGTTATTTGTTCAAAATGTCTTTGTGATATTTATTTTGAAATTTTGAAATTTATTTATAGATGCATGCACAAATAATAAGCATATACCTACGAACAATGTGCGTGTATATAGGTACAAATATATGTGGTTTTAGGCAAGTCTCGATTTTGAATTATGTGCAAAATTATGTTTTAGAATTGATTAGGTTATGCAGCAATGAAACAACCTCAAAATCTTAGCAGCTCATAAAAAGAACATGTTCAATGTGGGGTGGAAGAAGAGCTTTGCTCTTCTTAACTTACCTTTGCTTTAGAGACCCGGACTGATGGAATAGGATCCATCTGAAACATTGCTATCACACTAGCAGAGAACGAAGAGAAGGAAAAACCACACAGGGCTTTTAAAGCTTCTACCCAGCAGTAAGGGCCTAATTTCTTTTCATACTTTATTGGCCAAAAGAAGTGATGTCGCCACCTGATTTTTAGAAAGACTCAAAGTGTATTACATCAACAAGTATTGGTATTGGGGGATATAATCCGGTGCTTTGCAATTCTAACCCATTAGCTGGGACTATCACTTGCTTACTTGCTCACTTTTTTGGCGTTCCTTCTCTCTTGCTGTCCTGTAACAAAAGTATACTGTATTGTTTTAAAATCTATCCTCCCATTAGAAAAAAATAGTTTAACTTCCTACAAAGTCTTTGTTCAATTCATTATGGTAAAATATCATTCAGATCTATTGCTTGAAATCTTGTCAACAAGACAGCCCAAATTGTGACAATATTCCACTTTTCAAAGAAATGAGTTAACTGGGTTGGCAAAAGTTCAATTATAGCGGAAACTAATTTCTTCATTTAAATTAAAAATGTCTCTATAATGAACCAAATTTACATTGGATTGGCTAAACAGCTATTCAGGGAGAACAAAATGCTAAACCTAGTTAGAAATGTTGCGGGCTTCATTATAGATAGAACAGTTTAAAAGACAGGGCTCCCCTTACATTTTTAAAATAAGTGCACATGTATCTTCTTCTGATTTTGAGATAACAATGCTATTTGTATTGATTTATGGTGCTAATGAATTTTCTCATCCAAGAAGAGTGAAACTTATTTTGTTGAAGTAATCAACTAAGCCATCAAGTAAAAGTGACCACACCAAAGTGGTTCCTACCTAAAAGTAGTATTTTAAAATACTTATAAAAATTCAGATGCACAAAGCAGAGAATTCCCAAGACAAGCTACAGAAAGAAAGTAAACAGATAAACTAAATTTAAATAAATGTGTGGAATTTTCATCTCAAAAACCTATAATCTAGTTATACATTTTCAATAAAACCCTATTTTAGGAGGCATAAATACATCATTGCAATTGGCTTTAAAACACCATATCACCTACAAAGAGAAAATGATCAACATCAGAAAGAGAAAATTTATTTTAATTTTTTTCTTTCATTAAGCAAAAATTTTTTTCAGTTGTAAAGTCATGGCCTACTGCAACCTTGACCTCCTGTCATTAAGCAAAAACTAATTATTCATTACAAAAGTGATTAATTCAAATGTACAGTTTATTTGAGTAGAAGAAGTGACTTTAAGGGTTAATTATTTTTAACAAGTTATATTTATAGATATATTAGTCAATGGTATAAGTGTTGGGGAAAGTTTATTTTAGAATTAGAAGAAAGAAGTAAAACAATTATAAATATTGTTTACCCTGTTGTAGTTTAAATTCACTAATGACAGTAGGTTTAGTTAATTAACAACATTCTTTCTATGAAATAATTATGATATGCAATTCCTACAATAATGGGGAAAGTGGCAAAATGTGTTTAGAAGTTGGAAATAGATAAGTGCAGTTTATTTATGAAAAGGGTTTGTGTGGTTGAAAGTAGCAGTGTATTTTCTGCCTTTGGAAAAGAAGCCTGATGTCAAATAAACAGGAGCAGTGTGACTTTGCTATGGAGTAAAGACTCAAAACTGAGCAGAGTTCTGTTTTCTTTCTAGGATGGGCTCCTTCTTTGCTCCCAGCCTCCCAGGCATCAATATCCTTCGACTCCACACATCCATGTACTTCCAGTGCTGGGCCGTTATGTGCTGCAATGTTCCTGAGGCCAGGGTCTTCAAAGCTTCCAGATCGAATAACTTCTACCTGGGCATGCTACTGCTCATCCTCTTCCTGTCCACCATGCCTGTCTTGTACATGATCGTGTCCCTCCCACCATCTTTTGATTGTGGTCCCTTCAGGTCTCTTTTTGAAATTTGACTCAGGCATGATGTTCTTTCAGGGATGGAGGTGGGAATGGCCATTCATTGTATAAGCTATTTTTTTTCCCCCAAACAATGGCATTTTTGGTTGGTGGAAATGAGATCCCGGCTGGGCGCAGTGGCTCACGCCTATAATCCCAGCACTTCGGGAGGCTGAGGCAGGTGCATCACCTGAGGTCAGGAGTTCGAGACAAGCCTGGCCAACACGGTGAAACCCCATCTCTAACAAAAATATATAAATTAGCCAGGCGAGATGGCGGGTGCCTGTAATCCCAGCTACTTGAGAGGCTGAGGCAGGAGAATCGCTTGAGCCCAGGAGGCGGAGGTTGCAGTGAGCTGAGATGGCACCACTGCACTCCAGCCTGGGGGACAAGAGCAAAATTCTGTCAAAAAAAAAAAAAAGAAAGAAAGGAAGGAAAGGAAGGAAGGAAGGAAGGAAGGAAGGAAGGAAGGAAGGAAGGAAGGAAGGAGAAAAAAAAAAAAAAAAGAAATGAGATCCTTTGGGTATTCAGGTTCAATAGGTGACGTGGAGATTCTTTGGCAAGTTCTATCTACTTCCTCATTTGGGAATCATAAAAGAGAAAATACTTTATACTTTTCCAGGCTCTGCCTGGGTAAAATATGTATGGTGAATCTGAGCTGTTTCCACCTTAGGGAATAGCTAAGAGCAAGGTCTGATGACACTGGTCTGGGTGTGAGTTTGCCTGACTCTGGGCCGTCACATCCAGACATGGTCAGCTCTCACTACTTCTCTTGTGCATCACTACCTTAGAGAGAGAGAGAGAGAGAGAGAGAGAGAGAGAGAGAATACCCCACATTTTACCTAGGAAAGAGAATTATTACTAAATACTAATGAGCATAAAGAGCGCCAATTTATTATCCAATTTGCCACATGCTAGTGAAAAAAATTAAGGCTGTTCCACATATATATTCTCTCCCAATTATCATTCAAGTCAGGAATCAAGAGTCACAACGGCTCCTTGTATATTTAGAGATATACATTTCTACAGTTCTCTATGACAGAGCTCTCTTCTCCCTATGACACATATCAGAAAACTAAGTCCCTGGCATCTGGAGGATGAGGTTTCTTTCCCTAAAGGGGCTTAGAAATGAATCTACCAGAAGTTCTCCCAAAAATCTCTGCGTGTTGAGTCACTGGCCAACATGCACTTGAACTGTTTCTCCTTTTCAGTGAAGGAAATGAGACTGTAAAAAGCCATGTGAATGATATACATGATGCTGTAATGACCACATATAATTCCCCCTTTATGTTGTCAGATCTAAGTTATTTAATTAAAGTCAAAAGGTTCATTGCCGACAGACTAAGTATATAAGAGACATTTTCACTCTAACAGTAGTCTGAGTTATTGCTTTGCTGGAAAACAAGAAAATGTTAAGCCAGCTGATTGAGTTAAACTAGCTGGAGCTCTATCTACTCATCAAACTGATGTTGAGAAGCTCTGTTAATTCCATTGTGTGTGTGGGTGGGTGTGTGTGTGTTTCCAAGTGGACTGAAATAAATAATGCAGACAGTGACATCTGGAGACTAAATATGAAATTACAGTCTTGATGGAGACATTTGTCTCAATAAATCCCTAACCAATCTCGGAGTACAAAATTCAAGAAATATGCCATTCAAAGGCTTTAGTTAATTGCAAATTATTCACACAACTGGGAAGGGGTATCTCTATGCTATTTAGATTTTTTTTTTCATGTCAGTTTCCTCACTTTGGAGCCAAAGGATGTTTACATTGTTTATTTGTCTGGACTTAAAAGTTTGAAAGGATTGTCCTGCTGTAGAAATGAGGTGAGAATGCTTGTATTAGTGGGTACCTCATAGCATGTCATCTTTATGAAACCTGAGTTTTAGGTGATTTGCTTAACCTTCCTAGCGAAGGTTGTCTGACTCTATCTGGATCTTGGGCAAACAGCAATTTAGGAAATATAAATTTGAACCAAGTTACTGGAGGTAACACAGTGATGGCTAGTTGCTTTCCAGTGTAGGGAAGTTTTCAGGTAAGATGGCTATAGTGCATTTATCCATTCAGTAAAGCAATGTGATGAGATATTCTAGTTTGTCTGGTTTTGTAAGACCTGGCTAGAGAGGGTAAATTTTCCAAGAAACTATTCCAATAGGCTAGTAAGTGGATTTGTCTTAAATAGTTGACAATTTAAAAACTATTTATTTGATGTCCAGATGAAGGCAATTCTAATTGTTCTATAGCATTTCCTGACATTTGATGTTTTCTCCCATCTATGTCAATAATTCTGAACAATTTATAGTTCTCTAGGTTTTTATACACATCCCTGCTTACATTATGACAATTTTATTTTTTCATGTATTTTCATCTTACTGCAAAGATAATATGTGTTTATGCTAGAAAACCTAAACATTGTAGAAATATTTTTACATGAAAAGAAGCGTGGTCCGTAATCTCGAAAACCTGAAATAACAATGTTTTAGCATTTTATATTCTGGTTTGCCTTTTACACATAATTTTTCATAACTGAGCTTGTACTGACACAGGATGTTTCTCAGCCCCTTCGCTGGACTCACAGAGGGCACCCTGTCTACTCGCCCTGCTGTGCTAAACCCCTTGTGGGAGGAAGCATGTGGGCAAGCGAGTGCGGGATCTGGCCAGACACACCGGGCACTGACACAGGAGCAAGCTCCATGTGGGGCCTGTGGCCAGACCAGGTGTGTCACCTTGAGGAGAATGCAACGGTGCCCAAGTGAGGGTGCCTATGACCCCGAAGTCCCAGAGGCAGTGTTACAATGCTTCCTGAGTCCCACCATCCTCAGCCTGATGGATGGCAGTGTGTTAGCAGCTCAGTTGGCTCCTTGCCTCATCACGTGGGGCAGCTGCCCTCCACCATAGAAGGCAAAGGGCCAGTGTGACAACCTTTCCTGGGTACCCACATTCAGTGGGCCCCGAGCTCTTGTCCAGCGTCCAAGAAGAATGAGGTCACATGGATTATTGAACGATGGTGAAGACGGATAATTTTATTGAGTAATGAAACTGGCTTTCAGCAGAGAGGGGAGCTGGAGAGGGGCCAGGAAGGGCAGGTCCTCTTCCCCAAAATCAGGTTGTCTCTTCCCTAAAGTCAGGCTGTCTCTACCCTCTACCAACCAACTGAGTCTGTGGTCTTTATAGGCACAAGATGGACAGTGTGTGCTGATTGGTTTGTGAGTGTGCAAAAAAGGTTAAAGTGAAGACATCACTCAAAGGTAGACATGACAGTGTAGAAAACCAATTAGGAAAGGGTAGGTATATGTAAAATAGGTGAAGGGTGGGGATGAATCAGAGGAAAGTGCACCAAACAGGAAGACAAGTTCTCAACCCGGTCTGAGGATTTAACTTGGAGTTTGGCTTTCAGGCTTTAAACTGTCTTTGGCTTGGAGGTGGCATTTCACCAGGTACCTGCCCCTATCTGTCTAGGCATTTGGCTGCCTTGTGTTGCTATCAGTATACTAGGTGCAGGTTTTTAGTATTAAAAGTTAAAATTATATTGTGACGCTGCTATTATATTGCTCATTTGCAATCATACTTTATGCATCTATTTTTCTTAGTAGTTTAGCTGACTTCTAGAGATTGGGGATAGAGCATTTCCATCTCTGTGGGTCTAGACACAGTAAAGTGCTGGTCAATAATTTGAATGAATGAATGAATAATGACTGCTTATTGTGCACTAAGCACTAGAGGAGATGCAGGGGTAAGTCCATGCACTAAGCATTGATTCTGGTCCTGTGGCACTTACCACCCAGCTGGGAAAAAAGACCTCTTCATAAGCTGTTCTAATCTAGAGTGGTGCTATGCCTACAGCAGGACTATGGATAGACAAAGACAACTGGAAAAATAATTCTGAGAATATTGTGTAATAGCACACTTTGGCTAACCTGGCAGGAGAAGACATTGCCAGGGATTTGTAGATGCTTCCATAATTTGTATGTAATTAAGATATCTGGACTCCTTTCTTTGGTAAAAAGCCTGACCTGAAAAAGGTACACAAGAATCCCCAGGGACCTAGTAACTTTGCTTTGGGTCACACTGAATGCTGAGAAGGCCTTTGTGGGTAGGGATAATTTCATAAAATTTGAATCCCCCACTCTAACCTCATTCATCAGCTATGACCTGAGATGCTGGAGAAGGGAGGATAGATGGTCTTATCTTTTTTGGTACTTTTAATTTATCTGCTTATCCTGTATTCCATCTGGCTGGGGCTGTTGAGGGGTATGAACAATTAGAATGGAATGGTGAAAAATAAAACTTTTTGGAATAGGGAGTTATAATCTTATATTGCTTGTAAGCTTCATTCCCTCTTATGTATCATAAGTGTTGAAAATTAGTGTGTAGATCTTTAATTTGTGAAGCAAACCTTGTACCTCTGTAGTGCAATGACTACTGACAAAGTACTTGGAGTCACTCTGTCTGCTGGAAGATAGTATTGGTTAGACCAGGAGAAAAAAACCATAATCTGGGACTTGTGTGTCGTTGTTATTTAGTAGTTGAAAGTGCTTAAAGATTAAAATACAAAAGCAAAACTAAACATTGTATTAAATGTTGCACCAACATTTATTCTGATGATGCGTACAATTTGGTGAAACCCAACCCAAATCTCTTTTGAAAATTACATCTTTTCATAGTAAAATCAGTATGCATATACAGAGAAAACAATGGTGTAAAGAATATCATGAATATTATGGTACAATTCTAGCTCTTCCTTAGTAAGTCAAGACATCCTGTTCTCGTTTTTCTAGTTTATAGGAGCTGATACTTGCCTTCATGGATCTGCGCAGTGGAGCTAAGCTGGTATTCATTAGGGCCTGTCCAGGAGAAGAAACTGAGAGGGAAAGAACCCACGATTCGGTGTGGTTACCTTACCTATTAACATATCTGATGAAGGAAGTCTGGTGGAAAATAAGATGGAAGCTATTGCATGGAAAGAGATATTGGATTATATGTGGATTTTATTCCACTGGGCTATTCCTTGTTCTCATTTTCAAGGCTAATTAAAAATTGAGTACACTGTTTACTTAGCTCAAAGAGAGTGTTCTCCTACAAGAGCAGCTGACTGAGAGGCAGACTTATAAGCTATTTACAAAATGTATTTCAATCAAAATCTTAGAAATACAGTTTTAAAAAAATCTTCTCCCAAAAAGATGAAATGTGGGTAGGGATAATTTCATAAAATTTGAATCCCCCACTCTAACCACATTCATCAGCTATGACCTGAGATGCTGGAGAAGGGAGGATAGATGGTCTTATCTTTTTTTTTTCCCTAACTACTTTGACTATATGTTTATATTGGGATCATATTTATCGTATCTTACCCATATATTGACTACATGAGGTCAAAGTGTCAGCAGTTGTAGCTAAACATCAGATTCCTAACCTGAAAGAGGACCTAAGCAGTAATTGAGAAAGATTTCCAGTTTTCTTGCTTTAACCATGGTTTTTCCATACCTTCTTGATAAACTTCTCACCCCCTTTTTAATTCCCCCAGTGGCAAAAATAGAATGTTTGAAGTCATTGGAGAGACGCTGGAGCATGATTTCCCAAGCTGGATGGCGAAGATCTTGAGACAGCTTTCGAACCCTGGGCTGGTCATTGCTGTCATTTTGGTGATGGTGTATGTGCTTTCCCTCCTCATAGAAAGAGCCTTTGTGATGTTCTTCCTGGCTGCTTTTACATTTCAGCTTTTTCAGCTCTTTCACTCTCCCTAAGGGTTGTGCTGTAACCTATCCAAATGCAACACTGATTACATGGTGGTGAGAGGCTAAAATTCATGAGCCATATTCTGATCCTATTGGATGTAATTCACAGCCATCTGCATCTGTCTTTGCTTCCCCAGGATTATAAGATTTGTTCCCAAGTAACCACAATAATTATCCGTAAACAGCTAAAGCAAGGAAAACATAAATGCTAAATGCTAAATCTAATCGGTACGTTGAGCTTCCCCCAACAGCCCGACCTCCACCTCTTGTTCCATAAAGCAGATGGCTGTGAATATACAGAAATAATGAGCCTCTAAGTTAATATTCCCCTTGGGGGCCCTATAAACTATATTTTAGGGTCAAGGGCTTAAAGGGTCTTAAAAATTTCCCTGTCCTTGTTGTTAGAGGGCCATCAATAACAGTATGTTCACGATAATAGAATCAGAGGACCAGAGCATCTTGGGAAGTTTCTGTAGTCTATGCCTTCAAAGTCAGAAGTGATTTCCAAAGGGGAACTTGTCAGATGACTTTTGTTTTCATATAACTTTCATTGGCTTCTGACTCTTGGCCACCACAGATAAATTTACATTCTAAGTAAAAGTATAGACTTGCTGTGGAAGAGCCAAAAGCAGCGTCCATCTCTTCCTTTCAGTCCCTGAGTGCCTCCTACATAGAATGCCTGGAGCTGCCACCACTCAGTCAGGGGGTAAATATTAAACAACCCCAGGAACACGTTAAGAACAAAGTTGATGCAAAGGATTTGGTTCATTTAAATAAAGGTAAAACGAGGAAATCTCAGGGAGAAAACTCCCAGTGGTTTGCAGTAAATGAACAGGGATTCTGACCCAGTTATTGTCATGATCACAAGCCACATAAAGTAGTGAGGGCAGGTTTATCTTCTTCAATTTTATAACCTAAGAACTTGATTTAAAGAACGAAAGCGATTTTCTCTAGGCAAGAGAGAGAGAGAGTAAAATGGTCACAGAAGGACCTAAAGCAGATCCTTTGACAGTAAATCCAGTGCTCACTTCTTTATACTAAGAGGCTTTCTGTGAGGGAGAGCTAATAACCTGCGGGGATAATTAAACAGTAAATCAGATTACCATTATATATTACATAACCTTGATAATGGAGTGCTATTAAGAATCTGATAGTAAATCTCTGGCACAGATGCATTAGAAAATGACCTACTGAATGCAGCATGTTTCACCAGATGGCCTTTGAAACGATTTTCTTTCTCTACATGTCCATGATACAGTGGCTTCTGAGAGCATGTTAATCAGTATCCTGTGGCCTTTGAGAGTCAAGGCCTTTTAGTGGTATGAGTGAGGTGTTGTTTAAAACACACACACACAGACACACACACACACAATGTAAACATCAGATTTTGTTACCATATTCTTAATTTATTAAGAGACATGTTTATTTTTAAGTGAAGGAGTGACATTGTTCAAATGCCTTAATCCAAAGATCTAGCAATCGGTCCTAAGAGTGTTTAAAAGGAATTAACACTGCCTTTGTTTCAGGTACTATTTACACACTGACTCGTTTAATTCCCATAACAGCCTTGAGAAGTTGGCTTCATTAATCATACTGTCAATAACACATTGAAGTTCTGCCCCAAGTCAAGTGACTAATAAGGGGAATTTAAACTCGTGTCTTCTCCTTCACGCTAATTTCCTACACTCACTTGCAGCACCAAACAGGGATCAGAATCAGTGGGAATTTCAGATGGGCTGAAAGCCACTTGTCTGAGATGGTATAGACCCAGGGTCATCACACTTTTCCTAATTAGAGGGCCAGAGGCAAATTAGGCCAAGAGGCAAAATTGAGGATATTAATTAAGTAATTACTCATATAACCATTAAAAAAACCAAAAAAACCATTCTTAATTCATGGGCCCTACAAAGCAGTCTGGCAGTCATCTTCAGCCTGCAGGACCTAGTTTGCTTTGATCTGGACAGCCTGGAGGAAAGCTGGCCCTATGCACGTGTCAAATAGGTATACTGAAAGGTTGATTGTGGCTCTGAGGTTCTGATTTAAAACCCAGATTTTAGCTTATTACCGATTAGATTTTTTTCAAATTCTGAGATCTCCTCTTCTACTTTATGAGGCCCATACAATTGGCTTAGCTTTTTATTACCTTTAATTAGAGAACTGTACTAGTATTTTGAATTTCCCCCAATGGATTTTATTATATCAACCTGGATGGCTTTTGGGTATCTAAGCAGAATTCAGGTTAGTTCTCTGCAGGCAGTTTCATTCCTTTGGAGACTAGAAAAAGATTTGCGAGGAATACTTATTTAATGGGCATTACAAGGCAGAAAATCATGGTGGATAAATAGAGAATTCCAGAACTTGAAAGAACTTGTGAAATCTTTGAGTTCATCCTCTGAATCCAGGAACTTTTCTGAGAAAATCCTTATAATACACCACACACACACACACACACACACACACACACACACACACTTATTGAGTACCTATTTCATGCCAGATATTGCCCTGCATGCATTTATGTACGTAATTTTAGTTAAACTCCCATCCCTCATGTAAGAGACAAACAAACTCTGCCAAACCATATCAATAATTGTGTTGCTAGCACCAGATGGCTCATAAAGGATATTGTCTTTCATTTTTGGGAGTAAAGGAAATGTGTTCAGTATCCAGTTATTTGCAGCAAAGAGTGATATAAGTTACCTTTTTTACTGCATTTTTTCTTTGTTTGTTTGTTCGTTTTGCCTTAAGTGAAGATAAGCATATTTATTTTTAACAGAATTGTCTGGCTAGAATTTGCCCTTTCTAGAATGTAAATGTCATTTAAAATCCAAGAATATTCCTTTATACAACATTTTCTTTTTGAGGGAGAAAGAAATGCAAACAATACATTCTACCGAAAAAAATTCCATGTTCATTATCTATGCCTATGAGGATTATATTCTTAGCTGCAAAGGCCAAAGGACGAAATTTAAGGCAGAAAGTCGTTTTCCTTTTTGTTCGACATATTCCCTAAGCTGCAGTAGGTTTTCCATTCTCTGGAATGTCATTGCCATCCATTTAAAATGCTACTTTCAATTACGATTTAAACTGGTGTTAATACATTTCCAGGAAAAAGCTAATATTAGGCAGTGTGAAATAGCAGACAGAGCAGGCTGTGGATCAGGAGCCGTGGGCCCCAACTTGCCAACTTCACCCCAGCTTCATCCCTGTGTCATCCTGAGAGTGTCTCTTTACCTCTCTGAACCTCAGCTTTTATCTGTAAGACAAGAGATTTAGAGTAGAAAACAGCTTAATGTTCATTCCCATGCTGATATTTCATAATTTACTTAATGTAAATTTAAGAAGTGTCTTGGGGAACTGAAATATACCCTAAATTGTATTTTTTTTCTTTTTAATTTAGTTTGACCATCTATTATCTCAATGCTACTGCCAAGGGCCAGAAGGCAGCAAATCTGGATCTAAAAAAGAAGATGAAAATGGTAAGATACAATTTATTTCATAGAAATATTACCTTTATTAATGTCAAGTAGTGGAAAACACTGAGAAATCTAATTTTTTTCCCTTATATTTTATTGTGTAGCAAGCTTTGGAGAACAAAATGCGAAACAAGAAAATGGCAGCTGCACGAGCAGGTTGGAGATATGTTTACATTTGTAATTTTTCTTTTTCTTTTTCTTTTTTTTTGGCTTTTTCTCCATTGGATGGTGAGTGGCATTATTGCCACGAGCAAGTCATTCCACAATCCTTACCTTCCACCTTTTTAGCCCTTCTCAGGCATCACATTCAGGGGATTTGGTTGCTTTCTGTTGGGAGGGAAAAAAGAGAAATGAAAATGTGGGTGTGTAAACTTGGCAGTAGTGATTTTTAAAAGTGACCTTGAAAATGCACAGAAAATGAAGAAATCCCCCGTATAGTCATATACAAACAGCACACACAAATGCAGATGCTCTCCTGCCCATGTTGACTATTTTCATACGTGGAAGGATATGGTGAGAAGATCCCAAGAGAGTCCTCTGGGCTTTCCACCACTGATTGCCAGAAGCTCTTTCTAATCCATTAAACTTTCTTTTTTGAAAAACCTCTTTAATTTTTAAAATACTAGAGTAAAGCCAACTTCTAGTTGCCAAAATTAATAATATGCTTTGAGTTCCCCATGGAAAGGTGATACCTAAGAACTTGAGTGAAAACTTTTTCCAACTTTTTCCTCAGTCCTAACTTTAAAACTCTTTATATTAGTAGGACTGTGTCCCCACTGTAAGTAATAAAACACTCAAATTGGTTTAATTAAGAAATAGCAATTTATTTGACCATAGAAATATAGGGAAATGGTATTTTTTTATTTTTATTTTTTATTTTATTTTATTTTTTTTGAGACCTGGTCTGGCTCTGTGGCCCAGGCTTGAGGGCAGTGGTATGTTCTTGGCTCACTACAGCTCCAACTTCCCAGGCTGAAGTGGTCCTTCCTCCTCAGTCTCCTGAGTAGTAGGGACTACAGGTGCACACCACCATGGCTGGCTAATGTTTCATTTTTGTGTAGAAGTGAGGTCTTGCTAAGTTACCCAGGCTGCTCTCAAACTCTTGGGCTCAAGTGATCTCTTTTTGGCCTCCCAAAGTATTAGGATTACAGGCATGAGCCACTGTGGCCAGCCTTCAGTATTGCGGGATCTGGCCAGCAGCCTGCAATGCAGCAGGGCTCTCTCTTTGTTCCCAGACAGATCGGCAGGTCAAGAAATAATAGACACACATGAGATAGTGAAAGCTGGGTCCAAGGGGGTCACCACCTTCTGGTCCCACAGTGCCAACAATGCACTGGATATACCAACATTTATTAAGTTTAGTGAGGGCGGGGGAAGGTTAGTGAGGGATTTAGGGTCATTTGATTATGAGGTGAGATGGTCACATGTGGATGAAGTAATTGTTTAACATAACATCTGTATGCAGAAGTACAGTATACAGAGGTAAGAATTTACAATATAGTGTGTGCATCAGTAATTTCTAACAGAGCCTTAAAACGGAAACACAGTCTTTCCATAACCTATGATTAGCAAGATATTAATCAGCAGTAACAGTTGCAGCAAGAGCTGGTTACAAACAATCCATAGAAACAGGATGTGAAGCTAGACAACTGGTTAGACCAGAAATTCTCAGAAGGGAGTATACCTTAACCCTAAAGAGGCCTAGAAGAGCTGTGGCAAGATGAGGGCGTTCATAGCCCTATCTTATCCATATCGACAAGCGCCCCCCTGCATGTGTCCGTTTATAGGCTCTCCACAAGGGTCGCATTCCATTCCCAGAGCTATGAACATCTGCTTTTCTGGGATAGGAATCTTGGTGATGTGAAACCTCCCTGACTGCACATCCATTCATAGGTTCTCTGCAACGGGAAAGACACCATGTGCTGTTGGCTCATACTGGCAGTCCAACCTGGCATTGTCTTCACACAATCCTGCATGCAATTTTGTATTTACAATAATCAGGAGTGTTTCATCTTTTATTCCGTAGCAATAGTTTCAAGGGGTCTCCCTACATCTCCCCCTTTTCTCTGATTTAAATGAACCATAGCAATCATAGCTTGGCACTGATTATGATTGGATTGAAGAATATTTTCCAATTGTACACATGAACAATAAACCAATGGCACAAATTATACACAGAACAAAATTAATGATAGTGGATCCTCCCAAAGATTTTACCCATTGAATGGGGTTGAGATTCGATAACCCCTTAGAGATACCGTCTAAAACTTCAGCACCGGGTAAAGCAGTTAAGTGTGCTTGAGAGGCCTCAAAAATCTGTTCTTTTAGCTTGCTTATGTCTACACTTAGATTATCTTCACTTCCTCGTAAATGGTGTTTTATTGATTCCCAATTGTGAACAGACTCATTATATTGGAACAGAATTATACAAAAATCAGAAGTATTCCAATCACATTGCATTTGTAATCTATGTTCTAAACTCATAATTCTGTCTCCCATCCATGTAGCAGTTTGTCTTAGATCATTAATTTGATTGGCCAATTTTTGATCAATACTTGACTGAGAATTCCACATCCGAGTAGAATTGTTTTTTGCCATTTATCTACAAAATGAGCAGTTTGAATAGATTGATGTAACTACATTATAGTTAATAATTTTAATAGATAATTAACTATATATTAACTACAATGTAGTTACATCAATGTAACTCCAGCAGTAGCAGCAGTCACAGTAACAGCAATCAAGCCCATTATTACTGCAATTAATGTAAAAATAAATCATTTACTCCTTTTAATAATTTTCTGTAGAATGTTACTAATAACTTGGATAGAAGGGGAAGATTCCCAAGGCCTATGTAAGGCTATGGGGAGCCAAATACCCTCTCTGGCTCTGACATAGTAATATCTACTATGATATTGATTAAAGGATGAGTCAATACAAGTATACAAGTAACAATTAACACAGGTAATTATGTTGGTTTTTGAACTAATATGCATCTTTCCTACTAATAACATATATGGTGGTTTAACACAACTTTTAAGTGGTATAGTTTTGTTGGATTCCATATAGATAGTATATATATTTTGGGATGATATTCTTTTTTGTGAATATGGGGTGGGGGGAATAGGTTGTATGAGAGGTGGTGGTGGGACATTAACAACAGGGGGGTATAAGTCCTCATAATCTTTACTATCCCATCTTTGAATTGACCTTTTGATGATTGCCATAGTGATATTTTTGGCTGTGTGGAAATAGTAGTGTAAATCAATCTGTTGTCTTAGGTTTTGAGGTGACGAGGTGGATTTACTTATAACACTTTCTCCAGCCCAAACTCTCATACCAGTCATAGCTATGGTTAACCTCCATAATTCTGAATGTTCAGGTCCTAAGTGGGGAACAATGAGGCTTGGATTTGGAGGGGCAACCCCTGCCCCTTTCCACTTAAAAAGAAAAAAGGAGTTAAATCTCCCATATAATAGGGGAGGGTTGTCACTACTTTTTTGGTAAGTAATATCATAGAGAAAATGTTGCCAATCTCTGTGACCCTGAGAGCAATCATTAGTAATATGACCTTTAGGAGCCCAGTCAACAATGGTGTAGAGAGAATTAGATAACACAGTTCCTTCTGAACTAACGCAATCCTTCCATATTAATTTGTCAGCATTTGAAGACAAGTTGAGAGGACATGTAGGTCCTAAAGGCTTATATTGGGATGTGTGAATATAATCAGTGATTCCTGTTTTGATCTGCCTTAGAGGTTTTAACGAGAGCCCTGATTCCAAGTGTCCTAAAGGAGGGACAGAGTGACCAGAGGGTAGTGTGACTACCCAAGTTTGAATATCTAATGAGAGACATCCATTAGTGGGTCCCAGGTACAAAGGTGGATACCTAAAACCTAAAGTGATATTGAAAGGGGTTCCTTCTTCTGAAGGTTGGGCAGGACAATGATCATCTACAAAACCAGGCATCCAAATACTATTTTTTTAGTTGATTTTTACATATTTATCTCCAAATTACCTGATTTTGTTGTAATTTCTTGACTTTTTAGTTTTAAGTATTATCTATTAAAATTATTAACTACAATAGATATAATAATTTTAATAGATAATACTTAAACATTTTTTTATACTCTTGCTCTATGTATTCTCTCTATGTATTCTACCTATGTAGTTATATTATTATTTTCGTTAGGCCAGTATACATGATTATGGTCACACAGTCTTCACAGCTGAGCCAAGTAGTAAACTATGGTACTTGTGCATACTTTAAAATTTTCTCAGGATTCATAAGTCATCATTTCCCTTTTTAAACATTTTCTTATTTTTTATATATTTGTCAGTGATTCATTTAATTTCCAAATCTCTGCTATTTATTGAATTATACTCTCAACATATTCAGACATATTGGGTTATCTATCCATTTCATTTCCTTAGAGAAATCTTTCCCAGAATCTTCTGAACTTCTCCAATTTCAACTGGTGAGTGTCTGGGATATAGCTATTATCCTTTCATTTTTTCTTCACTGTCATTCAGCAGGATGAATGTCACTTTATCCTGTTTTGGATATCGTGTTTTCCATTTTCTCCAACTTCCTCTCTTTTGGTTTGCTCACATTTTGCAGGTAAGAAAGGGTATGTGAGAGGCAAGTTTTCTGAGACCATGCATATCTGAAATTGCTCTTCTCTTGCTCTCCCTTTTGATTGATAGTGTTGGTGTCAAAAATACTCATCTAATTATATTAGAAATAATATCCCTTCAAAATAATATTTTTTCAGAGGTTTCCCATTGCCTTTTAGATTCCACACTTGCTCTTGAGAAGTTTAAAGTCATTGTGATTCTTAGTCTTTCTTGAACAACTTATATTTTTGATTATCTGTTTGGTTTTCCAATCTGAAAAGTTCTAGGGTCTCCTTATCTGCATGTTCAGAATTTCATGATGGTGTGTCTTGCACGGATCTATTTTTATTCCTTGTGTACTCATCAATGGATTCTTTTGCTCTTTGGTTGAAGGGAATTTTCTTGAATTGTTTACCAATTCTTTCCATCCATTTTCTGGTTTTTTTTTTTTTTTTTTTTTTTATGTGTGGAATTTCTAGTTTATTTTTCATCCTTAAATTCCCTTTGTCTCTTTGTTTTACCCATGAACATTTCCTTATCTTTAAATTTTAACATTTCTCTCGGCCTTTTCACTTTTGCTATCATAATTTTAGTTTCCACAAGCTATTTTGTTCTTTAATTCTTCTTTTTTAAACAGCATGCTGTTCTTATTTAATGACTGTAATGGCTTGTTTTGTCTTTATGAGAATATTAATAACTCTTTTTGATGTTTCTTTGCCTTTGATAGTCTGTTTTCTCTAAGCTGTTTTGTCCTTTCTTTTTTCCCTGCTTGGTGATCCCCTGCTTTGTGACCCTCAGCTTATATTTCAGGGTAGGATTCAAAGGTGGATTTTGAAGCTCTAAGCACATGGATGGAGCTTGTGGGCAGATCCTCACTGGAGGACTCTGCCTGGGCTGCTGCTGAACCCCAATGTCAGTATTTTTAGGCTTTTTCTCTTAGGCTGATTAGATTCCTCAGAAAAATTACTTCCGAACTCCTGCCCGGAGAGTAAAGATTTGCTTGGCAAGCCTGTAGCGCCTGAGTGGGAAAGACGACACCAGTGGGGCTCAGCTTTCAGCCTACAAATGCTCGCTTTGCCCTCTATTTTTATTGTGGCATTCCTTCTGGTCTTCTAGCCCAGAAGCATCTCTGTTTTACTCTTTTTAGAAAAACTTGTTCCTGTCTTCTGCCAGATGAAAGGCGGTGGGGAGTGGGGAGCAATTATTCATTTGTACCAAGTGAAGCCCATCTCAGACTCTAACTGCTGCTGCTTCATTTTTTAATAACCCCCACCCCTTCACCCCACCAAGCTTGACTGCTTCTTAAATAGACAGCTAAAACGTCCTCTTTGTGTTGGTTCCTTACTTCCAGAGGTACCTGTTGCTGCAAGTTACTGAACATTTTCGAGATTTTATGTGTAAATTATGTTGCTTACTATATTTTTCCTCCCCTGGCTTAGCTTTTCAGTTTGTTAGAATTGATAAGTCATTATCATTAATGTGTCTGCTTTCCAGCTTTTAAAATTTCATCATTGTTGTCTCTTCCCCTATTCTCCCCCTCCTTGTAGGTTTACGCAACCATCTCCATCCTCCTCCCCAACCCCCCAGAAATTTCTTGACTGTCTTGTTTGTGAAAGAGTGAAAGTTCAATTCAATGTATTTACCTCCGCAGTTTAGGCAAACCTTTGTATTTCCTACTGGGAGAGCAATGGTTTTATCTCCATCTTCATTCTGTTCATCCCACAGTGCTTACCTGGGGTATTGTTTTGAAATAGAGTCTGGGATGGAGTCTACCTTAGTGAGAATTGATTAGAATTGTCTAGTCTTTGCAGAAGATGAGGTGGTTGAAGCACATACATCACATATACCAGCAGTGCTTTTGTATAATTTAATATTATCAAATTAGTGCTTAAGAATGGAAAATTCTGACTTGTAAGATCTAAATTCTAATTACAGCTTATTTTTATCTTTATTATTTTAAATGATAATATAATGCTATAGCATACTATTGATCTGATATTTTTCCATAATGTGTATGGCCACCCAGTAAACACCAACTGAATATCTACTGAAAAATGAGGAACTCTTTTATTGGAAAAATATAAAAGGAATGCATGTATCTATTCATCACATAAGCAATAATGTATAAATGTTATAAAAAAAAGTAGTACATTCATTCTCCCTGGTTTAGAATTTGTGAAACCTTTGCAAACTAAGAAACATGGAAAAATTTTGAACATTAAAATGCTAAATATTATGGGAAAATGAGCACATTTGGACAATACAGATTTCTGGCCACCTCGTTCAGAACCATTAAGCACACTGAAAGCTACATTTTTACAAATTGTCTTCTCTTCATCTCTCTCTCTCTCTCTCCCTGTTTTTCTTTTTTGTGAACAGCTGCAGCTGCTGGTGGCCAGTAATAAGTATCCTGAGAGTCCAGAAAAGGTACACTTTGCCTTGCTGTTTAAAAGTAATGCAATATGTGAAGGCCCAGAGAACAAGCACTGTGGAGCTGCTATTTTCCTGTTCTACCCCTGATGGATTTTCAAGGTCATGCTGGCCAATCAAGGTATCATCAATCCTACCTGAGCAACAAGAATCTTCACCTTATTCCAAGTCAGGAACTGTTTCTGCGCAGCCACTCTCTCACCTGCTTCATTTCGTGACATTTTTTTTTTTTTTTTTAAAAACAAATTGTGTTTAGAAGTGGGTGTAATCCAGCAATAGAGTTTACTGGCTTAGTTGGTGGGTTAATTTAAAAAATTTGCTCATATGAACTTTCATTTTATATATTTCTTTTGCCTTAGTTTCCTTAAACTGAGAGCAGAAATATTTTACCCTTTTTCCTGTAAGTTCAGAAGTATCTGCAAAAAGTACTCATTGTAATCATTCATTGACTCACTTTTTGAAACCAATACCTTATTTTCTCTTTTTTTCTACCCGTCTCCCCAACCATGCCCCCCACAAATATATACCTAAAACCTTCGTATGTGGTGCTGGATTCAGTATGAAAAGAAATCGGCTTTTTAGAAGAAAAAAAATCCTATGTGAATTGGCACCTGAATAGCACTGAGTTGAAGATCTCTTACTTTGAGAAGGTACATGAGTCTTATACAACCTAGCTTTTTATGAATTAAAATTAAAAAAAAGGAAAGACATCATAAATGATTGTTGTTCTCTCACAGTCTGCTCATTTGTCTTCCAACGATCATGTTATCAGAGGTGAATCCATACAGGTCTGCATCAAACTCCATACGATTCTTGCCTCCTTGGAGGGAAGAATTCAGCTGAGGGTCAGAAGTAGGTTTAAGGCAGAGGGAGAGACTGAGGCAAGTTTTAGAGCAGGAGTGAAGGTTTATTAAAAGGTTTTAGAGCAGGAACAAAAGGAAATAAAGTATACTTGGAAGAGGGCCAAGAGGGCAACTTGAGAGTTCCAAGTGCCCTGTTCAGCCTTTGACCTGGGGTTTTACACATTGGCATGATTCTGGGGTTTGCATCTCTACCCCCTTGATTTTTCAGGGGGATGGGCTGTCTATGTGAACGGTGGCCTGCCAGCAGTTGGAATGAGCTATGTGTACAATGTGTTACTGAAGTTGTGTGCATGCTCACTTGTGACGTTTTCCCTTACCATTCCAGCGTTCCTAGAGGAAGGTCATATACCAGTTAAACTGCCATTTTGCTTAGTGGGCATGCTTGAGCCCACTCGCCCAACCTCTAAGATCTCCAGCTCAGGTGTTTCCTATCTATTGGGACACTGTCTTTCACTGGCACTGGCTGCCACCAATTACTATTTGAGAGAGAGAGTTTAACAACCACCTGACCATCACCTCATGGTCACCTGACATTCCTGTGGGACGGGTGGTGGGGGGAGGGGGACCCGCTCTTGCCCTGCTTATGTTTTTATGTTTGCCTAACTACCTACTCTAACAATCATATCCTGTAAGCTTAGATTCTAATATTCTATAATTTTTTCTTTGCTTTTTTGTTAAGGTTAGGAAAACATACTTCTATTGGAGGCCTTAATTTATAGATATGTTTTAACATTATTATGGATTTACAGTTTGAATTGACTTTAAGTGGTAACACTCAATGCCCTCACTAGCCTTGTTGTGTGACTTTAATTGCATGTCCCAACTCAGTGTGCCTTTCCAAAACTAAGCCAATTTGCCTGCCATTCCCTGCAGTTGACTTGCTGATTTTTATTATCCTGTCTCTGAGTTTCTCCTTCTTTTCGATCATCAAAAGGTTGCCATAGAATAATTGCACTGTTTCCCTGCCAATTCTGAACTTTATTCCTCTGGTTATCTTTTTCAGATTAACTTCCATTCTCAATCTTATCACTCCCTTTTTAGGATTCCTTGGGCTCTTATGCCTTTAATTCAGAGTCTATTATTTATATTGATTTTCATGTGATTTATAATGGTTCTTTATTATTTTTTGAATGCATGTATTATCTTTCTTGTCCTGATTGTAAATTCTCTGTGAGTAGGGGTTATATCTTCTAACTCTTTTGTATGCCTAGTATAGTGCTGTGCACAATTAGGAACTGAATAAATGCTTGTTAATTAAATTGAATCAATTTAACTTACAGCAATTGTGTTATGAGACAAAATCTTCTGTTATCTGCATGAAAAATGTTACTATGATATAAGAAATGGATTATCTGTTGATAGGCTGAGTTTATTATTTAATTAGGTTATAACGCAGGTGAGTAAATAAAGCTAGTGTTTATCTCTACTTGGATCATTTCTGCATTGTGTAATAGTAAGATTAGCAAATTGATTTATTGTTTTGTCACATTTACAATGTGGATTACACTTCCTTCTCTTGATCTGGATCATAGGGATGATGCCAGATGACAAACTGTTCCCCAAAGACATTCATCTCCTAAAGGCAATGTACTTTTAGAACGAATGTTCATGTTATAGATATTCAGACATGATATACCGAGTTTCAATATTTCCATAAATTAAAAAATACATTGGATTTTTATAGCACCTAAATACTCATCTGATTTAGTTAAGCAGCTTTAGAAAATTTAATCCTTTCAGTCTCCAGAGAATTGTTGAAAATATTTTCATATTACTATATGGACAAGAATCTGAAACAGTGAAGACCACTTCCAAAGCCAAAGCCGTTTTATGGCTATTCAGAGAACAGCCTTCCACTAGGATGATCTGATAGCTATTATTTATTTTTGTATCTTCATTTGCATATCTAATAATCAAAGCTATTGGAGAAATTTAGAAGGCAAAGAAGCAAACAAAAATCTAAACTTCACCTTTTATTCTTTCTGAGAAAAATAAAAAAGCTCTGAGAAATATGTGCAAAAACTAGATTTGCTTATCTAAAGAACTTTGCTGTTCACTTGAAAAACTAAGAAACTGCATTTCAACACATTCTTTGAATTATTTATTTAGGCAACTCAGAGGAACACATAGTTTAAGCTTTATCAAGGGATTTATAGCAACAAAACTTTGACCTGAGCTGTGTTTGCCTATCTTGATGGATCTCTACAAGTATGAGAGCCAGAAATATAACCAAAAGAATAAGTAAGCAGGGTTTCAAAAACAAGAGACTCAAGAATGAGATTGGTATGTGTTCTGAGCTCTCAATGCACATATGCCCGTGCATTCTTGGAAGAGACTTTGAGACCTAACCTTGATGTTAAAACAAACAAACAAACAAACAAAAAAACGCGTAAAACTGTAGTCCTAGCCTTTATTCCCATATAACTCCTATAAGAAGGAAATGCCATTACATGATGACATCAGGAGTTCTCAAGCCCCTTCATGAGATATCTTTTTCTCGAAGTTCTTTTGTAACAGATCACTTTGGCTATTTGGCCTCCAATGGTCCAGCTGCCTTTTCCAGGACTGATTTTGATGACTCAGCAGTTACAAATAATGAAAAAATGTGTACATAAAATACTTGTCCTCTTCTGACAAGGTAGTTGTTGTATTACACACATTTTCTTACCACAAAGAAGTTTCCATACAAATCCTATGGGTATTTAAAAATGTATAAAAAGGTATATATTAATGACAGCACGTTTGGAAAATGTTAATAAAATAAAAATGTAGAAGTCCCACAATTCCACCACTCAAAATAACTTCTGTTAATGTTTTTTTTTTCAGATTCACAATTATATATGCACAGACTCAATAAAAAAGTATGGATCATAAGATATATCTAGTTTTATCCCACTTTTTAATTAAACATTTTCCTATGTCACAAAAATTACTTTAGGACATCTTACTAGGTATAAAATATTCCTCTACATTAATATAGCATAATTTGTTTAACGATTCTACTTTGTACACTTAGATAATTTAAAGATTAAATTACAAAGATTAACTTTATATTAAAATAGAAAGATTAACTTTAAATTTGACTCCTTTTGGAACACATTTTTGTGCCAAGACATTCATTGTCAATATAGCCTTTTAAATCAATATATACACATTTCAACACAGCTGTGGTCAACATATGGATCAATTATATTACTTACTACCACTTAATAGGTTTTCTATTTCATAGCAATGAACCTTAGAAGTCACTAAATTTTTCTCTTTGTACTATTTTATTTGTGGTTACATAAACTCTCTATAGGAATTATCTCTTTTTCTTTTAAAGCAGTTTTAAGTTTAAGGAAAATATTTAAAACCAATAAATAAAATATTTATTTGGAAGCCAAATCTCACATGCTGTGTAAAATCAAGTTTCATCTACATCTGATAACCAACCCAAAGTGCCACCTGTGAAATTAACTTTTTTTCTGTTTGATTTAGAAAACTTTGGTATCAGTTACATTTATGTTTTGATTTTATTAAAAATAACTGGTCCAAAATTATTCACTCACTCAATGAAAATAGAGAGAGTCCCTGATATTTTATTGTGATTTGAATTTTTTATTGTCACTTTCATAAGGTCATGTTTCTCAGGTTACTATCATGGTTCAAAAATAGAGCCCAGGGGGCAATAGGGGAAAATGGCAGGAATAACTTGCAGGTCTCACTCAGACAAACAGAACAGCATGTGGAGATTCACATTGTGAAATTTTGCTCCAAGAAATAAATAAATACTGCAGGAACATACCAGGAAAGCCAAGAGAATCCACAGACTCTTTAGAGGAAGCAACTTGCCTCTGCAGGCTCTGTGAGACAGCCAAAAAATGGAGTGTGCAAAATATGAGGGGTAATATCTGCTCCCAATCGCACATACTCACTGGAGAACCTTCAGGTCCAGATCACTGGAGAAGGATTAGCCTCACTTGGAGATGAGATAAATTTAGAGAATCAAGCAAAATAAATGGATAGAGGAAGCAGTGGAAAGAGCCCTGTGGGCACTCTTGGTCCCAAGGGAAGCCATTTCTGACTTTGTCTTGCAGGGGCCCTTGGGGAGGACTGCCAGTAAAATTAAGGAAAGACCACAGGGAGAAGGAACTTTCCAGCTGCACTTTGTAACAATTTTGACTGAATACAAAGTTCCTCAGACATAATCTGAGGGAGGGGGCGAACTGGAGTGCGGGTACCAGTAAAGTTACAGCAGGTAGGGAGGTGTGAAACCTGAAAGCTCTGCTTGCTTTCTCACCAGGGAGGCTTGTATCCTAGGGCAAGTTCTCAGCCTTGCTCACCAGCTACCTGGAAATAAACTCGGTGCTGTTGGTGGGGCACAGTGGGAGAGAGATTGGCTTTTCAGACTGCATGAGATCTGAGTGAGACCTGTCACTGCTGTCCTTCCCCCACTTCCCTGGTGACCCATATGATGCAGCAGAGGCAGCTATAATCTCCCTGAAAACATAACTTCATTGGCCTGGGAACCACACCTCCATCCCCCACAGCAGCCACAGCAAGCCTCACCCAAGGAGAGTCTGGGCTCAGGCATACCTAATCCTGTCCCTACCTGAGGGTCTTTCTCTACCCACTCTGGTAGCCAAAGACAATGGATATCATCCATTGGGAACTCTACAGTCCCACCCATGGCCTGAGAAACCCAAATACTTATCCAGGCCACCTTAGGGCAAACTTGTATTCTCCCTATACTACCACAGCTGTTGCTCTCTTGAAAATGCCACCTCCTGGCCAGAGGCCAACTAACACAAAATCAGCATGATAAACAAAACCACAACTAAGGACCCTCACAGAATCCACTTCACTCCCCTGCTGCCTCCACTAGAGCAGTTGCTGATATCCATGGCTGAGAAACCTGAAGATGAATCACATCACAGGACTTTGTAGACACCTCCCAGTACCAGCCTAGAGCCCAGCAGTTCTGCTAGGTGGCTAGACCCAGAAGAGAAATAACAATCACTGCAGTTTGGCTCTCAGTAAGCCCATCCCTAGGGAAAGTGGGAGAGCACCCATCAAGGGAGCACCCTGTAGTACAAAAGAATCAGACCAGCAGCCCGTGAGCCCCAGATCTTTCCCCTGAAATAATCTCAAATGAGAAGAAACAGAAAAACAATTCTGATAATATGACAAAACAAGGTTCTTTAACACCCCCCAAAGAGCACACTAGCTCATCAGCAATGGATCCAAACCAAGAAGAAATCTCTGAATTGCCAGAAACAGAATTCAGAGGTCTCTTATTAAGCTAATTAAGGAGGCACCTTAATTAGCTTAATAAGTTGAAGTTCAACTTAAAGACATTAAAAAAAATAAGATACAGGATATAATTGTATCTTATTGATACAATCAATAAGATACAATATCCTTGATGAACATAGATGTAGAAATCTTTAACAAAATACTGGCTAACAGAATCCAATATATGATTGGAAAAATCTCCAGTGAAATAGATAGCATAAATAAAAAACAATCACAACTTCTGGAAATGAAAAACACACTTAGAGAAATGTAAAATGCACTGGAAAACCTCAGCAATAGAATTAAACAAGTAGAAGAAAGAACGTCAGAGTTCAAAGACCAGGCTTTTTAATTAACCCAATGTGACAAAGATGAAGAAAAAGGATTAAAAATGAACAAAGCCTCCAAGAAGTTTGGGATTATGTTAAATGACCAAACCTAAGAATAAGGGGTGTGCCCAATGAAGAAGAGAAATCTAAAACTTTGGAAAACATATTTGAGAAAATAATCCAGGAAAATTTCCCTGGCCTTGCTAGAGATCTAGATATCCAAACACAAGAAGCTCATAAAACACCCAGGAAATTCATCGTGTAAAGATTATTGCCTAGGCACATAGTCATCAGGTTATCTACAGTCAAGATAAAGGAAACAATCTTAAGAGCTGTGTAGCAAAAGCATCAGTTAACTTATAAAGGAAAACCTATTGGATTAACAGCAGATTTCTCAGCAGAAACCCTACAAGCTAGAAGGTTTCCTACAAGTTACAAGAAGGGATCACTTACAATCTAGACAGGGACCCACCTTTAGCCTCCTTAAATAAAACATTTAGCAGACAAGAATTTTGTGTCCAGCAAAAACTAAGCTTCACAAATGAAGAAAAGATACAGTGTTTTTCAGATAAACAAATGCTAAGAGAATTCAACACTGCCAAGCCAATACTAGAAGAACTGCTGAAAATAGCTCTAAATCTTGAAAAAAAAATCCTGGAAATACACCAGAACAGAACTTTCTTAAAGCATAAATCTCACAGGATCTATAAAACCATAACATAATTTAAAAAACAAAACAAAACAAACAAACAAACAAAAAGATATTCAGGCAACAACTAGCATGACAAATAGAGTAGTACCTCACATCTCAATACTAACATTGAATGTAAATGGCTTAAATGCTCCACTTACAAGACACAGAATGGCAGAGGAGATAAGGATTCACCAACCAAGTGTTTGCTGTTTTCAAGAGACTCACCTAACACAGAAGGACTCACATAAACTTAAGGTAAAGGGTAGAAAAAGATATTTCATGCAATTGAACACCGAAAGTGAGCAGGAGTAGCTATTCTTATATCAAACAAAACAGATTTTAAAGCAACAACAGTTAAAAAAGACAAAGAGGGATTTTACAATGATAAAAGGGCTAGCCAAACAGGAAAATGTCAGAATCCTAAATATATACGCACCTAACACAGAACTCCCAAATTTATAAAGCAATTACTACTAGACCTAAGAAATGAAGTAGATGGCAACACAATAACTGTGGGGGACTTTAATACTCCACTGACAGCACTAGACAGGTCATCAAGACAGAAAATCAACAAAATAACAATGGACTTAAAACTATATCTAGAACAAATGGACTTAACAGATATATTCAGAATGTTCTATCCAACAACTGCAGAATATACATTCTACACACCAGCATGTGGAATATTTTCTAAGATAGACCATATGAAAAACCACAAAACAAGCTTCAATAAATTTAAGAAAATCAAAATTATACTAAGTATTCTTAGAATACTTGGTATAAAGGAATAAAATTGGAAACAGTGGAATAAAATTGGAAATCAACTCCAAAAGGAACTCTCAAAACCAAGCAAATACATGGGAATTATACAACATGCTCCTGACTGATTGTGGGATCAACAATAAAATCAAGATGGAAATGAAAAAATTCTTTGAACTGAACAATAATAGTGACACGACCTATCAAAACCTCTGGGATACAGTAAAAGTGGTGCTAAGAGGAAAGTTCATAGCATTAAATGCCTACGTCAAAAAGTCTAAAAGAGCATAAATAGACAATCTATGGTCACACCTCAAGAAACCAGAGAAACAAGAACAAACCAAACCCAAATCCAGCAAAAGAGAAGAAATAACAAAGATCAGAGCAAACTAAGGGAATCTAAAACCAAAAAAAATAGAAGATAAATAAAACAAAAAGCTGGTCCTGTGAAGAGATAAACAAAATTGATAGACCTTTAGCAAGATTAACCAAGAAAAGAAGAGATAAGATGCAAACAAGCTCAATTAGAAATGAAATGGGAGATATTACAACTAATACCACAGAAATACAAAAGATTATTCAAGGTTACTATGAACACTTTTATGCACACCAACTAGAAAATCTAAAGGAGATGGATAAATTCCTGGAAATATACAACCCTCCTAGATTAAACCAGGAAAAAATAGAAACCCTGAACAGACCAATAACAAGCAGTGAGATTGAAATGTTAATTTAAAAAATTACAACAAAACAATGTCCAGGACCAGAGGGATTCACACGTGAATTCTATCAGACATTCAAGGAAGAATTGGTACAAATCCTATTGACACTATTTCACAAGATAGAGAAAGAAAATCTTCTCTAAATAAATCTATGAAGCCAATATCACCCTAATATCAAAACCAGGAAAGGACATCACAAAAAAAGAAAACTACAGACCAATATCCTTGATGAACATAGATGTAGAAATCTTTAACAAAAAACTGGCTAACAGAATCCAACAGCATATTAAAAAGATAATCCACAATGATCAAGGTGGTTTCATACTAGGGATGCAGGGATGCAGGGATGGTTTAGTAATGTCAGTCAATAAATGTGACACATCACATAAATAGAATTAAAAACAAAAGTCACGTGATCATCTCAATAGATGCAGAAAAAGCATTTGTCAAAATCCAGCATCTCTTTATGATTAAAACACTCAGCAAATTCAGCATAGAATTTTATTACCTTCAACTAATAAATTATTACCTTCAAGTAATGAAAGTCATCTATGACAAACTCAAAGCCAACATTATACTGAATGGGGAAAAATTGAAAGCATTCCCTTTGAGAACTGGAACAAGACAAGGATGCCCACTTTCATCACTTTTATTCAACATAGTACTGGAAGTCCTAGCCAGAGCAGTCAGACAAGAGAAAGAAATAAAGGGCATTCAGATTGATAAAGAGGAAGTCAAACTGTTGCAAAGTTTCAGGATATAAAATTAATGTACACAAATCAGTAGCACTGCTATATATCATCAGAAACCAAGCTGAGATTTAAATCAAGAACTGAAACTCTTTTACCCACAAAAATTATAAAATACTTAGGAATATACCAAACCACGGAGATGAAATACCTCTACAAGGAAAACTACAAAATGCTGCTGAAAGAAATAATAGACAACACTAACAAATGAAAACACATCCCATGGTCATCGATGGGTAGAATCAATATTGTGAAAATGACCATACTGCCAAAACCAATCTACCAATTCAATGCAGTTCTCATCAAAATACCACTATCATTCTTCAGAGAACAACAACAACAACAACAACAACAAATCCAAAATTGCATATGGAACCAAAAAAGAGCCCACATAGCCAAGGCAAGACTAAGCAAAACAAATAAAAAATCACAAGCAAAAACTGCATCTGGAGGCATCACATTTCTCCACTTCTTAGTATAAGGCTATAGTCACCAAAACAACACATCACTAGTATAAAAATAGGCACAGAAACCAATGGAACAGAATAGAGAACACAGAAATAAATCCAAATACTTACAGCCAATTAATCTTCAACAAAGCAAACAAAAACATAAAGTGGGGAAAGGGCACCTTATTCAGCAAATGGTGCTGGGATAATTGACAAGCCACATGTAGAAAAATGAAACTGGATTCTCATCTCTCACCTTATACAAAAATCGACTCAAGATGGATCAAAGACTTAAATCTAAGACCCGAAACAATAAAAATTCTAGAGGATAACATTGGGAAAACCCTTCTGGAAATTGGCTTAGGCAAAGAATTCATGACCAAGAACCCAAAAGCAAATGCAACAAAAACAAGAATAAATTGTTTTTAAGGTGGGACTTAAACTAAAATGCTTCTGCACAGCAAGGAAATAATCATCAGAATAAACAGACAACTCACACAGTGGGAGAAAATCTTTGCAAAATATGCATCTGACAAAGGACTAATATCCAGAATCTATGGGGAACTCAAACAAATCAGCCAGAAAAAAGCAAACAATCCCATCAAAAGGTGAGCTAAGGACATGAACAGATAATTCTCAAAAGAAAATATACAAATGGCCAACAAACATGAAAAAATGTTCAACATCACTAATTATCAGGAAAATACAAATCAAAACAATCGATATCACCTTACTCCTGCAAGAATGACCTAAATGAAAATAAAAAAAAAATAATAAATGTTGGCAGGGATGTGGTGAAAGGGAACACTTCTACACTGCTGGTGGGAATATAAACTATTACAACCACTATGGAAAACAATGTGGAGATTCCTTAAAGAACTGAAAGTAGATCTACCATTTGATTCAGCAATTTCACTGGTGGGTATCTACTCAGAAGGAAAGAAGTCATACAAAAAAGATACCTGCACATGCATGTCTATAGCAGCACAATTTGCAACTGCAAAATTATGGAACTAGCACAAATGCCCATCAATCAACAAGTGGATAAATAAAATTAGGTGTATATACACCATGGAATACTACTCAGCCATAAAAAGAAATGAAATATGGCATTCACAGCAACCTGGATGTAATTGGAGACCAATAATGGTCTTATTTGAATACCATTATTCTAACTCAGGAATGGAAAACCAAACATCATATATTCTCACTCATAAGTGGGAGCAAAGCTTGAGGACACAAAGTCATAAAAATGATACAATGGACTTCAGGGACTCAAGGGAAAGGGTGGGAGGCGGTTGAGGGATAAAGGACTATACATTGGGTACAGTGTACACTGCTTGAGTGGTGGGCGCACCAAAATCTCAGAAGTCACCACTAAAGAACTTATCCTTGTAACAAAACTCCACCTGTTCCTCAAAATCTATTGAAATAAAGAATAATAATGTATATATTTTTAAAGTAAAGCCCAGGATGCGTGACCTTGGCATCTTTTCTATTACCAGTAAGATAACAGTCCATTCTTTTCTGGATCATTCACTTTGCATCATATATGAACTAATAGAAACCTAAATTCAAATACAGCCATAGAATTATCCATAATGTATCAAATTAGTAATTGGTAATGTCAAGTGGATCATGACATATTCAATATATCCAACTTGAATTCATAAGGTGATTTAGCTACTGAAAACCTTAACTGACCATCTTTAGATTTTGCCAACATTAAGGGAATTTTAAGGGAAAAATAACATCATAAAAGCAGATTAGAATATCCATGTTCCCTGAAAACTCTAAAATTGTAACTCTTCATAAATCAGTTGAGAATAACTGATCAGGTTCAATTATTTCCTTATCACCAAAACCATTACTGAGAGAATATTTAACAGTAGTGAATGAAAAGGTCTAGACAGTGTAAGATCATGTTATTATAGTCCATCTTCTGAGCTGACTTTCCTTTAGGTACCCCAAAATATTCTGTAACAGCCAATACATTATGTCTAAGGAGTGATGACAATAAACTGGAAAGAGAATTAAGAGATTGTTTCGTGCTCCAGACAAGAAAACATTTTCTCCAATTTGCCAGAGAATTATTGGTAGCTATTTTAGATTGATTATCTCTAAAGACAAAACAAGTTCTAAATTTATGATCTCCATTAAGATAGAATATAATTGTGCTTATTTTATGTAGAAAGAAATGGAAGCAGATGCAAATGGATGAGAATTTGGAGGATCCTAGAGTTACTTTTCAGCTCAGAACCTGGAGAGGAGGATAACATTGTACTCAACAGAACACTAGCTCAAAAGTTAGAACTTCCTAGCTTTATTATCTATGTGGTATTGTTTCTATTGAAAATAGGAATAAAATATTTGCAACTAAAAAAGAAATTGGCCAACACAACTGCTGGGGTCTCTGAAAACCTTTGGGCCTTTTGGAGCTAGATGCAGTATAAACTTATCCAGCTCATTCTCATGTAGTGTAAGTTCATACCAACATATCTGATTGGCTCAGCTGGGCTTGGGGCTCAGTGCTAGCCTGCAATATTAGTGGACAATGTGTTCAAATGGAGCTACAGAAGTTATCTACTGTTTTCTTCAATAATGCAGCTTAGAAGTCACCAGAATATTATTCATTTTGTTATTCGTTCCCTCTTTCTTGTGTTGAGTATGCTTGGACTTTTTGTATGCTTGGATTGTTTGGTTTATATATTAGCCAGTCACATCCTCCAAAATGGGAATGTTCATGATCGTTCAAAGCAGGCAAAAATTGACATGTGGCTTTAAGAAAATTATTCAACCTTTCAAAATCTCGTGTTTCTTACCTCTAAACATGGGGATAATAACAGTCCTACCTCATGAAGTTTTCATTTGGGATTAAATGAGATAATGCATGCAAAGTACATAGTACTATGCTTGACACATAGTACTCAATAATAGTTAAGATTGT
This sequence comes from Macaca thibetana thibetana, assembly GCF_024542745.1. NCBI lineage: Eukaryota > Metazoa > Chordata > Mammalia > Primates > Cercopithecidae > Macaca > Macaca thibetana. The sequence continues at coordinate 85,230,348 of NC_065592.1, forward strand.
CATCCTTGTTTTCATGGAGTTCTAAATATTTGCCTTGTGATGTAATTAATTTCTCTGCTTGGTCATACATATAAACTCTGCGAAGCATTTGAAAACACCATTGAAATGAGAGTGAAGCAAAGCCTGATCATGATTTTTACAGGACTGAACACTGCAAATATCATGGTACTCTCCAACATCTGATTTAAAACAAAACATATTAGCAAGCTGGGTGCAGTGACTCATGCCTATAATCCCAGCTCTTTGGGAGGTCAAGGAGCAAAGATCACTTGAGGCCAGGAGTTTGAGACCAGCATGGTCAATAGAGCCAGACCCTATTTCTATTTTTTTAAAAGCCTAACAACACTAAACGTACATGCATACTGAAGTCAGATGTTTCTTTCTGGAAAAACAAAAACAAAAACAAAACTGCTTTGTTGATTCTCTAAACAACTGCTTACTTCTCCTATTATGTAATCCAGCCATGGAATTAACAACTTGTAGTGATTATGTTCTCATAAATTATAGAGTGTACTGTTCTATAGCCATGGTTAGTATCTTGCAGTAATTATATACATGGGCTAAATGCATAAGAACTGTGAGTCAACAGTGTCATGGAAGTGAGTGCTAAAATCCTAAATCTCTTTTGTTTTTGTTTCTTTTGGAATCAAACCTTTTTTCCAATATTGATATAGGTCAGATTTAATAGCAGAAGTAAATGGGGAAAATTAATTTAGTATAAATTTTTAGGAATAAATCTATGTGTTAAGGCAGGTCCAACTGTATAATATTCATTAAGAAAAATTTGATGTGATGTCACATTGCTGTACATGGTGTGAGGATAACCCTGAAAAATAGAGTAGCAGGTCTGAAGGGCAAGGTGACCATGGAATTAACAAATACATTTGCAGTGGAATTCAATATTGCATAAATGACCAAGGAATAGCCCCTCAGCAGATGATAAATGAGACTATTGCAAAAAGAGCCATGGGCTGGAATTACAACTGGTCTTGCCAAAACATGCGATGAGTTGATTCCATGGGTGATGTTTGTCGCTAGTGGATAATAGATAAGACTGAGTGAAAATACTCAGAGTATTGCATTTGTGTGACAGAAAAGGCTCCATGTACCTCAGCTTAATAGACTACAAGGTAATTGTGGTGGCTAAGTGGTGGGGGAAGGAGCCTTGGCTTGAGAGTCACCGCCAAGGTACGAGTATGGGTTCTGTTCCTGACTACAAGTGTCACTTGCTAGCCATGTGATATTTGTATTACCACTATTATCCTTTTGACATGGGCTAATTGCACTCACTAAGCTTCAATGACCTCATCTTTAAAATGGACTATAATCATCTCCACTGTAGTTTCTGAAGGGATTACATGAGATGATGTTGAAAACCACTGAGCAGTGCACTTAGCACACATTTAAGGGCTGGATACACGTTACCCACAATTCCACTTTTTTGTCAATCAAATATTTTTATTTGAAAAAATTTTGTCACATTCTAGTTAAAAATTTAGAATTATTTCAATTTATCTGGTCAGGTGCCGTGGCTCACATGTGTAATCCCAGCAGTTTGAGAGACCAAGGCGGGAGGATCATCTGAGGTCAGGAGTTCGAGACCAGCCTGGCCAACATGGTGAAACCTCATCTCTACTAAAACTACCAAAAAAAAGTAGCCGGGCATGGTGGCGGGCGCCTATAGTCCCAGCTACTTGGGAGGCTGAGGCAGGAGAATTGCTTGAACCCGGGAGACGAAGGTTGCAGTGAGCCCAGATCGTGCCACTACATCATTACACTCCAGCCTGGGCGATAGAACAAGACTCTATCTCCAAAAAAAAAAAAAAAAAAAAAAAAAAAAAAGATTTACTTTAATTGATCTAATTCAGAGAGTTATTAATGAAAAATTATTTTAATTATTTTTAAAGAAGGTTTCCCTCAACTGGAAAAACCTCATCATTTACATATCCAATAAAAACAACTGTCTGGATTATTTTGGTACATTCTTAGTTATTTCTAGATGGTAACGTCTTAATAGTAGACTGGCTTAGCAAATTTAAGATAAGCAGCATTAAATGAATAGAAATGCATGTGATTGAGCATTAATGGCCCAGTGTTTCAGGCCTGTCTCTGCTACTGATAAGTTGTTTGACCTCTTGGAAATTATGTAACCTCTCCAAGTCTCGATTATTTGCAAGACAAGGAGGTTGCCCAAGTCTCAATTATTTGCAAGACAAGGAGGTTGCATAACATGATTCTAAAATTTCTTCCTATGCTGTAAACCTGAGCAGTCCAATATGGCAGCCACTAGCCATATGTGACTATTGAGCACACGCAACATGGCAGAAAATTAAGATGTAAAATATACACTGGATTTGGAAGACTCCATAGGAAAAAGCTAATGTAAGATGTATCATTAATATCTTTTCTTTGTGCTTACATGTTGAAAAAAATACTATTTTGAATATATTTGGCTAAGTAAAATATATTAGTAATATTAATTTCACCTGTTTCTTTTTATACAGTCACTAGGAAAGTTAAGATGCCATGTGGCTTACATTCGTGGTGGGCACTTCATCTCTATTGGACAGTGTTGTTCTAAGAATTCTCTGAGTTTATGAAATAAGTTTTAGTGAGGGTTCCAATTAAATCATACCCAGAGCTAGAATTCAGATCTTCTGGGAAACTTCTGATAAGTAGATAGTGTTGGTGGTTCTTCCTCCATCTGACGGCAGCAGTTGATTTGCATGGATATGCAGAGATGTAGCCTTTGAGGAAGTAGGAGAAGGGAAGGGGAATGGATGAGATTAGAGTCCAGTGGAGACACAGACTGCAGCCGGAATCCAATGGAGCTGTTCATGGAGTGGGGAGTCTGCGACGGTGGAGTAAATGTAATGCACTTTTGGTTCTCGGGAAATAAAGCTCTGCAAGTCCACCTGTGAATGAGGTAGGAAATCACTGTGATACTACCATCAGCTGGCTGCTTGGGGAGCACTGGTGACAGCCCACTTCAAAGGAGTCTGGGAGTCTGCTATCCTCACGACAGGCACAGCAGGCACTTCTCAGGTATTGGCCTGAAGGAGTGAAGTAAGAGAACAGAGCCGGCCACACAGTGAGAGAACCTGATAGATCAATTTATAAACTCTGGACTCTCAGACATAATCAGGTGAGATTTGCATAGTACCAATGTCTAGGACTAAAAATGTGGGATCTTAATGTTGATAAATACCTTCTCTGTACCAAAGGCCAGTGAGATCAAGGAAGGTTTTTATTTTATTTTTTTTTAGCAAAGCAACATAAAAGTCTTTAAACATAAAAGTTGTTTGAGAGCAATGGCACACCAGGTTTTCTGTGTTGTTTCAAACAGCAGGCAGCGTGCTCATGGTGTCTTGCCTAGGTCATCTGGGTGAGGGTATGGGGCACAGTGAAGATGGAGGAAGTATTGACAGACATGCATGTTGCCACTTCTCTGTTGCCTCCTCTGTTGGTTTATAGCCAATAAAATGTAGACAACATTCACTATTTTTAGGGGGCATCAAATGCTCAGTTCTAGCTAATTATTGCAGACACAGGGCTCCCAGATCTTCTGGTGTCTAAGGAGAAGCTGGAAACCTTGATTTTTATGTCACGTACTATAATATTTAAATGTTAGTAATTAGCACAAATTAACACACACACACACACACACACACACACACACACACACAATCTGTTGGCAGGATGCTGTCCAAGGGCCATCAGTGTACACTGTGCAATTTCTAATAGTAGAAACCCTATAAATAAGCAGCCTTTATCTGTACATTCTGAAACAATTTTTTCAAAGCGTTCCTAGTCTTTTTCTTCTTTAAATAACACAGGGTTTTTTTGTGAGCTCACTAAGACATGCTTTTCCTGCACAAAGAACCTGGAACTTGAGCTTGGCTCAGATATGCTACCACAAGGTGGAGCTCAAACATTTTTCTTTTTTGTCAAGTTTTACATGAAATTAGTGCTGATTAATGCAATAACTGAAACTATGATTCTATGACAGCTTAGTTTATCTCCTGCTGAGATTGCTTATGTGCTTTGGTTTTGTTCAAAATTACTAGCTGCAAAAACAAACAGCAAACAATTTTATTTTATTTTTATTGTATAGATTTAGGTTAATTTACTTTTTCCCATGACATATGCTGAAGGCAGAGTTAAAGGTGTAAGAAAAATATAGAGTTTGGAACTCTTGGGATCCTATAGGCTTACAATTCAAATTTTAAATGTAAAATAGAAAATAAGCCCAAAAGAAAACATGATTCTCTAAGACAAGAAACATGTTTCCGTTTAGGTAAAAGGAAAACCAATGATTTGTCCCTGTGGGCTGAGGTACTTAAAGAATCTCTCTCTGCCTTAGGGTCCTTTCTTAGGTTTCCAGCTTTATTTCCTTCCATTCACTTGGAATTTCCCTGAACCTCACTCTCCAAGTACATCAGTCCACACAACATGCCCTGTTCTGAGACGTGGCTTTGCCTTGTTTGTTTGTTGTTTCATTTCCCAGTTGCTTCTGTTGTCTGGAAGATGCTTTGTTGGCTGCACCCAGACTATTGGAGTTTTTCTTTCTTGTTTCTGTTTTAAAATAACAACTGTTGTTTCAAGGCTCAGCTGAAATCTAAAGCCCCCTTTAAGAAGTCTTTCCAGTTCTTCTGAGTTGGCTTCAATAATCTACTCTTCCACGATCATGATAGTACTGACTTAGGCTTTCTGGGCTACAGGACTGCTCTGAATATCTGACGCGCCCATTCTCTGAATTCCCATGAAGAACATCCTCGTTTTACAGCCAAGACCCCTGAAGAGCAGGGAGAGTGATGCAGCCGAGCCTCTGGAGCTGGCACTGGAGTGAGATTCATGTCAGTCCTGAGTCTGTGCTCTTATCTGCTAGGTTATGGCATCTCCCTGAATCATTACAGTACATGCCTCATGGTCTTATCTTACCATTTTTAACTGTTTATTATTATTATTATCATCACAGTGGCTTATTTGTCTATTTACTCTATTAGAGTTTGAGCTGTTCAAGGCCAGAGGGTAAGTCTTGTCACTGTGACTCAGCAGTACTGGCTCTGGGGCTGTCCATGCAGGAGGGGAAGGGTTACGGTTCAATGACTCTGGAGGCTGAGGTCCAAGTGACCTCGCTTTGCCACGTGTTAGCCATGGGGCCTGGAAAAGATGCATGTCCCTGAGACTTAGTGTCCTCCCCTGTAAAATATGGAAAGCAACTGCACTTCTTCCACAAGGTTTTGTGAAAAGTGGTTGAGTTAAAATCTGTGAAGAGCTTGAGATGCAGAGTCTGGCTCATAGAACTCCCTACGTGCTAGGGATTATTACAGCAGACATTTGGCACTTTGAATCGACAGTCCTGGCATTCACACTGATGTATCACAGTTTTCAAGGCAGCTCTTAAAGCTTTAAACACATTGTCCAGCTAACTTGTTAATGTTTTACTCCCAATTATTTTTAGAATAAAAAAAGTTTAAGGATTAGTTGGTGACCAGCAGTGATAAGGCAGGCCTTGACTTAGATGTGCGATCTACACGTGTAAACCTGGTAAATACTCTGCTGAGTAACACACACAAAAAACACACTGATTTTGAATAACTGGATCCCAATTTTTTACACGGTAAGATGAGCAGGCAACTTTACAATGAGAAAATAAGACTTTAAACTGTGTTTCTTATATTTAAATTCTAGGAGGTATTCTTATGCTTCTGAGTCTCCTACTGACTTCTGCTGAGATTATTCTCACGATATCGCTGAAGAAATTTGAAATTTCCCATTAAAGCAGATGCTTCACTCTCCAATTCATTGAAGCTAAAAAAGACACAACCTTTTAAAACTTTACAGAAGGTTGTATGGATATCAAGGTTATGATAAAGAATCTAATCTTCAATCACAATATTTTCTTTATGGAAAATTTGATTGGATTTGCATAATTTTGACTTACAGGAAACTGGCCAGTCCCAAGTAAAAGGATTCTCTCTTCCTCTGTAAATTGCATTATCCAGTAATTAGTTGAACACATTGTATTAGTCCTTCTTGTATTGCTATAAAGAAATACCTGACACTGGGTAATTTATAAAGAAAAGAGGTTTCATTGTTCATGGATCTGCAGGCTGTAGAAGAGGCATGGTTCTGGCATCTGCTCCATTTCCGGGGAGGCCTCAGGAAACATACAATAACAGTGAAGGGTGAAGGGGAAGCTGGCACATATTACATGGCCAGAGCAGGTGCCAGAGAGAGAGAAGGGAGGTGCTACACGCTTTTAAACAATCAGGTCTCATGAAAACTCTACCATGAGAACAGCACCAAAGGCAGAAATCTGCCCCCATGATCCAATCACCTTCCTCCAGGCCCGACCTCCAACATTGGCGATTACAATTCGACATGAGATTTGGGCAGGGACTCAGATCAACCCATATCACACATGTTTACTGAGTGCTTGCTACATACCAGTCACTGTTCTAGTGACTGGCGTGCTTTCCTCTTTGAAAATAACATGGCTATAATACTTATATTTTCTTGGTGACCAATCAAAGTCAAGTGAAAAGCTGAATATTTAGAATAGGTAAATTCAAGCAGTTGAAAATTCAACCGCCTTAATAGTTTACAAGGAAACTAAGGAGGATTGACCAAAGTGGGGCCAAGTGTGGGTTTTCCCACGTTCTCTTCTTTTCCTTTCTCTAAATGAAGGTCTCATCCTCACTGCTGCTCCCTTCGACCACCCCAGGCACTGCCACCTGGCCAGGAGAGGAAGGTGCCACACAAGAGTGACCCTTCCACCACTTCCTTTGGGCTCTATCTGCCTCCTGGTTTTTACTGTCACTGGGTTTAGATTATTATAGGGTTTCCAAATTCCCAACAGATAGTAATCTTTGAAATTTCAGAACAAATAATCAGAATTCCTGAAATGATATTATTCTCTATTTTTAAAAATACATAATTAGTTTTTAATTAGTAACAAGTGATAATATTAAACTATGAATCATTTTTCTATTATAAGATTTTACAGAAAGTTTATTTAAAATTATTATTATAAATCAATCTATTGGGACAAAATGATATGTTTTAAAATGACATGTTAAAATGATCTTTAACTGACATGACATTTTATAATAGAAAACATTGAAAGAAGGGGGTGTAAAAACAATTGCTGAGTAAAAATAATTTTAAAATGTAAACATTATATTATGTATATTTAATGTTTAAAAGTTAACTTTTTATTTTTAAAAATTTTAATAGTTTTGGGGGTACAGGTGGATTTTTGTTACATGGATGAGTTCTTCAGTGGTGAATTCTGAGATTTTAGTGCACCTGTCCCTCAACCAGTGTACACTGTGCCCACTCAATATTTGTCTTTTATCCCTCACCCCACTCCCAGCTTCCCACCCTGCAGTCATCAAAGTCCATTATATCACTTTGTACGTGTATGTGTCCTCAAAGCTTAGCTCCCACTGATAAGTGAGAACATGCTGCATTTGGTTCTTTATTCCTGAGTTACTTCATTTAGAATAATGGCCTCCAGTTCCATCCAAGTTGCTGCAAAAGAAATTATTTCATTCTTTTTTATGGCTGAGTAGTATTCCATGGTGTATATATACACATTTTCTTTATCCAGTCATTGGTTGACGGGCATTTAGGCCAGTTCCATATTTTTGCAACTGTGAATTGTGCTGCTGTAAACATGCATGTACATGTGTCTTTTTCATGTAATGACTTCTTTTCCTTTGGGTAGATACCCAGCAGTGGGATTGCTGGATCGAATGGTAGATCTACTTCTAGTTCTTTAAGGAATCACCATACTGTTTTTCATAGAGGTTGTACTAATTTACATTCACACAGCAGTGTATAAGTGTTCCCTTTTCACCACATTCACGCCAACATCTATTGTTTTAACTTTTTAATTATAGCCATTCTTGCAGGAGTTAGGTGGTATCTCATTGTGGTTTGAGTTTGTATTTCACTGATGTTGAACATTTTTCATATGTTTGTTGGCTGTTTGTATATCTTCTTTTGAAAAGTGGGCAAAAAGTCTTTTGCCCACTTTTTGATGGAATTATTTGTCATTTTCTTGCTGATTTGTTTGAGTTTCTTGTAGATTCTGGATACTAGTCCTTTGTTGGATGCGTACTTTGTGAATATTTTCTTCCACTCTGTGGGTTGTCTGTTTAATGTGCCGATTATTTCTTTTGCTTTGCAGAAGCTTTTTAGTTGAATTAGGTCTAATTTATTCAATTTATTTATTTTTGTCTTTGTTGCATTTGCTTTTGGGGTCTTTGTCATGAATTTGCCTAAGTCAATGTCCAGAAGAGTTTTTCCAATGTTATCTTTTAAAGGCCGGGAGCTGTGGCTCATGCCTGTAATCCCAGCACTTGAGGTCAGGAGTTCAAAACCAGCCTGGCCAACATGGCCAAACCCCATCTCTACTAAAAATACAAAAATTAGCTGGGTGTGGTGGCAGGTGCTTGTAATCCCGGCTAATCAGGAGGCTGAGGCAGGAGAATCACTTGAACCCAGGAGGTGGAGGTTGCAGTGACCCGAGATCGTGCCATTGCTCTCCAGCTTGGGTGACAGTGCAAACTGCGTTTCCAAAAAAAAAAAAAAAAAAAAAAAAAAAAACAGAAGAAGAAAATAGGAAACAAGCAATGTTATCTTTTAGAATTTTTATAGTTTTGGGTCTTAGATTTAAGTCTTTGATCCATCTTGAGTTGGTTTTTGTATAAAGAGAGAGATGAGGATCCAATTTCATTCTTCTACATGTGACTTGCCAGCTTTTCCAACACCATTTGTTGAATAGGGTGTCCTTTCCCCAATTTATGTTCTTGTATACTTTGTCAAAGATAAGCTGGCTATAAGTATTTGGCTTTATTTCTGAATTTTCTACTGAATTTTAAAACACAAAGCACCAACCATCTTATCCAACAATCTCTTTTTGTTTTGTGACAAAAACTGCTGCTTTTATTTCACATTGATGTTTGTTCATTTTTTAAGAATGTATCCAAAACTATATTCAAGCTGGGCATTAGGATACATGTAGCTTCATATAAACTCGTTTCCTTTTTTAATAATTTTAGTTTTTTTCTATTGAAATCAATATTGCTTTTACTAATTCAGATTTTAGAAGAGTTTTTGATTTCCCAAGGGAGACGTCTTCAATAAATATTCACATCTTCTTCTTTTCATTTCGTCTCTTCACGTATTTGTAAAGAATTGTAACCTACAGCAAATAATCAGACCTGAAAAATGCCAGAAAATATTCCTGGGCAATATTCAAATATCATAATTCTGCCCAGCGCGGTGGCTCACGCCTGTAATCCCAGCACTTTGGGAGGCCGAGGTGGGCGGATCACTTGAGGTCAGGAATTTGACACCAGCCTGGCCAACATGGTGAAACCCTGTCTCTACTAAAAATACAAAAAAATTAGCTGGACATGGTGGATGGCGCCTGTATCCCCAGCTACTCAGGAGGCTGAGGCAGGATAATCGCTTGAACCCGGGAGGTGGAGGTTCCAGTGAGCTGAGATGGTGCCACTGCACTCTAGCCTGGGCAACAAACAAACAAATATATATATATATACATATATACACATATATACACACACACACACACACACATATATATATATAGTAATATTAGAATCTGCTAGCAAGGTTAACAATACTGCACAGAATCACCAGTTGAAGTTGTTAATTGAAGGACTTATTTTGCTTTCCAAACTTGTTATTTCTGGGCACATCAGTCATATGATTTGTTTAAAGTACACTATACAAATAAACTTGTTAGTACTTATTTTATTTGCAAGAACAACTTACCAGTAGCAGCAGACAGGGTCAAGAGCAACATTTCATAACAACACAACAGCCATAGCAAGACCGACTGATGAAACAGTTCTTGCTTTTCTCCTCTGTGTCCTGTTTAGGTTCCTGGAAATGTTGGCCTTAATTCAGCCACCAAATGTCTTGCTTTCAGCTACACATCAGTGAACTCCTTCTAACCAGTAATGCCTCCATGTTGATTGTTAGTCTTTAATAATTATGGGAGCAGTAAACAGTTTTTCTTTTCTTCTTAGTTTCTCAACTTGGTTTCTTGATTTTTCTTAAGATTCTGAAAAACAAATTTCCCAAGAAATACCAGGAAAGAATTTTCACATTGAAATACTCACGTGGAAAACCCTTGTGGCTGCTGCCATCTTCTCTGCTGGAACTTTCTCACACTTATCTTGAGCTCTGAGTTTCCTCATAAATCCAATCTGTTGGCCTCTTGTGTTTCCAGCATTTCTCCCAGTTTATTATCTAGGTTCTCCTTTTTATCTTTCAGCATGGCTGAATATCTCTTAAAATATGTTTTCTGTTATTGTTAGGGTTTTGGTATGAGAGGAAAAGATCATGTCCTTTATGCTATCTTGAAATGAAAGTTTAGCATTTCCATTTTAAAACTCCATTACTGCAATAAGGAGATAAGAAGAAGCCCTTTATCAATACAGTGTTGGAAAGAAGGAGCCTCAGGATTCTCACCTGCTTTATAGATAAACGGTGTTATATTCAGCTGTTCCTTTAGTCTGTGCCAGGGGGATAAGCAATTTGATAAGCAATGGTTTGATTTTTCATCTTTTTAATCTGTATATAAATGAACCATTCTTATTGCAATAATGGCTTTAATATATTAATCAGTGCTTTCTGATTAAATGCTACATTTCATTGTACTGTGCTATTGAAATGACAGTCTGTAAGATTAGAGACAAATGTCCTATGATAAGCAAATCTTACTTCGAATCTGTCAACTGCTTATACCTGATCTGGACTCTTCCAATTAACAGGTAATTGTTAGAATATTCAACTTAGGCTTCAATCCTAATGCTCTTATGATACCTACTTCTTTGTTATCATGTTTGTATTTGTGCAATGAAGGCTTTACAGGAAAAGGAACAGAATTAGTGAGAGAGAAGAATCTCCCTCCATGCCCCTCCTCCATCCCCAACAGCAGTTTCCATTAGCCTTGGTTTACAGCAGCTATAAATTAACTTCCCCATGAGAAAGGGGAGGGGACTCCAGAAGTCCTTGACTTTAGTATGTTCATACTGGAATTTGTTAATGGAAAAACCAAGCCCTGCAAAATATATAAAGAGGTTTATACTGAGCCAATTATGAGTAACCATGGCCCTGGGGAACAGTCTCTACAGGTCCTGAGAAAGTTTGCCTGAGGCAGTCAGGCTACATTTTGGTTTTATACGTTTCGTTTTATACATTTTTAGAGAGTCAGGAATTATAGGTAAAATCATAAATCAACACATGGAAGATGTACATTGGTTCAGCTTAAAGAGGTGAGACGTCTTGAAGCAGGGGGCTTACAGGTCGTAGCTGTTTTCAAAGATTTTCTGGTGGCTCTTGCCTGTAATGCCAGCACTTAGAGAGGCCATGGTGGGAGAATTGCTTGAGCCCAGGAGTTTGAGACCAGCCTGGGCAACATGGTGAAACCCTGTCTATACTAAAAATACAAAAATTAGCCAGGTGTGGCAGTGCATGCCTTTAATTCCAGCTACTTGGGAGACTGAGGCAGAAGAATTGCTTGAACCTGGGAGGTGCTTGCAGCGAGCAGAGATTGCACCACTGTACTCAAACCTGGATGACAGAGCAAAACTCTGTTTCCAAAAAAAAAAAAAAATTAAATGAATAAAAAACAATACGTTGATGATAATAAGCAAGAAAATATTTCTTAAGAACAATACAAGAACAAATATCGATGAAACTGACTACATGTAAAGATTTCTGTTATCAAAAGATATTTGGAACAAAGTTAAAAGACAAGCTAACAATGAGAGATGCATGCAAGTTACATACTCATCAAGTATTACTTTCCAGAATTTATAAGCATTTCTGTAAATTACATCACTGAAAAATACATTTATCTCTTCTTATTCCAGTGGCAGAAAAATTTTACATTGAAATTGGTTAGCAATCATATAAAATGTTACAGTAATAAGTTGATCATTTCACTGATCCTTTCAAGACAAATTTTTTATTATGGCAAAAAATATTCATAAACAATTAACCATTTTAACCATTTTCAAGTGTCTTCAAGGTTCAACCATTTTGTAGGATGTGTCAGAATGTCTTTCCTTTTTAAGGCTAAATAATACTATACATATATCTGTTTGTTTGTTTCTCTACTCTTCCATGAAGGGACACAGATCACAGATTGCTTTCATATTTTGGCTGTTGCAAATAATGCTGCTACAAAAATGAGTATACACATATATATTACAATCTCTGCTTTCAACTCTTTTGGCTATATACCAGGAGTGGAGCTGCTAGATCATATGGCACTTTATCTTTAATTTTTGAAGAACCACCATACAGTTTTTCCCTAGTGACTGCACCATTTTCATTTTTTTACCTTTCCACAGCAGTGCACAAGGATGGAAATTTCTCTATTATCTCCGCAGACCATTGTTTTCTATTTCATTTTTGTCTTTTTAAATAATAGCTACACTAATGGGTGAGAAGCAGTTTCTCATTGTGGGTTTGATTTTCATTTCCCTAATAATTAGTAATGTTGAATGTCATTTCATGTGCTTTTCAGAAATTTATATCTCTTTTTATGGAGAAATGTCTATTCAAGTGCTTTGACTATTAGGTTGTGGTTGAGTGTAGGAGTTCTTTGTATATTCTGAGTATTAAATGCTTATCAGATATATGGTTTGTGCTATTTTCTCCCATTTTGTGGGAGAAAATTTTCATTCTGTTAGTAGTGTGTTTTGATGCACAATAGTTTTTCATGTTGATGTTGTCCAACATTTTTTTTGTTGTTATCTGAGCTTTTGATGTCATACCCAACAAATCATTATCAAATCTAATATTAGATTAACCAACATGAATGTAATCTTAGATGAGATTTCCCTATATTTCTTTCTAAAAGTTTTATCATTTTGGCTCTTACATTTAGGTTTTTGGTCCATTTTTTATTGATACATAATATGTATACATATTTGTGGGTTACCTGTGATATTTTATTACTTGCATAGACTGTGTAATGATCGAGTCAGGGTATTTAGGGTATCCATCACCACAAGTATTTATCATTTCTATGTATTGAGAACATTTCAAGTCCTGTCCATTAGCTATTTTGAAATATACAATACATTGCTGTTAACTTAGTCCATTCTGAGTTAACTTTTATATATGGTAAAAGATGAGGATCCAAATCCATTCATTTGCATGTGAATAACCATCTTCCTAACAGTATTTTGTTTACAAAGACCACCTTTTTCTCACTGAATGGTCTTGGTACCCTTGTAGAAATTCATTTGACCATACATGTGATGGTTTATGTCTGGAGTCTCTATTCTATTCCACTGCTCTGTATGTCTGTCTTTATGCCAGTCCTATACAGTTTTGGTTACTGTAGCTTTGTAGTAAGTTTTAAAATAAAAATGTACCTCCAAATTTGTTCTTCTTATTCAGGACTGTTTTGGCTTTTCTGGGGTCCCTTTAGATACCATATTTTAGGATTGATTCTTCTATTTCTGCAAAAATAGTCATTGAGATTTTGATAGGGATTGCATTAAATCTGTAAATTGGTTTTGGTGGTAGTAATATCTTAACAATATTAAGTGTTCCAATCCATGAACATGGGACATATTTCTATTTATTTGTTCCTTATTTAGTTTCTTTTGGCAATATTGTGTAGTTTTCAGGGCACATTTTTTTCCCTCCTCGATTAAGTTAATTTCTAACTATTTTATTCTTTTTGATGCTATGGTAAATGGAATTGTCTTCTTAATTTTCTTTTTGGATTATTAATTGTTAGTGTATAGAAATACAACTGATATTTGCATGTTGATTTTGCATGCTGCAACTTTGCTGAATGTATTTATTAATTCTGATGGGTTTTTTTTTTTTTTTGGTGGAATCTTCAGGTTTTCTACATACAAGGTCAAGTAGTCTGTGAACAGAGATAATTTCACTTCTTCCTTTCCAACTTTGATGCCTTCTATTTCTTCCTCTTCCTTTGATATGGTTTGGCTCTGTGACACTACCCAAATCTCATGTTGAATTATGATTCTCAGTGTTGGAGGAGAGGCCTGGTGGAAGGTGATTGGACTGTGGGGGTGGATTTTCCCCTTGCTGTTCTTATGATATAGTAAGTGGTTTATCATGAGATCTAGTTGTTCAAAAGTGTGTAACACTTCCCCCTTCATGCTCTCTCCTGCTCTACCATGTGAAGAAGGTCTTGTTTCCCCTTCAGGCTTCTGCCATGATTGTAAGTTTTCTGAGGCCTCCCAACCATGCTTCCTGTAGAGCCTGTGGAACTGTGAGTTAAACTTTTTTTTTTTTGTAAATTACCCAGTCTCAGGTAGTTCTTCATAGCACTGTGAGAACAGACTAATCCTCTTCCCCATACTCTTCCCTATTGCGGGATCTGGCCAGCAGCCTGCAATGCAATGGGGCTCTCTTTGTTCCCAGGTGGATCGGCAGGTCGAGAAATAATAGACACACACAAGATGGTGAAAGCTGGGTCCAGAGGGGTCACCGCCTTCTGGTCCTGTAGTGCCAACAATGCACTGGATATGCCAGCATTTATTATTAAGTTTAGTGAGGGCCGGGGTAGGTTAGTGAGGGATTTAGGGTCATTTGATTATGAGGTGAGATGGTCACATGTGGATGAAGTAATTGTTTAACATAACATCTGTATGCAGAAGTACAGTATACAGAGGTAAGAATTTACAATACAGTGTGTGCATCAGCAATTTCTAACAGAGCCTTAAAACGGAAACACAGTCTTTCCATAACCTATGATTAGCAAGATATTAATCAGCAGTAACAGTTGCAGCAAGAGCTGGTTACAAACAATCCATAGTAACAGGATATGAAGCTAGACAACCGGTTAGACCACAAATTCTCAGAAGGGAGTGTGCCTTAACCCTAAAGAGGCCTAGAAGAGCCATGGCAAGATGAGGGCATTTATAGCCCTATCTTATCCCTATGGACAGGCGCCCCCTATAGGCTCTCCACAAGGGTCTCATTCCATTCCCAGAGCTATGAATATCTGCTTTTCTGGGATAGGAATCTTGGTGATGTGAAACCTCCCTGACTGCACATCTGTTCATAGGGTCTCTGTAGCAGGGAGCACATCACGTGCTGTTGGCTCATTCTGGCAGTCCAACCTGGCATTGTCTTTACACAATCCTGCATGCAATTTTGTATTTACAATAATCAGGAGCATTTCATCTTTTATTCCGTAGCAGTAGTTTCAGGGGGTCTCCCTACACTTCCCCTTCCCGTTCTCCTTTCCTTTCCCTTTCCCTTTCCGTTTCCTTTTTCCTTTCCTTTCCTTTTTTCTTTTCTTTCTTTTCTCTCCCCAAATTGCTTTGGCTGGAACTTCTACTACTGTGTCAATAGCAGGAGGCATCTTTGCCTTGTTCTCGAGCATAGAGAAAGACTTTCAGTTTGTTATCATTGAGTATGATGTTAGCTGTGGATTTTTCATATATGGCCTTTATTATGTTGGGGTAGTTTCCTTTTATTCCTAACTTGTTTAGTACTTTTATAATGAAAAGAAATTTAATTTTGTCAGATGCTTTTTCTGCACCAATTAAGAAAATCATATTTTTTTCTCCTTCATTCTGTTAATGTGGTGTTTTGTGTTAATTGATTTTTATATGTTGAACCTTCCTTGCATTTCATTAATAAATTCCACTTGGCGTGGCATGTGATGCATTTAACGTGCTGTTGGAGTTAGTTTGCTAGTATTTTGTTCAAGATTTTTGCATCAATATTCATCAGTGATACTGGTCTGCTTTTTTTTTTTCTTGTAGTGTCTTTGTCTAATTTTGGTATTGGGTAATGTTAGCTTCACAGAATGATTTAAAAATGTTTCTTCCTCTTAATTTTTTTTTGAAAGAGTTTGAGGAGGATTGGTGTTAATTTTTCTTTAAATGTTTGATAGAATTCACCAGTGAAGCCATCAAGTTCTGGGCTTTCATCTTTTGGGGGGTTTTTTGACTACTGACTCAGTTACTAGTTAAAATTCTATTCGGAATTTATATTTCTTCCTGATTCAGTCTTGGCAGATTGTGTGTTTCTAGAAATGTGCCCATTTTGTCTACATTATTCAATTTGTTGGAGCACAATTGTTCATAATGCTCTTATAATCCTTTTATTTATGTAAATAGGTAGTAATGTCACACTTCTGATTTTAGTTATTTGAGACTTTTCTCTCTTTTTATCAATCTAGTTAAAGATTTGTCATTTAAAAATATTTTCAATAAATCAATTTTTGTTTTCATTAATTTTCTCTATTCTCTATTTTGTTTATTTAGAATATTGTTTTATTTTAAAGGATTTACCATAATTTCCTTTATTTTTTAAAAAACTTCTTATTTTATAAGTTCAGTGAGATTTAGGGATTCAAATGATCCCATCATCCAGGTAGTGAGCGTAGTACCAAATAGCTAGTTTTTCAGCTCTAATCTCCACCCTCTCTCCTCTTTCTAGTAGTCCCCAGTGTCTACTGTTCCCATCTCTATGTCCATGTTTACTTACTGCTTAACTCACACTTATAAGTGAGAACATGTGGTATTTGGTTTTCTATTCCTGTGTCAACTCACTTAGGATAATGGCCTTCAGCTTCATCCATGTTGCTGCAAAGAACGTGATTAGAATATTGTTTTCAAAATTGCTATAACTGGCCAGGTGTGGTGACTCATGCCTGTAATCGCAGCACTTTGGGAGGCCGAGGTGGGCGGATCATTTGAGGTCAGGAGTTCAAGACCAGCCTGGCCAACATGGTGAAACCCTGTCTCTACTGAAAATACAGAAAAAAAAAAAAAATGAGCTGAGTGTGATGGTGCATGCCTGTAATCCCAGCTACTTTGGAGGCTGAGGCATGAGAACTGCCTGAACCCAGGAAGCAGAGGTTGCAATGAGCCAAGATCAAGCCACTGCACTCCAGCCTGGGTGACAGAGTGAGACCCTGTCTCAAAAAAAAAGAAAGCTATAATTGTATAAGACCAAGATTGTCAGAAAAGCATCCCTAGAAGAAGAAATTAAGCTGCATCCAAGAGAGCAAAGAGTTAGCAGACACCTCACTGCCCTTTTAATATGCATTTCTGCGGATAATTATAAATTAATTAGTTTTAAAAATCTCTGTTGACTCATAATTCAAAGAGCATAGTGACAGCATTTAATTTGCTCCTTAGAAACGTAACTTTGACAATACGCAGAAACGCTTTGGAAAAAAAAGAGAATCAAAGCAGAGAGAGCAGTTTGGAGGGTTTTGCTGTAATGCAATTGATAAGTGCTCAAACTAAGACGACGACTACCAATATTTTTCCAGTCTGAAATCTTCTGCTGTATTGTTACATTTTTTTCTTTAGATTAAAAAGTTTTCAAAGGCTTCAATATTCATGTAGGTAAACTTGTCACTCTTTTACCATAATTTATTATAACTTATAAAGTTAAAAGAGTGTGTGTGTGTGTGTGTGTGTGTGTGTGAGACTTCCAGTTGTTTTTTTGTCTCCTATGGTTTTCTAAAAACTATTTAATCTTTTTTATTCACTAAGTTGTCTTTTTTCCATTTTCTGAAATTCATCTGAATCAGAATATTCAGGCCTTGAGACAGAAGTGGATCAGAAATCACTCAAGATTTTTCAAACAAGGGAATATAATACAGGAATTTGGTTAACTTAGGTAACTCTATGCTAAACGGCTGCTGGGAACAGCAACAGTCCTTCTGGCTGAAGGAGTATGTGGAAGTGATGATATAACCAGAGGCCAGAATCATGGAGAAGATAACTACCTGGGCCAGTCCTGAAACCACAAATGAAACACCACCTAAAATAGACGCTAGGATTACCGAAGGGCTACTACTAAGCAGGTGAAGGGACTCCTTGCTGTGGGTGCTGGAAATGCTAAAAGAGGATGATGAAATGCCTGTTATTCCTTGCTGCTGGAAAATGCCAACAGAAGCTAAAATAAAAAAGGTACCATCTCTTCACTCCTACCTTTCAAACTTCTGCCAGTATTTCTTATTGGTAGAAACTAACCAGAAGCCAATTGACAAGTATTTTAGTCCATTTTCAGTTGCTTATAACAGAATACCTGAAACTGGAAAAGTTACAAAGAACTTGATTTCTTACTGTTATGGAAGCCGAGAAGTCCAAGGTCAAGGGGCCACATCAGGGAAGTGGCTTCTTGCTGATGAGACTCTGCAGAGTCCCACAGTGGCACGGGACCTCACGTGGTGAAGAGGGTGACTGTGCTAGCTCAGTTCTCTCTTCCTCTTCTTATAAAGGCACCAGTTCCACTCTTATGATCACTCATTAATCCATTAATTCATTAGCACATTATTCCGTTAATCCATGAATGGATTAATCCACTCATGAGAACAGAGCTCTCATGACCCAATCACCTCTGAAAAGCCCCACTTCTCAATACTGCCACGTTTGGGATTAAGTTTCAACATGAGTTTGGGAGGGGGACAAATATTCAAACCTTAGCAGCAAGTAACTAGGAAAACAATATGCAGGACCCCTGGACATTCAAAATGCCCGACACGACCTAGAAAGGCAGAAATAAAGACTGAGAGCAACAGTCAAATGATCAACTCACACTATTTTTTCTTCGGGGCTTCTGAGTGCCTATAACACACCCCAGAAGGTCATTTATTGGAATTTTGGGATATGTGCTTTTTCTTTTTGAGACATGAAAGAGATCTTAGGACTTTAAAATTTTCATTTCGATTGGTTTATTTTCACAGATTTATGTATCTCCACCAGGTGGAGTCAGAGGCCAGTTTACTAAAGGGTTAAACTTTGGAAATAAATTTGGTTACGGGTTTTAGTTTCAGGATAGATGAAGGAAAGATAAACAATACTGAGGCACTGCTTCTTTCTTCAGATGTTCTTGCTGGAATGTTACCTTGTTATTATCATATCCGCTTTATGTTTTGTCAATGTGCCCCTATCCTCTGGCTGTAACTTAGGACACTTCTGTTGCAAGGAACAGAGACTCATTCCAGCTGGCTCAAGAAAAAAAGAATGTTATTATAAATATACAACAAGGACTATCACAGACATTTTTGGAAAAGAAACAAAATACAGCCAGGGCTTACCAGGAACAGGAGCTGCTCTTTGCTTCTCTTAAGGAACATATGGTCACTCTTATTTCTATTGCTGATGTATTCATTATTCCTTCATTAAGTATACATACTGAGTCTCTATTGTGGTGCTAGGGCTTGGATATACAGGGGTAGAAAATATATTAAATGAGAAGACAGGCATTAAAGAAATAAGCACGCACAAAAAATTATAAATTGCTACAAATGCTAGGAATAAAATGTGCAAATTTGAAGAGGGAATGTACACGGGAACTTAATTACAATTAGGAGGTTAGGGAATAAACCATTATCAAAGTGACATTTAAGTATAAACCTAAAAAGATGAGTAGGAGATGGCCAGATTGACAGTGGGGTAGGACGTCTGATTGCTTATAAAGGATCTGAACCAGAAAGAATTGAACCATTTCCTATGCATACAGGAACACAAGGCTTATTATTTAAATAGCTTATTATTTTAATATAGGGCAAACATATTTGTGATGAATGGGGGACATTCTACCAGAATTAGTGAAAACAGTTGTGGAAATATGTGAAATATCTATAGTTTGATTACATTCAGATTGGTTCTTTACTTCATATTTGCTTCATGTAGTAATTGAAGACATCAGTTGTAAAGTTTTTATCAGCCCAGTGTTTCCCAACACTTATTCATAATGTAATTTACAAGTGCATGAAAATAACTTGCCTTGCATTTTAAGTTGGCCAGTCTCCCTTCTTCTTGTGGGAGGTTTATTACACTAACTAGCAGATCTGGTTCTCCTTTGTTTCCACTTAAATGGTACAAGGGCAAACTTGAACCAGGCATATAAACAATGTCCAACCTACAAGGGATTCTTCCTTCAAATCAAGTATGTGAGACCACAACACACGACCTGACATCATCTGACATGGTTGCGTACACTGATACATACCTGTCAGAGGTCAGACATACAGTCCTGTTGTTTTTGATCCTTCATATGTACCAGGCTGATTATGGATTAGTCTTTTGGCCTCTCTCAGTCTGAATGTTGCTGGTAGCGTTTTTCTCTCCCAGGCCCTGACTTCACAGATAACAATCCACAATTAAACTCATTGAATAAAGCTTCAGTGACAGTAAAGCTTCCTAGGTTGATGTTTACTTACAGGATTTGGGTAATAAACCAATAGACAGTAGATACAAAAAACTGAGTCACAAGGAGCATATCCTAATCATCTGCTAAAGTAAAAGATCGAATATCAAATAACAACTATTCTATCCAAGCTATCTAAGCCTAGACAATGAAATATTTAAAAACCCTGCCTAGAAAGCAAATATGCCACTTAGAATTTTTTGAAAAATACCTAGAAAAGTTATTTGAGGGCAGTTTACTTGCATTGCTTGAATGATACAATTGGCAATTTAAACAAAAACTTTCTACCGACCTTTGAGGTCTCTTGAAGTTTTTTTTTGTTTGTTTACTTTGTTTTTTTAACTTAAGAAAGAAGAGGCACCCAGCTCTGCCTTTTTCCCTCATTAAGACATACCAACAGAAATAACTGGCTGCATTTGGTCTTAGCCAATATCTTATGATTATTTTTAGGGATTTTTTTGGCCCCCACACAGTGCATGGTTGAACTGCCAAAATATAAATCAAGATATGAAACATTACATTCTTCAGAATTCATAAATATTTTCCCTGGTTTAAGCAAGACTCCCATAACCAAATCATCCAAAATAAATTAGATTAATTAGGTCCAGAATGGATAAGATAGAATATTCACAAAGGATAACCCTGTGTGCAATTATAAATATTCATTCCTTTATGTTGCTAGTTTTAGATTAGGTCAGCCTGTGGATGTATTCGTCTGTTCTCACACTGATATAAACAAATACCTGAGATTGGGTAATCTGTGAAGAAAAGAGGTTTGACTCACAGTTCCACAGGCTGTACAGGAGGTATGGCTGGGGAAGCCTCAGGAAACTTACAATCATGGCAGAAGAGTTAAGGGGAAGCAAGCATATCTTCATATGGTGGTCACAGAGAGAAAGAGTGAAGGGGGGAAGTGCCACACACTTTTAAACCATTGGATCTCATAAGAACTTACTCACTATCATGAGAACAGCAAGAGGGAAATCCATCTCCATGATCCAATCACTTCCCACCAGGTCCCTCCTCCAACATGTGGGGATTGCATTTCGACATGAGATTTGGGTGGGGACACAAAGCCAAACCATATCAGTGGACATGTAATGAAAATGAAAGAGCCTAGCACACTTTAAAAATGATTTTCATATCTCAGTGCACTGACTAAGATGGCAGGCCAGGATTCAAATGCCAGCTCTATCAGTCACTATTGTGCAGCTAGGCATCCACTAAACTCTTTGTGCCTCAGTGCCCTAACCTATAAAATAGGCATCATTCCAGCTTGTAGACACCATAAGGTTTTGATGAAGATGGGTTGAGATCAGGTTTCTAAGGTACTTGGTGTGTAAATAAGCTCTTAATTGAAAAATCATATAGTATTATTAATGGCCAGTGATTTTGTTTCATTGCTTATCTCTACCAGAATGTAACTGTGGGGCAGTGATTCTCACTCCCCCTACCTCAGGAGACATTTGGCAACGTCCAGAGACATTTTTGGTTGTGGGGGTGCTCTGGCATCAACTGAGTAGAATTCAGAGATGCTGCTAATACCCCATAATACACAGGCAGCCCCCACAACAAGACTCAGATAGCCCCAAATGCAATAGTGCTGAGGTTGTGAAACCTTGCTGTAGGGGTTAGTGGGCCTCCTTTTTACTGAGTGTATGTATACAAGTGTGTGACTTTGTGTGTTGTGCTCTCTAATTTACTTTCTGCACCTCTCCCCAATGCTCCCAGACTGTGAACTCCTTGGGGGCAAGTTCTGAGTCATCGTTACTGTGGCCATGCCTGCAATGTCCAGCCCAAGGCCTGGCCTAGACGAGGCCTTGGTAAATGCTTGCTGAAGGATATTTTAAAACTGCTTTTCAGAAACTCTATTGTAAAACACTAAATCTACCAATAAGGACTATGCATTGATTATTACAGTTCTGAAACTATGGTAGTTTCAGTACGTTTGTTCTGACAAGGTACGAGAAAGTTTATGGTACAGTCATCAGAGCACATGTTTTGGAGTTGGAAAGACCTCATTTTGAATTCTACCCTCAATTTACCACTTAGCCTTTTGTAAGTTATAAAAATGTTGGCAATAATGCATTTATTCCAGGGATGCTGTGAGAGACTTTATAAGATGGTCAGTGGGAAGTGCCTACTTCAGAAAATAGTTCCTAGCAGCTAGGATGTGCTATGACTCCAGGCAAGTTCTCAATGCCCACCTCCCCAGCCACAGCCTTCTCTGCAAAGGGGAGATAATAACTTCCTTGTATAATGCTAAAAGGATTGAATCAGGCCATGATGTGCTTAGCAGACTTTAATAAATGGTGACTATTATTATCATAATCCTTTCATTTCAGTGGCAAAAATACCGAAAAAAAAATAGTTCTCTGTCTTGTGTTTTTCACTTATCCCATCTCCTTTATTAATACTCCCCAAGAGCAGCAGGAAGGAAACAAAACAAGAGAGGCCAAGAAATGCATTTTAAAATATTTTTCTCATATTCTAAAATAGCGAGATGAATTTAAAGCTTTCTTCAAAGGAAGCATTGGACACCCTTGTTCTTATAGCCTCATTGGCTGGAAGAGGCATTGATAGCCATTACTTGTGCTTCTGGGTCACCCTTCAAAGTATTACATTATTTCACAAAGATTTATTTCTTTTCATGTGACAAGAAAAAATAAATTGTGATGATTACTGTCACCTCCTGCCCCTTCTTTTTTTTTTTTTTTCCGAAAAAATCATAGGTGAAGCTGCCAAAACCTTGAAAAGTTGTGTATATCAAACATGCAGCAGTGCAAGGGAGATGAAATAGTATGGGAACTTTGGAGCCTATACTTCCATATATATATGGAATATATATATATATAGAATATATATGTGTGTGTGTATATATAGAATATATATGTGTGTGTGTATATATAGAATATATATGTGTGTGTATATATATATAGAATATATATATGTGTGTGTATATATATATAGGCCGGGTGTGGTGACTCACATCTGTAATCCCAGCACTTTAGGAGGCCAAGGTGGGCAAATCACGAGGTCAGGAGTTTGAGACTAGCCTTGCCAATATGGTAAAACCCTGTCTCTACTAAAAAAACAAAAAATTAGCTTGACGTGGTGGCGGGCAACTGTAATCTCAGCTACTCAGGAAGCTGAGGCAGGAGAATCTCTTGAATCCAGGAAGCAGAGGTTGCAGTGAGCTGAGATCACGCCACTGCACTCTAGCCCGGGCAACATTGTGAGACTCTGTCTCAAAAAAACCCGAGATATATATATATATATGTTATATTATACAAAATAAATATATATTTATAGAATATAAATTATAGGAATATATAAATAGAAAAATTTATAATATATAATATGCTTATATATTATATACTTATATATAATATACTTATATATTATGTATGCATAATGATGTATATTACATAAAATAAAATATGTAAAATAAGGGAATTTTCCTATTTGAGTGTGTCTGTGCAGTTGGGGAGGGAGGAGAATTAGGATTTTTTTGGTGTGTCTGAGGGTCAGAGACACAGAAGCAAACTTTATTTGCTCACTGAATCATGCCTTAGGATGGACTCTATGCTGGACTGAATTCTGTGTCCAAACCTAGGAAAAACATTGAGTAAGAAGGATGGGCAATTGTTTTTCTCCAAGCAAGAGACTGGAGTTCACCTTTGTGTCCAGAGAGTTGTATACTATGATTACAGGCCCCACAGGAAGAGGTTCCCCCAAATCATATCCTTCTAAATTTTCCTTTTTCTTTCTTCTGCAATCATCTGATGGGTTCTTCCTGTGTACTGCACAGCCAAAATCAATTCACTGAGAATTGATTTGGTTCAATTTCAGTGGTATTGCAGTAAAGAAAGAGTTTAATAGACATGAGGCTGGCCATGTAGGAGATGGAGTTATTACTCAAATCAATCTCCCCAAAGACTCAGAGGCTAGGACTTTTCAAGGATAGTTTGGTGGGCAGGGGGATAGGGAATGGGGAATGATGATTGGTTGGGAATGCAACCTCAGGGGTGTGGAAAATGTTCACTGAGTCAGCCTCTGGGCCACAGGACCGGTTAAGTCATGAGTTGTGGATTTGGGTGGAGTTAGCCAGTCCTCAGAAAGGAAAAAGTCTGAAAAGACACCTCAAAAAGTTAATCTCTGATTCTACAATAGTCATGTTATCTACAGGAGTCATTGCTGAAGTTACAAATCTAGTGACCTCCAGAACAATGGCTGGTTATCACTTAACAACACCAACATCTTAGCAGAATTCAGGCCCCTCTCATAATCCTAACCCTGTGGGATAAGTCTGAATTAAGCACCCCTCCTCCATGGTTCATATTGCCCTCTTTCACAGAAGTTATAATTACAGAACTACAATAGTCAGTTTACCCATCTGCTGTGGATTAAATTGTGTGTTCCCTATATCACAAGATAGAGAAAGAAGGAACCCTCCCTAATTCATTCTACGAAGCCAGCATCACCCTAATACCAAAACCAGGAAAAGACACAACCAAGAAAGAAAACTGCAGACAGATATCCTTGATGAACATAGATGCTAAAATCCTTAACAAAATACTAGCAAACAGAATCCAATAACATATCAAAAAGATAATCCACCAAGATCAAGTGTATTTCATACAGGGATGGTTTAACATACACAAGTCAATAAAGTCAATAAATGTGAGACACCACGTAAACAGAATTAAAAACAAAAATCACATGATCATCTTGATAGATACAGGAAAAGCATTCAACCAAATCCAGCATCCCTTCATAATTAAAACCCTTAGCAAAATTGGCATACAAGGGACATACTTTAATGTAATAAAAGCCATCTATGACAAACCCACAGCCAACATAATACTGAATGGGAAAAAGCTGAAAGGATTCTGTCTGAGAACGGGAACAAGACAAGGATGCCCACACTCACCACTCCTCTTCAACATAGTACTGAAAGTCCTAGCCAGAGCAATCAGACAAGAGAAAGAAATAAAGGGCATTCGAATCAGTAAAGAGGAAGTCAAACCATCCCTATTTGCTGATGATATGATTGTTTACCTTGAAAACCCTAAGGACTCCTCCAGAAAGCTCCTAGAACTGATAAAAAGAATTCAGCAAAATTTCCAGATACAAGATTAGTGTACACAAAATTATTAGCTCTTCTATACACCAACAGCAACCAAGTGGGGAATCAAATAAAGAACTCAACTCCTTTTTACAATTGCCGCAAAACAACAACAACAACAGCAAACTTAGGAATATACCTCACCAAAGAGTCAAAAGACCTCTACAAGGAAAACTACAAACACTGCTGAAAGAAATCATAGATGACATAGACAAATGGAAACACATCCCATGCTCACAGATGGGTAGAATCAATATTGTGAAAATGACCATACTGCCAAAAGCAATCTACAAATTCATCACAATCCTCATCAAAATACTACCATAATTCTTCACAGAGTTAGAAAAAACAATTCTAAAACTCATATGGAACCAAGAAAGAGCCTGCACGGCCAAAGCAAGACTAAGCAAAACGAATAAATCTGGAAGCATCACACTATCTGATTTCAAACTATACTATAAGGCCATAGTCACCAAAGCAGCATGGTAATGGTATAAAATAGGCATAATGAAACAGAATAGAGCACCCAGAAATAAACCCAAATACTTAGCAGCCAACTGATCTTCAACAAACAAATAAAAACATAAAGTGGGGGAAGGACATCCTTTTCAACATATGGTGCTGGGAATAATTGGCTAGACACATGTAGGAGAATGAAACTGGATCCTCATCTCTTGTCTTATACAAAAATCAACTCAAGATGGATTAACGACTTAAACCTAAGACCTGAAACTATAAAAATTCTAGAAGATAGCATTGGAAAAACCCTTCTGGGCATTGGCTTAGGCAAGGATTTCATGACCAAGAACCCAAAAGCAAATGCAATAAAAACAAAGATAAATAGCTGGGACCTAATTAAACTAAAGAGCTTTTGCATGGCAAAAGGAACAGTCAGCAGAGTAAACAGACAGCCCATAGAGTGGGAGAAAATCTTCACAATCTATACACTGACAAAGGACTAATATCCAGAATCTACAACAAACTCAAACAAGTCAGTAAGAAAAAAACAAACAATCCCATCAAAAAGTGGGCTAAGGACATGAATAGACAATTCTCAAAAGAAAATATGCGAATGGCCAACAAACATGAAAAAATGCTCAACATCACTAATGATCAGGGAAATGCAAATCAAAACCACAATGTGATACTACCTTACTTCTGCAAGAATCACCATAATAAAAAAACTAAAAAACAGTAGATGTTGTGGTGGATGCAGTGATCCACCGCTATCTACACCACTATATTCCTATCTACACCGCTGATAGGAATGTAAACTAGTACAGCCACTATGGAAAACAGTGTGGAGAGTCCTTAAAGAACTAAGAATAGAACTACCATTTGATCCAGCAATCCCACTACTGGCTATCTACCCAGAGGAAAAGAAGTCATTAGTAGAAAAAGATAATTGCACATGCATGTTTATAGCAGCACAACTCATAATTGCATTGCAGAACCAATCCAAAGGCCCATCAATCAATGAGTGGATAAAGAAACTGTGATATATATATATACACAATGGACTACCACTCAGCCATAAAAAGGAATGAATTAACAGCATTTGTAGTGACCTGGATGAGATTAGAGACTATTATTCTAAGTGAAGCAACTCAGGAATGGAAAACAAAAGATCATATGTTCTCACTGATTTGTGAGAGCTAAGCTATGAGGACGCAAAGGCATAAGAATGATACAATGGACTTTGAGGACTTGAAGGGAAGAGTGAGAGGGGGTGACGGATAAAGGACTACAAATATGGTTCAGTGTATACTGCTTGGGTGATGGGTGCACCAAAATCTCACAGATCACCACTAAAGAACTTACTCATGTAACCAAATACTACCTGTACCCCAATAACTTATGGAAAAACAAAATAAAATTAAAAATTAAACATAAATAAATAAATAAATTGTGCATCCTCTTCCAAAATCATATGCTGAATTCTTATACCCTAGCACCTCAGAATGTGACCATATTTGGAAACAGGACCATTGCAGATGATATTAGTTAAGATTAGATGAAGTTGTTAGGGTAGGCCCCAATCCAATATGACTGTGGCCTTAGAAGAAGGCAAAGATTGGGGTGATGCTTTCATAAGCCAAGGAACACAAAAGCTTGCCAGTGAACCACCAGAAGCTAGGAGGGGTCCTGGAACCAATTCTCCCTCACAGCCCTCTGGAGGAACTAACCCTATCAACACCTTGATCTTGAACTTCCAGCCTCCAGGACTGAGAGACAATAAATTTCTATTTGAGCCATCCAATTTGTGGCAATTTGTTACTGCAGCCATAGTAAACTAATACAGTATCTATTTGCCTCTAGGCCTTAAGCTTCTTAAGATCAGGAAACTCATCATCTGGATCTCTATAGTCCCATCTCTGAGTACTTTTTCTCATACATAGCAGGCATAAGAAAAAGGTTAAAGGTATACAAAAAGGTTTTAGAATAAATGACTATGTAAAATATTTAGCATTCAATGAAGATAATAATGATTATAATACTAACATTAATCACTTTAAAAGTTCTATGAAATCCAGTGAAAGGAACAATGGCTTGTTCTGGCTGAGATTCATTATGAAAGTCTTTATGAAGAAAGTCAAATTTATGCATGTAG
Source organism: Macaca thibetana thibetana (assembly GCF_024542745.1). Taxonomy (NCBI): domain Eukaryota; kingdom Metazoa; phylum Chordata; class Mammalia; order Primates; family Cercopithecidae; genus Macaca; species Macaca thibetana. The sequence goes on from NC_065592.1 coordinate 85,258,313, forward strand.
AGGGTGAACAACTTCGTAATTAAAGTCGAACTTGACAGCACATGGCCATAGAAACCACCTTTCAGGCTTCTTTCCTTTAAAACAAGGTTTCTTAACTTTGGCACTAGTGAAATTTTGGGCCAAATAAGTCTTTGTTGTTTGGGACAGTCCTGTGCTTTAGAGGATGTTTTTGCAGCATCCCTGGCCTTGACCCACTAAATGCCAATAGCATTCCTCATCCAATTGTGGCCACCAAAAATGTCTTCAGACGTTGCCAATTGTTTAACCTTCTTCCCAATCCCTGGATAATTGAGAACCATTGCTAAAATCAGGGTGACTTGAAGGTAGAGGAGACTAGTGGTCTATTGAGGGCTCATTAACATTGCTGGCAGCTGGGTGTCGTGGCTCACACCAGTAATCCTGGCGTGCTGGAGGGTCAGGACATAAGAATTGCTGGAGTATAGGAGTCTGAGACTAGCCTGCACAACATAGTGAACCCCATCTCTACAAATTAATACAAAAGTTAGCCTAGTGTGGTGGCATGTGCCTGTAGTCCCAGCTATTCAGGAGGCTGAGGTGTGAGGATGACTGGAGCCCAAGAGTTCGAGGCTGCAGTGAGCCAAGGTCATGCCACTTCACTCCAGCCTGGGTGACAGAGTGAAAACCTATCTCTAAAAAAAACCAGAAAATCACTGGAATTTATCTGTGTTGAGGGAATGGACGGGCAGAAATCAGGAAAAGGTCATGTGCTTATTAATTTTATTAAGCTATCACTCTGCATGCCCTCTCCCTCTTTTTTCGTAATTGTAGTGAAGTATGAAATTGAACTTATTACCTCTTCCATGGGGCCTATCCTTCTTTGAGATAAATGGGAGATTTAAAAAATGTGATAATCTATTGGTGAATGGGGAAAACATCTGCTTAGTGTTACATTTACTAAATGGCATGACCAAGTTGTTTTTCATAACCCTGAGGGTTTTTCAGAGTCTAACATATAGAGCAAGCCTGCCTCGGGGATTTCTGGGCTGCCAAGGCAGATATGAGACCCATAAAACCTCCTGGAAGATACTTTTTACAGGATCTTGGAGGTCTAAATCTGGCACCTGGAATCCAGGATTAAGACATTCACGAAGCATAAGGTGGATCTATATTACTCATTCTTGTTTGGAGGTGTCCTGTTATGCTTAGATTCACTTCCATGGAATCTATTCTTAGTAATCACCTTTTGAATAAAGGAAGATGGGGTGAAGCCAAATTCATGGCCTCCCATTTGAGAAACAATGTTGGCAGGCAAAGGATTCCCCAGAGCACCAAGTCATACCACTCTGAAACTTTTAGGCCTATTTAATAGGGGAGTCAGTTCAGGCCAGAAGTAGTCAATCTTTTCTATTACTCCCTTTCAACTAAAAACCTGTTTGGAAGCACAATATGTAAACAGATAAAGAAGGAGCCGTTCTGATTGGGACGGAGGGAGGAAGAGGGGGCTCCCCTCAGCTGGTCTGCTTACACCTTGCCTTCCCTCACACACACTCCCTACCCTGCTCCATTTGGAGAGCTATGAGGGGGCAGTTTGCAAAACAAGAACCAGCAGTTGTTACTTTAAACATGGCGGCTTATAGCCTGTTAAAGAATGAGACTCTCTCAGAAGTCAGCACATCAAGATTGAGCTTAAAAAGCCATAACACAAAGAGAGAGTAGTTCCATGTGAAGCTGTCACTTCAGTGGGGCCTAAATTAAGCAGGGTGTTGATTGGGCAAATCACAGCCTTGGAGAAGAGGGCAAGTGGTCAAGCACAAGCAGTGAGCAGTTGTATGGGCAAAAGCCCAAGCTGGCTATCATGACCCAGCAATGACAAACATGGGAAAGTCACTTTCTCCAGCAGTATGAAAGGATGGTCCTCTGAACATCCTAGCTCAGGATTGTTGCTGCATGTAGCCTTGGACTTAGAAAGATGAGAATAAAGCGTGAGGCTATGAAGGCTTCAAACCCTCAAGCCCTCAAGCGCTTTCTATCATGAATGTAGCCTGGGTTTTGCAAGCTACTAAATTTGGATGAAAGAGTGAGTTTGGTCCAAAATTTGTCAAACAAAAAATATCCAGCCAGAAAGATTCAGGGATTTTTGGTAAGTCTTGTTCATACAGGAAAAAAGTGAGCAAGGAGCAATTGACAAACTTTTACTTCATTTTATGGTAGAGATGCTGAATGTCTCTTCTCTACAAGGAGACTACCAGTTTTAGGGGATACACAGCAAGGCCCGACTTTCCAAATCAGTTTGGAGCAGTCGTACTGGGAATCACTCTATGTCCCTCACTCCATGTCCTTCAGGGGGTTCAGGACAGCCTACCCTAAAACATGGCACCTTGGCATATTGAATATTTTAGGCTGAAGGAAATTGAGAAACAACATGTGCAAGAGGGTCTTTCTGACCTTTCCCCTTCCTTCTCCCCTGAAGCAGGTCCTAAGACCCTCATATGAGAAATGCCCTTCTTATACCGGGAGGAAAGGAACATCCTTGACTCCAAGACGAGGGACACCAAGAGGAATCTGAATGAACAGGTCTTGCTTTTCCCCCAGCTTATTACTCTTAGTTCATACTCTTTATTTTCCTCCTCTTATATTTTCCTACAACTCTCCATTCTTCATCCACCTCACTACAAAACATTCAGGTTTAACTATTTATTTGGGTCTTCACTTCCTAACAAAGCCTCCCTTTTTACATAAAACTTAAGTATGCATGCTTTTCTCTTTGTAATCTGTCTTTTGTTACAGGGGTGCCAGCCAATGAACCCAATATGGGCAGAAGAAAAGGATAAGTTTTCTCCCCTACATTCCCTCAAGAGTAACCCAATCGCTACCCTTAACATCAATCTGCTCTGTATATCTCCACCTCCTCCTCTCACTGGAGCCTAACAGTGACTGATATGTGTCTTGTCATGTGTTCTAAGTATTTTACATGATGCCGTAGAACCCTCTTTCAACCTATGGGCTGGGTTCCATCTTTATCCTCCCATTACAAGTGACAACCTTGTATTTAAACAGTTTGCTTAAGATCCCACAATGAGACTTGGTAGAACTAGGATTTGAACTCAGAGCTTTCTACCTTTAGAGCCTTCAGGAGTTCAAGCCTACTTCTTCCCTTTGCAAAATTGCCATTGAAATAAAACTGATCTGTTGATGAAACAATTTTTTTTCACGTGTTTTATTGTCAGTTGGTTTTGCCTTATGGTCCTGTGATAAAACTAGCAGTGGTCACAGTAAGTGGAGAACTGGGTGTGGTGGGGTGGGTCTCATTACTCAGAGAACTGGGAAGGAATCCTCTTTTGAATATAGTCCCTCTGGGTGTGGAGGTTTGTCTAAGGAAGCAGCAAACATCAGAGCATTCAGAAGTAGGGAAAACAATAAAAGAAAAAAAATTGAGTTAGTAAATTAACAAACAAACCCACCAAAAGATAAATGACTGAATTAGTTGGTGAAGTGAAAGCATGCAAGAACACGAAGAGTACATTGTGTGATCCTTGGTAACCTGGCCGGATTGTCATTCAAGACTCTAACAAAGAGAAAAAAAAAAAACCTCAAGGCTCGTGTCTCCCCATTCTCCTTGGTTATTTCTGCCATATATTGACTGTTCCAAATGGAGAAGAGTCAGATGTGTCTATTTTAAATGCTTTAAGAAGAGTTGCAGGAGGTCTTGTGCACTCCTTTTGAATTTGGTGAAGTTGGCTTCCTTTGAGGTGATTCCAAACAGGGTTTGAATGTTAGCTTCACAACTTAATAGGTTTATGAAGGAATAACTTACACTCCTTAAACTTAAGTTTCCTTCACTGAATCTTCAAATGGAGATTCTTTGATCTGAGGACATCTACCATGTTACTAGGACACTGAGAAATTGTGTGGAATACATATCCACACACCCCCGCCCCCACCCCACACACCCTAATTCCATGCCTATTGCTCAATAAATATAGCTGTCATTTAGTAGGATTGGGAAGAAAAAAACAAAAGGCAGTGGGATAAAAATCCCAATAGAATTGTCATGATTAATACAGGCAAAGCATTTCCAAAGTAGCAGCTTGTCTTTCTCTCTCGCTTATATTTGGGCAAGGCAGTTTTCCAACATCAGGTATTTTCTTATTGAATTATAGGACCATTTGATCACTTCTATATTTTGTTTTTACCTTTGGGCTTTTTGTAGTATCTTTTTGTGGTTGCTGTCCAGGTGTATTGTTACAGAGGTTTAACTTTTTCTCAAATTGCTTTGGTGGATTTATAGAATCTTGTGATTTTGATGTGTAGATGCTGGACATGGGGATGGTTATTCACAGATTTAGGTGTCTCATTTGGCACTGAGGTGGCAGAAGCACACAAGTGTCTCTTGGGTTCATTGCAGATATCATACCTTACAAGAAGCCAAATATTCACAAGAAGAAGAAGTGAATATCCATTGTGCCCAAATTAGAATCAACCACCGAAAACTTTCCTTTTCTCACACCTCTGATAACAATTCTGTCTGTAGGTCATGAGATGTGGGTTGCTATAGAGGTGAAAAGATTGAAAAATATTATACAGAAAAAAATGGCTGAGCTTATATAACATTTAGGAAAATATATTTCTTTGAGCTGGCATTGAAATAGAATGCATTGTCCTGTGATGGTAGCAAGAGTTATAAAGTTGATAAAATTTCCTAAGGTTCCGTAAGCCAAATTGTATGTATAATCTATTACATCTGGGCTGAGGCAGGTAAAGGCTGGTGTGCTTCTTCCATTTCTCTCCCCTCCACTTGAAGCATCGACTTTTAAGGCCACACGTTCTGGATGGCATAGCTGTAAGATGCAGGAAAGGCATAGTCCCCACATGAGCTTTTATGTGAAAGAGTAATAAACCTTCAATGTGCAAAGCCACTGAAATTTGGAGGTTTATCTTCTGTTACTGCACATGATACATAGCCTATTCTGACTAAATCAAGGAGATTAGGAATATGCTGTTAAGATAAAGCCCACAGGCAATGAAATGTCATCCTTAAGAGATGGACGTGAGTTTTAGTCCAGGTCGCCACAGACTGTGAAGTGGACTTCACACAATACCACTAAACTTGTTTCCTCATCTGTAAAACGGGAATACAAATATGCACTTCATATTTTTATTGTTGTTTACTTCAGGTGTACTTCAGAAGATTGTGGTAAGAACAAATGAGATCATTTATGCAAAGTCAAAGTGCTTTGCCTAGTTCCTGGTGTAAAATAAGCACTTAATAAAATGTTTTAATAACATCTTAAATTTAAGCATATAAAATAATACAAAAATATAAAGTGATTTTAAAAAATACTGAATATAATCTTGCCTTGCTCAAGATGTCAGTCAAAGCCAATTTAGTGTCTACAAAAGAGAAGTTCTTCACTCATAAGACCCACAGATGGATTTTAGAGGATAGTAAGCCTTATGCAATTGTATGCAAAATTACGTGTATAAAGAAATGTGCATTTGTCTAAATATATTGAATTCCAGGTAAGAGTTATTGAGAGACTCACTTGGGATAACAGACCATAACAGAATGGAAAATCACATTTAGAAATAAAATATATTACAGCGAAAGTATTGTCAATAAATGAAGACTGATTAGATTATTGTGAAGCACAATATTCGAATAACTTAGTCACACAGGAAATTTGCAACAGTCAAAGCTCAAAGGTTCTTGGCTATGGTCGTTGTTATACTTTAGACTGCTTTTCACCCTCCTTAATCAAGCATCCACACCTAGAGGGTCCCCTGAGCTCTCAGGAATATTTCTGCCCCACCCTCTGAGTAATGAAGACTGTAGGTCTACCCTACCACACCCAGATCCCCAGATAATGTGACTGCTACAGCCAGTTTTGTTACAGGATAATGAGACTAAAGCAATCAGTAATAAAACACTCGAAAAGCTCCTTGCCAATATATTTGCTTTATTTCAATTGGAACTTTAGAAATGAGGATGTAAGCAATAAAAACACTGGCTCTGAAGTTAGCTCACTTAACTGAAATGTGTAAAGATAGAACATATTTAGGTATGGCTGGTAAATAAAAGTTTCAGCTGAGTCACTGAGGTTCATCTGTTATTACAAAGGAGGTGCTAAACCATATGTAGAATTTATAAAAGTTAACCAAAAACAAACCATACAATTCTTTCACCTTTATTGAAAGATTAGCTTGGGTGATATTAAGGATGAATCAGGAGAAGGATTTATTTGAACAAAACTATTCTTGAGAAGGGGTGGGTGGAGAAGTTTAAAGGATTTACTCTGAGAGATTGATGTGTGCCCCCTACAATTGGTTCCCCTGCAGTTAGCTAGTATTTGATCCACTCCTGAGAAATCTAGCAGATGAGAGAAACCTTGATTGGCTACCCTACAAGTAGAGTGACAGGGATTTGCTGCTGTCAGGCTTGCACTTCCAAAGTTTGACGTTAAGAGTGATCCCCGTGTGCTTACCTTAGACCATGTATTCATTTGCTAGAGTTGCCATAATAAAATATATCAGACCGGGTGGCTTAAACATCAGAAATTAATTTTCTCACAATTCTGCAGGCTGGAAGTCCATGATCAATGTGTTAGCAGGTTTGGTTTCTTTGAAGACTCTTTTCTTGGTTTATAGAGGACCACCTTCTTGCTGTGTCCTCACAAAGTATTTCCTCTGTGTACACATACACGTATCTGGGACCTAATCTCTTCCTCTATGAATGTCAGCTCTGTTGGATTAGGGTTTAGCCATATCCCCTCATTTTATCTTAATTACCTTTTTAAGGGCCTTATCTTCGAATGAATACTATCACATTCTGAGGTGCAGGGGGTTAGTACTTCAACATATGACTTTTGAGGGGATGCAATTTAACTTATAACAGACTGTGTATGGGAAATATCTATGAGAGGGTTGTCAGGGTTGCTGTCTTAGATCTTGTCAAATAGAAAGACTGAAGTGCAGATGTTTTATGGCTGTGGTAGGAATAAGCTTCCCAGCTTAATAAAGAAATATTCGTCTGGTTGAGGGCATGAATGGTATGAGAATCCCAAGACTGGAGATCTCCAAGAAACCTATGAAATTGCCCAAGAGAGCAAGTCAAGCAGAGTGCATAAGGCCAGACCACAACAGTCCCAGTCAAGTAAAAACTTTCTGCCACCTCACTACTTCCTCCCCTCCCAGCTGACTCTTCCTCTACCTTAGATTTGACCCTAAATGGGCAGAAATTTGCTTAGCCAGGTGGGGAAGAAGGAAGTAAAGGTGTAAGTTGGGAAAAGAGAGAAATAAGAAATAAAGACAAGTTTTCACTCTTTTTCATGCTGTAAGTTTTTGTCTGTTATAAGCTTCAGTTACGGGAGAACAAATAGCTGTACCTCTGAAGAAAGGTGAATCTTGACTAATAAATGAGACTTGGTATTTTAAATACTGTATTATGTCTTTTAAATTTTTTTCTTTTTTTCTTATTTTTCCATAAGTTATTGGGATACAGTTGGTATTTGGTTACATGAGTAAGTTCTTCAGTGCTGATTTGTGAGATTTTGATGCACCCATCACTCAAGCAGTACACACTGCACCATATTTGGAGTCTTTTATCCCTTGCCTCCCTCCCACTCTTCTCCCCAAGCCCCAAAGTCCATTGTATTATTCTTCTGCCTTTGCATTCTTATAACTTAGCTCTCACATATCAGTGAGAACATACAATGTTCAGTTTTCCATTCCTGAGTTACTTCACTTAGAATAATAGTCTCTAATCTCATTCAGGTCACTGCAAGTGCTGTGAATTAATTCTTTTTTATGGCTGTGTAGTATTCCATCATATATGTATATCACAGTTTCTTTATCTGCTTGTTGATTGATGGGCATTTGGGTTGGTTCCATGATTTTGCAATTGTGAATTATGCTGCTATAAACAGGCATGTGCAAGTATATTTTTCATATAATGACTTCTTTTCCTCTGGGTAGATACCCAGCAGTGGGATTGCTGGATCAATTGGTAGTTCCACTTTTGGTTCTTTAAGGAATATCCACACTGTTTTCCATAGTGGCTGTACTAGTTTACATCTCCATCAGCAGTGTAGAAATATTCCCTAATCACTGCATCCATGCCAACATCTACTGTTTTTTGATTTTCTAAAATATTATGGCCATTCTTGCAGAAGTAAGGTGGTATCACATTGTGGTTTTGATTTGCATTTCCCTGATTATTAGTGATATTGAGCATTTTTTTCATATGTTTGTTGGCTATTTGAATATCTTTTTTTGAGAATTGTCTATTTACATCCTTAGCCCACTTTGTGATGGGATTGTTTGTTCTTTTCTTACTGATTTGTTTGAGTTCATTGTAGATTCTGGATATTAGTCCTTTATCAGATATGTTAGATTGTGAAGATTTTCTCCCACTCTGTGGGTTGTCTGTTTACTCTGCTGACGGTTTCTTTTGCCGTGTATGAGCTCTGATATGATTTGGCTCTGTGTCCCCACCTAAATCTCATCATGGAACTCTCATAATTCCCACTTGCTGTGGGAGGGAGCTAGCAGGAGATGATTGAATTATGGGGTCAGGTCTTTCCCATGCTGTTCTCGTGGTAGTAAATGGGTCTCATGAGATCTGATAATTTTAAAAACAGGAGTTTCTCTGCACAATCTCTCTCTCTGTGTGCCGCCATCCATATAAGATGTGACTTGCTCCTTCTTGCCTTCCACCATGATTGTGAGACCTCTTCAGCCTTGTGTAACTATAAGCCCAATAAACCTCTTTCTTTTGTAAATTGCCCAGTCACAGGTATGTCTTCATCAGCAGCATTAATATAGACTAATACAGTAAATTGATACCAGGATTGGGACATTGCTAAAAAGATACCTGAAAATGTGGAAGTGACTTTGGAACTGGGTAGCAGGCAGAAGTTGGAATGTTTTGGAGGGCTCAGAAGAAGATAGGAAGATGTGGGAAAGTTTGAAACTTCCTAGAGACTTGTTGAATGGTTTTGACAAAAATGCTGAAAGTGATATGAACAATAAGGTCCAGGGTGAAGTGGTCTCAGATGGAGATGAGGAACTTCTTGGGAACTGGAGCAAAGGTGGCTCTTGTTATGTTTTAGCAAAGAGACTGGCAGCATTTTGCCACTGCCCTAGAGATTTGTGGAACTTGAACTTAAGAGAGATGATTTAGTGTATCTGGTGGAAGAAATTTCTAAATGACAAATCATTCAAGAGGTGACTTGAGTGCTGTTAAGGGTATTCAGTTTTATAAGGGAAGCAGAACATAAAAGTTTGGAAAATTTGCAGTCTGACAATGCAATAGAAAAAAAGTCCCATTTTCTGAGGAGAAATTCAAGATGGCTGCAGAAATTTGCATAAGTAACAAGTTGCCCAATGTTAATCCTCAAGACAATGGGGAAAATGTCTCCAGGGCATGTTAGAGAACTTTGTGGCAGCCCATCCCATCACAGGCCTGGAGGCCTAGGAGGAAAAAGTGGTTTAATGGGCCAGGCCCAAGGTGCCCATGCTGTATGCAGCCTAGGGACTTGGTGCCCTGAATCCCAGCTGCTCTAGTCATGACTAAAAAGGGCCAAGGTACAGCTCAGGCTGTTGCTACAGAAGGTGCAACTTTCATGTGGTGTTGAGCCTGCCAGTGCACAGAAATCAATAATTGAGGTTTGGGAACCTCCAACTAGATCTCAGAGGATGTATGGAAACACCTGGATGCACTGGGAGAAGTTTGCTGCAGGGGCAGGGCCCTCATGGAGAACCTCTGCTGGGGCAGTGCGCAAGGTAAGTGTGGAGTTGGAGCCTCCAAACAGAGTACCTACTGAGGCACAACCTAGTTGACCTGTTAGAAGAGGACCACCATCCTCCAGACCCCAGAATGGTAGATTCACTAACAGTTTGTGTCGTGCCCCTGGAAAAGCTGCAGGCACTCAATGCCAGTCCATAAAAGCAGCCAGGAGGGGAGCTATACCCTGCAGAGCCACAGGGGCAGAGCTGCCCAATGCTGTGGGAGCCTACCTCTTGCATCAGTGTGACCTGGATGTGAGACATGGCATTAAAAGAGATCATTTTGGAACTTTAAGGCTGAATGATTGTCCTATTAGATTTCATACTTGCATTGGGCCTGTGGTTCCTTTGTTTTGGCCAATTTTCCCATTTGGAGTGGGTGATTTATCCAATGCCAGTTGCACCCCCATTGTATCTAGAAATAAACTAACTTGCTTTTGATTTTACAGACTCACAAGTAGAAGGGACTTGCCTTGTCTCAGATCAGACTTTGGACTTGTACTTTTGAATTAATGCTGGAATGAGTTAAAACTTCGGGGAACTTTTGGAAGGGCAAATTATGTTTTAAATTGTAAGGGCATGAGATTTGGGAGGGGCCAGGGATAGAATGATATGATTTGGCTGTGTCCCCACCTAAATATCATCTTAAATTGTAGTTCCCATAATCCCCATGTGTCATGAGAGGGACCAGGTGGAGATAATTGAATCATGAGGGTGGTTTCCCCCATCCTGTTCTCATGATAGTGAGTTCTGATGAGATCTGATGGTTTTATGGGGGGCTTCTCCCTTTGCTGGGCACTCATTCTTTTCCTTCTTGCTGTCATGTGAAGAAGGACATGTTTGCTTCCCCTTCTGCCATGATTGTAAGTTTCCTGAGGCCTCCCCAGGCATGCTGAACTGTGAGTCAATTAAGTCTCTTTTCTTTATAAACCCAGTCTTGAGTATGTCTTTATCAGCAGTGTGAGAATGGACTAATACAGTCCTGCACAGGTGTCTCTTGTGGGGAAAATCTACATTCTGTAGAGAATTTCTTTTCCTTTTCAGGTCTTTTCTTGATTTGGGAAATATTTATCTAAGAGTCTGATACCTTTTAATGCCTGATAAGAAACATTCATCATCTATTTTCTCTGAAGTCTACTAACTGGAGGCTTTATCTACATAACAAAACCTTGGCTTCCACCACTCCCTTTGTGTTAGCCTCAAGCATTTCTTTCTGCTGACTTCATGTATTTAGATAATGACTCAACTCTTTCAACCAAATGCCAATCATAAAATCTTTGAATTTACCTAATCTTCAAATTGACCTGTAAGCAACGCCCCCCCCCCCATCAAATTGTCCTGCCTTTCCAGACCAAACCAATGTATACCTCACCTGTATTGATTACTGTCTTATCTCCATAAAATGTATAAAACCAAGCTGTAACCCAATCACCTGGGACACATGTTCTCAGGTCCTCTTGAGGCTGTGTCATGGACCATGGTCTTCACATTTGGCTGAGAATAAATTTCTTCAAATATTTTACAGAATTTTTTTTTTTTTTTTGTCAACAAAGGTATAAAGAACTTTTTATTTGCCTAGAGTGAAAAGAAATTTGTAAGTCTGTGGGAATTTTAATGCAGGGTCAGAAGTACTTCTCCCACTAAATATATTTTCATGGGACAACAGGAGATAAGAATAAAGCTGTATATTAACTAGAACCTTTGGGTCTCATTTGTTCTATATGCCAGATGTATTAGCAATCATTCTTGCTAGTTCCAGTAATAGTCTTGAATAGTGTGTTCTGACTAGCTGAGCTGTGGTTATGTGCCCAACCCTATACCAGTCCTCAATCCCAGAGAGATAAGAACTCAGATTTGCCAGATATGAATCATTTGCCCTGAAGTTAGAGAAGGATTCTGACTTTCCCAAACCATATGGAGTGAGAATGGTAAAAAACTAATTCCCCAGACACATGCTAAACTGACAAGATAAAACAACTATCAATAATATGTGTACTGGAAACTCTTGGGTCATTTCTAATCTGAAGATGCAAATATTTTAAAAGTGACAAGTAGCGTGATCTTGGGAAAAGTCTGAATCTAAAAATCCACAATCCTGAATTCTAGTCATGACATTGCCTCTAAGTAGCTATGTGACAGGAGCCATACCACTTAACCCCTTGGGGCCTCACTATCCATATATTTGTAGGTCCAGGCTAAAATGTGTACTAGATCCTTTTCAATTTAGATCCCTATGGCAGGCATAGAAAAGTTTTGTCTGTCTCTAGAGGGAGGAGTTTGACTATGGGGTCATTTATTCTGACTTTCTCTTTAAATCTATGGCAAACAACCTGCCACAACCAAAATGCCCTGGAAAGTTCATTGAAATGCAAGTGATTTACAGAAACGTAATTTCAGTGCTTCTCTTTTACATGCTGGATATAATCATGGCATAACTGCCTACATTTCTTTGCTTCTAAAAATCTTATGGATCAGGGGAAGTTCAGATGGAACTTTCATAAGCCCCACAAAACACACCTTTTTCTTCAAATTGTACCATCTGCCTTGTGGGAAAATCTTACCTGGTTTATTTTCTTCCAGAATGTGACTCAAAAAGATTGGAGAGAAAAAAAGTGATAATGCAACTTTGGGTAAAATGTTCTGCAATCCCTTACTATCCCCTGCACAGAAAGTCATTTTCTGACTATTCTTGCAGTTTGAGATGACAGGATTCTTGACAACCTAATAGCACTTCATGCCAATAAAGTCAGGACTGTCTTTTTGTTTGATGTTGTTTGGAACATGCAATTATCTCAAAGGCAGGTTGTAGCTAAGCATTTTCATCTGTCCCCAGCCCTTTCTGCCTGGGGGTAGGATATGACATACCTCTCAGTTTCAGTTATACGCAAAGGTGCCTAGATTTGCAAGGTTCAGAGCTTTTACCTTTCAGAATGTCCAGTGCTACAAATCTTGCTCTAGGGAAGCTTTCTGGCCCTTTCATAATGATTCTTTTACTTCCAATATTTGTTTGCATGAAAGCTTCAGAAATTTCTGTAGCGCCCCACCTCCATCACCATTCAGATTTTATTTTGAGGCTTTTGTTCATCTGTTAGATATAAAGAGAGTTGGGATCCGATTCTCAGGCCCCAAGCAGGGAGCATTCTGAGTGATGTGTAAGTGTACTCTCCAACCTACTCCTTCCATTTTTGCACTGTCTCTACCCATCCTGTTCTATGCTCGACTTAGTATTAAAAATTGTAAAGGAACACATAAGCATTAGAAGGTCAAACCATGGATTTCTGAATGGAAAACAGATCTTACGAAAAGAGAGTATCCTTTTGGGATTGATGTTACTCAGTCTTCATTCTGTTATCAGTAAGTGCAGTATTCCTTATCTGCATTTCTTCCCCTTGCAACCTTCCTTTGAAATTGAGGGGCAATATGAAAGAGAAATGTCACCCTCCCTCCGTACCACCTTCCTTCTTACTTTTCTTCAGCCTCCTCTTCCCCACCACTGAACTGCTGTTCTTTGCCATAGCTGCTTCCCTGGTATGCTCTGACTTGAAAAGCATAGTGAGAGCTGTGAGGGCACTGCTAGCAGCCTGGAGTAATAAAATCAGAAGGTTCCAGCACAATCTTTGTACCATCACTTCTTTTCTGGGTGAACTTAAGCAAGTCAGTAAATCTTTTAGAACTTAAAATTTCTCATATATCCAGTGTGTTAACACGACCTTCCCGGCTCAACCCATGAGATGGTTACAAGAATCAAATAAATAATGTGTGTGAAATTGCCATGTACTATGCAGCAATGTTACTATCATGAATGATCGAGCAGCCAACTTTTACGAGTCATACTATGTGCCAAGTTAGTTATATTCTTTCAAGTTAGTTACATCAATTAAATACTTACATAGATTAATTCTCACAACCCTCTGAAATTTTCACTATTGTATCCCCATTTCACTGACAAGATAAAGCGAAACCTAGAATTGCTATTTTACTCAAAGTAGCACAGCTATTGACATCAGAGTAAGAGCTGGTTCTTTGAAGCAAATCTGTGTGATGCTAAAGTTAGCTCTTCTTTGAAATGTCTCTGTAGTATTTCTTTTATGTGCAATGATGAGAAGAAAGACACCAAGATATCCAGTGGATCTGGCTCCTTCTTAGCCTCCACTCCCTGATCGTTGATATCCATATAGTTTCATTATCTCTAGATTTAAAGGTTTGAGAAGAACAAATGGCAAAAATTAGAGTCACAGCACATCCAACATATATACTTGACATATAAAATAGTTTTTGGATGTGTAACCAAGAATTTTCAAAAGACCAGGATGCCAGAGTATAAATTCACTCTATAAGTTGTATTAGAACTGCTAATAAGGTCAGACTTAGTGGCTCATACCTGTTATCCAATCACTTTGGGAGGCCAAGGCGGGAGGAACACTTGAGCTCAGGAGCTTGGGACCAGCCTGGGCAACATAGTGAGACCTCATCTCTACAAATTAAATTAAGTTAAATCTCTACAAATAAAATAAAGGAAAGAACTGCTAACAAGTACTAAACTCCGTGCCGAATCCAGGAGCATAAAATAAAAGTGTGGTCTCAGGTCTTGGGCTGTCATTTCTCTGTTCTAGTGTGTGAAGCAGGCAGATAAACAGAGTTACAGCTGACAGCAGTTAAGTTCGAGGTGAGAGATGAACGGAGTGTGCTACAGGACATGTGGGAGTGCCAACTGACTAGAAGGATAGAAAAAAGAGGTCAGGAGGAAAGGCTTCGGGTGGAGATCTTCACTAACTCAGATGTTAAAGCAGCACCTATGTATAATAAATTATATACTATACGATATAGTGTATACATACACACACTATAGTGTGTATATATATACACACTATATATGTACACTATATATAAAATATAGTGCTTCCTCCCCCTGTAGTATCTGTGCCTTCAAATCTTATGCCTTCATTCCTTATTTCCCCCAAACCCTACCCTGACTTTTCACCTAGTCATAGTTTGAGTATAAGAAAATTCTTAAATCTCAGGACTTCTTCCTCCACCCTTTTCCGGAAGACTTGAATTGCCTAAAAACTGGCACTTTCTTGGTTTTTGGAGGATGTAAGTCCTAATAAAATCATTCAATCCTTGAAAATTAACTAAGAGTAGCCTAAAAGTCTTGAAATGTTATAGAGACCCCATAATCACTTCACTTGGCCTAAGACCTTGGGCACTAGAGTTGTGGAGACCGCTGTTTTCATTGCAGAGGAACACTTGGGTACATTTTTGGCTGGGTAGGGCCAATGTGTAAGAGAGATGACAATCTCCTTCATGTGTTCCTTTGTGAAAATGGGCAATAAAGAGACATGAAAGGATTTCTCCAACAGTTTTGTTTTCAGAGGATTACCTTCCATCGAGGCCACTGTCTATGGATCTTTTTGCCAACAGAGGTTATCTAAGAGATCTAGATTTAAATATTAAAAAGAGGAGAAAAATAGAATATATTTGAAATCTGAAAATCCTCAGTGACCTTTTATGAAACATGAATGCAAAAAAACAAAATGTTCTTAGGACTCGAACTATGAATGAAAAAGAACAAAATTAAGTTTTGCTAGTGATATTCTATATTTGCAATTGCTTGACTGGGCCTGACATTCAGTTATTACAGTTTAATGTCTAAGAATGAGGGTGATTATATAGTTAGACTGCCTGGCTTTGAATTCCCAAGCTGTTAATTGCTAGCCCTGTAACTTTGTCAAGTTGGTTAAATTTTCTGAGCCTCAGTTTCTTCATCTGTGAAATGGAGAATGTACTGCTGGTCTCAAATGGTTGTTGAGAGGAGAAAATGAGGTAATGCTTGAGTGCCCTTAGAATAGTGCCTGGAGCTTACTCACGTCCAGTAAGGGATGCAGCTCTTCTGGATTGTTCCAGAAGAACAATCCAAATTGGCCAATCCAAATTGGCTCTTTCATTCAGCAGGAAGGGGCCTGGAGTGCTGCTGAGGGCTGGGGTAGTCTTAGCCCAACTCAGCAGCTGGGGGAGTAAAGACAGAGCCAAGTTCATATGAGGACAATATAACTTCTTTTGGATGTGGGAGATGTTGGTGGGGACCAGTCTGTTTGGCAGGGTGGGGACTAATATGTCCAAAAGTCCTAAGGAAAAAGCCACGTTTTGTGCCTCAGGCTTTCTGAGGAGGATTCATGAATGGAGACTCGTAAGGTTGAAAATCCCCTAGCACAAATCTCCATTTGTGCCTGTCTAAGAACACGAGGTACATTCTCTCACATGGAGGCCCTACTTCATACCCTTCAAGGCTTTGTTTCATTTTTAACAAGGAAGTTGCAAGAACTGTCCCTTCTGTTTTCTCAAATATAACTCAGAACTTCAGAGGAGATTCAGTGACACCTACAGAAGTAGGGAAATAGAATATTCCATGTTTCTGTCAACAGATTCTCCTCCCACTAGCCCACCTTTGCATTGCCATTCTGTTTACATACTTGACTAGGGCATGGTAAGACACTTCAGCTACTCCCAGATGTTATTAAAGAAGAAAAGAAATAAACATGACTCCAAAGATATCTGTCTTAGAACCTGTCAAAACAATTCCCATTGCAAGTGGAAAAATGCAATCAATTATGTGTGAGTCTTTGTTATGATTCAATATGTGCAACAACTTGGATGAATCTGCAGAGAATTATACTTACTGGGGGAAAAAAAGCCAATCACAAAAAATTACACACTATATGATTCTTCAAATGACAAAATTCTAGAAATAGAGAACAGATTGCCAGGAGTTAAGGAAGGGGTAAGAGTGGGAGGGAGATAGTCATGGCAATAAAAGGACAACATGAGGGGTTCATGTGATGATGGAAATGTTCTATATCTTGGCTGTAATCCCATCAATGTTCTGGTTGTGATACAGTGTTAGAGTTTCACAAGATGTTACCATTGTGGGAAACTGGGTAAAGGGTACATGAAGTCTCTTTCTATTATATCTAACAATTACATGTGAATCTACAATTATTTAAAAGTAAAAATGTAATAAAAATTTCAACCCCAGTGAATTTACCATTCACATTTAAAGTTCCTCCTTGTCTGATTTTTTATGGCTTCACTTGGAATTCAAGGTTTCCTCTGTTTTGACAACAGAGGTTATCTGAGAGCTCTAGACTTAAGCGTTACCTCATTTTCTCCTCTCGATAGCTATGTGAGACCAGTAGTACTTTCTTCATTTTACAGGTAAAAGTCTTGAAATGCTGTCCAGCCTTATCTTCCAATGAAACAGAACCTTCATCATATAAACCTGGATTTTTTCCACTTATATTCATTTTCAGGCCAGAAAGTCCCTTCTGCCTGCACACGTTCTGAACATGTTCTGGTCCTTCTCCATGTCAGAGGCGAGGCCAAACACTGCCTAGTCCATGGAAGTCACTGTAGGGAGGAGCCATTTTTCTCCCTCCAAACAACTGCAGATTTTTATTGCTGTCAATCTTATAACACTCTGTGCATTCTGTCTTTTATTCCATGATTGTGTGTGTGTTTCTCATTTCCTCTATTATATTTAAACATTACAAGAGCAGGATTTTCATTTGCTTTCACAGAAGCAAATGACTTCTGTGCAGGACTCAGCACTGTGCTTGCAGAGAACAAGAACATAATGCCCATTATTCCTTTTGCAGTTCTCCGTATTTTTTCCACAATATTTTGGCCCTTCAATGGCTGTTAAATAAATATATTTTTATTTTTACATATCTAAATTAGCAATTTTACCTTTGTAGCTAAATTATCAATACACTGTTTTGCAGATGATTGAAACTAATTTGCACTGCTGAGGACTTATAAAAGCTATCATTTAGAGCTTTTCCTTTTTAGACAAAAGGGATACATTTCAATAAATATAATACATACAAATGAATGGAGCATAGGCATTATATAACTTTTTCTTTTTTAGACAAAAGAAATAAAATATAGTAAATAAGATATATACAAATAAAATGCAACGACGGATGTTACCTATTTAATCAAATATCAGTTAAATGTTTGCTGTGCCACATGGAATAAAGGCAATAGTACAGAAGTAGGAGTTAGAAGACAAAGCGTATTAACTAAACTCTGCCACTGATAATTTAATAGCCTTTCAAGTGTCGCTTGATTTCTTTATGCCTCTGTGAGATGAAGTTATTGGGCTAGAAGAACACTAGGTTCTTTCCTAGTTCTGACATTTTGTGGTTATAAGAATGTTGGATGACTGAGCATTGGGCACAAATGCTAAGCCATGTGCTTTTCCGTCCACTAATCCTTCCCATTGAATTCATGTGGGCTGAGTCTTCGAATCAGTCATCGGGTGACCAACATCATTGTGGGTTCCTATGCTGCATTTGAAACCAGCCTCCTCTGTTTGTTGTTCCCTTAGTCCTGCTGTCCCTGACTATTAGTGTAAAGATTAGCCATGATGACTGGTAACTCTGGGGTGAAAGGCAGTTGAGTTCATTTAATTAGAACTAGCCCTGCTTTGGTATTAGATGTATTTAAATTTCTAATCTCAACTCTAAGCCGAGTTTTTGGCTCACATTCTTTTCCGCCCTGTTATTTCTTTGATGGAGAATTTTAGCCTTTATCTGAAGGGAATGATTAAACAACAGCAACAAAAAAGAATGGAAGGAATGGGCAAAGCATCACAATTATGAAGGAGTAACAGATTGGTCTAACAGCTAGGACAAAGGAAGACCAAGAGAAAGAGGATGTAGAAGGAAGATTCAAAGTCAAGGTCAAAAGGGAGACCTTGGTGTGTACAGGAAACATATTATTTTTGATGAAATGATTGTCAGTCCCCAGACATCCATTTAGTGGCTAGATAGCATGTATCAGGCACTTGTTATGTATTAAGAAGCCTGCCAAGCATTTTACAAATGTCTCGTTTAATAGAATATTCCAATTAAATAGATATCATTATTAATTCTTTTTTTTCATAAAATAAAACTGGAATTTAGGAAGATTGGATTATTTTTTCCAAATATCAAAGCCACTGAGTGCAGAATAGGAATTGGAAACCAGATTGCTGGGCTCCAAGGGCCCGTGTGATTATGTAGAACATTGTACTGTTTCACAAATATTAGTAGCCACCCTGATCTGCTGAGTGATTACTATAGGAGAAAGGTTTAATAAGTGACCTAAGACCATACTACTAGTGCATGGCAGAATCAGAATGCAGCATCTACTTGACTCTAAAAATCAAGATCTTTCCAGCGTAATTGGGCTTTTAAAGGAAAGTCGTTTAAAATGTTTTATGTGACTAAAGGATTTGTAACTAATTCATATGTAGGTATCTACCCAGATGATATCAGAACGTAGGCAACCTGTTATTAAGGAAAAATATTCAAATAAGCTAGGAAATGAACTAACAAAGGGCAATATTGTATTAATACACACCAAGAGCAGACACTAAGATCCTCAAGGGAACTTTCAACTTTTCTTTACAATTGTCCAAGAAAGAAGGAACATTTTCCAGCCTGCATAAATACTGTCATCTGGTTTATCATGGAGAATGTCAATCTTATAACACTCTGTGCATCATATACTGAACTATTTACTCTCTAAAACCATCCACCTCCTTTTGGCAGATTCGTGTTAACTCAGTAACTCTCTGAGTTTTGTGTGTCCCCTACATTTCCTTCCCAAGCCAAGACAGTATTAGCAACCTGATTGAATATTAGGTGTGCTTACAAGTTGTATTGTCATTATTAAGGAATAATAAGACAAACAGAAACCATAGTAACTAAATGTAATACATGATTCAGAATTAAGTTTTAGATCATGAGGGAAAACACCATAAAAGACATTAATAGGTCGGACTCGGTGGCTCACGCCTGTAATCCCAACACTTTGGGAGGTCAAGGCGGGTGGATCACTTGAGGTCAGGAGTTCGTGACCAGCCTGACCAACATGGTGAAACCCTGTCTCTACTAGAAATACAAAAAATTAGCTGGGTGTGGTGGTGCGCCCCCTGTAATCCCAGCTACTTAGGAGGCTGAGGCAGGAGAGTTGCATGAACCCAGGAGGCAGAGGCTGCAGTGAGCTGAGATCGCGCCACTGCACTCCAGCCTGGGTGACAGAGCGAGACTATGTTTCAAAAAAAAAAAAAAGACATTAGTAGAACAATTTGAGAAAATGTTAAATAGTTTTAAATAGGTCATGTATTAGATACTAGCATTTTGTCAATGTTAAATTTCCTAAATTAGAAAATTGTGCTGTGGTATTGTAAAAGAATGGCCCGATTGCAGGATTTGGGGCTAAAAGGATATGATGTCCAAAAATTATTCTCAAGTTTGTCCCAATTTAAAAAAAGAATGAGAATGATAATATCAAGAAATTAAAAAAAATTAAAAAAATATTTAAAAATAAGGAACAAAGGCTATACAGGAGTTCTTGGCACACTGTAGCACCTCCTCTAAATGTTTGAAATTATTTTAAAATAAAAAGTTAAAGGAAAATCAGTTGCCTACCTAAATCCATTTTGTGTTTTCATATTTAGTGTATTTTTCTAGGCCTGGTGAATCTTTACATAAGTGACTTGACAGAAAGCAAACAAAATCCTAAAACTCTGGTGAGATACTTCAGCATAGCACTATGGCAGCCTCCTATGAACATGTCTATAAAACTCAGAGATGTACATTTTTAAAAAACTAAATTCTTGTGAAACTATTCAGCACATGAGCACATGGCACTAAAGTATTTTATTTTATTTTTATTTTTATTTTTTTTGAGATAGCGTCTGAGTGAGCTATCAGAGCTAACAGAGTGAGCTCTGTTACCCAGGCTGGAGTGTAGCGGCGCCATCACCACTCACTGCAGCCTCGACCTCCCAGGCTCAGGTGATCTCCCCACCTCAGCCTCCTGAGTAGCTGAGACTACAGGTGCACACCACCACACATGGCTAATTTTTGTATTTTTTTTTTGTAGAGAGGGGTTTTCACCATGTTGCCCAGGCTGGTCTCAAACTCCTGGACTTAAATGATCCAGCTACCTCAGCCTCCCAAAGTCCTGGGATTATATGTATAAGCCACTGCACCCAGCCAGCACTAAAGTAAATGTCCAAAAAGCATTGTTATTCCTTTGGTATTTCTTTAGGTGATAAACTTGACTTTCTAGGGAATTGGGAATTAACCTAGATATTTATGGATGACACTCATTTTCTCTGGGATAAACCCACCACCTAGAATCTAAGGGCCAATTAAGAGACATGATCTTGACTTGTTGTCTCAAGCCCCTACAGAGAATTCTGTGGTTTGGTCTTCAAAGAGACACCACCTCTACTCTTCCACAGAATGTCAGAATGATAAATGAGCTGTTTTCCCTCCCTTGTATCTTGACTCAGGATATCCTCCAGGATGCCACAGTCCTTGTGTTCCACAACAGAAATCTTTCCTGCATTCCTGGCAGTCACTAAATTTAGGTATCTAGAAAATTTAGTTCTCATCTCTAATTTCCCTTTCAGTATATTCTTTCACCATCAGACTGGAAAAGCTCCAACACATCTCTAGAGAACATTAAAAAATCCCAGGGTACTCAGTTCTTGTGTTAGTTTGCTGAGGATAATGGCTTCCAGCTCCATCCATGTCCATGCAAAGGACATGATCTCATTCCCTTTTATGGCTGCATAGTATCCTATGGTGTATCTGTACATTTTTTTTAAATCTAGTCTATCATCGATGAGCAGTTGGGTTGATTCCATGTCTTTACTATTGTGAATAGTGCTGCAATGAACATACATGTGCAAGTATCTTTATATTAGAATGATTTATATTCCTTTAGGTATACACCCAGTAATGGGATTGGTGGGTAAAATGGTATTTCACATCCTGCACATGTATCATGGAACTTAAAATAAAATAAAATTTTTAAAAATCCCAGGATAAACCAGTAAGTGAAATTCTAATAGGAAATGTGTTTCATATGAAAATGTAACCTGGTCATGTACTATACTCTGAAAAAGCCAGGAGAACTAATTTGCCAAATTGCACTTCTAAGTGTTCAAGTGAAATTCGACACTCAAAACGTTACACATATTGCCCAGAGAAAAGATCTTTTGAGTTCATTGCTCCCTCCTGAATTACGTGAAGAAATGGCTAAAATTCTCTATTTTGAGTTGGTTCTATTTGAGTTGGTCACAGGAATTTAAGAAAAACGTTTACCCTGCCCTCAATTTCTTCTTGGCTGTTTCAAAATAAAGCCAGAGGTATGTATCCAATAAAGCCAGAAGTATGTATCCTTAGAAAATTACAACAACAAAAAGACCAAACAAACAAACAACAACAACAACAAAAACCAGGAAAAAGAAAAAGAAGAAAACCCAACTAGATTAGACATTTGTGAATGAGTATCTGATACCTGACATTGTCTCTGCCTAAAAAGTGAATTCCAACCTCTGTCACTTAGTTTGGTATTCCTGGAGATAAAAATACTCTTTACCATTTGGACATTGAGGACAAGAAGATTATAGTTATGACCGCAAAACTGAATTTTTCAAGATGAAATTTCTTACTGGAATTCCTGTAGCACATGAGCTAATAAGATACCTTTTAACTTTTCAAGGTTTTAAGAATTACTACCAGTACAGCTTTAATACAAATAATGAAATATAATACAAATAATGTCTAGAGACTCAGAACGAGCCAATATAAAACAGATATTTTCTGTTTAATCCTGTAATGTCTTATTTATACTACGAAAATTTTCAAATATTTAAACTTGCTTCTGGCTTTTGTCTTGTTCTGTCCTCAGCTTTCTTTGTTACACATTTTAAAATGTTCTGGTTGCATGCCATTATAATATTAACTTGTCTACCTATTAATTTATTTACACGTGTTTTTAAACACATCTTTTAAAATGTAGACACCGTCTGGCTTTAGGAAAACACAACTCCCTCTGTGTTTGGATACTTTTCCTTCTCATTGTCCAAAGACCTTTCAGTTCTCCCCATTACTTTGGTTTCTTCAGTTTTGAAAAGGGTAAACATGTCCCAGATCTTACGAGGTAGTCCAAATTGCAGATTTTATAGGCCAACATAAGTTTGGAAACTCTTCAAATGGGAGTTAAATTATTTCCTGTATAAGAAGCCAATGAACTTCATTTGTTCTTACCTCGTTACACTTGACTGCAGCAGCCAGTAGTGTCCTAATAACAGAGGCACTGAAGTGTCTGTTAATGTTAATGTAAAATGATAAACTTATATAAAATCTGAAAAAATGTTATCCTAAGTTGCTAAACTAAAAAACTTTTAGAATGTGTCTAGTTATACACAAATGTTCACTTCATTTGGGCCTAAGTCACTTCGTATATGGAAACTCAACAGAAGAATGAGAACACAAGCACCAATTCTTTGTTATGAGAGGGTAAATGTGCCAGCTTGGTGTAGTTTTATGCAGAGAACACTTTTTCAGTTGCTCTCTTTTGATTCCCAGATCTTTCCTTAGAACTCTAAGTGTTCCATCATCGCATAGGACAGCAAGGTTGTTGTTTTTTTTTTTTTAGACAGGGTCCCACTCTGTCACTGAGGCTAGAGTGCAGTGGTATGATCATGACTCACTGCAGCCTCGACCTCGCAGGCTCAAGTCATCCTCCTACCTCAGTCTCTCAAGTAGGTAGGACCACAGGTATGTGCCCCTATGCCCAGCTAATGCGTGTGTGTGTGTGTGTGTTTTATAAAGACGGGTTTTCGCCCATTGCCCAGACTGGTCTCAAACTCCTGGGCTCAACTGATCCACCTGCTGTGGCCTCCCACAGTGCTGGGATGACAGGAGTGAGCCACTGTATCCAGCCCAGCATGGGTTTCTTAATGTTAATTGGTGGTAACTGAGGAGGTGAGGGAGGGAAGGCAAGGTCTCTGCTAATTTGGAAAAAAAAGGGCCCTATTAAAACTAAAAAGGTTGCAGGACTTCTCAGAACCCATCATATGCTGCCGATGTGCAATTTGAAATTCCAAGAGAGGAAAATATATTGTATATAATTTTTCTAAATGTTTCTTCAAAGGAACATGTCCCAATAAATTTTGTTGAACCTCTTTCCCTTTTATTCATTGCAAAGTTGCTCATTGTTAAGGTTTATATTCAGTTAGATTTCCTACCTGAGGCCATTCCCAATTCCCTCAGTTAGCCTTCATCATGGCCACTTCTGCAAGTCACTGCAAGTTTCTAAAATCCTAATTTTTTAATGACTCCTCCCTTTCTGTGGTGCAGGGATTGTGTCATTATTAACCACTAAATTAAAGATCTTCAGATAATGGACCATTCCTTATTCACCTCTTTTCTACAACACTTAACACATCCAAAACTTTGTAGGAACTCAATAATTGCTTACTGAAGGACTGAGGCCATCTATTTCCAATAAAATGTATTGATTTCAAGAATTCTTCTGGAAAATACAACGTGTTTCTTTACGCATTTGAGAATGGGTGGATTAGACTTTTACTTTTAAATGTACCTTTATGCTCAGTTTAATACTGTTTTTAAGTGATAAGAAGAAATCACTGTAACCAAAACTTGTACTTAAAAAAATTCAAAAGTAACAAGAATCATGCAAGGTTGTTTTTATTAAGCTTTATATTCAGTTTACAGCTACATATTACAGGGATTATTTCATTTGACAAGCAGACTGACATCCTAGGAAATTTTTCAAAACAGTCCAAGGACTTTATAACTACTGGGAACAGAGCAATTTACTCTGCAGTTAACATGTATGTTAAGTACTTCAAGGAGTCACTAAGGGAAAGAAGCTAAATGCAACTGTTCCCTTTCTATAAAATGATTATCCTGGAAAAGCAGCTACAAAGAAAAACCACATAACTATGGCAAAGCTAGAGAGATCATACATCCAAATTTGTCTTTTTTATTTAGGATAGGACTTGGGGGTCACATTTCAGAAGGCAAATAATGCTTTCAGAACAAGCTACATGTCAAGTTTTCTATGGGTAGTATTAATACTAATATGATTTAGCTTATGTTTAAAAAAATCAAGAAAAGAAAAATTTTGTCTTTAAAATCTACTATATTAGTGACTGTAGGAGATGCTTAGCTATTGAAGAGCTTCTCTCCACTCTTGTATTTTCTTTATGAGTTCTTCTGAGAGATTTTCACCGTGACTGTTTTGACCTCTGTGTATTCATGGAAACCGTACTCTCCCCTAGAGAGAAGGAAAACAAACCCACAAACACTGTTTAGCACAGCAGTGTAAATATGCTATAGTTCATGTTTGTACAAGTTTGTTCTTGTTTTACTGGCTAGGGACAATAGAAAGTATTTCTTGTGTACAGAGCATCTCATATAGTAGCTAGCCAATCATCAGCTTTCTGGTCTTACACAGATTCCCTTGTGGGGAAAATTTTCTTTAAAACTTTCAGTTGATTTCTCACAGAAATAGTCCCCTTTTGACATTATTCTACTTGATTTTAAAAACTCTAACTGCAGATGCAACAATGTCATCTTGGAAAAATGAAAAGAAAACAAAAAGCTCTAAAACTACTCAAAAGACAATTCAACTCAACAAGAATTTTGTCATTTCTAGTTTAGATTGAAATAAGACGGACATAGGACAAGAGGAGAAGTAGCAATATATGATCACTACAAGTTCTACTCTACTTCTACAGTTTTGCTGTAGTTTTACTGTAGAACTAGAGTAGAGCTTGTATTCACCATGTGTGATTGTCACAGAAGTGGGAAGGGGATAGAAATTGAACATGGTTTCATTTCTAGTCTAAGGTGCCCTAACATGGCTTGAAACAAAATATTTTGCAGCAGTAGTTTCAGCAAAATCTTTTGATTCTTGGCAAAACAAAAACCTGACCTTTGTTGTTTGAAGTTTTTTTTTTTTTTTTTTTAATTGTTTTCTTTTAAGAGGAGAAAGATGATAGATTGGTCTAAATTCAGGCTCTTGGGCTTTTTTGTAGTTCTTGGTTTTTCCCCTTTATGCAACCTCCTCTATCCCCCACCATTTTCTTGTATAACTCTTAAGTTCAACCCAAACGATCAGGAATTAACGCGAGTCAATCAGTTTGGACTCTGGGACCTTGTTATCAGGTTTATGGGGACCTCCCACCAGGTTTAGAAACTGACTGATTTACCCCTTGTTGAAGAGATGACTAAAAAGACTGGGCTCAGTTATTCTCTATATTGTTTTGATGAGAGGATCAAATTACATGTATGTAAGAGTAGTCTCAAAATCATAACACTCACGCACATGTAGGCTTACAGAAGAATAAGATCTTGATCCTTTTTTACCCCTCCCTTCTTGTGATATAGACAGGTATGTGGAAGACATCATTTTCTGCTGGGTAACCTAATACTCTTACACTGATTATTTTCTTGGGCAATTAAGCTTTTGAAAATACCTTTTAAAAGCTTCAGTGAGCATGTTCCTTAAAGTAATGAAAGGGCTTAGCCTCAATTGTCTGAAATCCATTAAAAGATAATATTTTAATAAGTATTTTATCTCAGGGTTAGATCAATCAACCCATGACTTTCACCAATAGGTTTTCTATTGTATTTTGGGTCACATAGACACTTGAAGCTCTCAGGAGAGTAATAAGTGGGATTATTGTCATATTCAGGCTGAAATATGTCCTGCTCCTTAGAATTCCTATGCCTATACTGCATCTACGACATAGCCCCAAACATCTGTTTGGATTTCTCTTCATCTTACTGTGTCTGTGAATTACTGTTTGTAGACTTCTAAAATCTTCAGTGTACAAATCACCTGGGACCTTATTCAAATACTGATTCTGATTTAGTTGGTCTCGAGTGAAGCCTGAGTTGGCACTGGTAATAAGTGTTTGGAAATAATGTGACCCAATATTACAAACAAGCATACTGGCATAGAGGCCCTTTCAACCTTACATAGATTCGTTTATTGGTAATAAACTTGCAAGTGATATCAACCTATGCTGCTTCTCCAGGGTTCACACTGGGGAAAAAAAAAAAAGGTGCTAGCACCACATTACATCTGATTTCCTCTCTGTACCCAGGATTGAGACTGGCACTAATTAAGTAGGCACAGAAGAACTGTTTGCTGAACAGACTTGGTAAATATCCTCAAGAAAAAAAAAAATTCATTTGTGTTCTCACTATACAACCATTAGTTTACACTTCCTTGTTCCCCTTTTCTATGGAACAGCAGGAAAAAAATATCATGTGAGGTGCTGAGAGCCAGTTAAGTTTAAAACAGCATACTAGCAAAGTCTTAAAGGATCTATGCTAACCTAAGTGAAACTGAGTACAATTACACAAAGGGAGAAATTTCTGTCTTTTCTCTAATCCCAGTGCCAACACTATGATCAGAGATGCAAAATCAAGGTTTGCATACTCTGTATCACCTTCAAACACATTGGGGTCCTCATAACACCATTTTTGGCTCTTTGAGGACTCTGTTCTCAACTGATCAATTCTGTCTTTCTATTGTTGAGGAAAATTTGTAAATTAACTCTTGGGAGTCATTTGAGGTTATCACCTGAGTAATAACTTGTAACTCTTGGAACATCTTGCAGCAAATGACTTGTTTATTAAGTTCACCAAATTTGGTTTCAGGTAGACTTTAACTGTAGCATTCTCAAGTTGAATTTTTGAAGTTAAAAAAACCACACACACACAACTTTGTCATTTGTCTTTGAAAGAAATTATCTATACCCACGTTCTAGATTTTTAGGAAATTACTGATGGTTGATTCCTGTTTCAGTCCTTCTCTTATTTGATTTCTTTATGCCTTCACTTTAAAGTCTGACCAAATTATGTTCAACGAAATTGACATGTTTGGTCTACTTTAGTCTTGCATTCCTTTTGATTATTTTATCTTTAATGTTCTCAGTGAAATGTGTTGTTAGATAACCAGGCCAGCAACGAACCAACTGCCCTTCAGAGAAATCCAACCTTTGTTCTTACTTTTTGTACAAAGTAATTAGTTTTGCCAAGATATTCTCCAGTAATAGAAAGAGAAGAAACAAGGGAAGGAAGAAACCCATTTGTTGAATTTACACTTTGTGGCAGTTATGTGGTTAGGGATTTAATATTCAGTATGTCATTTAACTCTCACAAGAACTCTCATTCCATCTTAAGTGGAATGGGAACATCTTCACGAAATATGAGAAAGTAGAGGCTCAGAAGTTAGGTAGCTTGAACTGGGGTGCATGGCTAGCAAGTGGCAGAATCAGGAATCAAATTCAGCTGGTCAGACTCCAGTAATATTTTCTCAGCTACACCATGCATTTTTGATGGGTTAATCTTTTGTTCTACCTTAGCAACATTCTAAATATATCCATGGCTTTTCACTACTCCACTAATAAAATCTAAGTCAAATTTCTTAAGTGCAGGACTTCTTAATCTGTATCATATGTAACTCTGAAATCATATTTTTCATCCCCATAAATCCATACCAATCAACCAAATTAACTAGCCCCTCAACATACCACATGTAATGTTCCATGCAAGAAAGCTCTCTTCTCTGCTAACTGATATCCTACACTTGCTTTCTGCCCTAGAGGAAGTTTCATCTCTTCTGTTAGGAGAAGTTTTCTTCTCCGTCAACTGCCATTAAGTTTTCAACCACTGGATTTCCACTGGGGTCAGAACTATAGAATCTTAAGCATGGAATAGAGGTTAAAAGATCTATTTGCTTCTTCCATTCTTATCCACACTCACAATCCTTGGCCTTGTCTGACAGATGAAAATAGCGATGGTTAGAGAGATGCCATCCTGACTCTTACACTCTGGTAGTGTCTAGGTTTTCTTCAATACTTTGCTCTGTACTTTAATTGCTTCTCTACCTCCATAGGATATGGAGTCCCAGTGTATTACTACTTATTTCATATAGTGTATGTAGGTTATTTTGCATGTGTTTTTACATATTCCTCCTGCCACCACAGTTATGTAGAGGATGGAATGCAGTGTCATGTCTCCGGGGTTGCTAGGACCTTACACATAGCAAGTGCTTAATGAATGAAAACATATTAAGAAAGTAGACTGGTCATTTCATAATTTTCTCATTTCACTGACTCCCCGGAGATATTTGTTTCCTTGTGATTTTGCTGATTCATTAGAGTACAGTACTCAACTATTTACTGCATTTAGAAATTGAGAAACACACATTTTCATTTGCTAATTATAAAATGAGCAAGTTTACAATCTATGTTTGATACTATAAGGTTTCTATTTTTTCTTCATAAATGTTTACATTAATACATATAAAAAGTTTTAAGAAATAAAATGATTAAAATTGCTTAGAATCAACTAAGTATATTGCCACTACTTTCTGTATTTACATATATATGTGCATTCTTAAAAAGTCTATATACCCTGGTTTCAAAAGTAATTGAAATTTCATAAATGCATTTATATATAAATATTCTTAATCTAGTCACTACTATAAAACATGTTTTCCTCAAATTTCTTTTTAGGTTTAAATTTTAGTACTAAAAATAACTCCTTATGGTAATTAAAAATTTTAAAGTCTACATCAATAGTATCTCAACAAATGGGAATCATTCCTCTTACACTGAAATTTCCTTTACATAAGTCACCTAATTTACTTATGTAAATGGTTTATTCAAGTAACTACAGTGTTTACATTTGCACCTTTCTTACAATCACCAATTCATAGCTTCCACCTCTTTTCTGGAAATGTTTCCCAAATGGATTACATTCATATATACAGCAGCAATTGTAAAAGCAAGCAACATTACAATCACCAATGTAAGTTGCTTAATATAGTCCCTAAAATATAGTAGGAACTTAGTAAATTATGTTGCCTTCTGCAATCACCTTTTGCACTATGGAGTACATCCAACATTTAATAAGCTATTTGGTGCTATGAATCTCCAGGAAAGAACAGAGGCAGGTTTTATTTAAGGTGAAAATTCTGAGTTAATTCCCTGGGAATGAAAATCATTTTTATAAAAATAAATATTTATCTTAATAGAACATTAATCTTACAGTTCTCGTCCATTTCCAGACATCTTGAATCCACCAAAGGGACACTGGGCAGTTACCACGCCATAGCAATTCACCCTGAAGAGAAAGAAAAGTGCATTATAGACAATACTTAATGTGTGAAAAGAAACCTCCTTTTTGGCAGTTTTAGAAATTTAGAAAGCTCCTTACAAACTCCATTAATTTCAATATAACATACTCATCTTGATATAAAAAGCAGCACAATAAATTAGAATGCAGACATATATGGATACACACTACCTAGAAACAAATAGAATAGTGCAACTGCATATGTGGACAGCCATTTTGGTCATGCATTGTGTCCCTGAGAAGTGGTAGTCTGAATTTATAAAAGATAGAATAGTCACTATGCTGTAGGGGGAAGGATATGGTTTGCTAGAAGCTAGAAGTTGTTGGATCGGTATTCATTACTGCCTATATATGGATCAGCTTGTAATTCTCTTGATGTTTCTATACTTAACAGGCTAGAATCAATTTTCTTTTGCAATTGTAATATGTATCATATTACTCAGTTAATTTTTTCCCCATTAATTGGTTAAATAAATTGCTTAAACAGAGGCCTTGGCAGGAGTTGGGTTTAATTATTATTTATTCCCTGTCATGTTTCATAAAGTGTTTAAAGATACTTGTATAAACAAACATAATTACATGAATGGGAGTAATTAGAGTCCAACAAAAAATTACAATAGAAGATCAAGATGGGGAAAATGAGAATGCAGTTTTGCAGACCATAAACAATATGTTTAGCTTTAAATTTACTGGTGGCCAAAGTTAGCAAAATCTAATTACGTACATGATTCTCATTATACACAAGAGAAAAACACTTTTTAAAGGATATTTATGTTTATACTTTTCTCTCCCTTCATGCTATTTTAATAGGTGGACAACAGTGTGGCTTCCAGAGCCTAGGTTAGTAGCTGGAGACTGAGGCAGGAGGATCACTTGAGCCCAAGAGTTCGAGACCAGCCTGAGGAACATAGAAAACCCTTGCCTCTACAAAAAAATTTAGAAAACCAACCAACCAATCAAACAAACAAAAAAGCCAGGGTGGCTTCCAGATAAATTGTATTATACTTTGAAGACTGGTCATTACTTTTATCCTGAGATAACATTCAGATGTGTTCTTTGTTAAAACACTATCCCAGTTTCCAAAGTTCCACATTCTCACTGGACCGTAGAGTTCTTAATTATATCTCTCATCCTGGAGGGATAATTCCTTTAATAAATTTACACTTATAAAAGGCAGTATTGTCTCAGATTTGTTTAACTGCCCTTTAAATTGCAAAATCAAATACCTACTTTGAAATTATGAGTAAAATTACTGCAACTCTGGAGTTCAATAATTTTCCTGAAAACACCAAGCAGCTATTAGGTCTGGGACAATGCCAGAAAATTATTATCTTCTAGGATATATAGTAACAAGATGGTCCCCTCTGCTTTTCCTAAGGGAGGAAATTCCTGATTGGGGATTCCCAAGACCCTCAGTGGGGTGATGTCATAACAAGCTTCATCAAGCAAGCATGGAACATTCTGCTAGTCGAAAATACAAAACCTGAAATTTGTCTTTGTTAAAAAGTGCAGAGAATAAGTTTGCTCATTTTACTGTAGACTAGAAATGAAACTGTTTTTACTGTGAATTAACAGAGAACTGAGAAATGTTCACTTGGCAAAAACTTTGAGTTCAAAATGTTATCTGTCATCTGTAAGCAAGTGTTTCCTCATGTGTAAAGTGGAGATGATAATATTTAATAGGATTGTTTCAAAGTATGCGTAAGATTGCATGAAGCGTATTCCTGTTGTAGTACTTGGTATGTATATCTTCAGTAAATGGTGATAATATACATACACACGGTAACTATGCTGAATTTTATTAATGCTTTTATCATAGGCAAATTCTATATTAATCACTAGCTATACTGACTATTCAAGAAGAACTTGCTGAATTTTATTTAAGAATCTCCCATTAGGCCCACTTCTTATTGCTGTTACAATGGCAATTAAATTGCCACATGAGCTTTGAAGGAGAAATTCAAACTATAGCATTGATATAATTTGTGTTAATGTACACCCTCCCCTGCCCCAAATCTGTTTATACACTTTTAAAGCCCTCGAGATTATTCTAATGAACAGCCAGGACTGAGAACCACAGCCTTAGAATATTGTATAGGTCCAGGTCATCATGGTGGCTTAGGCCTGTAATCCCAGCCCTTTGGGAGGCCAAGGTGGGTGGATCACTTGAGGTCAGGAGTTCGAGACCAGCCTGGCCAACATGGTGAAACCCCGTCTCTACTAAAAAAAGAATAAAACAAAATACAAAGATTAGCGGAGCTTGGTGGTGCATGTCTGTAGTCCCAGCTACTTGGGAGGCTGAGGCAGGAGAATCACTTGAACCCAGGAGGCAGAGGTTGCAGTGACCCAATATTGCACCACTGCACTCCAGCCTGGGTGACAGAGTGAGACTCCATCAAATAAATAGATAAATAAAGAGAGAGAGAAAGAGAAAGAGAGAGAGAGAAGGAGAAAGAGAGAGAGAAAGAGAGAAAGAGAGAGAAAGAAAGAAAGAAAGAAAGAAAGAAAGGAAGGAAGGAAGGAAGGAAGGAAGGAAGGAAGGAAGGAAGGAAGGAAGGAAGGAAGAAAGAAAGAAAGAAAGAAAGAAAGAAAGAAAGAAAGAAAGAAAGAAAGAAAGAAAGAACAAACTGCATAGGTCTGATCTAGGTGTGACTTAGTGTTGGGAAGGAAAATAATCTTGGGCTATTGCCAGGACCAAGGGGCCAAAATGAGGCTAATGGGGCCAAAGTGACCAAAGACATAGTCTAGAGACTGACGGTTGAATATAGAATGCAACAGTTTGAGAGGCATAGACTTCATGTTTATAGTCTCTTGATTAAAGTATAAAAATAAGAGCTATAAACTAGGTCAAAAATGGGAGAGGGAGGGGATCTTCAAAATTCAATTTTTTAAAAATAACTTCAATTATCTCTAATAATCCTAGAGTAAGAAGGCTGATACAAGAATTAAATATTTGCATACACAAGGGTACCAAGTAAGTATTGCTTACTGGTCACACAGAACTTATTCTTTTACCTCCCTGTATACAGCATAGTACCAAGTGCCCAGAAATTACTTAGCAGTTCTTATATTGTGTTAACCAAACATCAACACAATATTTTTGGTAAGCAATTTCAAGAAGCTAGATAAAGTTAAAGAGAATATCCTCCCTAAAGTTCTTCCAATAAAACTTCTTCTTTTTTTTTTTTTTTTTTTTGAGACAGAGTTTTGCTCTTGTTGCCAGGGCTAGAGTACAATGGCATGATCTCGGCTCACTGCAACTGCAACCTCCGCCTCCCGGGCTCAAGCAATTCTCCTGCCTCATCCTCCATGTAGCTGGGATTACAGGCACCACACCCAGTTACTTTTTGTATTTTTAGTAGACATGGTGCTTCACCATGTTGGCCAGGCTGGTCTCAAACTCCTGACCTCAGGTGAT
The DNA here is from genome assembly GCF_024542745.1 of Macaca thibetana thibetana. NCBI lineage: Eukaryota > Metazoa > Chordata > Mammalia > Primates > Cercopithecidae > Macaca > Macaca thibetana. Next base: position 85,291,505 of record NC_065592.1, read on the forward strand.
CCACCCACCTCAGCCTCCCAAAGTGCTGGGATTACAGACGTGAGCCACCGCGCCCAGCCTTTTGTTTGTTTTTCAAGGCAGCAACTGCTTTTCTAGAGAAGGATAGGTAATTCCAAATGAAAAATCCAAGTCTGAAAAGGTTCAAGGTAGTAATCCATTAATGTGGTTATTACTGAAAAGACTACATTACTTAGGTTGGACTTACCACACTGTTCCTGCCTGCAGAGCAGAGGAGATGGTTACGGCTTTATCAATGTCATTGGTAAAGACTCCTGCCGATAAGCCATAGAAAGTATTGTTTGCTCTTTTGATCACGTCATCTAAAGATTTAAACTTCATGATTTGCTGCACTGGTCCAAAAATCTATACCACAAGAAATAAATAAGTAAAAATAATAGGTTAAAATGAAAAATGATATTGTAGATTTTTTTTTTCCTATACACTATCCTAAATTGATTAAGATTTTGTTGCTCATCTCAAACCTATGTGTGAGAATCCAAATAGTTAACTCCAAAAATGGTAGGTGAAAACAGATAGTTAAATTTCAGTTTAACTATCAGTTGTTAAATTTCCTTGGAAGAAGAAAGGGTACAAATAATTAAGGCAATATTAAGTTTCTAGATGTTGGAATTAAGCTTTCAAGAACTTATGATTGTGCAACAAATCATTAACTTCAGAATTTCTTTTTCACTTGGGAATATTTTAAATTCACTCTCTAGTTTTTCTTATCTTCTAAGTCACTACATATAATTACAAGTCCCAGAAAGCAATCTACTGGATAAATGAACAGGCAATGATTAATAATAATAATGCTTTAAACACCTGTATGTCATTGGTAAAATATTAACTATTCTAGTATACTCAGTAGAATAATTACTAATTACTTTTCATAATTAGCCAAGTTAGGTAAACATCATGAACTTTTAGTCTACTCTGTAGCAAAGTCTTAGGCAACTTAAATATATCAAACAGAATTGTTCATTACTGCAAGAGCTTATACATTCTAAACCATCCTATTCTAATCAAAGCATGAGTTCATTGGTAATCGCTATAACTGCAGGACAGAAAACAAAAATCACAATTTGCTTACTCTAGCCTAAATTACTCTTTTGCTTTCACTAAGTCCCTGGTTACTGCAGCCCAAACTCAATTCACCCTGTATCTCAGCCTCAGGTAGAAGAAAAACAACTGGATTTTCTCTTTAAAATTAAGCTCCTATATTTCCATATGGAAAAAAAAATTCCATATAGCTCCTGTATTTGATCTATTAAGATCAAATAAAGACTCCTCTGAAATTACCAGAATGTTCTGGGAAATGTGAATGAAGGGAGACAAAAACCAGAAATGATAAACGGTTTTCTGGTGTTCACCACTGATTTAAGTGTCAGAAGGGAGGGGCTACTGCTCAATAGAGGTTGAGTGCAAATCTTAACATTATAAATCGAATCATATTTGAATGTAGGAACCATATACACAGCTGCTACTCTAATAATTGTGTTCATATTTTACATAATTTTAATTGAACACAGCACATAGCTCCAGGCTCCTACTTTGAAGTAGTAAGCTAGCTGTTCTCCTATGTATTAACCTATTATAGGAACACAATAAATGTTTCCTTAATTGAAGATTGTTTTCCACCTCTTATCTGGTATTAATCAAGATATGCAAGAATGAAAGGACCAAGAACACACAGAAGGTAGGGAGTGATAGAGGAGAGAAATGCTGTTTTCAAATACATGGATGGCTGTTATGTAGAAAAAGGCTATAGGGCAAACATGGAACCAGAAAGTAGAACCTATATAATTATCTCTTTTGTGATGAGAACACTTAAAATTGACTCTCTTAGCAATATTCAAGTATATAATACATTGTTATGAATTACAGTCAGGATATTTATGATAGCTCTCTTGAACTTATTCCTCCTAATTGAAATTTTGAATCCTTTGACCAACATTTCCCAACCCTCATCCTCCACTCCCCCAAGCCTCTGGTAACCACCATTCCAATCTCTGCTTCTATGAGTTCTACTCTTTGAGATCCCACATATAAGTGAGATAATGCAGTATTTGTCCTTTTACGCCTGTCATATTTCATGGAGCATGAATTTTCCAGGTTGTTGCTGCAAATGACAGGATTCTTTTCCATTTTTTTTTAAAGTTGTGAATGCAGCACCTAAAAATTGTTAAGCATCCAGAACTGTGTTGGCCGGACAATTGTGGCTGGCCCCATGGATCCCTTAGTATTTTTTAGTCTATCACAAATAACTTAAACCTCTATCAAGAACAGAATAAAGAGTAACACTGACAGAGAAAGATGTTCCAAAGTGCTGGGAATTTTAAACGGACACTTGTATACACACATACAGATGAAACATGGCAATGAAAAGAACAGAACAGAATGAAACCATTTACCTCCTCTTTGGCAATGCGCATCTCATCTGTAACATTAGAGAACACCGTGGGCTGGACAAAATAGCCTTTATTCCCCCACGGGCCTCCTCCACATTCCAGTTTGGCCCCTTCTTTCTTCCCACTCTCAATGAGGTCAAGTATTTTATCATATTGTTCCTTGTCAATCTATTTGAAAAATATCACATGAAAAGAAAAAAAGTAGTCACTTGTAAAGATAACACATTACTGGGCCTGTTAACAAAGGCTTCAAAATGCTAAAATATTGCAATTAAACCAGATATTGAATCAAAACAGCTAACAGAGGCTCAGATTCATTCTTTGGATACATTTTCTTCTCATGACTTTTAAGGGAAAAGTCTCTTGAAGATAGATATTTGTATTTAACATTTGTTTTATAGTTATATAGGAAAAGCATTCAGCACTGCAAACACATAAAAACCTTTTACACAATCATCATTTATTCTCTCTGGTAGAAATGCCTGTTAATCTAAATACATTTACCGGGAAACTATTGTCCTGGCTGAAATGAAAGGAGGGAAAAGAGAAAAAGAGAACTTTGATACTGGGTTTAATTAGATCTGTTGGGAAACAGATGCTTTAAGACTGTTCTTAGAAGACTCCCGAGCCTCTGTTTGATCTCCCCATTTCTGAATCACCCCCTCTGACCTGTCCGATGCCCTTGGATATCCCATTCTGACCATAGTCTGGGCACCCTTCCCAGTTCTGGTCCCACTGGGACAGTAGGTAGGTTTGCTTCGAATTCTGGCCTGTCCTGAATGTCACCATCCTGCTTTATTAAATGAGCCACATCTAAATAGATGCCAGGTATTACAGAACTTAAATGGTCTTTATTTAAACACTATTTTTAAAAGGAAAATAAATGAGTTCAGAGTTGTGGTTGTGAACACCAGGAACACATACCTTTCCTTCAAGCACTGAAATCGGGCTCATTTTTGTCTCAATTTCTATTTTGTGATGTTGAATGACTGGGTGACTCTTGGATTCCAAGTCACTGCTGAGGGCTGCCTATCTCAGGTGTAGCAGGGGTTAAGGATTAAAGGAAAAACATGAGATCTAGGAGCTAAGATGGGTTGGAGGGTGGAAGCTCTTGTAGGTTTAACTTCCCACTACTTGAAAATTTTATGTTTCACTTTCTCTGATTCTGCAAATCTTCTCTACCTTCCAAAGCCAAGAAAAGGCTTCCATAAAGTTATTTCTAACTGGACACAGTCCAGCCCCCATATCTAACTAGATTAAGCACTGTTTGAAACTAGAAACTATTTTCTCAAATTTGGCACAATATTTGGTACAATGTTGCTCAACGGTCTTTAGTGCAATATTTAATATAATATCCCAGAAGGAAAATACTCGTTCATTTCTAGCAGATTAAGGAAATTGTAGTGTTAAGAAGCAATATTTAAATTACTACATAGGTTGAATAGTAGCAGAATAAGGGGTGGGGTGAGATAAATTCTGCCTGGGTAAGATATTCTAGTTTCTCAATAAATAGTCAAGGGTCCATGTACCTCTATATAAAGCTTTCTGTCTTATTAGAACATATTAATCTGACTATGCCCTCATCATCATGATATTTGGTTTTTATTTCAAGATATATTTTCCAAGTCATCATGTTTTCCTGCCTGTGACCACATTGAATAACCGGTGCCAATCCAATCCCTGCATACATACTGGAGAAAAGGGCTGAAAAGACTTATTTGTCGGAAAACTTAGATGGTCACTAACTTATAAAACTACAGGCCTTCGTACTTCCGTGCCTTGCTAGTGACAATGTGGTCCTACAACCAGCAACTGCAGCATCATTTGGTAGCCAAATGTGCTTCTTTCACCCCACCTCAGATCTACTGAATCCCCAGGCACAGGAAAGACTGAGGAACACTGTGATGGAGCTTGGGACTACAAACAAAAAATTAAGCTCTACTTAGGGACTAGTCAGTTTTATCTGGCTAATTTTGATTCACCACAAATACAAACCTTCTTCAGAAGGCATCAGATTGACGATATATAAACTTGACCTTCTTTCTGGACACCAGGGACTGTTCAATAATGTTAGGATGTAGCTGGGGCTCTTTTATGTGATGGGCCATTGGCCTATGGGCTAGTCTATGAAATGTAATAGGTAGGTCATGATATTGTAGCAGTCTCAAAGGAAACATTTTAATGTGTTTGAATGGGTAAATTCTTTAATTCCTTAGGCTTAATGGGTTAAAGAAGATGAATTGAGAAAAAGCACTTAGATGTTCTAAAATTATTCAGAAACCATGTATCAACAAAAGCAATGAATAGATATAGAAGTCACTGATCTGTATGATAATTGTCACCATAGGTATAAATGGAAGCATGTAATTTTTATTTATTTACTAGACATTTGAGCATGTGGACCAAGCACTCTGATGGATGCATTTTATAGATTATCCAGTTGCACTGCAGAAGATTGAGGTTTCTATGCCCATTCTACACATAAGACAATAGTTTCAGGGAGGTTGGATTTTAAATCTAGCCTGTAACTCAAAGGTCCATCTTTCCACACTATTATAAGGTGCTACTCTGTGATAATTTTAATACAGTTTATGTGGATATCACAATTTCTTTTTCAAATGAAAATACTAATTTTTCCAAGTTTAAGACAATATATATTTTTTTCTATAAAATCAAATAGGAAAATCACTTGAAATATAAAAAAATATACACACATGAATGCACAGATATAATACAAATATACAAAGTATACATATGTATTTTGTAATTGCTCTAACCCCCAAATACTTTAAATTTGTAATCTTCAAATTTTTTTTAAACTTTAATTTTTTTCCCCAAAACAAATCTCTTTGACCATTATTTTTTCTATAACCGTTTTGATGTTATATTTAATGAGGAAGATTGTATAATTGTATTTAAAAGCCTCAGTTCACTCAACGATCCCTGGATGAGGCAATAGGCTAAAGCTTAGTGAATGAGTGTCCCCTTTGCATAAGTTCTTTCTCCTAACAACAGATAAATATTTAATGGTAGAGGAGCCCAGAGCTTTTTAGTCTTGTTTCTCCAAATTCGAACATACCTACTTATCCTACTGACTCCATCCCTTCTCACCAAGGTAATGACAACTTAATATGTCCCTAAACATTGCCAAATGTTCCCTGGGCAAGGGAGCAAAATTGCCCCTAGTTTAGAATCACTGCTCTAGAACAAGACCCCAAAGGGCAGGAAGAAATTCACAACCAAAGATCCAGAAGCTTAAACAAACAATGAACAGAGAACTATGCAAGGAAGAGGGAAAGGTGATCTTTGGATAAGAGAGAGAGAGACCTTTATTGATAATAAAGACTACAAAGAAAACTGAGTGCCTAAGGGAATAACTGGGCTTTAACAACTGAAATAAAGTTTGCCACAAAGGAAACTCAGGACCTTTTAGGACCCCAGACTGCCATTAGGGACTCAGAGTAACTGATGACTTGCAGAGGATTTAGGATGGCAGCTGAGATGAAGGATTGAGGAGGAAAAAACGGTAGGAAGGTATAAGAACTTCAAAGCGGACAGAGAACTGTATATAGGAATCAAGAGGTGTGCAGATTGAGGAAAGCAAAAAAATTAGAACATTTGTTATTTTTTCCTCATGTATTTAATTCCCAGCATGGCTGGTAAACTGTTTCTCGGATGAAAACTGGGCAACACAAAAACAGGATGATTCCATTTTCATTGGGAGTTAGATTGCTTTTAATCACCAAACTGGCACAGCATTCTTACCTAGGAAGCTGTTCAGATAGGAAGTAATCTTATTCAGTAAAATCTAGGTCTAAAGAGGATACTTTATTCCTCTGCCCTGAAAATGCTATCCTTTCTATTTTATACTTACCTGAGGGCCTTGAGTGACTCCTGGGGTCAGAGGATTTCCAAGGATATACTTCTTAGCCCGCTCAACACTCCTTCGAACAAACTCGTCATAAATTGATTCTTCCACAAAAATCCTGGATGCGGCTATACAACACTGGCCCTGGTGGTAGAACACCCCATGGTGTGCAAATTCAACAGCATTGTCCACTGCAAAGAAGACATTCACATTAAAGATATACTTTCTAAAAATTATGTATTTTATATATTTCTCAGAGGCACATGGAGATAAAGAAAAATTATGAGTGGTAGAGTCAGACATGGGCTCAATATAGTTTGCCTCCTACCAGCCAGGTGGCAAATTAATCTTTCTGATCCTCCATTTACCATGGAAAAAAGAGCAACATACAGAATCTGAAAAAATCGTGGTTACTATTACAACTTTAATATGGACATCACCAAGAATGTAGATTTGATCATGAGATTTGATCATGAGATCAATGATATAAATCATTGGAAATGATTTATGTAAATATCTCCACTTATACAATTAGATGACTGAGATTATTACTTTCAGGCCCCAGATTTTAAACAGATAATAAATAAACCTGACATTTCTATTGAATTAAATAATTTCAAAATATCTTAAATACTCTACTCAATAGGAAATGTGATCTCTGTGGGAAAGAAAAACAAAATAAAAATAACTAAAAAAATAAAAAACACTAAACTTAGAATCACTCACTCACCTTATGATTTTATTCCAGCAAAGACATTTTCAAAATTTATCTAAAGTATACCGTATTATTTCATATGCGCCTATAAACTCTTATTTTAGGTGATAAAACGTGCATTAAAAGGAGGAAATAGGTTGCTTCATTAGTGGACTCTAAACAAGAATAAAATTTTCTTTGCATTTTAATTTTCTAAATGCTGAAGATTCAATTCAATGTTATAGCAACTGGTTATTATTATTATTTATTTTGTGAACTAATTACATCTGCTTAAGTTGTAGCAGCAGCAGTTTTCAGACTGTCTTAGTAAAATTAGAAACCTGTCATGTTTATAGACTATTTCATAAGGTAGTGTGTTCTAAAATACTTCAATTAAGATCAAAACAGTGACATAGGCTAATTCCATTAACCACTTGTATTTACAGCCTCAAACAGATTATGCAGTTGTGAAAGTAAAAAGAATGTTTGACCATGCATTTCTCCTAATTAACTTCTATTTAGGATATAATTGGGAGATTCTACTTGGTAATATAATCAGAATGAACCTAAAATATTATATAGTGGAGTTACATCAAATTTGTAGGTTTAATATACATAAACTCCACGATACTTGCTAGAAAAAAATATTTAAATTTTAGGTATAATTTTCTTCTGGTCATTTCATTTAATGAGTGTATGACCCAGAGTGAAGGGAGAGGGCAAATGTGAAACTGCTGTCTTCTCAGTTGGTCTCAATCCAAGTCCCATTCTGGAGTATTTCATTAGCTCAATGAAATGTTAATAATCACTGATACAGGATTTTAAAAATACACCATGGCACTTAAATGCAAAATGTTTACATCATCTAGGGTTCAGCTGAGGAAATAGCAATCTATTCTAAACCAGGAAGAAATTGTGCCTATTATCTATGTGTTATAACTTTAGGATGATTTAAGAGATTTTCAAGAGTAATTCTGGACTCTAATTCCTTACACTTTGATGTTAGGAGCAAATGCTTTTTTTTCTGAAAGTTCAAGTTCACTTTTGGCATTGTCAGACACCAAAAACGATGAAGGATGAAAAGTTAACAAAGTGGCTTCTACTCACAGTCAGCATCAGCTAACACAATGCAAGGGCTCTTTCCTCCCAGCTCCAGGGTCACCCTCTTCAGATTGCTTTTCCCGGCAGCTTCTTTGATCAACTTGCCGACCTGAAAGGGAGCATTACAAAGGAGGAGGCTTACCCAGCTCTCATGAACACAGGTTGATTTAGCATTCTAAATTTATGTGATGTGTGTGCCATGGTAAAATTTCATTTGGGAGAAACACCAAATGGCATTTTTTTTTTTTGAGACGGAGTCTCACACTGTCACCCGGGCTGCAGTGAAGTGGTGCGATCTTGGCTCACTGTAACCTCCGCCTCCCGGGTTCAAGCGATTCTCTGGCAAAATGGCATTTTTAAAGATTTGGCACTTTAGATATAAAAAGGCCCCTCGTCCAAGCATACAGACATAAAAGGAATCAGAAAAATGCTGATTTTTCTTCATCAGCAAGAAAGCAGAGATATAGAACATAAGTCATATTGATGGCTACACAGGTTATTTTTAATTTTAATCAGAATTTCATCTCTCTACAGATTGACCAGACTTATCATGAGCCAGTCGCAACTTAGCTATTTCATTTTTTATCCCTCTTCTGGCATCCAGATAACTCTATCCAGTCAAACCGACATATTCACTACCTCTTGAATCTCATCCTTCTTCTCATCATTTGTCCACCCCAACTTGGACTGCCTTCAAGTTCTATTCTTCTTAGGGGTCCAGCTGATATCTTAGCTTCTCCTTAAATCCTTCTCTGATGACACTAGGTCAGATACTAGAAGAAATGATATGACCATTTCTTTTCCTAGTCTCCCAAATACCCTCATGAAGGCTCCTTCAGAGTCTGATTCAGATTGTATCATTTGTATAGAAAACATTTCCCAAATAGATTAACTCCACGGTAGCAGTAACATTAACGTATCACTGCATACCTCTCCTCATTTGTATCTATGACAGAAGGCTCATTTAACTGTGGATTGACAGTCTCTCTATTTCTTTCTTTCTCTGTCTTCCCACCCAACACACACACACCTTTGAACAGTGGAACTGGATGAAAGAAATGGGATCTGTGCAGCTACTTCAGTTAGCTGGAATCCTACAGTTCTGGTTTTTTCTTTAATGCTAGTTTGCTCTTTTCAGAGGAAGACTGTTTTCAATTATTTTTTCCTTTGTGGATCACTTCCCATCAAGATTATTTACTATAGTTGTTTCTGGTTTTTCTATCTCTAAAAACTTGGCTGATTCTACAATTATTTCTTTTTTATTATTTGTATGGCAGCCTTAATCCACCAACATCTTCTTTGCCTTTCTTTTGTAAAGGAAATTCACTATTTTGCTTCTTTTATTTTCTAAATTTCTTTTTTTTACTCCACATGTCAGATTTTAATAAAAAATTTCTATCCCAACTGAACAAGAGAGAAATCGATGTTTAATGAGTGTTTAGATTTTATGTGGTTACTGAACTAACTGCTACTGTGCATTACAGAATAGGGCATTAATATGCTAATGTTTTCATCTCAATTAAATATTTTATGTTTCTAAATCAAACCCCTAAAAGTAGATTAATTAAAAACTAAACTAAAAGGAGATTTGCACTAGGGAAATCCTGTCTGAAATTTCTCTTATATGCCATTCCATAATACACTTCTTATGACCACTTTCAGAAACTGAATTTTCATTTAAGGTGTTAAAGAGTTTTTAATTTTGTAGATAAAAAACTTACTTCCTATCACCCTTTAATTTCTCCAAATTCTTTCTGAATTTTTTATTTGCTTAATTTAGGTTTACTGGAGAAACTCCATTAAAGTAGATAACTTTTGTCTTGGAGAAGGGAATAAAATCAGAGATATTTTTGTAAAAGCAACAGACATCAAAAGAACTAGCATAAAGAATGGTTAGAAGTATTAATGAGAAAGAAAGGCTACGCTTTTGCTTGGCACAAGTTTAGATGGCAAATAAAAGGCTTGAGTTTTCCCAAAAGTCTAGCTAAAGTCAAAACAAGGAGACATTAATTTTTATCTCATGATTTCATTCCCTTATATTTCATTCCCTTACATTCATCATTTTTGTCAAAGGAGTATGCAATGAAGAAAAGATGAGAACTATTAAGACTATGGGTAAACAGTGTATTCCATGATACTGTGGCATTGCCATGTGGAGCAGAAGTAGCAAATGCTCATGAAAATGGTCTAACTTATTACGTCTTGCACAATGTGGGTAGAGTTCTATTTTATATGAACATAATGGGACATTGCAGTGGCTCACGCCTGTAATCTCAGCACTTTGGGAGGCTGAGGTGGGCAGATCATGAGGTCAGGAGATCGAGACCATCCTGGCTAACATGGTGAAACTCTGTCTCTACTGAAAGTACAAAAAATTAGCCGGGCGTGGTGGTGGGCATCTGTAGTCCCAGCTACTCAGGAGGCTGAGGCAGGAGAATGGCGTGAACCTGGGGGGTAGAGCTTGCAGTGAGCCGAGATCGTGCCACTGCACTCCAGCCTGGGCAACAGAGCAAGACTCCATCTAAAAAAAAAAAAAAAAAAAAAAAAATTCTTACCTTGCCAAAAGTGTTGTTAGAATGGGGGTCACTGTTACAATGAACACAAAGGATACAGTCTATTGTTTGCCTTGTTTGCCTCTTTCATGACATTTATCAAGTTCCTTAATATCTGCCAAGCAACAAATGTGAAGTTACAAGAAAATCCAGAAAGAAGTTCCAGGGAGCGTGGAACTAAGTTCCAGGAGTTGGAAGGAAGATGGGTTTTTCTGTGTGGCTCCTAAAATTGTGTTATTCACATTTAATTCTTTAATACTTATTTAGAATTTCTTACTGTGATGGTTTCTGGAGATAACCATGAATAAGACTGTCTTTAAGGATAATCAGCAAGAGAGAGAGAGAGACACGTAACAAGGCAATGAGCATGCACTGTTATTATATGTGGTGAACAATGGGAACTCAGATGGGGTGTTTTAAAATTTAGGCTGCTCTGCTCTTGGAACTGTAGAGGCAAGGAGAAAGCCAGAGAGGGAACGTGTGGGAGCAAGTTTAGAGTAGCTTATGGCCAAGTATGAACTAAAAGCAGGGGGGAATGAAAAGATATATGGAATAATCGGGAAGAGATGGGGCAGAGTGACAGAGATGGAGAAAAAGAAATATTCGACTGGAAGCTTTTTTCTCACACTGTGTAAACTAGTGTGAGAAATTAAAAAGTATAGGATGAAGGAGGAAATATGATATGTACTGAGTGCTCAGTAGGGTGATAAATGTTTTACTCATTAGCTCATTTAATTTTATTCTGTACAACTCAGTAAGGTTGATCTCATCTCCATTTTACAAATGAAGAAACTCAAATTTAGTAAGGCTACTTAACTTTTCAAAGACACACCGCTAGGAGGGGTAGAGTCAGAATTTAAACTAAGATATTTTCTAGACTTTTAATCTCCAGGGTTTTTTTTTAAGGTAGGTAAAGTGCTCCCCCAATGTTATAGGGGATCATGGATGAGCAAAAACAAACTGATGCTGAAGATGAGATCAGCAAACAGTAGCACCTGGTCCAGATGACCTGGAGAACGAGTAGGCATAGGATCTAGACCAGGGTTGTTCAATCTTTTGGCTTCCCTGGGCCACACTGGAAGAAGAATTGTCTTGGGCCACACACAAAATACACTAACAGTAAAGATAGCTGATGAGAATGAAAAAAAAAAAAAATGTGTCGGGCCACATTCAAAGCCATTCCTGGCCATGGGTTGAACAGGCTTGATCTAGACCTCAATGGGTACATGGATTCCCTATTGGGGAGGATCTAGAATTCTAGGCTGAGGAATTTTCACCTTTATTCCTCTGGTATGATTTCAACCTGTGGTGTCACCAGTTTTAAATGTATTGCCATGTCTTGAACATTCCCATTTGTTTTGTCTACAATAAATCTTGAATGTGGGGTCTGCTTTTCCCTATCTTAATTAGGGACTTGCAGAATGTGAACTTTTTCTACTCTATGTCTGTGAAAAACAAAGAAGACATATATATATTTATTTACTTCATTTTAAAAAGATCAAGAAAAATCAAGTTTGATTTTCCACCATTTCTGTTTGCATGTAAATTTGCCTTTATATCGGAGTAAATAATTAAGATTATAAAAGAATCAAATTATGCTCACCACACTATCTGGAATGTCTTTTTTGCTTCTCAACTTCCAGGAAGTTAAAAAAGTAACAGTTCCTCAAAACCCAGAGCTAGTTCTAGTACCCACTTGGACATCATCATTCCTTCCTGTGAACCTTTTTACAGCACTTTGTACATACCTTAGTACCTTATCACACCCTGCCTTGTCTCTTGTTGTCAGCAGCTTTCTAAGATGGAGTGAAGCTCACTCTTCACTGTCTACGCTGTGTACCAATGAATAGCACACATTATTTTTTGCATTGAGCACCTAACAAAGTCACATAATATAATAGAATGACTCAAGAATTTTTTTTTTTCATGGTACAGTATGCTTCCACTGCTTTCTTTTGCTTAGGATAGAACATCATGAATAAATGGGGATCTATTTCCCCAAACTTCACCTTCTAGTCTGCCCTCCCTCCTGCCTGCCACTTCTCCTTTGTGGTTGGGGTCTTTTTCTTTCACCTTTAGGATGGTCAAGTTCAAGCCAGAGAGGCAGAAAAGTTAGTCTAGGCTAAAGTACCACCGAGGGAAGCTAGGAGTTTCTGGCTCTCTTTCAGAATGTACAGGAGAAAGACACCCCCAAATGAGGTGCAAAGGGTGAGGCTCTACTATTTAATTTTCATAATCTACAGGATAAAATCATATTCATTCATACAAATCACTATGGCCTAATTTTCTATTATAAATCTTCCTAATAATATGACAAGGTCTCAGCAGCCATATTTCTCATCAGAAAAAGTAATGAACATACTAAAAACAGTTTACTCTCATTCTGATTTTAAATAGGTGTATCACGTCATTCAGACTACATCTGCTTATATTCTATGCATATATTTGAAGGTTAAAAGAAATAACAAGTCATTAAAAAGAGTTTTTGTTTTAAAATTGTTGGCTCAAAAATAGTTACATAAAGCATACTTCATAGCTGGCAATAAAAGCATTCTTAACTTTTGCCCTGAGTAAATAATATTACCTCTGTCGATCCTGTGAAGGCTACTTTGTCTATATCCATGTGGGAAGAAATGGCTGCCCCTGCTGTAGGCCCATAACCAGGAACAATATTCACTACTCCAGGAGGAAACCCTGCCTAAAAGGTAAAAAGTTTAAAAGTTACAATATAAGAATTTAATTTAAAAAAGAGGAGAGTAGGGGATTGAGATTGTCTCTTAATGCCAACCTTATGAGATGCTCTAGAAAAAAAAATTCACCCAACTGGTTCTATTCTTTAGTCTTATTATGTCATTTCTAAGCACACATAAAAAATAACTTCAAGGGTTACATTATTGAGGGACAATTGCTTGTCAGGGTAAGTCCATACTCTATGAATCATTGCCCCAGTGACGGCTGTTTCAAATTGCATAATGCTAACTCAAAAAGATTGTATGTAAAAAGTGTTTGGTAAGTTACTTATGTAGAAAGAAAGTAACATGTTTATTATTCCCATCAACAAAAATAAGAAGCTGAAGGGATCTCATATTTTTTAGTTCCTAGCTGTTGTTGATTGTTGAGGGCATAACTGCTGAGTTGCAAATTCCCACTGGGATTACTTAGTCAGTAAATTGTTAAGTAAGTACTGTCATCCCATTCATGATTCAACATCACAAGTTGATTTCAATCTTCATTAAATAATTCAGGTAGAAGGCATGGGAACTGAGTTGGCACATTACAATTTCCTGTTATTTGCATTAAAATGTTTCATTCTGACATCTCTTTTCCCTGTTTTTAATTTGAATAAGTATATTTTTAAAAGATAAGTTCAGTTTTGTAACTTTAAGTTTCTAATGACCAACATTTGTTTTTTAAGATTTGGTAAGATGAAGAAAAAAGGACAATGAATTGTTTGCAAGTATATTAACATAATCTAGTTAGTTGATGAAAATAAGTTTTACGTGCTCTTTTACTGTTTTTGAACAGGAAGATAAATGCAGAGGAAACCATAATAGAAAACTGAATATAAACATATCCACTGATGAGTAGACTGAAAAGTATTTTGAAATAATGTGGCCTAATATTACAAACAAGCATGTTGGCATAGAGGCCAACAATCTTACATAGATTACTTTACACAATTTTGCAGAAAACACTAGGCCATCAGTGGCAGGTACAAACCAACTTAATGTTTCAACGTTTGAAAGAATGCTACATTAATTTCAACATGAATTTATGTTCATGAGAGTTGGACAAAGAAGCAAAAATGTGATCCCAAGATGACTGATACCAAGCCTTTGTGTTTGGCTTTCTGTCCGCATTTAGGCAGAGATGAAATCGGGGTGACTGCCAGAAATTGCAGCCAGCAGTCATGCTAAATGTATTCCCCCGACTGGACAGGAGCCATCTGTAAATAATGTACTTTATAGTAGCACCAAATGAGGTCTTCCTATTGTAAGTTAGGACTCTTGAGTTCTTGTGCTTATTTTAATTTAGGGAAACTTACCTCTTTTATTAAAGATGCCACGTGGAGAGCAGTGAGAGGAGTTTGCTCTGCTGGTTTGACAACCACTGTGTTTCCACAGCTCAGTGCAGGCCCTATCTTCCAAATGAGCATAACCAACGGGAAATTCCACTAGAAAGCAATATGTAACAATAGATTCTTTGTATTGCAAAATGCATATTTGCTAATCCAACTTCCACATTATACACCCCCTGTAGATGTTACGTAATAATTACAGTAGTTTTGTGAAATCATCTGGCATATTATACTTCATTGCTAAAAGCAACTAGTAAATGCTAAAATGCTCTGAATAAACCAGATATGAGATATGAGAAGGAAGTAGGAGAGAACCTCAAAATTTAATCAAGTGCTGTTGAGTTCTTTTTCTACCAGGAAAAAAAAAAATCACTGCATGGTTTGGCTTATTATGAAACACATTGTAAGTTATCTAAAAATGTTTAAAAAGGATGATTACTCTCCTTCTCCATAGGTCATTTATTGTAATTATTTACCCAATAATATTATTCAGTAGCTTTTATTTCCAGGAAAAATATCTTGCTTAAGACAAAGATGTCCAGGGTCCAGAGGCCAAGTACACGGGTTCAAATCTCAGCTCAATCACTGACCAGCCATGTGAACTTACACAAGTTACGTTCTCTCTGTATCCGATTTCATAATCTGTGGGTGCTGATAATAGTCCTCTCTGCCTCAGAAGGTTGTCTTGAGGATTAATCAAGAAAGAGGGCCAGGTGCTCAATGCAATAACTGGTCTAGCATAGACACGTAGTACATAGTAGCTATTATCAGTGTTCATAATTATATAGTTTTTATCAATTTATTGGGATTTTTGAATTAATAAGCAATTCCGTTAAAATATTGATATGAATATATTTCAGTCTCATTGGAGCAAAAGATAAGTCATGACCATTTCTTCACATAAGGACTTCGCCACCATTTTTTTGCTTGGCCTTTTAAAGCATGTCAGTTAAAATAAAATCATTTAGATAGTCTCCTGTTTGTTGGGCTTAAAATAGCTTCACAATTCTCTTAAAAAGGCTACCTTCTCTAAGAGGAATATGGAGTATCCGAACCTCTTATCTAAAGCTAAAATATATTATTCCATGCAGTGCTTCAAATGCCTCTGGTATTCTTTTTTTGATTTTGATTAAAAAATGTCTGTCGTGAGTTGAACACTCTGGTAGCTACTGTTCTCCATGATGAGATGTCTCAATAAGAAAGTGCATTGGAGAATAGTAGGCCCTACTACCTTTCACTAAAATGCTGTCCTGCAGATGTGCAGCGGAGAGCACCTTGCCATATACATGTAAAGCATGGCTCTTATAAAGAGTACATAATACAACTTTTAAAAAACAACCATAACATTTGTAGATGATGTAGCATTAAAACTTTCTCAAGAGATATGCCAGAATATAGATAGGTTTTCTATCTATATTCATATCCAAGAAGTTTAGTCACAGGGAGACCAAGTTCAACAAATCTTACATTTACTCCACATTTAACAAATACACAAGCATCTGTCTGTGTTAGAGAAAGCTTCATCAGTAGATTGAATAAGAACTCTTCTTTTTAAAATTGAGAATTATATAGGAGAAAAACTTACAGGAATGATTTGGCCACATACACCAATAGGTTCATGTCTTGTATATGTAAAAAAGTTTCCATCTGAAAAACAAAACACACATAATCACATATAAGTGAATGTATTTGACATTCACAAAATGGTGGTTTGGGGCTGATGTGAGAGAAAGGTGTAGACAATAATTTTAAAAACATATATCTGGCAGGGCGTGGTGACTCATGCCTGTAATTCCAGCACTTTAGGAAGCCAAGGCAGGCAGCTCACAAGGTCAAGAGATCGAGACCATCCATATCTCCAATTATTCACAAAATGGTAAGTGAAGCCCTAAAATGGTAATTTGAAATGATAGGAACCATAAAATTGAGTTAGGTGAAACCAAAGATGCAAAACTGGAAAAAATCGGAAAGATAATTAATTCTACCTTTCATCATCTAGGAGGCCTGATTTGAAAATTATCCTTATTCTCAAAGTTTTATAAAAAAGGGACAAGAAAGGAAGTAGGAGGTCTCTGGCTAAGAGAAGAACCACATTCAAGTTTGTTTCTGGTAGCTCAGAGTTCTACTAATAAGAGAATTCTTTTTAAAGGCTGTAATATAATTTTTAGAAATAGTAAAATTAAAAACAGTACAATTAAAAAGAAAATCTCCCTATAAGTAATAAACCTTTCCCGCTGACTTATTCTAAAATGTATTTTATTTGCCTACCAAACAATAAAAGCCAATTCTCTCAATACATGAAGAAAATGACAGGAGTATAAGACATTTATTTTCAGTCTAAATTTGACCGATTTATGTGCCCTGAAGTTAATGTGGTCGTTCGGAGAGATACATTATGCTTTACATTCATTTCTGTTCTAGTTCCCACAGAAGCTTCCTGGCTTCAGCACAAAGTCTCTTCATAAAGATCTATTTGTGTTTTAAGTGACTTCTCCCATTTTGTCCCAGAGTAAAATCAGACAGTTCTAAAGTAGCCACATTTCTTAGTACTACCGAGGTCTTACTCTCCTCTCAACTTTCTGCTATCACTTCTGCTATCACTTCTGACCTCCTGGATGCTCCAATTAGATTGGAAGTGCACATCAGGGCCAGTCCTGGAGGGTATTGTATTCCTAAAGTTCGTAGGTTTGTGTGAATTAAATTCTACCTATACTGTTTCCTAAATGTGTGTGTTTTCATGTTTCACATGAAATATGTTTAGTATTTCTACTACATTATGTGCATACCCCACTAAAATAACACATACATACAGATTCTCACACACACACACGCAAACCCTTAACTCAGGCTGCAAACACAGTCCCATCTTGCTTTGAAGATATTTGAAATGAGTCAGTGTGAACTGGCTTGTTTGAATAGTCTGGTCTAACTATACTGAGTTTGACCAGGCACAGATGACCATAACTGACTTATAATGGAACATGTAAAGAAGCTTAAATAATTACATTACAGAAAGGATATAAACGTCAGTATTGGAATAAAACCCAAATAAATAATTTCAGAGGCCAGTTTTAAAAAGTTTGGGACCTTAGAGAGGCATGCCTCAGATCAGTAATTATGGCCATAGGAATGTTCTTACTTTAACATTTTCTAAAATATCTATAATGTTATCTTCATGATTATGCTGAAACAAGTTTAAAATACATTTTACGAATTTTAATAGAACGTCTAAGTCGAAAACTGTGTTGTCTCAAAGTCAAGAGGAAAATAATTTTGCCTTATTTGGTTGACATCTTTAAAAGGGAGAGCTTAAAATTATTCAGCTCTATCGTAAACTCCTCACTCCTATCCTTACCATTAGTGGTTTCTCAAAGATACTTACCAATTGGTATTGTACGGCCCTGGATCTTGTCAGCCCAACCTGCACAGTAGCGCAATGTTTTGATGCAGCCTGCTAAATCATTCAGATATGCATTGGAATAGAGTTTTCCACCATTCATTGACTCCATTGTCTGAAAAACACATCAAACACCAAACGTAAAATTCTATAAAAGTTTTAGATTAAAAATATGTAGTAAATATTTTGAGTAATCATGTGCTAGAGAATTTTTGAAATAGAAGAAATCTTGACATCTTGTCTAACCTCCACTTTTTAAGAGTTAAAATGACTTCCTTGAGGTTAAATAGCAAGATCTGGGCACAAAGGGTAGTGAGATTCTGATTTCTAAACCCTAGTGCTCTTTCTGTCTCATTTTGAATGTTCTCCTGCTAACCAACTTTCTAGGAATTGGTCACAATTTGATATATACATAGCATGTGAGAATGAAACCTAGTTTTCTAACTCATATCAGAATTCCAACAAGATTTCTCTTATTTTGTAATCAACTGTGGGTGACAATTTAGTGTCCCTCACTATTAATGATGTCTCAGTATTCATTTTTAATTTATGCATTCCATCTGGATATACACAGTCTACCCACACAAACTTAAGTAACTCGTGGATTTTTCATCCATGAATTTCCTTTAGCAGAATTTTAATTAGGAAACTACCAGTGTTGCCATTATTGTCATAATTGCCATTTGAATGGTCAGGTAAAGTTCAACATTTTCTAGTCATGTGCCCTAACCATTATAAGATGACCTATCTCCCCTTTGGCTTCTCCTCTTAAGGAGGACCTTAAGCTCTTTGAGATCTAATATTCTGCTGGGGTGGTTACCAGGCAGAAATGCACAGGTGATGAACTGTTAAAGCTATTTGCTTCTGTACTACACTCTCTACCATGTCAAAATTTAACCAAACATGACTTTTGTATGCCTGTACTTTTCCCCCCATAGGATCTTATGCTGACAGGCAGTCAGCAAATCAGATTAATTGCGAAAAACCAAGTTTTAGCATTTTCTGCTTTCTTCCTACAGGCCATTTTTATTACTATAGTTTTATTGCACATAGTTGCTCATTCTGAATTTTTGCGTATTTCAAATTATGTTGAATATTTGAGTAATAAGTGGTTCTTTGATTAACCATACTTGCTATTAACCATACATGCTAATGTTGACTTTTTAAAAATGTAGACTTCTTTGTTACAGACACTTTCAGATTCTAAAGATGAAATTTGCTCTGAAACCTGATCTTGGTATTGGTTTATGTTAAATTGGCTTCATCATAATGCCAAATTGAGATGAAAAAAACAAGGAAATACCCTCCCCCAACTATATTATGCTCTGACTCATCTAACTGCTAAAATATAAACAAACAAAAATAGTATTCATAAAAACATAATTTTGATAAACCACATTAATAATTGGATTTTTTAAATTCTTTGCCTTTTTCACCTGTAAAAAGAACATCATTTAATTATGACCCTTGTGAACAAACACATTTCAGGAAGAAAAATTGTAACCATTTATTAAATATCTCAGTAGGCTAGACTAATGAGAATTAAGATTTATTTTAGAGAAATATTTTGGGCACCCTTAACAAACTTGAGCTTTTCCATCAAAAGAGTTCAGTGGTCAAATGCTTGAATAAACCTAATATGTCATTCTAGGAGACTCAAACTTCATGTGATCTTATTAAAGCCTCTGAGAAGTTTTAAGGTAAAGAAATTTTTAAAATTTGGTTTAACCTGGGTTTGCCAAAGTTTAGACCGTAGAATCTATTATGGGAACAGAAATTAACATCATCCAGAATTGAAGTGCAGATTAGTATTTGAGAATAAGTTCAATGTTAAGGGGGCTATACATTGGGACAACAAATGTTTTCATTTTGTTTGTAGAGAGCATACAGGGATCACTAAAACCAAAACAACCTGCCATTTCAAACACTGAATGCTTTTGAGAGCTCTAGCTACCCATCCAGCTTGGATAATACTCACCGCCAGGAGCAGACGATCTCTTTCGATTAAATCAGCCAACTTGTATAATAGTCGTCCCCTCTCAGAAGCATCCATAGTACGCCATGGAGATCCAATCTGGAAAGCCTGTCTTGCAGCCTTCACTGCCTTGTCAACATCTGCCTGTAAGTCAAAGGGAATTCAATTCAGTAAGCTAAACATATTAGGAAAGCAAATTTAATGCCAATAACCCTGAAAAATAGAATGTAGTGCCTCGTAAGCAGACACTGTGTCTCCATTATCCCAAAGTCTAGCACACTGTACACATTCAACTACCATATGTTGGAATTACTCCTGCTGAATAATCTTTACCATGATGATCTCCACACACTCACCACATGCTGGATTTCCTAGAGTATAAATGTTTTATGGTTTTAATAGTTGCTCTCATCTGAGTGCTTGCCCTGTTTCAAGTAATGTTCTGATGACTTTATACCTATTAGCTCATTTAATTCTCAATACTTTTATGGCACAAATATGTTCCCTGTTTTACAGATGAATAAACTAAAGCAAAGAGAGAGGGGAGCTTTGCCTAAGGTCAATAACTGAAAGTGGCTGAACTGAGTTTTAAACGGAGCCCATCTGACTGTAGAATCTTTGCTGTTCACCACGTGTTATACTTTCTTAGTGACTGGGTTACAGGAGCTCCAGGTCAAGCTCAAGATCCAAAATAGTGAGTATCTTCCTTGGTCTCTGGTGACTCAACAGCTTGTCCACTTCCATGAAGAGCCTATTGAAGGGTGAATAAGAACTTTTCTTTGCTGTTGAAGAGTAAACCTTACAAACATGTGCTCATTCCTCTTGTGCAGAGGGAAAAGGGCATAGAGATAGTGGAACTAATAGAGTAGGATGTGCATGTGACAACCTCTCATTTCCCAACTGGGTACAAAGAGATCCTTTTAAATCCCTAATCCGATAAAGAAGTCAGTTTCTTATTAAAGATGCACGGCTTAAACCTACATTAATTCAAGCAAAAGTCACAGAGTAAAGTGACTCCACACTCAGTCTAGACTCCTTGCCTTCACTCTCATAGTGCCTTCACTCAATTTCTTCTTTCTCTGTTGTGTTTTTCTACACCAGGTATATTCTCTGGTTCTTTTGCAATCCACCTCAGTTACAGATATTGCCCTGACCACTCCATTCCCCTGCAGATCTCTGTTCAGACCTCTTCTGAGCTCTTACAAAACATACCTGCCACTACTGCAAACACCATAAAGGCATATATCATTCCAGCATTTTTTTGTACATAGGACTGGCCACTGCATGGAATTGTATAGCTCCACAAATCGTGGCTACATCATAGGCCAGTAGGTTGCAATATTTTGCAGGAGACATGATTCCCTTTAAGAATTTGGGGAGATAAAAAGTAATGACCCTAAATTTTTTTTTTATAAAGTTGTACACAATTAAGCTAAATCCCATCTAAGGATGATATCCTCCCCTCAAAAGAACCTCAAATTAACATCCTCCTCCTTAGGCTGTATTCAATCAAGAAGACCCACACTTACAAGTCTGTGAATTAAAATACAAAAAAAACACACGATTTTTCTAATGTTTATCACCAAAATAAGATGATCTGGGACAAGGGAGATATTTTAGAAGCATAATCTGGTCTGATTAAGTAATAATATTTACTGACTACAAGCAAAGATTCTTTCAGTGTAATACATCACACTGGTATATCTCACTGTCTAACTTTTCAGAGAATGATGATATATACAAAATATATGTATTTATTGCCTGCCTTTCCTGAGAAATACGTATACAGTGCATATTTGGGGCATTCAGTTAATCACACTGATTGCTTATATTTAGACATTGTTTCATGCTACACGTTCTAACTTTTTCCTAAATTTACAGAGCACTGTTTGAAAAAAGAAAAAGCAAACCACAAAAATCTGAGATTGTCAGCATGATCTGTGGATACCAGAGCTTATAAAATACATGCTGCTCTGTGTTTAAACAGATCTGTATGACACAGCTTTCATTTGGATCTCTCTGTTCAGTGTCCTGCTATTGGTCTTAGCCAAATATGGGCTATCATAGGCATCTTGGCCTCCCAAAGGGATATGGAGAACTGGTTTCAAGATAAGTGACTCTCCCATATGGAAAGCACATCCCTAAAGAATGCTGCTATAAATAAAGATGTTCTTGTGATTATGTCCTTTGGATCATGCCCCCACTTTCCTCACATCTTATATGTAATCTTGCAGATGCAGAAATAGAGTAATGTTAGTTAATATACAGTTTGATATGAAAACAATCCAGATTTGAGTTCTGATTCCTCTTCATTAGCTATGTAAACCTTGAGGCATCTAACCGTCCATCCACCTAGCTAAAGATTTGATAAATATTCTACTCTGCAGCATTCTCATCGTCCCTCTGCCAAAGACAGCCGAGTGAAGTAAGAAGATTGTTCTTTTGGAATATTCAATCAAATGGGAGAGACATACAATCAAATCACTACCCCAAAACATTATTATAACCCATGAAATATGTTGTGGCATGACTTCTCTAAGGTTCAGCTTTCTTTTCTTTAAAATCAAGGTATGTTGCTGGGTGTGGTGGCATGTGCCTGTAGTCCTAGCTACCCAGGAGGCTGAAGTGGGAGGATCGCTTGAACCTAAGAGGTGGAGGTTGCAGTGAGCTGAGATTGCGCCACTGCACTCCAGCCTGGGTAATAGAGTAAGATCCTCATCTCAAAAAAAAAAAAAAAAGAAAAAGAAAAAAAAAAAGAAAAAAAGAAATTGGGGTATGTTACCTCACAGGGCTGTAATGAAGATTAATAAGATAACACTTCAGCATTTTCTATGTTAGAACATTATGTATTATTCAATGGTGGCAATTGTTACTGTAGTCCTAGTAGTCAAAATTTTAAATTTTAATATAACTTTCAGCAATTTCTCTCCCTCTCAATAGAGAGAGATTCACTCTGTTGCCTAGGCTAGTGTGCAGTGGCACAAACATGACTCACCAAAGCCTAGACCTCCTGATGAGCCTCAGGTGATCCTCCCACCTCAGCCTCCGGAGTAGCTGGGACTACAGGAGTGCATCACCATGCCCAGCTAATTGTTTATTTTTAGTAGAGACGAGGTCTTGCTATGTTGCCCAGGCTGGTCTCGGACCCCTGGGCTCAAGTGATCCTCTCACCTTGATCTTCCAAAGTGCTATGATTACAGGTATGAGCCACTGTGTGCCTAATTTTTTTGTAGAGATGGGGCTTTGCCATGTTGTCAAAGCTGTTCTCAAATTCCTGGGTTCAAGCAACCTGGCTGCCTCTGCCTTCCAACGTGGTGGGATTACAGGCATGCAGGGATCGCCGCGTCCAGCAAGTTCTAATGTATTTTAATCCTTCCTTTCAGTTTTCACTGCCCTGAACAATTTTAGGCCCTATTATTTCATATCATCAATACTTTCTCAAATTCACTCTCTTCTCTCCTCAAACTATCTTGGCTACTATCACCAGGCTAATCTTCTGCAAATAATTTTATCTTATCACTTTGTCTTTCAAATGTTTACAACTGTTCCCTTTTGTCTACAGTCTCCAAGTCAAAGTCCTCTACCTGGTTTTCAAGGCCCAGGATTTTCAGAGCACATCTCACCTATCCAAACTTAGTGTATACATTTTTTGTACTCTGTCTGACCCAACTCCTTCTTACCTTTGTGTCTGTAGTTGTCCTTGCCTAGAATATTCTCCCAGTATACTCCCTTACTTTCAAAATCCTATATATACTTTAAGACCCAGCTCAAATATCAATCTACCTAAAACCCTTGCCAGACTAATCCAGCTTGATGATGGCTACTAGCTAAGAGCGTACTAAGCTCCAGACACTAAGGAAAGTTCTTTAAAGCCTTATAGTTACTCTTTTTATTAAGTATCATGGACCTTGGTTTATAAATGAGTAGACTATGGCTCATGGATATGAAATCTAGCAGACAGTAGAATCAAACTTTGATCCCACATCTGACTACAAAATCTAGTTCTTACATCTCTGCAAGGCTGCCCTAATAATGACCTCCTTTGCAATAATTATATACTGCTATTTGTTTTATAAGCTATAATATTTCTTATAATTCTGGGTCTACAATAGGCAGTAAATAAATTTTCAATAATTTGGTTACCTGTTTTATAAACTCATCATGTTGTACTGATTTTATATATATATATATATATATATATATAAATGCCTTACATAAATTTAACTACATTGGCATTTACATAATAAATAATAAATAATATTCTAATAGATTCCATGATATAACAAAACTTATACATTATTCAAAAACTATTAGACATAAGAGTTATTGTTTTCTTAATTTCAGGACTAGCATTTTTTTTTTTTGTAATTTCAGAACTGGAATTTTCAGGGATATAATTCTTTAATTAAACAGAAAACAATTTGGTGCATTAACTCAGATTTGCCACCATCAATAACACTTTTGCTTATAGCACTGAAAATGCTCCTTTTTTGAAGTAAGGGCCACAAGCTGAATGTAAAAAGACACTTCAAATGATGATGAGATATCAAATGTCTCCTAAAGCATAGTTAAGGAAGGACTGAACTCTTCGATCACTCTCAGATGGTACATTTCCATATTAAATTCATTCAGAGATGGAGAAAATAGTTATCAGACCAGTTTTACTTTTACACCTGTCATAGGCACTTACTTTAATGGACATTTACTTTTATCCCCACCAATTATTTGTTAGGTCATGCCTTAGTATTAAAAGCAGTTTTCAGGATTAGTCAATATAGCCTAAAAGAACCACTGAAGTGAAAAGAAAACAGTTCCCACCCACATCTGTACTTTGCTTTGTAACCTCCATTTGTTCTTGCCCTTCCTCTTTTCTTTATAGTACCATTGAAAGGCGGTATATAGCCCATTATTAGCCCCATTCTACTTATAAATTAAATCCCTAAAACCTCTTGGCTCATTATCTAAAGAGTCAGATACAGAATATTAGGTTTACTGTGACTATGTAATTTACTAGATTTGTACCTTTCACTAAGCAATGTCAGAGTTTACTATACGTTTGTCGGCAAAATTGTGAGAACAGCAATAATTATTTAAAAATAAGTTTTAAACTAATTCTAAAAAAGAATATAAGAGTGCTAGATGTTCAAACAGTGGTTTACCATGAACAGTTTATACCATAAACATTTTAGTTTCAGTGATCAGATGACCAGCCAACTCAATTGGCATTGTGACCTGATTTGAAGCTAGGGTAGATGTTAATAAGCATTCTTGATCTCTTGGGTGAGCAGTCAAGAAGTAATTGGGTAATTGTCAAGAAGCACAGAGCAAATCAGTGGCAAACATTTCTAAGGCTTCCAGTATGATCATCAGCTTTCCCTTACTGTGCTTTAGGAAGGAGGTAAATCCCATAACTTCACTAAGAAAAGTCCTCAGACTGCCTGACAAGGTTTCAACTGGAACTTTAGGCATGGAGATTTGTTTTCCTAATAAAACTAATGCCAGTGGCAAAGGTCAATGTTCAAGGCTCCAGAACTAAAACATCAAGAATATTTTTCGGTTTGTTAGTTGCAAACTGCAAACAGATCTGGCCTCCCTCTTGAACAGAAAGAAAGTACATAGATCTTAAGGGTTCACTCTGTCCTTGCCCTTTATTGTTTTTCTCACCTTCCCAGGCCTGCTAGAGCCACTCAAGCAACTAGAGGAACATTTGAGGTGGTGGTGTGTGGATTTCTTTAAGTCTCTGATAAAAGGCGTTCATTCTTCTTTGAAAGGTGAAGAATAAAGTTCTCTCTTATTTCTGTGAATGGCTTATATTAAGGGCACAGGCTTCTGGGGCTCCTATAGACCTTGCCAGGGATGGTCAGTATTTCTCTGCCCAATTTTGGTTTGGTAGCATTTCAGAGAGGTGCAGAGTGATCACCACAGCACAGTTTCCAATCACTAACTTTCTTAGGTGTCAAAACTCCATGACCCCTGTTAAATGCTAACGCTTGAGAGGAGATACAACTTAACCGCTTAACACTTTAGTTCAGTGGTTCAAAATGCATTCCCCCACCTCCTTCCCAACCAACAACATCAGCATTACCAAAGAATTGATAAGAAATGAACATTTTCAGGTCCCATTCTAAGATTATTGCAATGAAATCTGGGGACAGGTGGGACTCAGCTATCTGTGTTTTAACAAGCCTTCCTGGACATTCTGATGCAGGCTAAATTTTGAGAATGTCTGCCATAGTCAATAGTCAGGTTAGTACTAAATTCCTAAGGTGAGGAATGTGGAATATATGGAAATTCGACGTTTGATGAAAAAGAAAAATATTTCATAGATTTGTAGAATATACTATATCTATAGTACAGTATATCTATCGGATACAGTATAGCATACCTATAGGATATGCTATATCCAGAAACCAAGGATATAAATGAGAGATGTAGTGTTGATCTCTACAAGAAGCATATTGTCTCAGACAAATTAACCTATAGCTGTATAATACAAAGGTTTTAATACAGGCAAATACAATGTCCTATAACCACACAGAAGAGAGTAAGACTGCTTGAGAAGGTTAGAGAAGGCTTTAAAGAAATATAAAACCCTAGCATGACTGAAGTTTTAGGATATGCCTGGCACAATTGAAGAGCTCTATATATTTAACTCCTCAAGAATTTTCTATCTCCTCATTTTACATGAAAAGGAACAGAATCTCAAAGAAAGTTAAGTACAAACATTGCAAATCTATGCTCTTACTATAGATGGTGACTTGAATTAGGTCCTGAGGACTACACTGTGGACATGCACAGAGGCGGTGACTAGCAAGCAATGGTTGGAGAGGGACACTGGGCATGACGAAGTTGAAACTCTTAAGTTGATGGGGGTGGTCTGGGAAAGAGGCCATAGACAAAGGTTGAGTAATATTATAAAGGACCTTTGTTTGTGGACTTTTCCCCAGAGACAGTGAGAAGCAGAATGGAGAATTCATGCTTTGGTGAACTCTTTGGTATAAAGAGAAAATCTGAATCTGAAAGCCAGTGACATTTGTCATCATTCTATTTTGTTTCTACTTCTCAAATTGTTAACCCCTGTGGTTGAACTCTGTACTCCTGTGGCTTAAGACTTCGGTCTTACTTGTTCTCATCCTACTGAAATCTGAACACAGGGCCTCTCCTAAATCCAAAAGGGCCCCCCTCAGGTCTGTCACTATCTTGGAAAAAGTCTGTCTTCATGGCCCAGTACATTGAGATTTGTGATCTTACTTTTGTGATCTCATTTACTGGGGCTAAAGTAATGGAAAAGACTGGGCAGGAGACTGGCAGGAACGTGTGCTTGCTACAAGTAACTGAAACACATTGTCATGAATAATATTATCCTTGGGTGTTGCTGACTTTAATTTCCCAGTAGTCTTTTCCTGCAGCAAATAAATAAATAAATTAAATTAAATTAAATTAAGTAAAATAAAATAAAACATTATCTCTTCACATTACAGAAATTTAAAGCTTGGTAACCCCTGGGCAACTAAAGAACAAAAAAATCATTTCAAATTAGACTTAGAAACACTTACGTGTTCAGATAAAAATTCTGAAGTTTTTTAGATTTCTCACCCAGGAGGAGAATAAAAAGTTTATTTAATATTATGCTATCTTCATTTCTTTTCTTTTCTTTTTTCTTTTTTTCTTTTGAGTCGGAGTTTTGCTCTTGTCACCCAGCTGGAGGGCAGTGGTGCGATCTCGGCTCACTGCAACTTGGCTTACTTAAACCCTCCTGGGTTCAGGTGATTCTCCTACCTCAGCCTCCCAAGTAGCTGAAATTACAGGCATGCGCCACCATGCCCAGCCAATTTTTGTATTTTTAGTAGAGACGGGGTTTCACCATGTTGGCCAGGATGGTCTCAATCTCTTGACCTTGTGATCTGCCCGCTTCAGCCTCCCAAAGTGCTGGGATATCTTACTTTCATAATAAGAAAGAATTTATTATTATTTTTTCAATGGAGCTTCACTCTTTGTTGCCCAGGCTGGAGTGCAAGGGCACTATCTCGGCTCACTGCAGCCTCTGACCCCCAGGTTCAAGCAATTCTCCTGCCTCAGCCTGCCGAGTAGCTGAGATTACAGGAACCCACTGAGAGACAGGACTAGCTGGAATTTCCTAGGCTGACTAAGAATCCCTAAGCCTAGATGGGAAGGTGACCACATCCACCTTTAAACACGAGCTTGCAACTTAACCCACACCCGACCAATCAGAGAGCTCACTAAAATGCTAATTAGGCAAACACAGGAGGTAAAGAAATAGCCAATCATCTATTGCCTGAGAGCACAGCAGGAGGGACAAGGATCAGGATATAAACCCAGGCATTCGAGCCAGCAATGGCAACCTCCCGTTATATAGGGGAATGTTTTCACTCCATTTCACTCTATAAAATCTTGCAACTGCACTCTTCTGGTCCGTGTTTTGTTATGGCTCCAACTGAGCTTTCGCTCGCCGTCCACCACTGCTGTTTGTTGCCATTGCAGACCTGCCTCTGACTTCCATCCCTCCAGATCCAGCAGGGTGTCTGCTGTGCTCCTGATCCAGCGCCCACTCCCGATTGGGCTAAAGGCTTGCCATTGTTCCTGCATGGCTAAGTGCCTGGGTTCATCCTAATCAAGCTGAACACTAGTCACTGGGTTCCATAGTTCTCTTCTGTGACCCATGGCTTCTAATAGAGCTATAACACTCACCGCATGGCCCAAGATTCCATTCCTTGGAATCTGTGAGGCCAAGAACCCCAGGTGAGAGAAAACAAGGCTTGCTGCCATCTTGAAGTGGCCCACCGCCATCTTGAAAGCGGCCCACCACCATCTTGGGAGCTCTGGGAGCAAGGACCCCCAGTAACATTTTGGTGACCACGAAGGGACCTCCAAAGCGATGCGTAATATTGGAGGACATTGGTCTGCCTGGAGCCAGCTTCCACTTTCAGTTTTCTTGGGGAAGCTGAGGGCTGACTAGGCAGAAAGCTGTTGTCCCGAACTCCTGGCAGTAGCCAGTTGAGATCATGGCACAGCCAGAAGTCTCTACTCAACAGTTGCCCATGCATGTGCCCCTACCTTCCCTTCTGACCCATACCTCCTGGGTCCCGACCACGATTTTCTTGAAAGCATAGCCCCCAGATTCTCCTTACCTCTGAATCTACTTCCTCTGATCCCTGCCTCCTAGGTACTAATGGTTCAGACTTTCATTTCCTCTAGCAAGTTGTACCTCGAAAGGGATCTAAGGAAGCTCAAGGCCGCATCCTTAGGCATCTAGGCTATAAACCCAGGGAGTCTTATCCCTGGTGTCCCTCCCGATTTAGGTATACAGCTGTCAACATGGGCAGTTATGTAGGACCCGTTCCCCACCACCCTTGCCAGGGCCCCAAGTTTGTAATGGCTGAGAGAGAAAGACGGAGGGAGAGAGAGAGAGATGGAGGGAGAGAGAGAGATGGAGGGAGTGAGAGAGATGGAGGGAGAGAGAGAGAGAGAGAGACGGAGGGAAAAGGAGAGACTGAGGGAGTGAGGGAGACACGGAGAAAGAGAGAGAGAGATGAGAGAGAAACAAAGAGGGAGTCAAGGAGAAAAAGAAAGAAAAAGATAGAAATAGTAAAAATTGTGCCCTATTCCTTTAAAAGTCAGGTTAATTAAAAACCTGTAATTAATTATTGAAGGTCTTCTCCATGACCCTATAACACTCCGATATTACCTTGTTATCAGTGTAAACAAGGGCATAGCCTGAGAACACTGAGGCCACAGGCAACCGGACAACCAGACAACCGGACAACCGGGATTTTTCCTATCAAAAAATCCTTAACCCAGCAGATTTCCTAACAGGGGATTTAAATCTTAATTACCATACAAAGATCTGACCAGACCTAGGAGGAACTCCCTTCAGGACAGGATGACAGATGGTTCCTCCCAGGTGATTGAGAAGAAAACCCAGTGGGTATTCAGTAATTGATACGGAGAATTTTGTGGAAGCAGTGTTAAAAAAAATTGCCTAATAATCGTTCTCCTCAAATGTACGCACTGTTTGCACTCAGCCAAGCCTTAAAGTACTTACAGAATCAAAAGACTATCTCAATCCCGACTCAAAAGGTTAGCTACACCCTCTCTGAAATGAATTTGCATAAGAACTGCTGTTTATAGGAATGCATCTTGATGGGGCAGCTGGGTTGTTATGAAATACTCAGGAACCCAGTCCAGCTCTAGGACTCACCCCTGAGCGCACAGGCATTATTGGGCACACTGGTAAAGGACGACTAGAATTCAGCCTCCCAGACCTCTTCCTTTGTGGTCAAGAAAGGCGGGAAAACAGGTGCAGGACTGCTACATTGGTGAGCGTAACTAATCCGATAAGCAGAGGCCCATGGGTGGTTCCGCACCCTGGAAAGGAATTCACCCCTGAGTGCAAAGGCAATGTTGGGCATGCTGGTAAAGGACCACTAGAATCCAGCACCCTGGACCCCTTTTTCTGTGGTCAAGAGAGGTGGGAAAACAGGTGCAGGACTGCTACATCAGTGAGCGTAACTAATCTGATAAGCAGAGGTCCATAGGTGGTTACGCACCCTGGAAAGGAATAAGCATTAGGACAACAGAGGATGCTCTAGGACTAATGCTCATTGGAAAATGACTAGGGGTGCTGGCTATGTTCTTTTTTCAGATGGGAAACGTTCTCCCCAAGGCAAAATGCCCCTAAGATGTATTCTGGAGAATTGGGACCAATTTGACCCTCAGACGCTAAGAAATGACTTACATTCTTCTGCAGTACCGCCTGGCCACGATATCCTCTTCAAGGGGGAGAAACCTGGCCTCCTGAAGTATAAAATATACTTCAGGGAAGTATAAATTATAACAGCATCTTACAGCTAGACCTCTTTTGTAGAAAAGAAGGCAAATGGAGTGAAGTGCCATATGTACAAACTTTCTTTTCATTAAGAGACAACTCGTAATTATGTAAAAAGTGTTATTTATGCCCTACAGGAAGCCCTCAGAGTATACCTCCAACCCCGGCGTCCCCTCGACTCCTTCCCCAACTAATAAGGACCCCCCTTCAACCCATTCAGTCCAAAAGGAGATAGACAAAGGGGTAAACAGTGAACCAAAGAATGCCAATATTCCCCGATTATGCCCCCTCCAACAGTGGGAGGAGGAGAATTCGGCCCAGTCAGAGTGCATTTGTTGTTTTCTCTCTCAGACTTAAAGCAAATTAAGATAGACCTAGGTAAATTCTCAGTTAACCCTAATGGCTATATTGATGTTTTACAAGGGTTAGGAAAATCCTTTGATCTGACATAGAAAGATGTAATGTTACTGCTAAATCAGACACTAACCCCAAATGAGAGAAATGCTGCCATCATTGCAGTCCGAGAGTTTGGTGATCTCCGGTATCTCAGTCAGGTCAATGACAGGATGACAACAGAGGAAAGAGAATGATTCCCCACAGGCCAGCAGGCAGTTCCCAGTGCAGAACCTCACTGGGACACAGAATCAGAACATGGAGATTGGTGCCGCAGACATTTGCTAACTTGCGTGCTAGAAGGACTAAGGAAAACTAGGAAGAAGCCTATGAATTACTCAATGATGTCCACTATAACACAGGGAAAGGAAGAAAATCCTACTGCCTTTCTGGAGAGACTAAAGGAAGCATTGAGGAAGCATACCTCCCTGTCACCTGACTCTATTGAAGGCCAACTAATCTTAAAGGATAAGTTTATCACTCAGACATTAGGAAAAAACTTCAAAAGTCTGCCTTAGGCCCAGAGCAAAACTTAGAAACCCTATTGAACTTGGCAACTTTGGTTTTTTATAATAGAGATCAGGAGGAGCGGGTGGAACGGGACAAACGGGATTAAAAAAAAGGTCACCGCTTTAGTCATGGCCCTCAGGCAAGCGGACTTCGGAGCCTCTGGAAAAGGGATAAACTGAGCAAAATCGAAAGCCTAATAGGGCTTGCTTCCAGTGTGGTCAACAAGGATACTTTAGAAAAGATTGTCCAAGTGGAAGTCAGCTGCCCCCTCGTCCACGCCCCTTATGTCAAGGGAATCACTGGAAGGCCCACTGCCCCAGCGGACGAAGGTCCTCTGAGTCAGAAGCCTCAGCAGAAGTGAGGGTGTCCAGGGCAAGTGCCAGTCCATGCCATCACCCTCACTCAGCCCCGGGTATGTTTGACCATTGAGGGCCAGAAGGTTAACTGTCTCCTGGACACTGGAGCAGCCTTTTCAGTCTTACTCTCCTGTCCCGGACAACCATCCTCCAGATCTGTCACTATCTGAGGGGTGTTAGGACAGCCAGTCACTAGATACGTCTCCCAGCCATTAAGTTGTGACTGGGGAACTTTACTCTTTTCACATACTTTTCTAATGATGCCTGAAAGCCCCACTCCCTTGTTAGGGGGAGACATTCTAGCAAAAGCAGGAGCCATTATACACCTGAACATAGGAGAAGGAACACCCGTTTGTTGTCCCCTGCTTGAAGAAGGAATTAATCCTGAAGTCTGGGCAACAGAAGGACAATA
The DNA here is from genome assembly GCF_024542745.1 of Macaca thibetana thibetana. NCBI lineage: Eukaryota > Metazoa > Chordata > Mammalia > Primates > Cercopithecidae > Macaca > Macaca thibetana. The sequence continues at coordinate 85,324,095 of NC_065592.1, forward strand.
TGGACGAGCAAAAAATGCCCGTCCTGTTCAAGTTAAACTTAAGGATTCCGCCTCCTTTCCCTACCAAAGGCTGTACCCCCTCAGACCCGAGGCCCAACCAGGACTCCAAAGGATTGTTAAGGACCTAAAAGCCCAAGTCCTAGTAAAACCATGCAATACTCCAATTTTAGGAGTACAGAAACCCAATGGACAGTGGAGATTAGTGCAAGATCTCAGGATTATCAATGAGGCCATTGTCCCTCTATACCCAGCTGTACCTAACCCTTATACTCTACTTTCCCAAATACCGGAGGAAGCAGAGTGGTTTACAGTCCAGGACCTCAAGGATGCCTTTTTCTGCATCTCTGTACATCCTGACTCTCAGTTCTTGTTTGCCTTTGAAGATCCTTCAAACCCAACGTCTCAACTCACCTGGAATGTTTTCCCCCAAGGGTTCAGGGATAGCCCCCATCTATTTGGCCAGGCATTAGCCCAAGACTTGAGCCAGTTCTCATACCTGGACACTCTTGTCCTTCGGTATGTGGATGATTTACTTTTGGCCACCCATTCAGAAACCTTATGCCGTCAGGCCACCCAAGCGCTCTTAAATTTCCTCGCCACCTGTGGCTACAAGGTTTTCCAAACCAAAGGCTCGGCTCCTCTTACAGCAGGTTAAATACTTAGGGCCAAAATTATCCAAAGGCACCAGGGCCCTCAGTGAGGAAAGTATCCAGCCTATACTGGCTTATCCTCATCCCCAAACCCTAAAGCAACTAAGAGGATTCGTTGGCATAACAGGTTTCTGCCGAATATGGATTCCCAGGTACGGCGAAATAGCCAGACCATTATATACACTAATTAAGGAAACTCAGAAAGCCAATACCCATTTAGTAAGATGGATACATGAAGCAGAAGTGGCTTTCCAGGCCCTAAAGAAGGCCCTAACCCAAGCCCTAGTGTTAAGCTTGCCAACAGGGCAAGACTTTTCTTTATATGTCACAGAAAAAAAACAGGAACAGCTCTAGCAGTCCTTACACAGGTTCAAGGGACGAGCTTGCAACCCGTGGCATACCCGAGTAAGGAAATTGATGTAGTGGCAAAGGGTTGGCCTCACTGTTTATGGGTAGTGGCAGCAGTAGCACTCTTAGTATCTGAAGCAGTTAAAATAATACAGGGAAGAGATCTTACTGTGCGGACATCTCATGGTGTGAATGGCATACTCACTGCTAAGGGAGACTTGTGGCTGTCAGACAACTGTTTACTTAAACATCAGGCTCTATTACTTGAAGGGCCAGTGCTGCGACTGCGCACGTGTGCAACTCTTAACCAGCCACATTTCTTCCAGACAATGAAGAAAAGATAGAACATAACTGTCAACAAGTAATTGCTCAAACCTACGCCGCTTGAGGGGACCTTTTAGGGGTTCCCTTGACTGATCCCGACCTCAACTTGTATACTGATGGAAGTTCCTTTGTAGAAAAAGGACTTTGAAAAGCGGGGTATGTAGTGGTCAGTGAAAATGGAATACTTGAAAGTAATCCCCTCACTTCAGGAACTAGTGCTCAACTGGCAGAACTAATAGCCCTCACTCGGGCATAGAATTAGGAGAAGAAAAAAAGGTAAATATATATACAGACTCTAAGTATGCTTACCTAGCCCTCCATGTCCATGCAGCAATATGGAAAGAAAGGGAATTCCTAATTTCTGAGGGAACACCCATCAAACATCAGGAAGCCATTAGGAAATTATTATTGACTGTACAAAAACCTAAAGAGGTGGCAATCTTACACTGCCAGGGTCATCAGAAAGGAAAGGAAAGGGAAATAGAAGGGAACTGCCAAGCAGATATTGAAACCAAAAGAGCCACAAGGCAGGACCCTGCATTAGAAATGCTTATAAAAGGACCCCTAGTCTGAGGTAATCCCCTCTGGGAAACCAAGCCCCAGTACTCAGCAGGAGAAATAGAATAGGGAACCTCATGAAGACATAATTTTCTCCCTTCAGGATGGCTAGCCACTAAAGAAGGGAAAATACTTTTGCCTGAAGCTAACCAATGGAAATTACTTAAAACCCTTCACCAAACCTTTCACTTAGGCATTGGTAGCACCCATCAGATGGCCAAATTATTATTTACTGGACCGGGCCTTTCCAAAACTATCAAGCAGATAGTCGGGGCCTGTAAAGTATTCCAAGGAAATAACCCCCTGCACTGCAGGCCATACATTTCAATCCCTGTATCTTTAACCTCCTTATTAAGTCTGTCTCTTCCAGAATTGAAGCTGTAAAACTACAAATGATTCTTCAAATGGAGCCCCAGATGCAGTCCATGAGTGAGATCTACTGCGGACCCCTAAACTAGCCTGCTAGCCCATGCTCCAATGTTAATGACATCGAAGGCACCCCTCCCAAGGAAATCTCAACTGTACAACCCCTACTATGCCCCAATTCAGCAGGAAGCAGTCAGAGCAGTCGTCAGCCAACCTCCCCAACAGCACTTGTTGAGAGGGGGGGAGTGAGATACAGGACTAGCTGGAATTTCCTAGGCCAACTAAGAATCCCTAAGTCTAGCTGGGAAGGTGACCACATCCACCTTTAAACACAAGCTTGCAACTTAACCCACACCTGACCAATCAGAGAGCTCACTAAAATGCTAATTAGGCAAACACAGGAGGTAAAGAAATAGCCAATCATCTATTGCCTGAGAGCATAGCAGGAGGGACAAGGATCAGGATATAAACCCAGGCATTCGAGCCGGCAATGGCAACTTCCCGTTATATAGGGGAATGTTTTCACTCCATTTCACTTTATTAAATCTTGCAACTGCACTCTTCTGGTCCATGTTTTGTTATGGCTCAAGCTGAGCCTTTGCTCGCCGTCCACCACTGCTGTTTGCCACCATTGCACACCTGCCACTGACTTCCATCCCTCCAGATCCAGCAGGGTGTCCGCTGTGCTCCTGAACCAGCGTGGTGCCCATTGCCACTCCCAATCGGGTTAAAGGCTTGCCAGTGTTCCTGCATGGCTAAGTGCCTGGGTTCGCCCTGATCGAGCTGAACACCAGTCACTGGGTTCCACGGTTCTCTTCCGTGACCCACGGCTTCTAATAGAGCTATAACACTCACCGCATGGCCCAAGATTCCATTCCTTGGAATCTGTGAGGCCAAGAACCCCAGGTCAGAGAACGTGAGACTTGCTGCCCTCTTGGAAGTGGCCCAGCGCCATCTTGGAAGCCGCCTGCCATCGTCTTGGGAGCTCTGGGAGCAAGGCCCCCCCGGTAACACCACCACCACGCCCAGCTAATTTTTATATTTTTAGTAGAGATGGGGTTTCACCATGTTGGTCAGGCTGGTCTCGAACTCCTGACCTCAGGTGATCTGCCCACCTCGGCCTCCCGAAGTGCTGGGATTACAAGCGTGAGCCACTTTACCCGGCCAACCCTCTCTTACTTGCATAATAATCATAAGGTGAAGTAGTAGCCCTGCTAGGCACAGGTTATAGTGTCAGAGGAACAGCATTTTAATATTGATGTCATTATTTATTAGTGATGTCACCTTCAGTAAATTACTCAGCCTTTCTACTCTGCCATTTCATCATTGTTTGTAAAAATGACTCAAAATAGTACCTCCCCTATAGGGTTGCTTTAAGTTTTAAATGAAGACAGCATTTAGAACTTGAGAACAATTTTCACTGAATAAAAATTGGTTTTTGTTGTTGTTTCCATTATTAGCTGGAAAATAACAACCCTTTTCATTTGTTAGTCAATTTAAGTTATTCTACAATTTAATTTTTAAAGGTGTTGAATAATATTAATGCAGTGATTTTTAATAAAATAACTTGGTAATATATTGTTCTAAAAGTTCTATAATAACTTTTAGTTTTATCTAGCAACATAAAAAGAACAATTTCATATGAATAAAGATTTCTCTCATTTTTCCTTTTTTTTTTAGGCTAGAGTGCAGTGGTATGATCTCGGCTCACTGCAACCTCCGCCTCACGGGCTAAAGAGATTCTCCTGCCTCGGCCTCCTGAATAGCTGGGATTAGAGGCATGTGCCACTATGCATGGCTAATTTTTGTATTTTTAGTGGAGTTGATGTTTCCCCATGTTGGCCAGGCTGGTCTCGAACTCTTGACCTCCAAGTGATCCCTCTCACAAAGTGCTGGGATTACAGATGTGAGCCACAGCACCCGGCCGAGGATTTCTCTCCTTTATAACATATGATCAATCCCTTTTTATATAGTCTGTAAAATAAATCTATATACTATTTCAATTGAAAATAAAGGAAAATGATGTGAAAAAAAATCACCATGACACCCAGAAGCACAGGTTTATCATTATTACATAACTACAGAGCATTTTTTTTTTGTAACAAGGACAACTTAGACAATTTTCCTAAGCTGCCCCAGAAACCATATTTTCATGGCATGTCTTTTGGAATTTGCAATGGGGTTCAGGAGCTCAGAATGGCAAAAGAACAAGAAACCTGGCATAAAATGAAACTAGTGTTCAGAAACTCACCTTATCTCCTTCTTCTACCTGGCAGAGCTCCTCCTCAGTTGCAGGATTAAAGACAGGAAATTTCTTGCCACTCACTGAATCATGCCATTCATTGTTTATGAAGATCTGTAGAGATGAAGAGAAAATACATAAAAGGCACATAAATATGCAGCAAATTTTGGAAATTTTCATAAAGTTAAACTAAAGCATTTCACAATGTGTAAATGATGCGCATCTCTTCACCCCCCAAAAGTTTCTGGCTGTTTAAGACATTTTGTGTTCACATGCATACACATGTACTAAAATGAAGTACATCATGCCTTTAAGTTTAAGGTATGCAGTCATTTCAACACTAGAAAATACATACTGGAGAAAACAATCTAGAAAACAATGCTTTTACCTGAAATGGCCATGAATTTGAGGCAAAAAGCAAAGGCTTTTGTGGGCTTGGTCTTTATTAATGATTGCTTCTATTTTCCACTTTAAATTCTGAACATCCTCATTTTGGGCTACTTGTGATTTGGAATTAAAAGAGACTATTTTCTAATCCTTTAATGTTTTAAAGCTAGAAAAAAAAAGAATTTCGCTAAAGCAAAGGATTTTAAAATAGGTTCACTTAGAGAAAATTAGCTAGTCACATTGTTTCATTGGCTTTTTAAAAGCATATGGTTTTATTCTCCTTTTCGAAAGATTACCTGGTAATTTCATTGTCTTTGGACAAAATCAGGAACAAGATTTCTTAATGATAACTATGAGAAAGAGACATGCAACTAACGAAACAGTAAGCATTAAAAAATATGGAATTCTGTCTGTGTGTACTATAAAATAGAAATACTTAAAAGCGTCAGTATGTCATTTGAAACATCTCAGTTTCAAATTTCATATCACTGAATTTGCCTTTTCTTGAGGAGCCAGCTTTGACATTTCTTATTATTTGAAATATGAAAACAATCATAAATACAGTCTTGGATAGTATATAACTTTCTGTTAGACTTATGACAAGATGGACTAGTTTATTTGATTTTGAATCAGAGGTAGCTAACACAGGGAGTAAAGGAAGGTGACATATGTGCTGGATTATAACATATATCCTAATTCAGACATCCCTTCTTACTTGATATTTAAAGATAAGTTATTAATAGTTCAACCCCAAGGGAGAATATGATGAAACACTCCTCCAAGGTTTAAATTAGCTACTATGCTAAATGTAAATTACTTATTTATTAAAAATTCCCCAGAGATCACTAGCATAGCTTAAAATTCTATCAGGGTAATAAAATGTATATTACTATATATCCCTAAATGCCTGAATATAATTCATTCTCTATTCTGTGATTTATTATTTAGACAAAATATACTTCTCTGGTCTCCTTTTTACTTCCATTGGACAATTTGTCACTTTTTAAATAGTCATTTTTAAGTGTCTGCCTTCCATCAAGGACTGTGTACATTTTTCTGGTTTATCTTCGGTGTCCAACACAATCTCAGCCCTCAAGCGATTTTAGCCTCAGTAAAAAATTCTTGAATAACTTAATTGAATCAAAGATCTATAATCGATCAGCTACTCATGGATAAGATCTATAATATTCTGCAAATGAATACTCTATGACACTTGTGATTTCCTACAAAATGGGGAAGAGGATAAGCCGTCTCTTTTGCCCATTCATGCCAATATAATTTTCCATACAAGAAAACAGCATTATTTCCATACAAGAAAATTATCCTGTATAGTAGAAGCGCTCAAAGGAATTGCAGTGCTAGCCTGAAATTGATGGTAAAACACATGGGCATGCCTAAATAAAGGGAAAAGGGGCCCAAAGCTGTTCAGATGAAGAGACTAGATGTGCAAAAATACATATACGGGGGTATGAGAAAGATGGAAGAAGTATCAAGAAACCCTATCACATTACAGAAACAAGATTAATTGAATACAGATGAAGACCATAAAATTCATCATATTCTTTTTTGGTAAAAAACACTAGGCTCTTAGATCAACTTGAGGAAACATAAATTCAGATGAAAGCTCTGATTTGCCCAATGTCTCTTGGAGTGAATCAACACTCTAGCTATCAGAAACACATTTTACAGAATCCCATAATTATTCTTAGAGTGTTTCCATTTATGCCCTTACAGCTTAGTCTCAGTATTTTTCTTCCCAAGGGATGGCTGGAAAAGAACTTAATCAACTTGTCCCAAACTCAGCTCACTGTCATCTCCAGCTTTATGCTGCTCTCACCCCAAAGTTCTAAAGCTTGCTCATGCACACTGTCTCCCAGTCCTCTCTCACACACACTTTCCATCTTCTGTTAATGACACAAAAAATCCCTAGGTACCCTTTTGTATCACTTTGTTCTATACAATTATAAAAAAGGCTTTTCCTGTTTTCTTTGCCCCCTACCTCTGCCTAATTAAATTTTAATTTCACCTTGTCATCATAATCTTCCTCAGATTCTGTCTACAGTCCTCCTCAGAATAGTTTAGTGATCATCTATTGTCAGACTGCTTAACATGCACTGGAGGTGGTTAACGATCTTGTCCCAACATGCTTTTCCAGTCTTTTGCTCTACCATTCCCTCAGTTTACCCTTTGTTCCAACCTCATTCTACTGCCTCAAACTCCATGCCGTTTTTTTGCAGCATACTGCAAAAAACACACTGTTCTTTAGACTAGAGTTCCACTGTTTTCTTCTATTTTTACTTCAAAATCTAGCTTACTATGTCATCTCATGAAGATTTCACTAGTTGCTCCAGTTGAATTTAACCTCCTTTTTCTTCTTTCTAATATAACATATTAGTATCCTACTGATAAATTATTTACATTCTGCTTTGTGTTAATGTCAGATATCTACATATCAGCCCATGAAATTCCAAACAAAAAGCTAAAGATATTGCAATACCTGCAGTAGACTTTTAAATCAGTCTTTCAAAACCTGCATCAGATTTATTCACTTGCGAATTCTGCCTTCTCTCTGCCTAAAGATTGTATTACCGCCTTAGATTTTGTACCTCTAAACTAAGGGAACACAGATCTCATTCTGGCAGAGATCCAGAATTTCATAGTTCTACAATTTAATTTCATTAAAAATGAAATAAAACAGCATACAGAATCAATTACATTTTGCTAGGCCTGTGGTCGGACTTTCTAGTTCTCGCCCGAGTCCTCTTATCCTTAGGTCTGTGATAATCTGTGGTTTCAAGTTCTCAGTAACATGCTCTCAATGTATTATAGCTTATTTTACTCACTTTACATACTTTTTGGTAAAATAATTATTACAATGGGTATGTACCATCTAGTGCCATGATCAAAATTTACATCTAAGCTGTACATAAAACTGCCACTTCAGATTAAAGCCAGTGAATGTTTTGTAAATGAGCATTAATCTGAAGTAATAACACACGTTTATCTGGCAGCCCTCAGGCAACTGAAGAGATCAGCTGTAGAGGACCCCAAATTACCAGCGCTGTTTTGCATTATTCAGTTTTAACCTTTAAGACAGGAGGACACCGTGAGCCCAACTTGTGTATGAACTTGTGCTGACATTTATATAATCATGATTAGTAACTTTTGTTTTATCAGAAAAGTGTTTGTCCAATAATGAGCAAATACTTGAGACATAGTCTGGCAGTTATTGTCAAAAAATGAGAGATGAATTAGCCATGGCCTCTGTTCTCAGGGGCTTATAATGTAAGAGGAGAATGTATTCATATCAAGAGCAGCCAGTACAGAATTAAAGGCTGTGGAGCAAAATGGCCAAACCAGTGGTGTTGTCAATAAATGGTGTAGAGGGGCATAGGCTGGAAGAATGCTTCTTTGAAGGATGGGACTGGATTGGTGGAAAGAAGGAAAAAAAAAAAAAGAGTAAAGGGAGGGACAAATCTTTGGAGGTTTGTAATGCAGTAAACAGAGCAGCTCCCAACAGAATGGAGTTGCAGTGGACACAAGTCACAGATAAGGCCTGACATTGAAAATAAAGTCAATTTGTGGTAGATCCTGATCCCCAGAGAAAGAAGTTTAGGCTCTATTCTGGGTATAAAAAGGGAGAGAGACCAGATCAAATGGATGTTTAGGAATACTGATTTTAAAGTACCCCAAATGGATTTGAAGTAGACCAACCAGAGTCCCAGAAATTGGCCTTGAGAGTAATTTCATAATCCTATCATAAGCTCACAAGGTTTTGAAGGAGAGTGATGTAACAGTGCAGTCTACAAATTATGAATTATGCCATTCTCCCACAAACAGAGGCATTTCAGCATGAAAAGGGAACTTGGCATAGGTAATGTGATGACCTAGATTGTTAGAAGGCCAGGTATTGCCCAGCCTTTTTCTTCCCCTTAGCTACAGATAATTTATTCATAGGACCTACCTCAAATACCTTTTTTCTCTGTTTTAATTATAGGAGCTTTACATTTGGCATTTGCCTTCCAGCTAACTATGTGACCAAATGTTTTTGTATAATCCCTGTTCCTATAGTTATATTTAATGGTTAGATGGAGAAGTCTAGGCTAATGAATGTTTGTTATATTAACTATAAAATTTACATTAGACTTGTTGAAATGTTCTATAATGGTGGCAATCTTATTTTCCATTGGTTGTTTGCCTTTAGCCAGCTTAGAGGAAAAGAGATGATACTATAAAAGTAAAATATTCTTGGGTTCCATGTAACCATTATTAACTCATTTCCAATTATGAATTTTGGACTTAGGTTACTTTTGAATAATATATATGTAAAGTAGACTTCAACTTTCAGTTTGCAATGTTGACTGGAAATTATAAATGCCTATGCATACTCTTGGACTTCAAGTACTTTCTATATGGGGAAGCAATCAATAGAAATGTTGAGGCAACTCAGACATTGCTTTTTACACTTTAGATTTTAGATATGCCACATTTTAAGAAATGCATCATTTTACCTTTGATAAACAAGTAGCCATTTCCTGGATTCAATTGGTGTCCAAGAATTAGTCATAATTGTGGCAAAAAAAATTGCCTTTCCAGAGTAAAAGTTATTATGTCTTAATGTATCCTGTATAAAGCTACAGCTCTAAATAAATAAGCATTTTTCTCAAAATATTTCTGGCTTGGACAAAGTTAGATTTGACTCGTGGGCAAAATAAAGCCCTGTTTGCCTTATCTGCTGATGTGAGATTTTGGAGCCTGTGGGCTAAAGTGGAGGGCCCCTGACTCCTTGCAAAAGATACTCAGAGTGCCTTAAATTAATATTATCTCGGCAGGGCAGCAACTGGGCCAGCAGCTCTAGACTCTGTAAGGGAAGCCAACACTTTCTTGGTGGGAGAGAGATTTTAACAGATCACATTTTCGATGCACAAAGAAATTCTTTTAAGATTTTTCAGAGGAGAGGGAGGGTGATGATAGTCCCCATTTAATGTCATCCATGTGAATTTGCAAACCTGAGAGCTGAGTCACAGCACAGGGTGCACGGGTGGTGGTGTGAACCTGTGGAGAGTGGTGTGTGCTGTAAATGTGTCAACCTTTTCTCAGCTTAGGAACCTACCAAAGTACTAAAGACTGCTGGCAGTCAGGGAGAATGAGATCGGGGATGAATAATGAGGAGGAGAGACTGAACAAAAGTCAGGTGGAGTGTTAAACATTTAAAAGAATCAAAGCTAGATCTCTGGCAACTGCTTTGCACCCTAACCCCGAGGCAGGAAAGCAAAACATTGAGACTCAAAGTTAGAGAATGTAAAAGGAAATTAAGGAGGAAATAACAAAGGGGAGGAAAATTTTTAACTGCCGTCAAAGGAATGAAAACAAAATGAGAGAATGACCAAAACAAAAAATAGGAGAAATAAAATTTTCCTTTCATTTGTTTTAAATTATAGTCTGACTTTAGTAACATGAGTATATACTCTTTCTTCTTGTTGTTTGCAAAACCCCTTCAGCCTTTTCAATTGTGTCAGGGCAAGAGAAAAGATGACATGGCATTTGTTTTGAGCGACATCATCACTGTGTTCTACAGATGACAATACTTGTCAGCAACTTCTGTACATCATATACTTTCTGTTTCAAAGAGTTAAGATGTAGAAGCGACAGAAAGTTCTGCCCATTTTTAGCAGTATCAAGACCCAGTAATACAATTGCTTTCATGTAAGCCCTTTTTCTTCTAAAAGAATGCCAAATATAAAGCATAATTCAGTAGTTATTTGTATGCCTTTGACATCTAAAAAAGTATTGATAGAGCAGTGGAAATAGTGAGTGGAAATGGGACCTGGGTTGGGGCAGGGAAGAGTTCAGGCAAAGTTTTCAGAGATGTGAGATTTGTGCAAACTCTTCAGAGAACAAATTTCCATTAGCAATTCAAACATTACAGTCAATCAGGTAGAGATAATATCATAAAACCAAATACTAGCAACACTTCACATCCTTCTCAAGCAATACTTCTACATTTGTGGAAACTTTTGCTATATACATCTATACACACACACTCACCCAAAACACGTCAGCGTCAGGAAAACCAATATTACAGAAATTTACTTTTCTGATTTATTAGATTTTAAGTAAGGGTTTGTGAAGGAATCCTTGCTCAAATTCTTTTGAACATGGTTCTATATTGTCACTTACACTTGGTAAACATATAATGTATCCCTTGGCTATAGTTATAATAGTATCATGATAAATCAAACCAAACTGCACCCCAACCACCACCATCCCAAGCCAGATAATTGCTATTTTCAGATATCTCCATTTAATGTCTGTATTTCTGAGATTTATTTTATGCTGATTTGCAACATATCGTCCTATAGATTATCCAAGCCATTTCAGAGTCATTACCTTTACTTTGGGTTGGTCTTCAAATGAGTTATTTTTCATATTCTCTAAGAGTGTTTCCCTAATTCTGGCAAGTATGTAGTGACAAATTCAATAGGTTAAAGTCCCAGTTAAAAAGTTATATAAAGGGTTGTACTGAGAGTCCTTATGAAATGGGGACAATACCCTCTCTTAGGACATGTGTTCTTTACTTTAGAATTGTTCATTCCGTTTTCTTACAGTCAGGCAGGTGCCAGAAAACAGAACAACCGGCCAAGACAGCAGTCCTCAGAGATGAGCTAGGATACTGCATTCTAAATATTAGTAAATGATTATCTACCACCATTAAAATCAATGATTGGTTTTGTCAGTGGTTTGAGGCCATGATCCTGTTTCTGCTTAGCTCTGGCACTTTCTGAAAGGAAGGTTTCTGATGTGGCTGAGTGTGAGTTTCTGGGAGCAACTGGAAGCTCTATCCTGAAGTAACTGGAAGGTCATTGCTGCGTTGAAGTTATAAGGCTCACTCACTTAAAACTTTTAGACCCTTGCTATTGGTCAACAGACATTTTGGTAGCATCAGCAAAAGCTGAAAGACTGTTAAGAATACAGAATCTCAGACTTCAGCCCAGATCTATTCTTTCAATCAGAGTAAGGAACGAATGATAAAAATGCAGTGATAGGTGTGAAAGCAGTTGTTAGGGCTAATTGGGAAAGGGGGATAATACCCTCTTCTCCTAGGATATGTGTTATTTACTTCAGATTTCTTTCTTGATTAGGTTTTCTTGAGTGAGATTCTAGTACTATTGGTTTTGATATTTAAGGAAAAAAGGATATCATGTGAGAAAGCATCAGATCCAAGATAAAAAGATTCAGAATCCAGTTTATTCTGCTTTTGCATTTTAAGAGCTATGTGACCTTAAGTCAGTCAAGATCTCTGAGCTCAGGCTCCTCAGTTTTGAAATGGGACTCTGCTAACATCTTTCCTAGCTCTTCCCAGTGGTTAACGATGAGCCTCAAATGAGAAAAAGATATGAAATCAGTTTTGAACTGTGATAAGCAATATAAATATAACTTACATTGACAACAGAATGATATAATTCTAGGAGTCATCTTGGGAAAGAGAATCAGGGAAAGGACCAAGTAGTTAATAAGTGCCAGCCACGTTCCACAGATTACCTCACTGAATTCTCACAGCCACTTCCCAAGGTAGTCATTCTCCTTCCCAGTTCACAGAGGAACTGAAGCTCCAGGGGATGAGAAGCTTGGCCAAGGTCATATAATTAAATACATAGAACAGCTGGAAATTGAAGCCAGGTTTAGCTTGTTCTATCACTGCACCTTGCAGCCAATCAGCTATTTTTTCACCTGCTTCCAAGCCCAAAGCAAACAAAATATTGCTTCAGTTAGAAGGAAGTTAAAAACATTTCCCAAGTGAAAGCAGCATCACAGCACAATCAGCTTTGCCTTGAACATAAGTCCTTTCCTGTTTTAAGCACCTCTCAGTGATTTCCCTCAAAATCTGCCAGCCAATCTGGCCCCAGCCTGTATTTCAGTTTCATCTCATCCATTCTCTCCCTTATTCCCTTTACTCCAGCCAGATTAGCCTTTGGACAGTTCTTTGAGCATAACACGCTCTTGTCCTTAGGGTCTTTGTATGTGGTATGACCTCCAGATCTTTGTTCTTCCCGAGTCTTGGCCACCTTATTCTCTACATCCCTCAGGCTTACCTTTAAAGCACCTTTCTTAAAGACTCTCGTCCTAAAAAATCCTCATCAAAAGCTCTTCTCCTCATATTCTTTCAGCTTTCAGTTATTTTGCTTTAAACACTTATCATAATTTCTGATTAAAGCATTCTTATTTTCTGCCCCACACTATTCCACACACCTTCCAGGAATAGAAGCTCCATGAGACATGAACCATATTAGCTCTCTTAGATCATGAGAACTAGCATAGGGCACTCGTTCAAGGCCTTGTTAAATAAGAGGAAGGGAAATATGGTAGAAAAGAAAAGCAAAAGGGAGAAACAAGCAAAGGGGGCAAAGGAGGTATTTGGAAGTTCATGTAGCTGAATTTGTTTGTTGTAAGAATTTAAAGAGATAATCATGGGGGAAAAAAAGCACTTCAAATCATGCCTGGAACATATTATTCAATGATTCATAACTCTTCTCCATTGAAAATCTCTCTTTAACTCAGAAGGGTTAAGCAAACCAGCAATCTAGGAAAGCAATCTCCTACTCTAACCAAAAATGGATTCCATAGGAGTTGAAGAAATGTAGTTCACAGAGACATTTCACATCCACATCAAAGTCCTCTGCCTCATAGCCTCTCCCAGCCCAAACATCACATTTTCAATCAAAGCAGAAAACCTATTTTCTTCCAATTTTCCCTATTGTTCTCTTTTTCTAAGTTGGCTGCAAACTTTCTCCTGTTGGCCTGGGAGCAGCTGAACAGCAGCTGGAAAGGCCATGGTAATCAGCAATGGGCAAACGAAAGTCAGGATAAAGAAGGATACAAGAGGATTCTGGCAAGTCAGTGTCCCAGAGTAGTGGAATTGACCTTAGACAAGTCACTTGCTAGCGTGATAGCTCAAACTGCCAGCACTGGCAGTGTAGCTTTGTCACTTACTTGCTGTGTAACTTTAGTAAGTCACGTAGCTGCTCTGTTCCTCAGTTCCCTCAACTGTGAAACAGGAATAGTAACTTCCTCATAGGGTTATTATGAGGATTAAATAAAATCATTGTCAAGAACTTAAACAGTCATGGCAGAGTAAGCACAATAAATTTTACCTATAGTTATTTATTTTTTTTGTGTGTGTGTGTATGTATGTATGTATGTGTAAAATGTCATTAGCCGATAAAGATCTTTTGTAGCATGAACAAACTATGGTTTAATGAGTTAAGCTTACTAATTAAGTTAAACATTTTGGGGTTTGAATTCTGTCTGAGAATGCTTGTCTTCTTGAATTTCCTATTTCCTTTTTATTAAAAAAAAGAAAAAGGAAAAAAAAAAAGGTAAAACAACAGTATTGAGAAGGGAGAATGGCAAACAAAGTTACCAAATCCTGTAAGAGAAAATTTTTGATCCCTGAAATCTTGGAAAACCCTTGGAACTTCACTCTGATGCAATCTTTGTCAGATGGGACATGACTGTACGAAAAAGAGTGACAGAAAAGCTAGGAGAAGACATGAGGAATGCTTGTGGGAAACAGGTCTAGGAAAGGTTGGGTAAAAAAGAAAATTCTGGAAACACTGGAAAGGATTCAGAAAAATAGGACTAGGATCACTAACGTTAAATCATTTCCCATGTGCCAGGCATTATTTCAAGGGCTTTTTATGCATTAAGTTCATTTAATACTTTCATCCACCTTAGAAAATAGGTGCCTTTATCGTCCTCATTTTAAACATAAGAAAACCGAGGCAGAGAGAGGTAATGTAGCTTGCCCAATGACCACATAACTTTCAAAGGAGCTCTTCATTTAAAGGCTAAATACAATGGAAAATGTGGGGTTCATTTAGAGTTGGAAAGAGGAGTAATGAGGATAAGGATGGGATATGAGTTCATATTAGTGAATTTATAAGGATGGTTTTGGAGGTTTTAAATTCTGAAAGCTTTTGTATAATTTTAGAAAGCATTTCTTAAACTCTAATCTCTCTTTAATCTACCCCAACAAAGAAATAATCAGACTGTACTAGAAAAAAGTCATAAAAAGATATGCATCAATAAATTCTTTTGTTTGGGTGGAAAGCAGTCCGAAGCTTGAGAGCATGTAGCTTTTCTATCGTAGTTGTAATTTTTTTTTTTTTTTTTTGTTACTCAACCCTCTCTGTTCTCTCCAACTTGTCCTAACAACCAGTATACTTCTAGCTATAATAATAATAATAATAATAATAATAATAATAAAAAGGACAGAAAAATAACACAAGACTTTAGGGGCTGGTAATAGAAGATAATTCCTCAGACACTATAAACTCCTTGCTTACTTGGTTTGTAACCAGGGAACTTATTATAGTTAATAACCATCATTTTTTTTTTTAACTCCTCTTGCAAGTGCAAATTCAATCCAATTCTTCACTGGGACATAGTAAAAAAAATGCAAAGGCATTTGAAAAAGCTCACCCATTTAGATTTAATTACATACATAACTGGTGTCCTCCCAAGTGTGAAAATGCTATAACCAATAAATCAAACAATAAAATCCTATCTGAGCAGAACAGATTTATATAGAAGATGCATGAGAAATCAAAATTCACTGACTTGTTTGGGGTATTTTTACCCAGAAAAATTCTTAAACACAGAGCAAAACGACTGCTCTTTGAGTCTTGCCTTCTTTTGGACACTTAGGTCAGTCATTTTCCCTAGAGGGGAGTTGTTGCACAGTGACTTCGAAGTGAATAGGTTTCAATCTCAAAATCATCTCTCTGTGTTAGGGGATCATTAGGTCTGTGCTTGTATGTTAGATTTTGAGGACCATCTCATTTGTCTAGTACTGCTTCTTACATGCTTAGTTAATGACGACTAAGTGAAGCTTAATTCAGCAGGAAGGTTATTTACATTAAAGCTTCCTTGAAATACACACACAAGGAAGGCTTTGCAAACTTCTGCAAAGCCAAAGGAGTGGGGAGACAGGGGCATCCAGACTACTAAAATATCCTCCTAGGTAATATCATTAAAAAAACAAATCCCATTAATTATAGTAATAGAATAATCTAAGCATTGCCAACAATTTTGAGCTGCATGAAGTGTATTTTTAAATGTACGTACTTTCAATGGAAATTTCTTGTGACTGACAAACTTGGAATAAGAAAATGAGGGAGACTGGACTCTTGCAATCTTTTGGGCATACCTTTGCCAAATGTAAATTGTTTGAGGGTATGGATTTACTGCATTTTTCATGCCACCATTTGTAGTCAAATTAAATGGAAAAATCTTTCCCCTTTAATAAAACCTCGTGATAACAATACCTTAAAATACACTTCATAGCTGCTGGTCAACCATGTTAAAGGCACAATCTCATCTCTGCTGCTACTTTCCTGAGGAAAAGAGCCAATCAGCTGAGCAACTTCCTCATTCGTTGTGCTTTATGAAAATGAAAATGCAACAGACTTTAGGATTTCAAAGCCATCCATGGTTCCAAGTAAGGAAATAAATGTATACCAGCGGAGACTTTTACTTTATCATTAAATTAGAATGCCCTTTGTTTTTCTGTTGGCTCATTCAGACAGCAAAATGGCTCTCCCTTGAGTTGCAGGAGTTAATTTCTTACCATACTTTCTGCATCACACCGTAAAGATAACTTGAAGGAATTTTGGTTAGACTGTGTTTTATTCATTTGTTTGTTTTGGAGTTCTAGGATCTGACAGGAAAGCAGTGTGAAACACGCAAAGTTCAGAGTTACTCTCAGAACGACTCAAGCAGGATCCATTTCCTAGTTCCCCCCAGCTGCGGATTTTAAAGTCTGGATCTAGCTCCTGCTCTTGTTTCTCTAAATATTTATCAGTTAACAATTACACATCTGCTCCAATGGCAACAAACTTGGCCGAAGAAATAATGCTTTTCTCCCCTCCCCGCAATATGCAAAATAATGCAAGTCCATCTGAAGATTTTTGAACCCAATTATCAGACTTAAGTCCCCTTATTTTAACACTCATTTTATTAAACATACTGGAAAGTTATGCTATTTCAGTATGCTCTCTTTCTCTTTGTTTGCTTTCTATTGTTCCTACTCATTTGGTTCTTTCCAGTAAGCTTCTCTAGAGAGTATTTTGCTATCTTATCATACATGCCGGCTATAGTGAAGTTAATAGAACTGCTTAGTAAAGTCCTCTGAATCCTGGTATAAGAATCCTTTCACACAGAAGATAATTCCTTTCACTTGGAAATATTTTAAGAAATAAATTTATGAAAGATAGTCTGATATGATTTAGATCATATTTGATCAGGACACTAAACTGAGACCTGTATTTTGCATGCCTTTTATTTTTATATTTGCAAAGGGCTCTTTACATAAGTTTACTTAAATTGACCTTTAATGTTTTACATAAATGTAGTTTTTGCACACCCAAGTTAAAGCAGAAAATAGAAGTTTTACTCACCTTAGTATATTGAATCTTCAAATCGGTAGGTAGGACAGGTAAGTCTGGCTTGCCTGAGGATGACATTTCTGATTCGGCTCCTGGAACACAGGTGACTGGCTCAGCAATTTGGTTCTGATAGAGCACTTGGCTTTATTTGTTCCTTTTTTATCTGCACGGGCTAAAGTTTATTTGCATACTTGGATACGATTGGATGAACAAACTCAGAGCAAAAAAAAGAAAACGACACTACTTATTTGTAACACCTAGGGCAGGAAGCCTTTGACTTTAAACTTAAATCCTTAAGAAACCAGTGCTCCAGCATCGAAGTTGCACCTGGAGACAGTGCACTATTTGCAGATGAATTAATTTACAAAGCCAAAACCTGTGATTAAGTGTATGCAGCAGCTGCTCTGGCCACTAAGGCCAGTTATTATTTTTTTGACTTTTCATGCTTTTTAATGCTACTATGTAACTTTCTGTTCTCTGACAGACTTGGAAACAGAGAATTTGAGGATTGAATAGAGTCTAAAAGGGCACTTGCTCTCAGTAGAAGCTGGTGAGGAGAGAACCCTGGCCAGGTGTCTTCAGGACAAGGCTTTCAGGAAATCAGTCCATCTCCCAGAAAATCGGGGGTGCTGTCTGGGGAAGAAAGGCCCTTTATCTACACCCTACCCTAAGTTAGTTTTAAAATATCCTAACAGTCACGTGTATTTTCAGTGCTGGGTAAGTCGACCTACTGTGATCTCAGAAGCCCTAAATTATCTTTATTTTCTATATGCGAACAGAAAAGCCAGCAGGACTTTTAGGGAATTCAGAACACACTGTCACACACAATCACAGTTAGAAATATGGCAATATCATCTATTAAAACTCATTTAAAATGAAAGTAATCCTGGTTTTGGAAGTTGTCTGTATTTATCAAGAGGCAGTGTACAAAGACTAAATTTAAGCAGGGCTTCCAAACAATTCAAGTTCTTAAATTAATGTTTAGCTGAAGGACAATTTTTTAAACAGCGTTACTCCCATTTTAAGTACAATACTTTATTGTATTGTAGCTCTAGCAAACGTTACAATAGGAACAAGATAAAATACTTTGGATGCTCTGATTATGAGGAATTAACCAATTTTTTTTTCCTAGTGAAACTTGCCAATTCCCCTGAATATGGGACTTACATAGGGAAACTAACAATTTCTGAATTGTTTACCCAAATCACATGCAACACTTGTTTCCGTTTCTACCCTCATTTCATATCCCCATTTTAGAGACATAGAGAGGGTGAGTAGCTTAGTTATGCTCACAGATCTATTAGTGCAGAACCAGAATTTCATTTCAGGCCAGTCTGACTTCCAAACCTGGGCTCTTATTTCTGTTTATTATTTCTGCCCTCTTCTCCACAAGAGAACTCCTACATGGGTTCAAGCATCAACTGCCTTGGTTTTCTCAGTGAATAGTCACCCTTACAGGCATTTAAACATAACTTTGTATTCATCTAAGACAAGGGTTTGCAAACTTTTTCTGTAAATATTTTCAGCCTCTGGGCTGGATGGTTTCTGATATAATTTACTTGACTCTGCTTAAAAGAAACTCTAGATGATAGGTAAATTAATGGGTGTAGTTGTTTTCCTGTAGAACTTTATTTAAAAAGATGGGAGGCAGGCCAGATTTGGTGCATGGGCCAACTCCCTAGATTCTAAGGCAATATCATTCCCAATGCCTTTGACTCCCCCGTGTCTCATGCTTGAAGACCAGATAGAAACTTCTGTGTTCTTTCAACATTTCTCTTTCTATTTCTTTCTTTTTGGAAAGTCTAATTGTTTTCTCTCTCAAAAATGTGTTTTCAGTTAAATGCACAATTACACAACAGCTGTTACATAACTTGAGCGTGGCGCTCTGGCCATGCCCAAACAGCTGTGTTTTGCTGCTTTCTTCTCCCAGAGTCACAGTTGTTTGTGGATTCAAATACTGGTTTATTTGATGTCCAGGCGATGAAAGCTTAAGGCTTCATAACATAGTTGGCTTGTCATTTCACTTCTTATATGATCATTCTCAATTGTATTTTATTGGATAATTATGTAAGAACAGTCCCTTTATACCAGGCATTCCTGAATGTAGGCAAAAGGAGTTGCTTTGGAGACAGGTTACCACACCTGCCCATTTAATTTCAGCAAATATTTACTAAGTATCATTTACGCATCCATAATTCTTCAGCCCTAACTTCACTTAAGCAGATCTTTTCTGCCTAGAAACCACAGGGCCTGAGACCTCTATTTTTGAGGTAAGCATTATCCTGCCCTGAGAGCTTATTTTGTAGAACAGCATATTTCTGGGAATGGCTGCATATAAGGAAAAGATTTCATCAGACTACTATCGCTTACAGAGGAAATAATGGCTTTTGTGAGAACCTAGGGACCAAGGTTGCACATTTTAGGACTGGACCCAGGATTGTACAATTTTATGGTATGCCAGGACTATGCAGCAGAGGAGGAGCTGGTCCTTTAACTTGAGAGTGATCGACAAAGGATGTTTAATCTTCTTTTTCCTCCTTATGAACAAACTAAATCACACACACACACACAGTCATGCACGCACATACAGAGAGAGAAGCAAGAAACGTAAGAGGAAAGTTTATTCATCTCTTGAATTTGACTTCTCCAGCCATTTGTGAAAGCTTTCATGATACCAAGAAACATATAGATTATGACTTCAACCATTCTTGAAACTACTCTTTCATTTTACAACAAACATCTCCAGAACTCCGTCCAATCCTTAGTTCCTGAAAAGATAAAAGGAACCTAATCTGCCACCCAGTACTTAAAAAAAAATGTTGAAAAAAGTCATATGATGAATTAAAAATAGCTTCTGCAATGGACTGAATGTTTTCTGTTCAGTCACAATGCACATGTTGAAATCCTAACCCCCAATGTGATGGTATGAGATGGAGCCTTTGGGAGGTGTATTAGTCCATTCCCATGCTACTAATAAAGACATACCTGAGACTAGGTAACTTATAAAGGAAAGAGGTTTAATTGACTCACAGTTCAGCATGGCTGCGAAGGCCTTAGGAAACTTACAATCATGGTGGAAGGGGAAGCAAACACATCCTTCTTCACATGGTGGCAGCAAGGAGAAGTGCTCAGCAAAAGGGGGAAACCCCCCATATCAAACCATCAGATCTCATGAGAATTCATTTATTATCATGAGAACAGGATGAGGGTAACCCCCTCCATGATTAAATTACCTCTCACTGGATCCCTCCCATGACATGTGGGGATTATGGGAACTACAATTCAAGGTGAGATTTGGGTGGGGACACAGAGCCAAACCATATTAGGAGGTAATGAGGTTATGAGGGTAGGACCCTCATGAATGGGATCAGTGCTTTCATAAAAGGGACTCCAGAGAGATCTCTTGCTTTTTCTGCCATGTGAGGATGCAATGAGACATTGGCAGTCTGTAACCCAGAAGAGAGCTCTCACCAGAACTCAACTATGTTGGCACCTTAATTTCAGACTTCAAGCTTCCAGAACTGTAAGAAATCAATGCCCATTGCTTATATGCCACTCAGTCTATGCCATTTTTGTTATAGCAGCCTCAATCAACTAAGACAGCTTCTTTTCATATTTCCTGATTTCAAGATCCTGGAACCATTCATTGAAGGTGAACCTCTCCTACTCCAGTTACATGACCACTCCTCTAACTATTCTCTGTTGCCTTAGCATGTCTGCATGTGTCTGCCTGTTGGTAAACCTAGCAAGAAATCTATCCCTATGCTTTTGATTACTACATTTTTATCAGATACCACATTGCTCTTATGCTTATTTGAGCTTTAATAATTTGGGAAAAGTGGATCTTGTATGTAGTGAGAGAGTCTGTACTTAGTTGGCAAGTTGATGTTAAAAAATGGAAGTGGAAGGTAGAATTCAAGTATACAAACATACGTATTTGTTGGCTAATTCCTGTTCACATGCCATTCTTCTCCAATTAGAAAAATTTCTTCACCTCTGATTTCTCCTGCTCCTTACATATCCTTTCATTGTTCTTCTCTTTGGCTTGTGTTATTGAGATAGGATAGACGACCCTCTTATCTGGTCTAACCAGGACACTAACTGATTAGTAAGGTCACTAAAAGAAACAGTACATTAAAGCCTCTGTAAGATAATTATTTGAGTTTAAATAGGTTTTTGCTAAACCTTATGGGTTGAGGCCATTTCTTGGAACTGGATTTGCTGCTTGGAATTTGAAATAATCTTGCATAAATAGTGCTCATAGTGTTTTGTCTACAGTTTCCAGTTTGTTTCCTTAATGTGTAGAAAGAAAGACATGAAAGACATCAATGAGTCAAACAAAATGTAGACTACTTTGAGATTTCTACAATTTTTTCTCTTTTTTTTTTTTAACAATTCTTATGCAGATTATCCAACCATGTGTTTAGAAATTTGATGATATTGTTTGTAATGTATTCAGTTTAGTTTTCATATAAATAACTTTTCTTACCACTCCTGCCCTGGCAATGAATCAATATTTGAAGTAAGATGCTTTGCTGCTGACTCTGAAGCTGTTGAAGGGGACCAGAAGACAAAGAATTAAAGAATAAAGCTCTATAAACTGGAAAACAGAAGACAATGAATTCTTTCCTAGAATCTCTGGAGCGAGCCTGACATATCCACTCCTTTGATATTGGCCAGTGAAACTGATTTCAGATCTCTGCCTTCTAAAAGTGTTGTTTTAAACCATCAAGTTTATAATTGTTAAAGCAGCCATTGGAAACTAGTGCACTAATCAATAAAAGTTCAAGTTCATAGATGTCAAAATGTATATGTTGTCATTGACCATGCACCAGTCATTCTTCGTGTCATTCAGGTTTATTGTTACTATCTAAATATTCTCATTTAAATAAAGGTAAGCTTTCTATCTGTACCTTACAATGAAAAACTCATCAGGTGTTTTATATATTTTATATGTATACACACACACACAGACACACACACACACACACACACACACACACACACAGAGTAAAGATGGGAAAGACGTTTATTTGGCTCATGTTTCTATGGGCTGTACAAGCATGGCACCAGCATCTGTTCAGCTCCTGGTGAAGCCTCAGGAAGCTTTTACTCATGGCAGAAAGCAAAGGGGGAGCATATATGTCACATGAGAGACACGGAGCAAGAGAGAGGGGGAAACTGTCAGGCTCTTACATAACCAGCTATCCTATAAATTTATTACCATGGGGAGGGCACCAAGTCATTCACGAGGGATCCATCTGCATGACACAAACACCTCCCACTGGGTCCCACCTTCAGCACTGGAGGTCACGTTTCAACATAAGATTTGTAGCGGAAAAACATCCAAACTATGTTACTTTGCCCCAGGTCCCCCAAATCTTATGTTCTTCTCACATGGCAAAATACATCATTCTTTTCCAATAGTCCTCCAAAATCCTAGCTTGTTGCAGCATCAACTCAAAAGTTCAAAGTCTCAAGTCTCATCTGAGACTCAAGGCAAACTCCTTTTACCTGTGAGTCTATAAAATAAAAAACAAGTTATTTACTTCCAATATACAATGATAGTGCAGGCACTTGGTAAACATTCCCATTCCAAAAGGGAGAAATTGGCCAAAAGAAAGGGGCAACAGGACCCACACAAGTTCAAAATCCATCAGGGTAGTCATTAAACCTTAAAGCTCCAACTTAATCCTTGACTCCATGTTCTGCATTCTGGTGTGAGGAATGTGGTCCTGAGGCCTCTGGTAGTCCTGTCCCCGTGGCTTTGCTGAGCACAACCCACATGGCTGTTCGCAAGGGCTGGAGGTGAATGCCTGCAGCATTTCCAGGCTCAGAGTACAGGCTGCCGGTGGCGCTCCCAGTCTGGGCCTGGAGGGCAGTGGCCCCATTCCCACAGCTCCACTAGGCAATGCCTTGGTGAGGACTCTGTGTTTGGGGCTCTAACCTCACACTTCCACTTAGCACTGCTCTAGTAGAAGTCCTCTGTGGCACTCTGCCCCTGCAGCAGGTTCCTGCCTGGGCACCAGTCTGAATACCTGCAGACTGCACATGACATGGAAGCTGCCAAGCCTTATGACTTTCATCCTCTGAAGCAGTGGCCAGAGCAGCGTCTATGGCCTTTTGAGCTAAGGCTAGAGCCAGAGACCTGGTATGGGGAGCAATGTCCCAAGGCTGTGCAGGGCAGCAGGGCTCTGAATCTGACCCCGAGAACCACTCTTCCTTCCTAAGCCTCTGGGTCAGTGATGGGAGGGCTTTGAAATGGCTTTGAGGCCTTTCTCTCATTGTCTTGAATATCAGCACCTGGCTCCCTTTTAGTTAAGCAAATCTTTCTAGCAAGTGGTTGTTCCTCCATTTGGTGGATTCGTCTCCCGAAAATGCTCTTTCCTTCTCTACCACATGTGCAGGCTGAAAATTTTCTGAATTTTTACACTCTGCTTTGCTTTTAATTTTAAGTTAAGACTTTAAGTTTTTCCTTTGCTCCCAAATCTGATCACACGTTGTTAGAAGCAGCCATGCCACATCTTAAGTGCTTTGCTGCTTAGAAATGTTTCCTGCCAGATTCTAAGTCATTACACTTAAGTTTAAACTTCTATAAATCCCTAGGGCATGGACACAATGCAGCCAGGTTCTTTGCTAGGGCATAACAAAGGTAACCTTTGCTCCAGTTTCCAATAAATTCCTTATTTCCGTCTGAGACCTCATCAGCTTGGTCTTCACTGTCCCTATTTCTATCACCATTTTGGTCACAATCACTTAACCAGTTTCCAAGAAGTTCCAAACTTTCTCTTGTCTTTCTGTCCTCTTCTGAGTACCCCCTCCTCAACAAATTCTTCGAATTTCCTCCTGTTACCCAGTTCCAAAGCTGCTCACATTTGTAAGTATCTTTATAGAAATGCCTCACTCCTTGGTACCAATTTTTGATGTTAATCCATTTTATGTTGCTATAAAGAAATACCTGAGGCTAGATAAACTAAATACACTTTTTTAAAGAGGTTTATTTGGCTGACAATTCTGCAGGCTGTACAAGCATGGCACCAGCATCTGCTCTGCTTCTGTTGAAGTCTCGGAAAGGTTTTACTCATGGCAGAAGGCAAAGAGGGAGCAAATATGTTATATGGTGAGAGAGGGAGAAAGAGATATGTCTTAAAACCCTTCCAGTTTTGGTTGCATTATAAATATTTATTACACTGTAAAAGTATTATGCAGTAAGTAATGATTTCTCTGAAAGCTATTGCTTTTTAAAGTAATTATTGTATTTGGAGAATACAAAACTTTTGGTTTGCATTTGCTTGCTTGAATTTGTTTTCACATTTTAGAGTTATACATACATATCCAGATCTATAACCACAATCCAAATTTATCTTCCAGGCCCTGGCTTTACATTTCAACTGCTTGTCAGATAACTAAGCTAAATGCCACACCTCATCATGTAGCTGGGTTTGCAAACCTCAGAGCCTGCATATTTGTTTTATGTGGACTGTGCAATGCTGTACAAATTAGAAACATTTAAAACCCCAGATTTTAACTTCTTCAACTGTCAGAAGACCTGCAGAATAGTTTTAGCCTGTCTGCTACCCATTAAAATCACCTGGGGAATTCAAAACAAACAAAAAATAAAAGATTCTGATTCTGTAAGAACAGTTTGAGCCCAGGTGTGTTTAAAGTGCCTTAGGTAATTCTAATGTGTGGTCAGCTGTCAGAACCATTGAGGCAGCTCTGGGTTCCATTTCCTCATAGTGGAACCATGAAGCTGAGTAGTAAAGGTTTCCAAAGTTGGAGCAACATCTACATCCACTGGAAACCTTTTAGAAATGCAGTGTCTGACCCCATCTTAGACCTACTGAATCAGAAACTCTGGGGTGGGGCCCAGCAATTTGTGGTGGAACAAACCCTCCAGGTGATTCTGATTCATGGTCAAGTTTGAGAATGACTGCACTCCAACATAGACCTCGATCTATCTCTGTTATTTATTCTAGTCTACTTTCACTTAGATTACTACCTAGTCCTTTATTTTATATTTTAAGGCCACTAAAGGAACTCATTATCATTTTTGCAAACATAATCTTTTTCTTGAACTTCCTGTCTCTGATTAGAACAAAACAACACCAACCAAACTTCAGGCTTTGGCAGTTTCTTAACTTTTTTTTTTTCTGTTAAAATATTAATCTTATTTAATGAAACAAATTAACACTTTCAACTTCCCAGTGTCCTTATATTTTAGATTTAGATTTTAAAGAGCATATAGCTGGACTGTTTTAATCCAATCTGTCTTTATGTAATGTTTATGTTTAATATGCATTTAATGTGTATATATTTACTCCTTTCTTTATATCTATTGTAATAGATATAAATTTGTGCTTTCTTTTTGTCTTTAGATCAGTTAGGATTAAATTTGGCTGCCTCTGATGGAAAACCCAAAATAAATATTCAAGATGGAAATGGATTCTTCTCTCACATAAACAGATTGTAAGTAGGTTGTCTATGGCTGCCATGGTGTCAGAATGGAAAGACAGAAGCTGCTTCCAGTTCACTGCTCTAACATCCCTATGGTATGGCTCTTTACCTCCTGATAAGAGAAGACTGCTAGAACTCCAACTATTACATTTAAATTCCAGGATTCAGAGGAAAGTGACAAAGGTCTAGGGGTTCATCTACATTTTGAGGAGGTTTCCCTGAAGCTTGGAGCTCATTGACCTTAGCTTATTCTCATATCCTAATACCTACCCATAAGGGTAAATAAAGATTGTAAACTTTCTCTAGGTAGCCTGGTTCATGGTTAAAAATCAGTGCTTGTAAGGGCTAATATCCAGAATTTACAAAGAACTTAAATTTACAAGAACAACCCCATCAAAAAGTGGGCGAAGAATATGAACAGACACTTCTCCAAAGAAGACATTTATGTGGCCAAGAAACATATGAAAGAAAGCTCATCATCACTGGTCATTAGAGGAATGCAAATCAAAACCACAATGAGATACCATCTCATGCCAGTTAGAACGGGGATCATTAAAAAGTCAGGAAACAACAGATGCTGGAGAGGATGTGGAGAAACAGGAACACTTTTACACTGTTGGTGGGAGTGTAAATTAGTTCAACCATTGTGGAAGACAGTGTGGCGATTCCTCAAGGATCTAGAACCAGAAATGTCATTTGACCCAGCAATCTCATTACTGAGTATATACCCAAAGGATTATAAATCATTCTACTATAAGGACATATTCATACATATGTTTATTGCAGCACTATTCACAATAGCAAAGACTTGGAACCAATCCAAATGCCCATCAATGATAGATTAGATAAAGAAAATGTGGCACATATACACCGTGGAATACTATGCATCCATAAAAAAGGATGAGTTCATGTCCTTTGCAGGGACAGGGATGAAGCTGGAAACCATCATTCTCAGCACACTAACACAGGAACAGAAAACCAGACACCGCATGTTCTCACTCATAAGTGGGAGATGAACAATGAGAACACACGGACACAGGGAGGGGGAACATCACACATTAGGGGCTATTAGGGGGTAGGAGGGCTAGGGGAGGGATAGCATTAGGAGAAATACCTAATGTAGATTATGGATTGATGGGTGCAGCAAACCACCATGGCATGTGTATACCTATATAACAAACCTGCACATTCTACACATGCATCCCAGAACTTAAAGTATACATATAAAAAAGAATTCAGTGCTTGTTTTATTAAAAATGGGGAGAATGACTATTGCAGAGGTAACTAGCAGTTTCTGCCCCATACTCTTCTTCTTGCCTATCTTCTGTTTTACTGATTATAATTTTTTTATTTCTGGCCAGGCGTGGTGGCTCATGCCTGTAATCCCAGCACTTTGGGAGGCCGAGGTGGGCAGATCACTTGAGGTCTGGGGTTTGAGACCAGACTGGCCAACATGGTGAAACTCCATCTCTATTAAAAATACAAAAGTTAGCCAGACGTGGGGGCACATGCCTGTAGTCCCAACTACTCAGGAGGCTGAGGCAGGAGAATCACTTGAACCTGGGAGGCAGAGGTTGCAGTGAGCTGAGATTGTGCCACTGCACTCCAGCCTGGGCGACAGAGGGAGACTCCATCTCAAATAAAAATAATATTAACAATAATAGTAATTTATTTATTCCTACTTTTTCACTTTTGTTCTTTTTGGGAAGAAATGCTTTTTGTAACCTAAAAATTGTAACAAACTTGCATGTAAATTTAATTGCCATTTTTTTCTTTTTTTTTTTTTTTTTTGACGGAGTCTTGCTCTGTCACCCAGGCTGGAGTGCAGTGGACGGATCTCAGCTCACTGCAAGCTCCGCCTCCCGGGTTTACGCCATTCTCCTGCCTCAGCCTCCCGAGTAGCTGGGACTACAGGCGCCTGCCACCTCGCCCGGCTAGTTTTTTGTATTTTTAGTAGAGACGGGGTTTCACCGTGTTAGCCAGGATGGTCTCGATCTCCTGACCTCGTGATCCGCCCGCCTCGGCCTCCCAAAGTGCTGAGATTACAGGCTTGAGCCACCGCGCCCGGCCACCACCGCGCCCGGCCGCCATTTTTTTCTTACAAAGAATTCAGGGATTTTTGAACACTCTCATTGTCCTATTCTACATGTTATAGTTATCTGTTATAAATTTTTGTTCCACCTTGATTTATAGCACCCCAATGAGTCATAATTATATGATTATTATTTTATTCACTCAATTCCTATTTTACTTTACTTGTTTATTAAATTTTCTTCACCTATTATTCATTATTTAATCTCAGTATTTCCTTCTTGGTTTTATTTCACTCTTTGGGAATCTGTAGAGGTTCACATTCTTGACCAGTCTTGTCAGGAGATTGTGAACTTTTTTTTTTTTTTTTTGAGACAGAGTCTCGCTCTGTTGCCAGGCTGGAGTGCAGTGGCTGGATCTCAGCTCACTGCAAGCTCTGCCTTCCGGGTTCAAGCGATTCTTTTGCCTCAGCCTCCCAAGTAGCTGGGCCTACAGGCACATGCCACAACACCCAGGTAATTTTTGTATTTTTAGTAGAGATGTGGTTTCACCATGTTGGCCGGGATGGTCTCCATCTTCTGACCTTGAGATCCGCCTGCCTCGGCCTCCCAAAGTTTCTGGGATTACTGGCCTAGTTTTTCAAAGAATTTTGGGCTTTGTTGATCCTTTCTACTATATGTTTGTTTGTTTTTATTAATTTCTGTTCTTATTGTTTCCTTCATTCTATTTTCTTTACGTTATTTTGACATTCCTTCTCTAACTTCTTGATACTTAGATAATATAATTTTCCAGCTTTTCTTTTTTCTTCATTTAAAGCCCTAAATTTCCCCCTAAGCATTCCTTAGCAGCATCCATAAATTTCTGTATAGCATTTTCTCTTTTACTCAATTCAAAGTACTTTTTAACTCCCATTATGATCTTTTCCTTGATTCATGGGTTATTTTGATGTGCACTTTAAAATTTCTCTATTGGTTAGTAACAAACAACCTCAAAATCTTTGTGGCTTACAAGAGTAAGGCTGCTTTTTATGTGCTTACAAGTTTAGAATAAATAAATAAATACAACACAAATGTGACATATACATTCCATTTGTTTCTTCTTTAATTTTTCACAATCTTTTTTTTTCGGTATTTTTTATATTTAGTATAAGTGATAAACTTGACTTGGATCTTTCTAAGCTTTTCCAGACTTACTGAGGTATACTTGACAAATAAAAATTGTATATATTAAAGGTATACAGCTTTATAATTTGATATATTTATACATTGTAAAATGATTACTAGTACAAACTATCACATCAATCATCTCTCATAGTTATGATTACAATTCCTTGTTGTATTAGTTTGGAATTATATGTTATCTTTACTTTTTTTTGTGGTTATTCTAGAAATTGCATGTATTTTTTAATTTATCAAAGACTAAAATTAATTAGTACTTTTACTCTTTTCCTCAGCAAATCCAAACACAATAGAACATTTTAAATTCTATTTACATCTCTCCCAACATATATCATTGCAACATCATTGTTGCTGGGTATTTACTTAAATGTTTGAATATATATTAATATTACTGGATGTTCTTTTTTTTTTTTTTTTGAGATGGAGTCTCGCTCTGTCACCCATCTATTTTTTACTCTAGATTTATTTCACCTTTTTTTGGGGTGAGAACACTTTAAATCCACTCTCAGCAGATTTCAAGTATGCAGTACAGTATTATCAACTATATTCACCATGCCGTACATTAGATTTCCAGAACTTATTCATCCATATAACTGAATATCCATACCCTTTGACCAACATATCCTCACGGCCCCCACTTCCCGCACCTGGTAACCAACACTTTTCTCTTTGCTTTTATGAGTTCCACTTTTTTAGATTCTGCATGTAAGTCAGGTCATGCATGTCGTTCTGTGTCTGTCTTATTTTACTTAGTGCAATGTCTTCGAGATTCATTTATGTTATTGCAAATGGCAGGATTTCCTTCCTCTTAAAGGCTGAATAATATTCTACTGTATATGCATCCCACATTGTGTTATTCATTCTTCTATCCATGGATACTTAGGTTGTTTCCATAATTGGATCTTGTGAATAATGCTGCCGTAAATATGAGGGTGCAGATATCTCTTAATGATACTGATTTTAATTCCTTTGGATAAATAGTAAGTCCTCACTTAATGTCATTGATAGGTTCTTGAAACAGCAATTTTAGGAGGAATAGCATGTAACCAAACCCATTTTACCATAGACAAATTGATATAAAAAAGAGTTAAATGCCTATAGCATGTTTCTGGTCACAAAAACATCACCAAACTTCTGAGTAAGGACCAAAACACTTCTAATATTAAACATTGAAATAAATGTGAGTTATACATACATTTAAGAAAGATTAGTACAAACAAGATGATTATTTACCTGCTGATTCCATTTCAGGGTTGTGGGTCGCCAAGCCTATCAAGCAGCTCAGCACACCGGGTGGTAACTAATGTTGACCAGGGTGCCATCCCATTGCAGGGCAAACTCACACAAACACACCTATACTCTTGCAGGCTGGGACCACGTAGGCGTGCCTGTTCACCTAACCTAACATGCACCGATGTGGGATGTGAGAAGAAACCAGAGCGCCCAGAGAAAGCCCACACAGACATGGGGAGAATCTGCAAACTCCTCACAGACAGTGGTCCCAGCTGGAAATCGATTTTTTTTCCCCCAGCAATGTTATAATGAAAAGATGTTTAACAAAGCAATGTTATTGGAGGACCTGCTCTATACCTAGAAGTGAGATTGCTGGATTATATACTAACTCTTAGTAACATTTTGTGGTTTTTACTGTGCATGTCTTGTACCTGATCTTTTGTCACATCTATTCCTAAGTATTTCAGTTTCCTATGCTCTTGTAAATGACATTTTAAATTTCAATCTTCTATAGTTTGTTGCTAGTCTGTAAAATGCAATTGATTTTTGTATATCGATCTTATATCCTGAAACCTTGCCAAACCCACTTGTTACTCTTATTATCTTTTGTTTTCCTGGTAGATTTATTTAGATTTTCTACATACATAAACAAGTCATCTGCAAATAAAGACTATTTTACTTCTTCCTTTTCAATCCACGCCCCATTTCATTTATTTTTCTTGCCGGATCATGTTGTATAGAATATGCAGTAAAATGTTAAATAGAAGTAGTGAGAGGCAAATGTCCATCTTCTTTCTCATCATGGGACAATGTCTTAAATCTTCATTATAATGTTAGCTGTTGATCCGTCTTAGAGACCCTTTACCAGGTAGAAAATGTTCCTACTCTTAGTTTGCTGAGAGTTCTTTCATTTAAATCAGGAATGGATGGTGAATTTGCCAAATGCTTTTCCTTCATATATAGAGACAATCAAATGGTGAATTGTACTGACTGCTTTTTTTTTTTTTTTTTTGATGGAGTCTTCCTCTGTTGCCCAGGCTAGAGTACAGTAGCCTGATCTCTGCTCACTGCAGCCTCCACTTCCCAGGTTCAAGCAATTCTCCTGCCTCAGCCACCTGAGTAGCTGGGATTACAGGTGCCCACCACTGTATCAGGCTAATTTTTGTATTTTCACTAGAAATGGGGTTTCACCATGTTGGCCATGGTTGGCCAGGCTGGTCTCGAACTCCTGACCTGGAGTGATCTGCTTGTCTCAGCCTCCCAAAGTACTGAGATTATAGGTGTGAGTCCCGTGCCCCGCCATGGACTGCTTTTTAAAAGTTAAACCAGGGTTCCACTCCTGGGATAATTCATACTTGGTGGTGAAATAGTAACTTTGTCTATACCTTTTGGATTTGATTGCTAAAATTTTAAGAATTTTTGCACCTCTGTTTCCGAAGGATATTATCTACAATTTTTTAAATGTTTTTGTTCAGTTTTGTTACCAGGATAATCCTGACTTCATAGAATGAGTTCAAAGCATTTCTTTTTCTTTGATTTTTTGGAAGAGTTTTTGTAGATTTTGTAGTTACAGGTTTGGAGGCAAATCCAGTCTTTTTAATTTCCTCTTGGCTAGGAGCAGAAATCTGTTCTTTTGATTTCTTTTAAATGTTTTAAAAATCATTTATACATATACATAGCATAAAAATTCAAGTAGATCTTAAACAGATATTTTAAATACAACCAGACATTATATTTATATTGTTTTATACATTTGTTGAGATACATTTGTTTAGATATATTGACATATTTTTCCTTTCCATTGTTCTTTATTCCTGCATCTCCAAACTCATACCTAGAATAATTTTATCTCTACCTGAAAAATGCCCTTTAGTGATTCATTTTATTTCTTTTAGTGAAAGTTTGCTGGTGATGAATTCTACCAGATTTTCTTTTTTTTCTGCTCTAAAGATGGCTTTATTTTACCTTCATTCTTGGAGTATATTTTGGCTGGAAAAGACCTTCTAGGTGGGCCGTTATGTTAGCACTTTGAAGATACCATTCCAATGCCATCTATTTCATTTGCTTATATTGTCCCATCGACTGTCAACCTAATGGTTGTTCCTTTGAAGAAAATTTGTCTTTTTGGTTTTTGGTTGTTCTTTTTTTTTTTTTTTTTTTTTTTTTTGAGATGGAGTCTCGTGCTGTAGCCCAGGCTGGAGTGCAGTGGCGCCATCTCAGCTCACTGCAAGCTCCGCCTCCCGGGTTCATGCCATTCTCCGGCCTCAGCCTCCCGAGTAGCTGGGACTACAGGCGCCCGCCACCTCGCCCGGCTAGTTTTTTGTATTTCTTAGTAGAGACGGGGATTCACCGTGTTAGCCAGGATGGTCTCGATCTCCTGACCTCGTGATCCACCCGTCTTGGCCTTGGTTGTTCTTGTTAATAAAAGTGTTTTCTTCTTTTTATCTTTTTCTTCAGCTTCACTGAGATGTTCCTGGGACTGGATTTCTTTTGGTTTTCTTTTATTCTTCCTTTTTAAAAAAAAAAAAAAATAATAGATGGGGTCTTTCTATGTTGTCCAGGCTGGCCTGGAACTCCTGGGCTCAAGAAATCCTCCTGCCTCAGCCGGGATTTCTTTGTATTTGTCCTGCTTCATAGGGCTTCTTGAATCTGAGTCTGGTTTTTTTTTTTTTAAATAAACTTTTATTTTAGATTTAGGGGGTACATATGCAGGTTTGTTACATGGGTATATTATGTGAAGCTGAGGTTTGGGGTATAAATCATTCTGTCACACAGGTACTGAGAATGGTATCCAGTCGATAGTTTTTCAGCCCTTATCCCTCATGCATAGTAGTCTCCAGTGTCTACTGTTCCCATCTTCATGTCCATGTGTAACGAATGCTTAGCTCCCACTTGTAAGTGAGAACATGTATTTATTTTTCTGTTTCTGCATTAATTTGCCTAGGATAATGGCTTTCAGCTGCATCCATGTTGCTGCAAAGGACATAATTTTCTGTCTGCGTAGTATTCCATGGTGTATATGTACCACATTTTCTTCATCCAATACACCATTGTTGGGCACCTAAGTTGATTCCATGTATTTGTTATTGAGAATAGTGCTGCAATAAATGTACAAGTGCATATGTCTTTTAGGTAGAATTATTTATTTTCCTGTGGGTATATACCAAGTAACAGGATTGCTGGGTCAAATGATAGTTCTAAGTTCTTTAAGAAATCTCCAAAACTGCTTTCCACAGTGGCTGAACTAATTTACATTTCCACCAACAGTGTGTAAGTCTTCCATTTTTTTCTGCAACCTCACCAGTATCTGCTGTTTTTCACTTTTTAATGATAGCCATTTTGACCTGTGTAAGATAGTGTCTCATTGTGGTCTTAATTTGCATTTTCTGATGATTAGTCATGTGGAGAATTTTTTCATTTGTTTGTTGGCTGTTTGTATGTCTTCATTTGAGAAGTGTTGCTCGTGTCTTTTGCCCACTTTTTAATGGGGTTATTTTTCACTTGTTGAATTGTTTAAGTTCCTTATAGATTCTGGAAATTAGACCTTTGTCAGATGCAAGGTTTGCAGATATTTTCTCCCATTCTTTAGGTTGTTCGTTTACTCTGTTGATAGTTTATTTTGCCCTGCAGAAGCTCTTTAGTTTAATAAGGTCCCATTTGTCAACTTTCGTTTTTGTTGCAATTGCTTTTGAGGATGTAGTCATAAACTTCTTCCCAAGGCTAATGTCCTGAATGGAATTTCCTGGGTTTTCTTCTAGGAATCTTATAATTTGAGGTCTTACATTTAAATCTTTAATCCATCTTAAGTTAATTTTCGTATGTGGTGAAAGGTAGGGGTCCAGTTTTATTCTTCTGCATATAGCTAGGCCACTATCTCAGCATCATTTATTGACTAGAGTCCTTTTCCCATTGCTTATTTTTGTCAGCATCTCAAAGTCAGACAGCTGTAGGTGTGTGGCTCTATTTCTGAGTTCTCTATTCTGTTCCATTGGTCTATGTGTCTGTTTCTGTACCAGTATCATACTGTTTTGATTACTGTAGTCTTACAGTATAGTTTGAAGTTGGGTAATGTGATGCTTCCAGTTTTGTTCTTCTTGCTTAGGATCACTTTGACTATATGAGCTCTTTTATGGCTTCACGTACATTTTAGAATATTCTAGTTCTGTGTAAAATGATATTGGTAGTTTGATTGGAATAGTATTGAATCTGTAAAGTGCTTTGGGGAGTATGGCCATTTTAACAATATTGATTCTTCCAGTCCATGAGATGGAATGTTTTTGCACGTGTCTGTGTCATCTATGATTGAATCTGAGTCTTTATGCCATTCATAAGTTTGGGAAAGTTCTGAGATATAACTTGTGTTCTATTCTTCCTCTCCTTTTCTTTAAGAACTCAAGTTATGCTTTATTAGATTATGTCACTGCATCCTTTAGTCATTCATCCTCTCTTCTCTATTTTTTACTATTTTATCTCTTTGTGATTCATTATTGGAATTTTCTTCCACCCTAACCAATGTATTAATTCTTCCTTCAACTATGTCCAATTCCTATTAAACAGTTTATCCAGTGAATTCTTCATATAGGTCTTTGTTAGTTTAATAAATTTTTTTTTTGTTACTCTTTTTTGGTTTCCAAGCCTCTTCTGAAATTTTCAGTTTTGTCTTTTAAACATATATATTTTAAAGTCTATATTTGATAAATCCAATATATGAAACCTTTCCATTTCTCTTCATATTGTCAGTTGTTTCCTCAGAATTTTGTTCAAGATTTCTTTTTTTATAATCCTGCTAGACATTATGTCCTAGGCATTGAATTTAAAATTTTGTGTATAGAAATAAGCACAGACCTATGACAATATTATATTCTTTCAAAGGATATGTGTATTTGCTACTGTTAAGCTCCTGGTATCTCTAGCTTTTCCAAACTAACACTGGACTCTAGTATTCTGGCATCAAAGTAAGTGGCTTTCATCAGGATTATTCCCACCGCTTCTCTGCATGCTCTGGGCTAGGTACCATGAAGTTGGAAATTGTGTAGCACAGCCTCTCAGATATTCAGGTATACCTTCGGTACTCAGAAAATTCCCCCAAAGTAAAGTTAACCCAAACACTGGGATTCCTTTCCAGGACTTCCATCTTGTCCTAGAATCTAGCCCAATAGTGTGTAACCATGTGGTTAGCAATTTTATGTGTTTAAGATATTTGTTTATATAAATATCTTGTCCAGATATTATAGTTGTTCTTCATGAAAGGCTTCAGTCCAAATTATTTGTTTTGCCATTACCATAATCAGAAGTTGGGAAACTTTCCTTTTTTTTTTTTTTGACATTTTCTTCATTAAAAATTTGGATTAAATAATATTTCTATGTAATCAGCTTATTTTTTTCTGTCAGTCATTTATACATGTCATCTTCTCTCTTCCTTTTCCATGATATTGTTTTTGCTATGATATTTCTAAATGTTTATTCTTTTGTGGATTCAGTCTGATACCTTAATATGGGTTTCATTGTTTTCATTAGTTTTGAAGATTTCTTAGCCTTTATTTTTATTAGACGTACATTGGACCTTTTCACTCTAATCTCTGTGTTTTTTCATCTATTTCAGGATTCCTGTATCTTGATCTCCTCTGCTGCATCCTAGATAAATTTCTCATATCTGTACTCTAGTCTATTTAGTCTCTATTCAGCTATTTTTAAATTTGCTGTTTGTTTTACCCATTGAGTTTTTAATGTCAGTGACTTTATTTTGTAGAACTTATTTTGATCTTTTAAAAAACCATTGTGCTCTTTTTGGTATTGTCTTGTGTTGACTTCAATTAAAAAAATAGTCTCAAATCATTGTTTAACTAAGTAAGTCAACAGAATTATAAGATGGATTATGTCTTTATGCATAAATGAAAGAAGAAATTCTAAAGTTATTCTTCTGGACTTACTATAAATATCTCAAAGTAATTTACCAATTTAGATAGTATTAGGCAAAACACATGCAAGAACATTTGGAAGATACATTGCATAAAACACAGCAATAATCTTCAAAGTCTGAATGTCTTAAAAGGCTTGTTTGTTTAAATAACACTTCCAAGGATGTGCTATGGAATAGAACAGGATTATACACTTATACAAATCTCTATATGGGAAAGAAGAATCATATTGAGATGATTTTGTAAATGTTCTCAATTTACCACATAATCAGAACTAAATGCAAGATATAAAATTGTATCTGTTCCTTTGTTACCTTGGAGGACGAAGGAACATTTTATTCTATTTTTCTGATATTCCTTTGATAGGCATTTGGGAGGGGCTGTAGTTTTAAGTCTAAGTGCTGAAACACTGACAATGAGTATGGAAGGAATAACTTTTTTCCCCACCCACACCACAGCCCAGGTTAAGAGCTATGATCATGTTGCCTTCCCATCCAGGCATTCAGAGAACATATTTTTCTATTATACTCTTTCGTGACTGTAAGCTATTCAAAGATGTGACCTCTCAGTTCCTGCTTCCTCTTCATGCAACCCTGACTGTTCCCCTTACTTGGCTATTAAGCTATTTGGCTATTAAAGCTGAAAATTCTCAAGGGCAGGAATAGTTTGTTTACCGCCCAATTCTTAGTTTCCTCTTTGTTCTTTTGACTTCTTGAGATTTTCTTCCTTTCTTATCTAGCAAAGTATGCATTTGATGGCTACTTATTATATTTGTATCTTGCATTTTTAGTTGTGTTTTAGAAGAAGAATTTTCACATTATCTAGCTTGCTATATTGAGAGAAATGGAATTTTTTTTTTCAATCAGAAGAGAAAAACAGTCACAGTCATTTAAAGAAAAAAACCCACTGAGCTATAAATCTGCTAGATTTTTATAGGTCTTCATTTTGAGTTAGTATTTATTTTGTGAAGCTTTTTCTTATGAAAGCAATTGATATTAGAAGATGTTCTTTCTTACATTATAGTTTTATTTTTGCTTAACTGTCATGTAGATACACAAATGCATGTGTGTTGGAAGATCTTTCCTAATTAGAATATGTTCTTTCACCCTTTCCCTTTTATAGACACTCTTGGTTAATTTACTGTTAAACATTACAAAATTATCTCAGTTTGTTATTTTTCCAATATAAAGTTTTATATTTGTATTTAGATAGAGTTCCACATTGAACCTAAATTCAAGCTAAAATCCACTCCTGTTGAGACACTTTTGAGTGTGTCTGGAGGAATAATTACACATGGCCTATCAAGAGCATCTTTAAAGGATGGGATAAGATCTTCTTGGAAATACCACTCTCTAAATGAAGACAGCAGCACATAAGTAAATTTGGGTCTGTAATATGCTTTGATTGTCAGGGATGAGAGTTGTATCTGATCTCAACTGGCCATTTGCTATTGAGATTTTCTTTCTGACCCAGCACCCTCTCTCAGAAAGATGGTCTCTAATTATAATGGTAGAAACAAAGTAGGCTGAAATTAATAAATAAAAAAGTGCTTCATTAATGAAAAGTCATTCTCCATCATAGGCAGAGAAATTACAGGGGTAAGTGATTCATTTTTATTATCCACATGATAAAGAAAAATGCAAAAGGGAAGAGAGACATATTCTACCCACAGTGGCTTAGGGGCATTAATGAATCCAGAAAATACATTATCGCTGGCATTTTTGAAGATTCCCATATATTGCTCATGGCAGCAAAATTCAC
This sequence comes from Macaca thibetana thibetana, assembly GCF_024542745.1. Taxonomy (NCBI): domain Eukaryota; kingdom Metazoa; phylum Chordata; class Mammalia; order Primates; family Cercopithecidae; genus Macaca; species Macaca thibetana. Next base: position 85,361,994 of record NC_065592.1, read on the forward strand.
AGGAGATAGGGTAACCAGGGATATTTGATAGCAGCCAGGCTGCAGGGGGATATTGCAGCTTAATAACCACCAAAAGTGAGATTGTACCCTTGGCTCTAGGATCAGCTTTCTTACGTTGTAAATGGTGGCAGCGAGGTACTGTCAGATGACTTTATGGAAGCAAAAGCCATGGTAAGAACCCTCGCTAAAAAGAATGAAAAAGAATGAATCAAGAAAGGAGAAGCAGATGAGACATCACACAGACTGGTGATTGCCAGGGGCTACGGAGAGCGGGAATAGAGAGAAACTGCTCAATAGGTTAGGGGTTTTACTTTGGAGTGATAGAAATGTTTTGGAACTAGATAAGGGTAGTGGCTGTAACACTTTGAGAATGAACTAAATGCCACTGAGCTGCTCACTTTAACATGGTTAGTTTTATGTTATCTGAATTTCACTTCAATAAATTATTTTGAAAATATAAAAGAGAAGCAGAGAGATACTCTTTCAAGTATAATAACCCAAGACCTACCCCAAATAATGGATGATTTTTTGATAGGGGATAGAGACTTTCCAACATCAGAGATATTAAAAGCCCAAGAAATACAGTTTTTATTATTTTGAAACTGACTCAGCAATGGATGCACTGGGGAAATGTACATTTCATACCATTTAAAATATTTTGTTCCTATGTTATATTGGTTCAATTGCAAGTCTTAGATATTGTGATGATATAAATAACGATTAGCATGTATTGGAAAGATCTTCAGGAATATTCTAAAAGGGTAAACTTTGTATATATTTTTTGTTATTTCTAATCATTTTCTGAAAAACTAAAGATGATTTATCTTATGTTCTCCCTCATTTAAAGACTAACACAAAAGTAGATATTAATTTATAATATTAATAAGTCATCCTCATTAGTTTTGGGAAGGACCTGGACAAAATCCTGATAATTAGAAACTCATTTCTCTCTGAAGTCAGATTACAACAGCTTTATAGCAAGGAACATCAATGTAGAATATGGGATTCAAACATTTAAAAAACAAATGATATATGAACTTAAGAAATAGTTTCCCTCAGGTGATAGTATCATGGTCTGTCCTGGACCCAGATTTCAAAGCCTCCCTCTAAACCATTGTGAGATATTTATCCTACGATCTAACTTTCCTAGCCAAAAAAGTAATGGAACATTTCTTTCCCATATATTCCAATATGAAGACTGATTTCTTAAATAGATGGGTCATAAACTCCATAAACACGTATTATCCCCTAAAATTATCTGCAGTCACTCCAAACTATATCTTCAAGAAAATGGATGTCAACAATTCAAAGTCTTGGAAAGGCTATGGTTCATTTAGTTTCACTTAGCATTAACAAGTTTATTTTCCATTTCCAAATAAGCAAAAGAAAAAAACAAACAACCCCATCAAAAAGTGGGCAAAGGATATGAAAAGACACTTCTCAAAAGAAGACATTCATACAGCCAACAGACACATGAAAAAATGCTTATTATCACTCACCATCAGAGAAATGCAAATCAAAACCACAATGAGATACCATCTCACACCAGTTAGAATGGCAATCATTAAAATATCAGGAAACAACAGGTGCTGGAGAGGATGTAGAGAAATAGGAACACTTTTACATTGTTGGTGGGACTGTAAACCAGTTCAACCACTGTGGAAAACAGTGTGGCGATTCCTCAAGGATCTAGAACTAGAAATACCATTTGACCCAGCCATCCCACTACTGGGGATATACCCAAAGGATTATAAGTCAGTCATGCTGCTATAAAGACACACGCACACGTATGTTTATTGCGGCACTATTCACAATAGCAAAGACTTGGAATCAACCCAAATGTCCATCAGTGACAGACTGGATGCAGCACAGCAACATGGCACATGTATACATATGTAACAAACCTGCACGTTGTGCACATATACCCTAGAACTTAAAGTATAATAAAAAGAAAAAAAAAAGAAATTGTCTTGAATCCAATCCCTCTAAACTGCAAAATTCTAAGAAGCACCCAACTAATGCCAAAAATACTTTCGTTGTTGTTGTTGTTTGGATTTTAAGAAGCATCCATGTTCATAGATTCTACTTTGCTCTACAGAATTGCAAATTATTCATTCCTTACCACTTGACTCAAGTAGATGTCTCAGGGGAATTGAAATTGACATTATGTAACTATTCTTAATTCAACTACCATTTGAGGTCATCTGATGACTGACTCTTTAGAAATGCTTTTTATGTTTCTTCATATCTGAGCTGTCATTGATATGTGCATGGAAAAATTATTTTATCCTAGTCAACATATAGAAAGTGGCCAGTGGAGTTCTTCCTCAAAAGTGTAAAATGGGAAATTCATAAAATTGGGTTAATAAAATAATTCTTTCTAAATATAAACCAAGGACAGAAAAACCTTGGTGCCTCAGTCTCTTGTAGGCATCTGGCATAGAAAAGGCATTTCACTCAGTAAATCCATACTAAGTCCTGTGGCATTCTGGATTCAGACCAATGAAATATCCAGCAGCTGATGATTCTATTCCATGTGCCTGGCATCCTACACTCCAGTGTTTTCAATTGTTGGAATCTTGTTCATCATCCCAAATCAAACTTTCAAAGAATTATGTTAACTAAAACACAAACAGCGACAATGACAACTGGCAATTATTTCTAGCTATTGTGAGCATGATTCTGCTCTAAATGCTTTATAGGTCTGTGTCCAAAGTATTATTATATCTTCCATTGTACAGATGAGAACACTAACGTTTGGTGAGGTCAATAATACCCCCAGAGTTCTACTGACCTCCTAGCCATTCCAAGTCAATTTAGTCCCTACCTCCTGTGACTGGCCACCCACTACAGAAATTTGATAATCTTATTTTGATATATCTCTTCATCTAGCTCCCATAAATACCTTGGCTCATCATTCTAGTATAAATTGAGGGAATGGCCTGCGTCACTCAGCTTTGTACCAAATGTGGTGCAGAGGGAAATGCTTTGCATATGATAGAATCTTTCATAATTATTTTCACATTTTGAAAATTACTGACATTGATGTTAAAGAAAAGTACCTAGATTTGGGTGTAGACCACCCAGTATCTATTCAATGAATAGCTAATGATTTATTAGTTCTAAGTTTCCCAAGCAATAGTTCAACTTGAGTTGGCACAGATAGGATACTCATATTATAGTTTAGAAACAAGATTCCCAACCAGCATACTTGGTCCAAAGTATGAAAGTCATTAGAAAAGGTCATTTAGAAAGTCATTAATACCAATTTTTCATTTACAAAACTATGCATAAACTGCTTAAGAAAACAAGAGACCTGGTGAGGATTTTTTATGATTAATATACGAGGCTATTTCCACAAAACTTTATATTTATTTGCCTTGTGAGACAAGGAGACCATGACCATATCACCTCACCAGTGTTCTTAATCTGTGGCAATTTTGTGTCACTAGTTTTTTATTTTTTTCCTCTTAGTTTGAGGTTAATTTATTCTGTGATCACATTGTTATTCTGCCAACTTTGTTCTCATAGAATAACTAAATACATAGATGTTTTGGTGACTAGAAAAAGATTATATTTCCTTCTTTCATCTCTAGTGAAAGAGAGAGAAATTATGAGAATCGTTCATAATTCAGTTAGCAAGTAGAAAGCCCCAAAGAATTTTTATGGACTTTTCTTCCAAGAAGATATCATTAGTGTGTTATTTGATCATCTCCACATTTGGAAGCATGTTCTTTACGTCTCTGTTTAGTGTGGATTGGGCTGGTGTTCTTCTGCTAGGTAGACAACTGTTACTCCCTCTGAGGGAGAAACTGCTACTTTCCCACCCAAATCGATGACCCTCATCTTCCATAGCAATAATACCGAGGCTGGCACATTACTGCACAGCACGTTTCCAGAAGTTTAGCATGCCACTTCTCGGTCTGTGATTTTAGACATTGACTGTACCTCCTCCATGTTCTCCCGCTTTCCCACCAGCAGGAAGCTAGACAAGGTGGAAATTCAGGTCTGATCATATAAATAGTGACAGTGCCAAGGATATAGAAGGAATTTGGTCTATGAATGATCTCAAAGAATAAGGTTTTCCTGAAAACCTGGCGTGAACTCATGTGGACCTTCATGGAAGAAAGACATGGGCTGCTCTGATCAATAGGCAACTGGATGTTGGACATCATTTACAGTAGTTTAGTCTTATCCTGACAAATACACCTAGTCTGTGAGTGGATATCCCCATACTACAGGGATTATAGCACTAACACAAGAACAGAAAACCAAACGCCACATGTTCTCACTCATAATTGGGAGTTGAATAATGGGAACACATGGACACAGGGAGGGGAACATCACACACCAGAGCCTGTCAGGGCTTTGGAGGCTAGGGCAGGGAGAATATTAGGAGAAATACCTAATGTAGATGACGGGTTGATGAGTGCAGCAAACCACCATGGCACATGTATACCTATGTAACAAACCTGCACATTCTGCACATGTGTCCTAGAATTTAAAACATAATAAAATAAATAAATAAATAAATATTTATCAGTTTCACCTTTTACCTATGAGTTTTTTATTTGCTCAGAATCGACTTTGTCTTAATGCTGTCCTAACACAAATAGTTCCTCTTCTGTCCCTCTCCCATTCTGTCATAAATTAATTTTTAACACATATATTACTTTGTTTCTGTTTTCTTTATTTGATTGAACTCAATCTTTGTCCAAATATATATAATTAGTTTACATAATATGAATAAAATTTTGTATACAGTTTATTTCAAAAGTTGCAAAACCACTTTCCAGATTTCCACACTGTTTTGTAACTATAATATTTATGCCTACATACATTTTTACAACATGTGTTTTATCCATTTGCTTACTGTTGGCCGTTAAGCTTTTCTCAATATATTTGATATTATGGAGAATACTAAATGATTATTTCATGCATATATCTTTTTCCTCTGTTGAGTAATATCCTTAGATTATAATCATAAGGATAGAAATACTGGGTAAGATTAAAGATATTTTATGGTTTTGAATATTATAAATGAAATATTGCCATACTCCATTCCAAATGATGATTTCACTTTAATATTTTTAAGTCCCTGCTTCCAAGTTGTTAGTAATAAATGATATGTTAGCTGAGTTTTAATTTAAATTTATTTGATTGCCTATAAAGCTAAACAAGTCTCCACAAGTCTCTTTATTGTGCCTTTCTCTTCATAAGTGGGCCTCCTGCTCATTCTCTTTATACTGAAGTCTTAATGTTCACATGCAGATTTGAATGAGCTCTCTATAGGTTATAGGTTTATACTAGGTAATATATAATTCAATTTTTTAAGAACCCAATTTATTTTAAGCTCCTACCTAGCTTTTCTTTTCTTTTTCTTTTTCTTTTTTTTTTTCATTTCATCATAAGGAACCCATCACTCAAGATTAATCTTGAATTTTTGAATAGAGGTAATGGATGCTTTTTTCAGCTGCATTTTGGCACAGACATGGCATCATCTCTCTGAAACCACTGTCACTTACACCTCTGGGAACTGGAGATTGAATTACTGCTCTGCTTGGAGTTACCCGCAAAGACTGGCTTCAAAGATGAGGGTTTAAGTTTTATCCCATTCACAGCAGTGGCAGGCATGGAAGCAGAGCACAGTGAGTCATCATCATCCTTTTCTGAGCACCCAGCTTAGCTGGTACTCACATCTGACAGTGCTCAGCTTTTAGGTGAAGGAACATCAAGTGCTATGTTAGTTAATTACACCAAGCTTAGAACGTGACTCCTGTACTACCTGGGAGGAGACGCACACGCAGCCTTTACTTCTTCACATTGGTTATTCACCAGCATGCAATAAACCACAAAAGTTTCCTTGGACTGAACCCCAAGAAGAACTAAAAGATTTCATGCTTCTTTCACTCATTTTAGCTAAGAATGTACCCCTTTCACTAGTCTAGGTTTCATGATGGAAAGTGTTTTACAGATAACATCACGGCCCCTCATTCTCCCTCTCCCCACCCTCACACAGCTAGTGAGTCTTGCTCATTCAGGACTCACACACTTTGTGTATATCCTCTCTTCTTTAGCTATATTGTTATCACTCATCTGGATTACTTTAATTCCTCAGTACAGCTCTCTGCTTCCATTTTTTTCTGACTTTTGCCTCTGATATTACTGAGAAGATTTTAAACTACAAATACAGAAACTCAAACTATGCTAATTAAACAAAATTAAACCAACAGAACTTATAGAACCAAAGAATTGCAGTAAGAGAGTTGGCTTCAAATATAGCTGGATACAGGGGCTCAGATGATGCCATCAGGATTGTGTTTCTCTATTAATCCTCAGCTCTACTTTCTGACACTTTTGCTTATAATCTTAATCATACTGTTTTATAATTATGATTAGATATCTTTCTCTCCTAGATTTGGAGCAATTTGAAGGCAGAAATCATTTTAATTGTCTACTTTCTCCGCCAAACTCTGTACTATAGCTCCTAGCTAATGCCTGAACAAATACATGTTGATTAACTGAATGCATGCCTGAAATAAGATCCCAGATTTTTGTGTTAAAAGGTTATTGAAGGTCTGATGTTTCCAACCAAATGAATCTAGTTGCTCAAAAAGTAATTTGTGCTGAGGGACCTCATCTAATAATGTGGCTCAACAGGGTGGCAGAAACATGTTGGCACAGTAATTTATTTGCAATGCTGAAGACATTCTGCGGTTTGGAAGCATTTCCAAATAGTGCAGTGAAACATTATATAACAATCTAAGAGATTAAAGGCCTGAATAATGCAGTATATTAAAAGTATTTCCTTCTGGGACTTGGATCCCCTGGCTCCCATCCAGTACTCTGCATTTCTAACTACTTATATGTGAACAGTTGCTTTAAGACTCACACATTTTAGATAAGACAGGGCATAGTATGTGTTCATGAAATATATGTTTGAATACATTTTAATTTTTTGTATGTTTCCCTCTCATGGATATCTACAAAATGGTTATTAAAGAACAGAAGACAACCATTTTAGCAAGACGTGAACTATTATGATCAAGCATACCCTGAAACTTTTTACTATGTGGCCTCTTTCTCAGAGCAACTGTAGATTACTGCTTTCTTTTCTACTGACCCCCTCAAGTCCTTACCAAAGAAGTGATTATTTTTGCTAAGACAAGAGCATCAGAGTCACAGAATTCTGGGAGACACTATTCACACATAAAACAATGTAGTCACATGAAATTCACTTGTGTTTACTAGGTTCTGATGTCTGTAAGTCAAGCTAGAAGTAGAATTGTGGTGCAAACAGCAACACCTACCACAAAAATGCTCTTATGGGTACCACCACACCAAATATAAACAAGATTCCAGGTGTATACACAAGGAGTATGCCCTGTTGCAAAAGACCATACACAAGGGCCTTTTGTGTTGTAATGAGGTGCAAAGTTATGCGAATGCCATGGGAAAAGATAAAGGTGTAGATTTTCTTTTTGTGGATTATATAACAGTGATATGAAAGTTAGTTTATTATCTTTATCAGCAAATGCTGACTTACTGTGCAAGAAATTAAAGGTCAAACTCTAACATATAGATTAAATCCAAAGAAAACTGAACTTTCCTCAGATGAAAGACATGGTCTTTGTCAAAAGATGCTGTATGAAGTCATATGTCCATTAGTGATTTTTATTTCGTGTGTTAAATTATCATCAAGACGACAGTCACATTCAGAGCCCTATGAGATGCACCTAATGGTGCCATCTAGCAGAGATGCCACAGTTCAGGTGTGCTCTTTATTATCAGAATCATCCTTTTACATAGATACACACACACATTTGTAAATAATATATATTCTAGACTAATAGGTTTATCTTTACCCAAGGTATTAGGGTATAAGGTCTTAAGACTAGGAACTGACTTAGAGATCACCTAGTTTCACTGTTTCATTTTGCAGGTTAGAGGAGTAATAAAGAAATATTCATTAGGTATTACAAACTAGCTACAAAATACCGAATACCAATTATTTAGGCCAAGTGGGAGCCTATTAATGATTTGCCAATGCATCCAGTCCCCCTGCAGTGATAATTTACCATAATTATTGAACAGTTTTCCAAAATGCCTTGTTTCTCATTTAGGGCTTTACATTTTCTATAGCGGTTTCATAATTTTCAGAAATGTGAGACAAATAGTTGGCCATTCAGTGGTGGCGGGGGCAGTGATGAAATGGTCTGCAGGTATCCAAATAGACACAACATTTTAGGGCCCCCCCACTTCAGTGGTCCACTTCGAACTGTAGATTATTGTTTTCTTTTTCTTTTTCACTTCACTGGAAAGATATTTTGTCCATTTTCTTCTGCTTCGTATCCTGAGTTAATCTGAAAGAAGATTCTGATCTACATTTTTGGCTCTTTAACGAGTAGATTTCTTGATATAGTCTCAAGTGTTAGTTCTTTGATCTTCTACCGAAGCCTGCTACCCACAGAGGGAGTTATTGTGTATGCTGGGGTTCGGGGAAAAGTGTGCTTTCAATAACCCTACCTCTGTTCTATGTTACTGCTCAGATCTTTATCTCACGTCCCTTAGTATTTTGTAAACCCTTTTCAGCTGTTGCCAGCATTACTCGCTGATAGCTTAACTACATGATGGGAGATGTGTTTATGAACAATGGAGAGTGTCTTCCATTCATCTTTGGGCTTTTCATGATAAACAACCGATTTTCTTAATAGTTAACCTCACGTGTTTTGAAAAGACATATGAAAAGACTATGCTGAAGGATTAAGGAAATGCTGACTCTCTCAAACAAAATCCAGAACTTCAAAAGATTTCTCACTGGAAGCAGAGTCCCCACGGAGACGTCCATTTTGAACAAAGTGACTCCAAACTTGTTCTCTGGAGTTTCCACTTTCCCATGGTGCTGGTGGTAGGGGAGAAAGTTCTTTCTACATTTTACGTTATTTTTTTTCCTCTCAGTACGACTAAGCCAGGCTAGATTTTCAGAGACTTTTATATACAAAGAACAAAAAGGAAATAAATGCAGAAAATACATGATGGACTTTCTTTTAGTGAAAGATATGTAGATCTCCTTCAGGGCCAGGTATTAGCCTTATTTCTCTAAATCCCTGACACTTAGGACAAATCTTGACACATAACAACTGTTTTATATCTTGAATTAATGAATATTCCAGTGACTAAAATATGTGAGTAATCTGGATAACAGAGTACCCATGGCTAGCGTGCAAGTAGATTCTTTAAGTTTCTAAACCACTGCCCCGAAAGACTGGACTAATTTTATAATCCCCTTGCTTTGCTTTCTTGTTTCCTAGGTCTGGCCTCTGGAGAAGTGGAGATCACTATCTTAAAACCCTCACCCTTCAGTTGCCTCCTGGACATGCAGGCAAAGCCATGGTGAGGAGAGACGGATCCTATTCTGCTGCTCAAGGAGGCTCCAGGCTGTTGAACAGACAGATGACACCCAGAATGTCTCCATCTCCACCAACCCATGCCCTACGGTGCAGGCAGAATAGTCTTTCAAAATACCAAAAGGATCACTCCATTCCTTTGCTCAGAAAACCAAATACCGCATGTTCTCACTCAAAGGTGGGAATTGAACAATGAAATCACTTGAACACAGGAAGGGGAACATCACACACCGCGTCCTATTGTTGGGGGGGGGGGAGGGGGGAAGGATAGCATTAGAGCATTAGGAGATATACCTAATGTCAATGGTGAGTTAATGGGTGCAGCACACCAACATGGCACATGTATATATACGTAACAAACCTGCACATAGTGCACATGTAACCTAGAACTTAAAGTATAAGTAAAAAAAATAAAAAGAAAGAAAAAAAAAACTCTTCAAAAATTTACTCTTACTTGTAGGCTAAAGCATAAAATTCTTGACAAGGATTACAACTATTTTTTAAATGGCATATATATATATATCTCTCTCTTTAATATGACTTAAACAGTATTTTTCAACTGACAAATCAGAAAATCAGTCAAATTAATTGTCAAACTAAAATGTAATGTCAATTCAGTAAGTTGAGACCAGCATTTACAAAAATAAAATGCAGTGGAATATGTTAGTGTGTGCTGCATGTAGAGTCAGTATTATTCATGAACTTAAAAACAAATGGTGCTTATGTAACCATATGTAATATATTACAAGTATAAACTATATTAAATATGACATATAAATATCATATCACATTGTACATTACCTCAATATTTGCTGGAAATGATGAAAGTTTCTGAATGTGCTATCTCTGAGAAATAACTGTGTGATGGGGATAGGGTACCTAAGCAGATTTTTGAAAGTTAAGCAGCATGACTCATTCAAAGGAACACACTTCTAAGGAGGAATCTAGGCTTCTGTTATCAGCAGGACATTCTGCCCAGGTTTCTTTTCAAATCTGGCCATCATAGCCAAAGTTGGGCAATGATCCGCTGGGTCCACAAATCTTACAGTGAGAGCACTCAATGCAGAGAATTCTTATCAGGATTAAAGTTTCTTAGGAGTAGCCCCAAGTTCAGAATCTCAAACTCTTTTCAATTCTTTACCCCCACCCACTTCATAATGATGGTGTAGAGGACCTACCTTTGTAAATCGTCTTCCTAGGCAACTTTGTGATGTTTGAAAAATCTACAGTTTGCTGTATGTTTTAGGAGACTGTGAAGCATAAACTGTTTTTCTTAAGCCTATTGTAAATCAAGCCAGTCTGTTAAAAAAAAATGCTTTGAAAGAAAACAGTGAATCTAATCTAGATGTCTTCTGGGGTTACAAAATGACTTAACAGACAGCTTTTGGTTAATACATCACAGGAGTTACCAGAAATCAGATAATGTGCCTGGGAATGTTAGTCAGTTATTAAGAATTATCCTCAAAATTGTTCCAAAAGAGTTAATTTGATTTTATATATCTACTAAAGAACACAACATTATATGTAAAGTTTGCCTGCATTTATGAAATTTAAGCTAAATACTGGCAATGGGAAGCCAAAAGCAGAATAACTGACTAAAATAACCCCCATAGAGACGAATCATTGAGATAAGTATAAAAATAGGTGCAGAAATACAAAAATCACCATTTTAAATAATTTTTCACAGTCTATTGACAGCTGCAATTTGGAAAATTCTCACAAAAAAATTAAAACACTGGATTAAGTGGAGAGGATCCTGATTCCAGTCAAGAGTCAGTGTCTCAGTTCCAGCCATCCGAAAGTCAACGATGTAGGCCTGGACAAGGAGAGGTGCCAGGCTCTCAAGACCTCTGTTCCTAACTGGAACACAATGCTTTAGAGCAGATGGGCCTGCCTTTCAAGCTCTGTGCTACATGATTCCACGTCCACTTTATTCTCTCAGGCTGCTCATTAAGGTACTTATTTGCCATGGAAATTCAAATTATGTATCTATAGAGAACAAATTTAACATTAACATGAAGTTTTCCAACCTTAAAATTAAACTATTTTGCATGCAAATATTTAAGGAACAGCTGACTTAAGTTTTCTCTATTAAATATAATATAAATACAAAAAAAAATCCTTATCCCCACATCAGGTTGTAGATAAAGTTGTTAATCATCAACTTGCACTGTTAAAAGCAATTGTGGTTGAACAGCTTTCAACTTTCACTGCAGCAATCTGTTTCAAGGTCAAGATTCAGATAGCCGCTTGATTTTTACATGTTGGATATGTGGGCAGTAAATCTATAGATAAATATTTTTGCAGTTAGGCATCACACTGATGACACTGCATTTTGAGAGAGGTAAAGAGGAGAACTGACTACACAAATGTAGTTACATAATAACAAGAAAGAATTGCTTTATGGTGAAAGCTTTTGACTATATATCATTTCAAAAGGCCATATGAAAAGTGCTAAGTCATTCTATTACAACTGGGGTTACATTAGTTTGATGGTAAAGTTCATAGATAAGAGAAAAGTTACTCTTTAAACCACCCTCTCCCCTGCCTGAATGCTTGGTGATAGGATGTCATCGTTAATGATTTGAGTTCCCTAAAGAAAGCTCCGTAGCCTTAGGAGAAAGCTAATGACTGTAACAGAAATTTACTAGAAGGATTTGTTGTTTTTCTATACTTATACTAGACTGTATAGTACAAGAGGAAATTTTAAATAATATTTCATCTGATATTTATTGAGCATCTGAAACATTCCTGGCATTGTGCTTTACATACAAGGGAAAGAAAATGTTGAATAGATCACTAAATATTCTACCAATCTTGGCCCTTCTAATTTTGTCTCTACAGAGGCAGTCCATTCCTTGTAAAACACAAATTTAGTCATCACGCCACTGCAAATGCACAAGCCTATTCAGTGTCTCCCTGTTGTACTCTGGCTGATAAAATTCAAACTCCTTAGTGTGCTGTGTTAAACTTTCTTCATGTTGTAGGCCTAGCTTACCACCTCTAACAGCCTCACCTCTGTACTTCCTTGCCCATAAATTGAGCTTCATCATGTTACTTTATCACCCTGAATAGAACTCCCTCTTTGGCTTATGGAAATTAGATTATGATATTTTCTCTATCTATATCTTTTCCTCTCTCTCTCTTTTTTTCTTCTTGCCCATCTTGCCTCTCTCTCTCTCTTCATTTGGTTAATTACTATTTCAGGTCTCAACCTTCATATGACGGTATTCTAGGAAACCTTCCATGGCTCCTTAGGAGTGGGGTCAGTGTCTTTGCTTCATGTGGTCTAATAGATGCTTGATTCAAAGCATCTAATCACTTCTGATCATGGAACTTACCACACTATGGTGTCTATGAATCTGTCATATGTACTCAGCTATTACAGGACTGTGTCTTGCTAGCACTGTATCCCCAGAAACTAATACAGCACGTGACTTAAAGTAAGTCTGTTCAATACATAATTATTAAATATAAGAGTAACACATATCATGGTCCTAGGGGGAGATGCAGGAAAACATTTTCTTTGTGTACCATGTTCATAACAGATTTTTACAAAAATTGTTCTGAAGACAAAGTACATTAAATTGTTAATCACCATGATTCCAAAGCCTAAGGTTTGTTCCAAGAGAGCTGTGGGCAGCAAAATATGGAATTATTTAGACTCTCTGGCAGTAACATTGGAATTGTGAGGAGATTGTTTAATATAACTACGTAGAGTAAGTCCCTGGGAGGAGTATGCCTATAAAAAGTAACTGTGCTTCCATTTTTAGACATCTCCCTTCAGCATGGTGCCAGGTACATGCCGTCTCTTGTTTGGCAGCCCAGCATAGAGTTACACCCTCTGCATTACATTTCATTCCCTTTATAATTTACATAATCCTTCTGCCTGTGCCTATCATTTTACAGAGCAAAAGGAATCCCATCATGAGTACACTAAGCCATATACTTGGCTGCATCACACAAATGTTTTACCTGGATTATGTCTGGCAGTGCAAGCCCCCAAGTGATGATAATTTCATTGTACTTAACACAAAGTCTCCCCAGAGACAGTGGGAGCTGGGGGAGAGGATACCTGAGGTATAGAGAAATCAAGCCTGCTAAGCATAATCACCCTTGATAACTTGTCACCTTTCAACAACTTGTGCTTTTAGACATACATTCTCATCTAGGGTATTTAAAACTTACCTATTTCAATAAGGTGGTTCCAGTGTCAGCCCCCTTTGAAAACTTTATACTCACGCCAAACTATCACTGTGATCACTTGTGAAATACTGGCTTTGAGAGGAAAGATGGTTCAATTTTTTTTTTCTGAAATGATGGTGCTTATTAGATCTCTAAATATTTTTAAAGATAAGACTGGCCACCATGTTAACTTTAAAAAAAAATGTATCAAATGAAAATACATAGAAATTACCAGAAGTAAACTGAGAAAGAAGTCATGCTCTGAGTAAAGGGATACACAGTAAATCTTGTCTGCAAACTATAAAACAATTATGATAGTGCTCACAGTTCATTTACGTTTGCACAAATTTACAGGCTAATGAAAACAGAGCACTAACGCATTCAACTATCTGAAAGTGCCAAAAGAACTGAGTACCATTTCACAGTTGTACTTCAGATAAATTTTTTGATAACAAGATGAAGGGAAGTAAGAATGGTATTTGAGTACATCAGTGTGGTTTAGTTCACCAATGTCCTACAAGAGATATTTTACTTCTCAAACAGAAGCGCTAAAGCTAATTTCACAAAGATTTTGTTGATCACTCTTTGGCATTCAGATGTGCCCATTTGTAGAGCCAATAATCAGAGGGCCAGTAATTTCTATATCATCTTTAAAGACAAGAAATATTTAATAAAAATTATTCATTACTCATATTCTCATTTATTTTTTGCATTATTAAAATATGACTATGCTGTCATTAATTTCTTCAAGTTAATAAAGTCCTGGAGAAGTTCTGTTTCAAGTATTACCCAAATAATCTTTAAATACAGGTGTAAGAGGAGCTTGATGATCACACAAATGTAGGCTCTTGGGCGATTAGATCTAAGCTGAGTCTAGGCACTTGCATTCTAGGCTGATTCTACCGACCTGGGGCAATTCTGTTTTGCCTTTCGCTAGTCAATGGTTCTCAAACTCGTAATCACCTGGGCAACTTGTTAAAATAAGAATTGAGGTCTCCTAGCCCCAGAGTTTCTAATTTAGTAGATTGGAGTGGTGTCCAAGAATCTGGATTTCCTAACAAATTCACAGATAATTACTAATGCTTCTGCTATGGGACATATTTTGAAAACCAGGGCAATAAACACATCTCACAACTTGCTCTTCTTTACAAGAGGGCAGCAGAGGGGTGACAGACGTAGCATTGTAGAATGATCTTTAGATGACAACGTGGGAGTAGCGTGCTTTCATGGGAATGGAGTCATGAAAGGAGGGAGGAAGAAACTTTGGATCTAACTCCCAATATTCTCAGTTTATTTTAGCAAAAAGAACATGGGAAATGAATTGCAACCACGTTCAAAAACCCAGAGTAGACGAGAGAAGAGTGAAGAATGTGTCAGAACATTCTAAGCACATTCACTAGCTCTGTCCTTGCCCATACTTATATTCTGGAGCTTAAAAATCCAAAATTATACATGAGTGTAAAGGGGCAAAGCCAACCAACAGTTATCCTCCTGGGGGGAATCAAAGGTCTTTCCTTACATACGAAGTGACAACTCTCATCAGCTTTGTATTTAAAGAAGAACAACAAGGTTGGATGTATTTTTTTAAACAGAATGTGAAGAATTACTGTGTTTTAACTAGACTATGTTTAAATTTAAACAAAAGTAGACATGTTCTTCATGATACATATAAATACATATTCACCTTTATGTGGCTAAATATGGCATTATAAATTTATGAAAAACGTATTTTCTAGTAGGAACACCAAAATAAGAAAAGATTTAGTTAGTTCATAAGCTTGTAAGTGATATCAAGATGGAGCTCCCTTTTTAAATTCTGGAGTGTAAATCCCTCTGTTACTATTGTAATTAAGTAAATGTATGTGAAAGAATTTTTTTTCTACGCTTTAACTGGTGTATTACTTATTACAAGCAGCATTAAACACAATAAAATGTTAGTATAAAAAGTGTTCGCAAAGGGTTTTTTTTTTTTTTTTTTTTTTAGCAGAGTCTCGCTCTGTTGCCCAGTCTAGAGTGCAGTGGTGCCATCTCATCTCACTGCAAACTCTGCCTACTGGATTCAATTAACTCTCCTGCCCCAGCCTCCTGAGTAGCTGGGATTCCAAGCATACACCACCAAACCCAGCTAATTTTTGTATCTTTAGGAGAGACGCGGTTTTCGCCATGTTGGCCAGCCTGGTCTCGAACTCCTGTCCTCAAGTGATCCACTTGCTTCGGCCTCTCGAAGTGCTGGGATTACAGGCATGAGTCATGGCACCTGGCTTGGATTTGTCTTACAAAAGCTATTGTCTCTTCAAGAGATGAGGCTGCATGCTTTTCTTATTCGCACATCACTTTCTGCATAGAATTCTCCTTTGTCACTGCAGTTCACGCCTCTTCATGGAATTACCAGACAATTCAGCATATTTATAGTGCCATGAATTACATTACTGAAATAAGTATTACAATGCCGCCCTATTCTGTGGACGTCATGAACAGAAACATAACAAGACATCTGCTTCCTCTGAAGGAAATTGCATGAACACTCTGTGTGATTTTCAATGAGAAAGAGAACACTTTGATAACCTAGAACAGGTTTGTGTCATTTACCCATAAAAGTCATTCAAGTTCATACCAACTAAAGTCCAGACATGAAGTTGTCTGTGTACATTTGACATGTAGTTGTCTGTACAGATTTTGCAAACTCAAAAGATTCAGTAAGAGAAAGACTTGCAATTTTTAAATAATTAATTGGCCCTCAGGACTGTAGACAGTTTTTTAGTGACTGGCCTTGGGTAGGAAAATTTATATAAAGCACTAGACAAGAAAAGCTTATAGTATGATCTTTTCAGTATATACTTTTAAAACAACATAATTTATAAGGAAAACAATTTTATATGATTTTCTGTTATAAAAATTTGGTCTTTTTCACCTTATCAATGTGTCAAACAAAAGGAAGTTAGTTTAAGATATATATATTTTAAAGGTAAAAATAATTTGAACAAATAAAATTATGATTAACGAAAATATTTAATTTCTGAAATAGGTACACAGATTTGACAGATATTTTTACATGTTAAATTAATGCAAACTTTATGTTCAAAAATTTAAGTTCAATTAAGTAAAAGCACATCAAGAATTTGAATAATATGTATCCATTTACTTGGAGAGGAAAGATTATTATATTTGATTTTGCTTCTCACATAATGGTGACAATAATAGTATAAATAATATAATAAATTTTCAAGACTTTCTTCCATAAAAATAATGCATCTTGTCTCTAAAAGTTAAACAGTCTTCAGAGTATATAGAAGGAATATAAAAGTAGAAAAATTGTATAACATAACTTGGAATAAACATTGAGTTTTAAAAAAAATTTTTGCAATTCTTCTATTGTGCCAGGGGCTAGCAGAGTTACTGTGAAGAGTGAATATTCTAAATTGTGTTCATAATTTTATTTTTCAAGTTGCAGCTTTAAAAACATACATAAAGCATCAAATTTTTCCTGTCTCTTTCCTCTACATCAAAAAACCACTCTTATTATCAAAGAAATAAGCTGAGTTTTTCACTTTTTTTCTTGAAAGTAAAAACAGGCAGGCAAAGTTTGATCATGTTAGAAGATTTGAAAATACTTTTTTGTTACTGAGGCAGCATCTGAGTTATTCATATTTTGAGCAGAAAATTGTGAATGTAACTATTGTAAATATAAACGTCACTTTTTGACAAAAAGATGACAGTCGCAAAGTTAATAAGCAAATACAGGGAAACTAATATTTTAATAAGGTTGACTTCTATTACTCTACAAAATCTTTTCTATAAACCTCATATATTTTATTGAAATTATTACTTTTTTGTATTTGATTAATAACTTATTTTTTTAAAACATAAAGAGAGTCTTGCTATGTTGCTCAGGCTGGTCTAGAACTCCTGGCCTCAAACAATCCTCCTGCGTCAGCCTCTCAAGTAGCTGAAATTTGATTAATAACTTCTTCATATGAATATAATTTTAAAAATGTTTGCCATGTAGTCAGATATCATATCTTTAGAAAATCTAAAAGCATATCTGATGATTACTAAATAAATATTTGAAAAATTTTATAGTAGCTATATAAACTAACTGCACCATCCTACATAGTAGCCGCAGGCCACATATAAGTGCTGAGCACATGAAACATGGAAAGTATGACTCAAGAACTGATTTTTAAATTTTACTTTAAAAAAATGTTAAGGCTGGACACAGTGGCTCATACCTGTAGTACCAACACTTTTGGAGGCCGAGGCGGGCAGATCCCTTGAGCCCAGGAGTTTGAGACCAGCCTGAGCAACAGGGAGAAACCCCATCTCTACAAAAAATACAAAAATTAGCTGGTGTGGTGGTGCATGCCTGTAGTCCCAGCTGCTCAGGAGGCCGAGGTGGGAGAATCACTTGACCTGGGAAAGCAAGACTGCGGTGAGCCGTGATCGCGCCACTGCACTCCAGCCTGGGTGACAGACTGAGACCCTTTCCCAAGAAAAGGAAAAAGTTAAATAAACTTGGAATAACTTTCTCGATCACAAATTTTGTGATCGAGATAGGCCGGGCGCGGTGGCTCAAGCCTGTAATCCCAGCACTTTGGGAGGCCGAGACGGCGGATCACAAGGTCAGGAGATCGAGACCATCCTGGCTAACACGATGAAACCCTGTCTCTATTAAAAAATACAAAAAAAAAACTAGCCGGGCGAGGTGGCGGGCGCCTGTAGTCCCAGCTACTCGGGAGGCTGAGGCAGGAGAATGGCGTAAACCCGGGAGGCGGAGCTTGCAGTGAGCTGAGATCCGGCCACTGCACTCCAGCCTGGGCGACAGAGTGAGATTCCGTCTCAAAAAAAAAAAAAAAAAAAAAGTAAATACAGATAAAGTACATCTGATGAAAATTTAGCCTTTGGATTGAGATTTGTTTTAAGTATAAGACACACAATTATGAAAAACAAAGAAAGAAAGGGAAACAGGTATTGGTTTTCAATATTGTTTATGAGTTGGATTAATAATATTTTGGATATGTGGGATTAAATAAAATATATTATTGAAATTCTTTAGAATTCACCTTTTTAATTTTTTTAAAAAGTGACTCCTAGAAAAATTTAAATTACATACATGGCTTATTATATTTTAAACTGGATAACATTGATCTACATTGTAGATAGAAATTAAAACTCACCAATCTTTGCAGTTTATAAAATCTGCCGCCAATTATCATTATATGTATTTTTGAGCATATCTATTAAAACTGACTAAAGATCAGGTTTTCATAATAGCCACAGCTAATCTAATGACACAGGGCAAAAATTTCTCCTTAACTTGTGGGACCATTTCCATTGCTAGTAAAGTGCTCAGAGCCCCATATTAGGTTAGTTTTTATTTTTAGTAAAAACCTGAGTTTATAATATCCAAGCATCTTTGCAGGGTCACAGTGTACAGTTGGAAAGGTTATTTATAACAGAGGACTGCTGACTAAAAGACCCAGTTTGTCCTACGCTCATGAAACCTTGCCCCTGGCAAAAACCTGCGTTTGTCTGGCATAAGGAGCTTCTTTCCTAATTGGCACGAAGACAGCACACAGGCTAGCTAACTCTGCATGTTTTCATCAACATGCAATATTATAAAAAACATTCTCAGATGATTGTTTTCTGCCCAAATCATCCAGGTGGAGTGTATTACTGAAAGTAATATGCAGTGAAAATTCTGGGACCACCTTACATTTGCCAAAGGTTTTACTATTCCCCCAACTATCACATACATTTTATCAATGTTCTTGTAGTAATACAAGGAGATGTTAAGCAGATATTGTCCTCATTTTACAGCCAAGAAACTGGAATTGAAATGTCTCTTTGGATTGGTATAGAATTCAGAATCATCACATTTGCCCTTTGCAATAAAATTATAGCTCCTATAGCTTGTGAAGCAGTCTCATAGACATAAACATTGCAACTAAAATTGAATATAACATTTATAGGCTAAGAACAGACCCAACCATATGTCTCACTGAATTTTGGTTTCCAATAAAAACATGTAATCATATTTTATTATTTAATTTATGTGTTTTAATTAAAAGACCCAAAGAGTATATATAGTATCTCCCCAAAGTTAACATATTTTTATAATTACTTCTATATAACTTATCTACCTGAATCCATGAATAAAAGTTCTCCCTTGAAAATGTTCCTGCAAATAATAGCTACCTTTAAGAAACAACTTTGCATTATAGTCAATTAAAACCTATTTATTTTTAACATTGTTAAAAATAAACAATGTTTTCATGCTATATATTTTATTTAAAGATAAGGGAAACAACTTAGCTGGTGCTTTTATGAATCTAGAGGGCTCTGAAGAGAATATCTTTAGGATAATTCCTTAATATCCCTTTTGGAAGAGTATTAGTAGTTTCTTATTCAATGTAGATTTCTTAAGTAGCTGACATTTATTTTATTTCCTACCACCTGATCTTGGTACCTTAAAATCTGTTTTTTATTTGTTTTACATTTATTCATGTTCTAATGGCTCCTAGTGATTTTCAATTAGAATTTTCTTAAGGAATGAGTTTTAAGATCTTTCTCCCTATACAATAGTATTGTTGGTACCTATATATTTAAAAAGATATCTGTATTTTCTAAATAGTGATGACTCATTGATTATACTTTTAATAGTTACTAATTTTAAACCACTAAATTGGAAGCGTATAGTTACTTGAATGCAGTAAATGGCAAGTATATTTAATTATATCAAATATTATGCCTCTTTTGGTGTTATTATAGATATATTTGTGCACTGAGATTCAGAACTGGTCTACCTCACATAGATTTTGAAGAATGTCTTAGGTTTATAACAAAAGTTGCCTCCCAAAATCTATACCCCTAAGCAAAGTTTCCTTTTGGGGTATCAAACCATACCACAGCTGCCAGGTTTTCAATATAATGGAAACACTAATATTTTATGTTTATTTCATTCTCATGTTTATCAAACCCTTGTGGTCACCAAAAGATTATTCAGGCATATACTTCATCCACATGGATTTGAAGGGGAATTTTAATAAAACATGACAAAACGGAAATTTATTTTAAATGTAAAAATGTGAATTCACACACAACTATCACACACACTACTCATTTGGTAAATCATTTAATGGACATTGTCATTTTGACATGTAGAACATTTCTCTTCCTCCATCACCTTTGAATTAATTGGATTGTAAGGGTGGGTAAAGGAAAAAGGGGTGGGATTTGGAATTCCCAATGGCTCCCATTGCTATTTATATCATTGAATCATTTTGAAGTCAGGTAGATGTTAACCTAATAAGGGAAGCCCCACTGGCTTTCTGTCTCCTCCAGACAATACAATGGCATAATTGTGTCTGTGCTTCTCTTTTCAATTGTTCTACTATAACACAGATGGAGAACTAACCACAGACTCTGATTAACTCAAATTAGACTAATGAGAGAGATGATAAGTACTACAACATGAAGATTAAGAAATTAATCCTAATTTGAAACCTCCAAGATGTTGGGCACAAAGGAAATAAATGTTAAAAGGACAAATTGGGCCACTGCTTCATAAATGTTGAAAGCAAGACTAACCAATCAATGGCTGTAGCCCATTTGAATAAATGTTTCTGACTTTCTAGAAGGAAGAATTTCAGCACCTACAGAAGAGCAGACCAAGTTTCATAACGTTATTAAAGCGTTTTCTTATATTTAATTCTCTATTTATCATTAGCTTGGAGATGGGAGGAGTGGAGGTGGCAGGAATAGAAAAATAACTTATTGATTTAAAAATCTGTGCTCAGCAAGTTTTTTCCAAGTATAGAAAATTTAGAAAAAACTAAAGTATTACAATATATTTTGAAAGACATTATGTAAAAGTATAATGAGAAATTTTAATTTTATTGTTTGAGGAAACCCTTAATTATACACGTGCATTAAGGAAGTTTCTTATTTGAAATGTTCACACTTTCTATTTTCCCATGATTTACAACTCATTAAAATGTATTTCTTTTACAATGAGCACTCAGCTTTTATACTGTTGCTTCTAATGTTCACTCATTTCTCTGAATTTTCAATTATTTACTATGAAAATAAACTGATAGAGAAGAGATAATCTTATTTAGTGTTACAGAATTCTATAGCAGTCTGGTTTGAAATCCATTTTATATATAAGTTTACTTGTAAGTATATGTTTGTATTTTGAATTATTGTGGTTCTACAAAGGATATAAGGCAGCAAAACTTAAATACAAATTAAGCATTATATAAAATATAGAGCAATATTATCAGAATTAAAAATAAAGGCCACATAAGGGAAGAAAATGAAAATAAAAGCTGTTTGGATGATATTAGAGGATGTATAATTGAACATCAAACTTAACACAGACTTCTCTGGAAGCCAAAGTAAAAAAGGAGGTAAAGTAAGCTACATGACTCAGGATTTATAAAAGTGGAATATCATTAATTCCTCAGTGCTTTCAAGAAATATTTGAAGTCTTTAGAACAGGAACTCGTATGTGGGACACTAAGTAATCATTCCTTCAACACCTGCAATTTATAGTAGATGCTTGGCACATTTGTAAGAAAAAAATTGGATTGATATTCCAAATAATACTAAAAAGAGAATTTTGGTAAAGTCCATTTAGGCAGTTTTTCCATTCACCGTTTTTAGGCTCTTTCAATTGATTTTCTAGTACCCTCGCTTTTCTCCCTCTTTCTCCACATTAGAAGTAGCTATAAGCTCTATTTCCTCTCTCTCTAACATACCAGGTGGGATGTTACATGAAAGCCGGTTTCTGACAAAATTTAGCGTACGACAGATTTGTTGTCAAGTAGGTACAAAAACATTCAAACAATCGGTTCTTTCAAGTAAGTGAAATTCCATCTCTCTGCCCTTCAAGCACTGACCAGTACTTTGCACAAAATATTCTCTGGAAGCCCAGTGACAATAGTCTTGAGAAAAAATGTGCTAGTCATCTAGCCATAATTAGGTGAATCCTTTATTACGCCAATGGCCCACGGACGAGAACAGGAGTTCTAAGACTAGGACACAGCTTTTAAGGATGTTAGGATCCTGGCTCCTCAGGTTCTCAAAATGGAAAAATGTGTTTCAAAGAGCTCTTCTGTTCAAATGCAGATGGAGGTAGTGATATTACAGTCATTGTGATATGAAGTCATTGCACTTGGAATAACCTCCGTTATGAAATAATGATTGTGATCTTTCTTTTTTTGTTTTTGTTTTTATTTTTGAGACAGTCTTACTCTTCATCCATGCTGGAGTACAATGGTGCCGTCTTGGCTCACTGCAACCTCTGCCTCCCGGGTTCAAGTGATTCTCCTGTCTCAGCCTCCTGAGTAGCTGGGACTACAGGGGCGTGCCACCAGACCTGGCTAATTTTTGTTTTTTGTTTTTTTATTTGGTAGAAAAAGGATTTCACTATGTTGACCAGGCTGGTCTCGAACTCCTGACCTCATGATCCACCTGTCTCAGCCTCCCAAAGTGCTGGGATTACAGTTGTGAGCCACAGCACCCTGCCATGACCTTTTAAATGCTCTAACCATTCCTGGAGGGTAGATCTCTAATTATAATACTTCAAATGTTAACAATTCACTCTAGCAAGTAGAGTACAGTTAACTTATTCACTCATCTATGGCATACTGTGTTTTCCTGCACTTCACTTCATTGTATGTCACAGATACTGCATTTTGTACAAACTGAAGGTTTGTGACAACTCTGCTTCAAGTAGGTCTATGAGCACCACTTTTCCAACAGCATGTGCCCACTTCATGTCTCCATGTCACATTTTAGTAATTCTTGCAATATTTCAAACTTTTTTATTATTTCATAGCTGTTATGAAGATCTGTGATCAGTGATCTTTGATGTTTCTACTGTAATTGTTTTGGAGTGCTATGAACCATGCAAATGTAACAGGGTGAACTTAATTGATAAATGTTGTGTGTGTTCTGCTCCACCGAACAGCCGTTCCCCCTTCTCTCTCCTTCTCCTCAAGCTTCCCTATTCTCTGATACATGACAATATTGAAATTAGGTCAACGTATAAACCTACAATGGGCTTTAAGTGTTCAAGTGAAACCAAATGTTGCACATCGCTCACTTTAAATGAGAAGTTAGAATGATTAAGCTTAGTGAGGAAGGCGTGTCAGAAGTCAAGATAGGCCAATGGCTAGGCCTCTTGGGCCAAACGGTTAGCCAAGCTGCGAATGCAAAGAAAATGTCCTTGAAGGAAATTGAAAGTGCTGCTCCAGTGAACACGCGAATGATAAGAAAGCAAACAGCCTTATTGCTGATAAGGAGAAAGTTTTAGTGTTTTGGAAAGAAGATCAAACTGACCAAAATGTTCCCTAAAACCAAAGCCCAATCCAAGAAAAGTCCTAACTCTTTTTAATGAAAAGAGTTTTTTATTTTTCTTTTTTGTAATAAAGTGTTTTTAATTAAGGTGTGTATAATTATTTGGTAGTCATAATGTTATCCCACACTTAATAGACTACCGGAAAGTGTAAACATAACTTTTACGTGCACTAGGAAATAAAAAAATTTGCGTGACTCACTTTATTGTGGTGGTCTGGAACCAAACCCACAATATCTCCAGGCTATGCCTGTGTCATACAATCTATGATGAAATATTTAAAGTGAATTGCAGGTAACATGACAGGAGTTGTTGTAATCTACCTATAAGAAAACATTAAGTTTTACTGAGATGTCTACATCAAATCTTTCCCTCAAATGTCTACTAATAAACGCATCATTCTTCATTAATTACACAACATATTTAATGTATAATAATAAATGCAAACATTCTTCTTTTTAGTACTTTATTATGCATAGTATTTTGTGTTTCAAATTATTTCCCATACATCATTTAATTTAGTGACTAAAACACTGTAAATTGGAATACAATAGTGACCAGTACCTTTATCATACGAAAGAAGACAGAAGGACTCACTCTGGTAAAATCTTTTTTTACCAGAGCCACACAGCAAATCGTGACAGACCTGGCATGGTCTATTGAGACAGACCATGGTTTTCCAATGAGTCATCTTTCTTAGTGATCTTTTGTGAAGTTTTTTCAACTGTTTTTCCAGGAAAGTCTACAAGAGGAACGCATTGATATTCTTTTACATGTTTCACTTCCTTTCATTATCCAATAAAATGACTTTAAAACATACTTTTGGCTGGGTAGAAGTTCTTTAATGCTTCCTGAAAAAAAAATTCTTCAGGATGAAATTTAACTATAAATCGAGCACCATTTTTATTTAGCAAAATCTGAAGCCTGTGCTTCACAAAACTCAAAACCTTCACCATATAATAAGCCTCACTTAAAATATAAGTGGGAAATCTTGTCCATTTTTGTTATCTGGGAGATAACTAGGTTGAAATTGTCTTAGTTTATAATGTATTTCTTCTCTACCTTCAATGCTTTCTTTAAAACAGAATTAGTTCCTCCGAGGAAAATACTCTTGATTCACAAAAACACGCTAAATACAAGTCATATGGAATGAGTTTTTGTCTTATTTGTGCCAGTTATTTGCTAATTGACTGCCTCATTCTTATAACTGCATTAAACCTAGATTGAATCTGAAAAGAGGCAGTCATATGAATTAGAATGTTTTAGGGTTCATGGGAGTACTAAATAGGGGCAAAATATGTTACGGTCTTGTATTTGGTTTCCTGGAAAGGTCTTATTTCTTCAGATTCCAACTCAGCAAAACCTCCTCTGAGCATCTATCTCTTAAATGTACCCTCTTACCCACCCTACTGGGTACACTCTTCTCTGTTTTATGCTTATATCTGTAATTGCATTTTGTGCAGTGTTTACCTGATTCTTTGCTTCTCTTGTAAGACTAGTAGTCCATGGAGAATAAGAACATGTTAGTATGTAGCTCCACTCCAAGTACAGTGCTAGATACAGAGCAGATTCTCAAAGAAGTTTGTTAAACGAATGAATGGATAACAAATGAATGAAATCCAGTGGAACATAGGAAATATTTACCCATCTATCTTGCAGGATTGTCGTGAAGCTCAAAACTGATAATGTGTGATAAGTTAAGTGAAACCTTGTAAACCTAAGTGCCATGGACAGTTTCCCTTAACTTGCATAACTTAAGTAAAAGGCTGGAGATTTGAAATAAACTAAACTAAAACCCAACCATACTCAGTCTGTAAATGCTGACCTTGTGCAGACTAAATCTAACAGCCCTTGAGTGAAGTCACCTACCCCAGCAATTCATCCTCCTTGGCATGGCCCTTGCTAAGGTTAATAGGGACTGTGGATATCTCAGACTGCCAAAACATAAGGAGATATGACAGGAAACCAAACGGGAAACTGCTGGCTGCCTTGGGCTCACTGAGATCTGTGTCTAACAAGGCAGACTTGTCGCTGGGCTCTTTGGAGGTGAAATGAAGCGATGGACTAATGCTGGGCACAGGAGGCGCCAGGTCCTGACAGGCTAAGGTGTGACCTGCTGAATCCTAACCATCCCAGACATCTTTGGAAGAACAGTGAGCTGGGCGATGGCCAGGGGCAGGCAAGGTTGCAGGGGAAGGAGGTGTATGCGGAGCCCACAGAGAGTAGAGAAAGAAAGGGCAAGTGAGATTACTGGTCATCTGGTGTCTTAGATCACACGCAAAACAAACGTCAAGCACAACAGCAAACACAACCTTTGAGCATTACTGTCTCCAAAGAGTATTTACCAAGTGCTGTCTGGCTTGATCTCCCAGACTTGGTTAAATATGCATTCTGTTAATGTTGTGTTTCTGACTTTCTTTCCTTTCCTTTTTTGTTATTGTTATTATTTCTATTTTTAAAAATGTAAGACTTTACTTGCTTTGATACTGAGGAAAGGAAGGTGTAAGAGTGAGAAGAGAGAGGAAAATTCCACAAAGCATTTTTTAAAAAACTTTTCCAATAGAAATATAAAATGTAATTAGGTATGTATAATCATATTCTTAAATATAATGTATTATTAAGCGTATTATATTATTAAATATTATATATAGAAGATTCTTTTTATTATTAAGTATAACATATACATAAAATTCTACAAGTTATTCTTCATTTTAAAATACTAATACTAATACTGGTAATTCATTTAACTCATCATTTTTATAAGCTACCTTTCTTGGAAAAACAATATCAGTAATAACATTAAAATACATTTTACTTGATGACTGAAGGCATACAAATGCATCAAAACATTTAAATATATTATTGCATTTTATTATGTAAAGAAGAATTGAAAAATGAGAACGTATAAATGAGGTGAACATTTTTATGTACCTCTATTGTGGCAATTTCATCACTTTTTTTTACAGTTCTTTGTTTATGTGAACTCTGTTCCAAACGAATCCAAGATCTAGGGAAATACGAACAATATCTTGCTCATCCTCGAATTTTCAGCATCTAGCAAAATTTGGGGGGAATAATAGGTTCTTAATTAAGGATATACAATAAATTTTAACATCATAGCAAAACTAAGTGGAAAGTATAGAGAATTTCCATATACCCTCTTTCTCCACAGAGGCACAACTGCCAACTATTTGACCTCCCACACCAGAAGGGTGCATTGGTTACAATTGATGAACCTGCACTGTCAAATCACTATCACCCGAAGTCCATAGTTCACACTAGGGTTCACTCTTGTTGTTGCGCATCCTGTGGGTTTGGGCAAATATATGATGACATGGCTCCATTATTGCACTGTCATACAGAACAGTTTCACTGCCCTAAAAATCCTCTGTACTGTGACTATTCTCTCCTCCTGCAAACCCTGGCAACCACTCATCATTTTACTGCAAAATTTAGCCTTTTCCAGATTTCCCTATAGTTGGAGTAATACAGAATGTAGCATTTTCAGACTGACTTTTTCACTTAATGATATGCAGTTAAGCTTTCTCTATGTCTTTTTATGGCTTGATAACTCATTTCTTTTCAGCACTGAGTAATAGTCCATTGTCCGAATGTACCATGTGTACTTATTTACTTACCAAAGAACAACATGGTTGCTTCCAGGTGTTGGCAATTGTGAGTAAATCTGCTGTAAACATCCATATGCAGATTTCTGTGTGGACTAGTTTTCAATTCATTTGGGTAAATACCAAGGAGTGTGATTTCTGGATCATATGGTAAAAGTATGTTTTATAAGAAATTGCTAAACTATCTTCCCAAGTGTCGGTACCATGTTGCATTCCCACTAGCAATAAACAAGAGCCCTTCCTCTTCCACACCTTTGCCAGCATTTGGTATTATCAGTGTTTTGAATTTTGGACATTCGAATAGGTATGTCGTGGTATCGCATTGTTGTTTTAATTCTCAATTTCCTACTAACATAGAATATTGAACCTTTTATCCTATGTTTATTACCATCTGTCAATTTTATTTGGTGACTTGTCTGTTCAGGTCTTCTGTCCATATTTTAATAAATTTGTCCGTTGTCTTATTGTTGAGTTTTAAAAGTATTTTGGTATATTTTGGATAATCATCCTTCATCAGATGTATCTTTTGCAAATATTTTCTTCAGTCTGTGGCTTGCCATCTCATTTTAAAAAACATTTTCTTTGGCAGACCAGAAGTTTTTAATTTTAATAAAGTTCAGCTTATTATTTATTTATTTTAGGGGCCATGCCTTTAAGGGTGTATGTAAAAAGTCAGTGTTATACCCAAGATCATCAAGGTTTTCTCCTATGTTACCTTCTAGGAGTTTTATAGTTTTGTCTTCTTACATTTAGATCCACGGTCCATAATGAGCTATTTTTTGTGAAGGCTGTAAGGCATATACCTAGACTTATTTTTTGTCATGTGGACTTCCAGTTGTCCCAGCACCATTTGTTGAAAAGACTATCTTTGCTCCCTTATATCTTTGCTCCCTTGTAAAGGCCTTTGTTCCCTTGTCTAAGATTAGTTGACTCTATCTATGTGGGTCTATTTCTGGGCTCTCTATTGTCTTCCATTAATGTATTTGTCTATCGTTTTGCAAATGCCATACTGTCTGGATTACTGAAGCTTTACAGTAAGTCTTGAATTCTGGTAGTGCAGGTTCTCCTACTTTGTTTTTCTTCTTCAACATGAAGTTGGCTATTCTGGGTCTTTTGCCACTCCATATAAACATTAGAAATAGTTTATCAAAATCCACAAAATAACTTGTTGGAATTTTTGTTTGTAATTTTATTCACTGTATAAATCAATTTGGGAGAATTTATATCTTGATAATATTGAGTCTTTGTAGCTATAAAACTGAAATATCTCTGCGTTTGTTCAGTTCTTTTTGTTATCTTTCATAAGTGTTCTGCAGTTTTCCTCATATAGATCTTGTATATATTTTGTTTACATTTAATGGAAAGTATTCCATTTTTCTGGAGTGCTAATGTAAATGCTAACATGTTTCTAGTCTGAAATTCCACTTGCTCATCGCTGGTATATAAGAATGCAATTGATTTTTGTATGTTAACCTCATATCCTGCAACGTTGTTATAATCATTAATTAGTTCTAAAATTTTTTTTGATTATTATAATGTCTTTTTCTGGTTTTGATACTGAGATAATGCTGGCCTCATAAAATGAGGCATGGAGTATCCTCTCTGCTTCTATCTTCTGGAAGAGATGTAGAAAATTGATACAATTTCTTCCTTAAATGTTTGACAGAATTCACTAGGGAACCAACCTAGGGTGTTGTGTGTTTTGGAAGGTTATTAACTATTGATTCAATTTCTTTTTACATATAGGCCTATTCATATGTCTATTTATTCTTGTGTACATTTTGGCACATTGTGTCTTTCAAGAAATTGGTAGAATTTTGGGGTATAGAGCTGTTCATAATATTCCTTTATTTTCTTTAATGTTCATAGGTTCTACATTGATGTGCCATCTGTAATTTTAATTTTATATATTTACTTATTTATTTGTTGGTTTTTTTTTTTTTTTTTTTTTTTGAGACAGTATCTCACTCTGTTACCCAGGCTGGAATGCAGTGGCACAATCATGTCTCACTGCAGCCTCGACCTCCTGGGCTCAATCCTCCTGCCTCAGCCTCCTCAGCAGCTGGGACCACAGGCATAGATCACCAACCCTGACTATTTAAAAATATATATTTGTAGAGATGTGGTCTTACTATGCTGCCCAGGCTAGTTTTGAACTCTTGGATTCAAGTGATCCCTCCACCTCAGCCTCCCAAAGCTCTGGGATTACAGGTATGAGCCAATGCACCCAGTCCCATCTTTAATTTTTCATGTAAGTAATGTCTGCCTTATTTTTTTTTTTAAAGCTAGCCTGGCTAGAGGCTTATCAAGTTTATTTATCTTTTCAAAGAATTAATTTTTGGTTTTGTTGATTTTCTCCATTGATTTCCTGTTTTCAATTTCATTAATTTTTTTCTCTAATTTTTTTTTCTTCTTCTGCTACTTTGGGTTTAATTTGTTTTTTTTTTTTTTTCTAGTTTTCTAAGGTGAAACTTTAGATGACTAATTTTAGATCTTTCTTCTTTTCTAATATATGCATTCAATCTATATATCTTTCTTTAAGCGCTGCTTTAATGCTTTTCACACATTTTGATACATTGAATTTTCATTTTGTTTTAGTTGAAATATTGTTAAATTACTCTTGGGATTTATTTTTGGACACGTGTTATTTTGAAAGGTATGGCTTAATCTTTAAGTATTTTGGAACTTTCTAGCTATTGTGTGGACATGTTTGTAGTTCATTTAGGTAAATACCAAGGAGTGTGATTTTTATTAAACTTGTTCGGATATGTTTTATGGTCAAAAATGTGGCCTATGTTGGTGAATGTTCCATGTTAGCTTAAGAATATGTATTCTGCTATTGTTAGATGTAGCCTTTAGATGTCAATTTTATTCAGTTGATTGACAGTGCTGTTGAATTCAATTATATCCTTACTGATTTTCTGCCTGCTAAATCTATCTGACATATAGCTCTGACAGACGGGTGTTAAAGTCTCCAAATATACTAGTTGATTCATCTATTTCTCAATAAAGTTCTATTAGTTTTTGCCTCATATATTTTGACACTTGGTTGTTAGGTACATACACATGAACAATTGCTATGTGCTCTTGGAGTATTGATTCCTTTACCATTATATAATGCCTCTCTTTACCCCTGATAACTTTTCTTGCTCTAAAATGTGATCTGTCTAAAAATAATGTAGCTACTCCCACTTTCTTTTGATTAGTGTTAGCATGATATACTTTTCTCCATTATTATTTACTTTTAATTTGTATTAGTCTTTAACGTAGTTTTTTGTAGATAATATATATTTAGGTCTTGTTTTTTTTGATTCATCCACACAATCTCTGTTTTATAACTGATATATTTAGATCACTGATGTTTAAAGTGATAAAGTTGAATTAATATCTACTATATTTTTTACTGTATTTTGTTATCCTTGTTCTCTGTTTCTATTTTGGTCTTCCACGCCTTTTCCACATTTTGTGGTTTTAGTTAAACCTTTTATATGATTTTCTCTCCTTTCTTATCATATTAATTATACTTCTTTTTTTTAACCCTTTCTAGTGGTTGCCATAGAGTTTGCAATATACGTTTACAACAAATCTATTTTCAAATAACACCGTACTGCTTCATGGATAGTGCAAATATTTCATAAAAATGAAATGTTCCTAATTCCTTACTCCTGTACCTTCTATAATTGTCGTTCATTTCATTTATACATAAGAACATATATATACACACACACATACATTTATATGCATATATAATCAAATATATTGCTGTCATTATTATTTTCAGTGAACTGGTAACTATTTGATCAATTAATACTAGAAAAAGTTTTTTACTTTCAATTATTCTCTGATGTTTTTCATTTTTTGTGAATACCTGAGTTTTTGACCTATATTGCTTTCCTTCTCTCTGAAGAACATCTCTTAAATTTCTTATAAGACAGGTCTACGGGCAACAAGTTTCCTCCATTTTTTTTAAATAAGTTTTTATTTCTCCTTCCTTTTCTTTTTTTTTTTTCTTTTGACAGAGTTTCATTCTTGTAGCCCAGGCTGGAGTGCAATGGCGTGATCTTGGCTCACTGCAACTTCTGCCTCCCGGTTTCAAGCGATTCTCCTGTCTCAGCCTCCTGCGTAACTGGGATTAAAAACACCCGCCACCATGCCTGGCTAATTTGTTTTGCAGTTTTAGTAGAGACTGGGTTTCACCATGTTGGCCAGGCTGGTCTTGAACTCCTGACCTCAGGTCATCTGCCCACCTCGGCCTCCCAAAATGCTGGGATTACAGGCATGAGCCAACATGCCTGGCCTCTCCTTCACTTTTGAAGGATTATTTCACAGGTTATATAATTCTAAGTTGGTGGATTTATTTTCTCTCAACACTTTGAATAATTTACTCCACTTTCTTCTTGCTTGCATGGTTCATTCAATCATGATTTGTTGAGGTCTGTGTGTGGCAGGTAATCTAATAGAAGACCTGCCCTACACCCAGAGAGAAGGAATCCTTGCCTTAGTAAGTCAAGGGGCAAGTTGTCCTTGGGACCAAGGAAAATGTTTTTCCCTCCTAGACCATGATCTGGGTAGCAGAAGCCTGAATTCCCTGTCCAGATAGCTCTGAGCCCCTTTCCAGTGCTTAAATAGTCGACTTAGTCAAATGGAGTTCTCTTTGTTCCTCTATAGGTAAGGTGTTCTTTCCATCTGGCTTCTTTCAAGATTTTTCCCTTGCCTTTGATTTTGTTGTTTGAATATGGTATACTTAGGTGTAGGGTTTTTGGAATTTATTCTGCTTATTATTCCCTCGGTTTCCTAGATCTTTGGTTTGGTTTGGTGTCTGAGATTAATTTGGGGAAATTCTGTCATTATTGTTTCAAATATTCCTTCTCCTTTTTTTTCTTTCAGTTTTTTTTTTCCATTATCTGTATGTTATACTCTCTGAATTGTCCCACAGTGCTCCGATATTCTGTTCTGTATTTTTCAATCTTTCTTCTGTTTGCTTTTCAATTTGGAAGTTTCTATTGTTATATCCAGAAGCTCAGTGATTCTTTCTTCAGCTGTGTCCAATCTACTAATAAGCCCGTCAAAGGAATTCATTTCTGTTTCATTGTTTCTGATCTAAGGCGTATCTTTTTGATGCTTTCTTAGAATTTGCATCTTTCTGCTTACATGATCTATCTGTTTTTGAAGGTTGTTCATTGTTTCTATTAAGTCTCTGCCATATTTTGAATGTTCCCTCCAAAACTCATGTCGAAACATAATCCCCAGTGTGGCAGTATTGAAAGGCAGGGCCTTTAAGAGGTGACTGGATCATGAGTGCATTTATCCATGAGTGGATTAATGGCTTATCCTGGGAGGGTAACCGGTGGCTTTATAAGAACAGGAAGAGAGACCTGTGCTAGCATGTTGGCATGCTTAGCCCCTCACCACATGATGTTCTGAACTACCTCAGGATGCCGCAGCGTCCCCACTAAAAAAGAATGCTCTCACCAGATGTAACCCTTGAGCAAACTGTATAATTTCAGAATAGGAAAGCTTTTTTTTTTTCCTATAAAAAGGTAATTCCTTTTCTTTATAAATCACCCAATTTTAGATATTCTGTTATAAGCAAAAGAATGTATACAAATTACATTCTGAAACTTATTGTAAGTCAAATTAAATCACTTTTGTTAAAGGTCTAAAGGATCTAGCAAATTGTGTGTTTCAAAAGGAAAAATATATATTCTTCTTACTGCTTTATATATTCTAAATATATGTTCTAAATACCACATAAAGATAAAAATTTGGCTGGTTCACGCCTGTAATCCCAGCACTTTGGGAGGCCGAGGTGGGTGGATCACCTGAGGTCAGGAGTTTGAGACCAGCCTGACCAATATGGTGAAACCCGTCTCTACTAAAATTACAAAAATTAGTCAGGAGTGGTGGCAGGCGCCTGTAGTCCCAGCTACTTAGGAGGCTGAGGCAGGAGAATTGCTTGAACGTGGGAGGCAGAGGTTGCAGTGAGCCGAGATGGCACCACTGCACTCCAGCCTGGATGACAAAGCAAGATTTCAACTCAAAAATAAAATAAAATAATAATAAAAAAAGACAAACGTTTATTATGGGCTTTAGAGAAAGTGCCTTATAACCTTCAACTTATTAGAGTATATTCATATAATACGTGTCTTCTCTTATTTTCTAATTTTCATAGAGCTGAAAATACAATGTAGTCAATTAAATATTCATTGCCAATGATAAACCCATTGGAAAATCTACCTGCTCAGACTTTTGGTTTCTGATTCAGCATGCAAGCAGCTTACTATGCTCATGTTTGCCTCTCTTAGTGTGTGTGTGGTGATATTCTATTGTTACATTCATTTGTTTACATTCTGTTAGTGAAGTTGAGCATCTTATTAATGTTGTTGGCCTTCGATAATTCCTCTTCTGTGAAATGCAGCACCTCTTCTTCTTTTCAGTCCAGGATCAAAGCAACTTTTCTTTTTAAGGTCTGAGATCAATATAGCAATAGCATGTTGTTACCACTTTATTGTAACAACAAGTAACAAGCTGGACAAACTTAAAAATCAACTCTTCCAAATCCATCAGAGAGGTGAGGCCATAGGAAAAACTGCTACTCCAAAATTTTAGAGACAGACAGGCAGATATAGAGAGTTACAACTTACTGTACCAGAAACCTCCGTGGGAATCAACTCCAGGCTAGGAAAATCTAAGTTGTAATTAACAAATTGTTGGAGTCTCAATGTGAACAAGTCTGAGAGCTAAAACATGCAGGGGTACTAAGTCATAGGGGGAGGCCCACACTCCATTGATTGTATGATTATATAAGCAATGCATAATCTTTGTAAAACTTCAAAGAATACACCAAATTATAGGGAAGGATGAAAAAAGTCCTTTGAAATCCTGCTACTCTTATATATACCGATTTGTAGTATTTTGGTTAAATTCATTGATGTATTTTTATGTAATATCACACTTATGTATAAAACAGCATAAATGGAAAAATATCTTACATACTGGGACACATATTTAATAAATACTGTTGTTTTTGTGAACTGACGTATCTTCTCCCTGTACTCAATCCTACCCTCCCTACCTCGTCCCCCACTCATCAATTATGCAACCAAAAGTTAACTACCTGGTGTATGTCTTTCTATAACTTTCTCCATTATCTTAGATTCACATACACATACATACAAATATGCATGGTACCTATGAAACACATTTTGCCACTTTCTTTTACATAAATGGAATATTGTATCTGTTTCTCCATACTAGCTTTTTTCCTTTGGTGTTTATCAAGAACATATTTCCAGGGAAATATATATAGATCTGGGTCATTCTTTCAAATGGCTAGGTGATAATGTATGAAATTATCACAATATATTAAATTATGCCTCATTGTGTAGACATTTACTTTGTTTCCAAAATTGTCAAATATCTCTTTGTCACTATATCCTTATGCATTGAAACTTTTATTTTTATGGTATAGAATACTAAGAGTAGGGTTACTGAATAAGAGGCTATGTGGATTATTAATTTTAACACATAGCACCAGAATGCTTTTCTAAAAGGCTATATCTGTTTATACTTCCACCAATGATAGATGAGAGTTCCCTTCCTCTCTTGCTACCATGCTCATGTTTGCCTGTCTGAGTGTGTGTGTGTGGTGATATTCTATTGTTACATTCATTTGTTTACATTCTGTTAGTGAAGTTGAGCATCTTACTAATGTTGTTAGCCGTCCATAATTCCCCTTCTGTGAAATGCACCACCTCCTCTTCTTTTCAGTCCAGGATCAAAACTACTTTTCTTTTCAAGGTTGAGATCAACGTAGCAATAGCATGGAAAATTAAAGTGCTCTCTGTGAGGCAGCGTTTTGGGGAAAATACAAGCACTATACGTAAAATAGTGGTTTACTCACAAAACTCTAGACCATTCTCTGAATTGATTTGAAGTTGGTTAACAAAAGGAAAATAACCATTTTCCTGGAGTAAAAACTAAGGAGTTAATCACCTTAAGCCCCTGACAAACACTAATCAAATTTCTGTGTCTGTATACTTGCCTATTCTGAACATTTCATACATAAAGGAAATCATACAAAACGTTCCTTTTTGTGTCTGCTTTCTTTCACATGATAATTTCAAGTTTCGTCCATTTTGTAGCATGTATAAATTCTTCTTCTTTTTTTTTTTGTTGCTCAATTATATTTCATTGTATGGCTATACCACATTTGTTTATTTATCAGTTGGTAGGCTTTCGGGTCAATCTAATCTTGGTTCAAATCCAAGTTTTAACATTGATTTCCTTTTTGAAGATGGGTATGTTAAAAGAAAAAAGTTTAAATTCAATTTTACCAGCCTCAATACACTGAATTATGCATATATACATATATATGAGATTGAATATTATATATCCAATACACTGGAATACACACACACACACACACACACACACACACACACTAGACCTCACAGGGTTTGTGAAGATTAAGTAAAACAATATATGTAAAATACAGTATCTGGCCAATGTAATAAGTACTCATATCAGTCAGGAAATCAGAAACCACACTAATTATAATAACAGAAAGAATTTAGTATGGGGAATAGCTAAGGAAGTAAAAAAGGAACATGAAGGGAACAGATAAATTAACTGCAGGAAGTAGATTTGCCAGTAGGGCTGAGGGAAACAGGAAGGTGTTGGGGTGGGTTATCAGAGCCCAGACGCTGGGAGGGGTTCCCACAGAGCGAGATCCAGACAGTTCAGGGAAAGATTCTGCTTGTCTTACTCTGTTGTCTTTTAAGATGTTGTTTTTGCTGCTGCTAGGAAAAGGATCTGAGTCGGGAAATGTTGAAGGAACAGTAAGCAAATAGGATGGAGTCTGCCTTCCTCCTTTCTGCCTTCCGTTCTCCCGCCAGTGCCTTCTACTAACAGAACCAACAAAGACATAATCTGGCAAGGGAGAAAAGTAGATCACAGAGTCTCCGCTGAGCATAGAATGAAGAGTTTGGAACTGAGAAAAACCAATCTAATAAACTGGCATAGTTCACTCCTTTGACCATTTCTACATCTATATACCTTTCTATTAATTTTTGAATTTCCATAAAGCAAAAGCTATGCCATTGTCTAGAAAGATGAAGCAACTATCCATCCTTTGCTCTCTCCTCTCTCTGAAAGAGAGAGCCATAAAGTCTCAACCACAGTAACAATTTCCAGAAAAACTCATGGTATCAATTTCTCAGTGATGTTCATTAGTCCTCAAATTCTATCACAGTCCCACCTGGAAATTGGTAATATAAAGTCTAAAGTGTAAGTAAAAGTGCCATGATCCAATGAGTTATATGTAAAATAAGGAGTGAAAAATGAAAGAAAATAAATATAAATTAGCTAATTTGTATTACTACAAATATACCTGTAAGTAACAAGAAAGGCAGAAAGTTTATATCACTGCTCTTGTCCTCATTTCTGAAACTAATCACGGGAGCATGGTTAACATCTCTAACTTTCTTCTTTTGACATCTATACCATGCCCGCCTTGTCCTCAGCTGACTAGATTTCTTTACTAGTGGGCTTATCTAAACTTTTGTTTCTGAAGGATCTGAATCCTCAATAACAGGCTTTTGTGTAGTTGCTTAGTTTTCTAAGTGCAGTGGCACGATCTTGGCTCACTGCAACCTCGACCTCCAGGGCTCAAGCAATCCTCCCACCTCAGCCTCCTGAGTAGCTGGGACTACAGGTGCATGCCACCATGCCCAGCTAATTTTTGCATTTTTTTGTTGTTGTTTTGTTTTTGGTAGAAGCAGGGTTTCGCCATGTTGCTAAGGCTGGTCTTGAACTCCTGAACTCAAGCGATCCACCCAACTTGGCCTCCCAAAGTTCTGGGATTACAGGCATGAGCCGCCGTGCCTGGCCTGGACATAAAGTGTTAATAGGTGCTCAGAGAATCCAGTCAGTGTGCCCTCTGCCTCCCTCGCTGTTGGGAAGCTACTCAGGTTCCCTTTGGTAAATATGAACATCAATTGCTCTTCTCCATACAACAACCTCCTTCAAGTGTTGACCCAATGGCGTGAGCCCAAGGTGTCCAGGCTACAGTTTTAACTTCCAGTTTAATGGAGTTTTTGGTGTCTGTGTGTACATTCCTTCCTTGGGATCTAACCATTTGTACACTAAGCTCAAGGTTTTCTTTCTCAGTTATAAGGAATTCCCTTGGATTGAGTGAGAGAAGACAATGAAGATGGAGTAGGTCTCAAAGGACGTGAAGGACAAATTGAGGCATTGAACCACCTTCTCATGTGCATCTCTAGCAAGCATGTCCACTTGATGATTAATTGCTTACCAAATTTACGGCTTGGTGGACCATATGACACCCAGTTTATGAGGGGCAGTTCAGATTGCACAGTTATTTTGATGTTCCTTGGTCAGGCTTTCAGGCTCTACAATTATCAAAAGCATTCCAGTAACTGTTTCTTAAAAAAAGAAGCGAGTATGTTGAAGACATAGATTTGCTCCCAAACCCTAGAGGTCTGCATTGTAATCCTCCTATGAGGGCTTGCAAAAGACTCCATGTGGTGCCCCTGTATACCACAGATACTTACGACCTTAGGAACTGTTGCTGATCTTCAAGGGGAAGTGTAGCTTGCACTACAGTCTGCACTTGCTGGAGAGCCTTCACTTGCTCTGGTCTCCACTCAAATTTGGCAGTGTTAGATGTGACTCAATAAATGGAAACGGTAGCTGGGAATCAGATCTCTGAAGAAAGGATACTTGCTTCATGCTAGTAACTACCAATGGGGTATGAGAAGGCTTGCTCTGGGAGTGCTGAAGGAAGCCGGGGCACTGCCGGGACAAAACCTACAGAAACAACAAGCAAATAGGAAGACCATGTTCCTTCTCTTATTTCTGTCTTTAAATTTCCCTTAGCTCCTTCATTGG
Source organism: Macaca thibetana thibetana (assembly GCF_024542745.1). Taxonomy (NCBI): domain Eukaryota; kingdom Metazoa; phylum Chordata; class Mammalia; order Primates; family Cercopithecidae; genus Macaca; species Macaca thibetana. The sequence goes on from NC_065592.1 coordinate 85,400,483, forward strand.
TAGACTTTAACAGGAAAGCAGCTAGAAGGGAGCAAGATTATTTGCAGAGTTGTGACCTCAGTGTCAGAAAACTAAGCCAAAAGGGTAAGATAGCAGATGACACGGAATAACTTAATAATCAGCACAGAATGAAACTGATCATCGACTTACTCTACTGCACAACATTTATAAAAGCATCTTACACTGGCTTATTTTTCATATTACAGAAGTTGTGTGTATTTATTGTGGAAAATTTATAAAAAAGAATAAAATAAAAATTATTCACGATCACACTTTTTATAAATTTAGCTTCTACTGCCCTTGTTATACACACATTGACACATTTGGAATGTTTTAAATGTTTTCAATAACTTGCATTAATAAATAAATACTTTTGTTGAAAATTGTTTGCAGTTAGTGATATGCTAAATTATGAAGAAATGTCTACTCTACCCTTATTACACTGTGTTTGAATCTTAGAGATATTTACTCTCTATATAAATTCTTCCAAAAGTAGTATTTGCCACATAAAGAAAGCAATTTCTTAGAGATATTTACTCTCTATATAAGAAAAGCAAAATCTTCGAGATGTTTACTCTCTATATAAATTATTTTAAAGGTAGTGTTGGCCACATTTAAAGAAAGCAATTTCTTGAATAGAAGTTTAGATGCAAACTTCCTCCTTCTCTATCCCTTCCTGTCTCTTTCCCTCCCTTCCTTCCTTCTTGTCTTTCTCCTCCCTCCCTTCCTTCTTTCCTTTATTCTTTCCTTCTTTTATCATGTTATGGTGTGAATATGAAGACATTATAGGATTATTGCACATTCCTTTCTGGAGCAGAAATTATAATGAAAAATGCATATGAGGAGAGAGTTTTTGACTGTGGGTAGTGACGAGAACAGCTGGGATGTAGACTGCAGGAAATGGCAAGGACATTCAACATAGATATAAATGGAATTGCTTAGCAGATAAACTTGGAGTTTCTTGTGCTAGGAGCATAAATTTGAATCAAATATATATATATATATATTCTTTCTTATAAATATAAAATGCTAAATCTTAAAACCATCTGTGCTCTTTCTGAAAGTTTGAAACTTGAATTTAGGTAAGTCAAATTGAAAAAGTCTAGGGATGCTGTTGTGTTGCCAAGCAACATTACTAATCTAAGATCTCACAATCAAGTGCCGTGAAAAATTTGGCCACAATAAATGTGTTCCCAGAGCAAGTGAGTCAGCATCAGCTATTTCAGGAAGAATTTGTAGGGAGCCCAAAAAGTATCTCACGAGGATGAAATTATCTTCAGGATATTTTGCCTTTCTTTTGCAATGCAAACTCTTACACCTCAACTCAGTGGTCCCCAAATCAGACATAATGAAGGAGACAAAATGTATCCTAGTCCATCCTATGAAGGTCCACACATTGAAATGAGAGGATCACCTCCATATGCAGAGACTAGAAACCCATGCCCTTATTCAGAGGATGGAAGCCCGTGGCTAGAATCGACTAACTGGGAAGTGGGTGTCCCATCTGGATCACCACATCAGACTGAAGAGCAAGAAGAGGATGAGAAAGTGTGCTTGTGCTCTTGTTCCTGGAAATGTTCCATTTAAATTCCAATATTTCTTTCCTTCCTTGTTCAAATATCAGTTCCACTTGCAGTTATTTTTTTCTTTTATCTTGTTTTCCCTGCCCCAAAAGAACTGTCCTAAAATGATAGAAATTTGTCATTCTCTTTAATGAGTCTGGCCAAAGTGGAACTTCTGAGAATGGTAAGAAAATGATTTGAAATTGCTAGTTGGGCCTCCTCCCCGCCTATGAAGACATATGTTTATTTAAAAGCCAAAGAACTTTAAGCCTTGATTTCCTAAGGAGTTAAGAAAGAGACAGCCCAGAAGAAAGCCCTTCTCCTCTCTGACGAGAATAAGAAGCGTAGAATGGATAATGATATTAACTTCTGCAAATTGATTTATATCTTTACAATTTTTTTTGGAATGCATGCACCTTTCATGGCTGTTCTTGAATGAAGATGTCGGCATCTGTTAATTGTTGGCCTAGAAAGTTGTGATTGGATTTAACCCAGTAGGGAAGGTCTGTTATCTACCAAAAGAATGTAATTAAACATCGAAAATACTTTTGGGTTTTAGTCTTTGAGAAGGTAGGACCCTTTACTTTTTATTCTTCGTCTCCCATTCAGACATATATAGTTATTTTCTATAATATTAAGTTATGGTGTTTGGACTAGCTATTATAAATTTGTGTGTACATTGCTTATATATGATAGGGCAATATTGTTAACCTGTTATTGTTAGTTATTATGTCAACTTATAGAAATGATACGATACTCCTGTATTCCTTTAGTGTGCCATTGTAGAACATTATTTGATGTAATTTTTTGAATTTTATAAAAGTGTTTCAGTACATCTACTATGAATTTATTATTTATGTTACTGGGGTGCTGAAACTTATTTCATGCCAAAACAAATACTAAACTTGGAATTATATGGGTTATTGTTTTCAGGTTATTTAGGAGATGTTTGCTATTTCGTATTGCTAATCTTCTCAAATAAATAATTATTTATCTGATTTTTTGTAGCAGAATTTTGTAACACTGTGTAATGATTTAAACGTTATACCAGCTGATACTAGAAATTAAGGAAACATTAGAAACACTTAAGAGAAAAAAGTTATTCTGCATTTGCAACATTCAAAGATATAAAAGGTTAATTTCCTTCTAGTTTTTAACTATCTTTGACCCTTTTAATCATTACAAAATATCTTTCTTTTTCTCTAGTAACAATTTTTTATATTCTTCTATGTTATACTCTATGATTTTTATATATTTCTATGTAAAAACTATATATAAAATATGTAAAATGCTATTGATCTGAAATACTACATGTATTCTATGTATATGTAAATACTGTGTGTAATACTACATATGCAATATATATATATAGATAAGAAAATAATCTTTTCATTTAATTTTAAAGAGTAGTACTAGTTTCTTATGTGAATCCAATGCCATATTAATAGGTCTATTTGTGGTGATCCAGTAAGTCAGAAACAACGAAATATGTATTTTGGTGGCTGTAATGTATTTTTGCTCCATTATAAATGTGCTTGATTCAACAGTAGTGTGTAATTGTGGTTATTGTTTTAAACACTTGCTTCTGTTTCTTTGGAAAACATTTTATGTTGTTGTTTCTTAATATAGCTGTGGTCATGAATATGGGCAAAATTACAAGTTTTGCCTTGAGATTTGCACTTAATCATCTCTTATTTTCTTTTTCTGAAATATGAAATTAATATTCTATAGGAAATAAAAGAAATTTGTAGTGGTTTAAACAATAATACTTCTGAAGAGGAATCATAATGTTGTTTAGTAAAATAGCTATATCTAATTTGGGATGTTTATTTTGGCAAGTATGCTTTCAAAATATTAACGTTTCCAAATTTGTGGTCGTTTTTAGTAATCTCCTGCCTACGTTGTATCTGGAGAAGAATGGTTAAAGAACAATATTGAATAAGTGCAAAGCGTTGCTGTCATTTTCAAAAATAATCTAAAATTTGACCTTACTTAAATGATCAATGTTATCTAAAGATAAATCATAGTCTCTGAGACTTGTAAATGTTTGTGAATGTACCTCCTAATGCACCTAGTATGATTCACTAACACCTCAAAGTTGTTTTTATGTGGCTTATCTAAAAGTGTAAATCTGGGACTTAGATAGATAAGCCTGTGGAGAAATCACGCCTAGAATCATATATACCTATAATGAAATGTATATCATTGGAGTCTTTAATCAGTCACAAGTACTCAGTGAGTAGCACAGCATAATGATTTAAAACACTGACATTGGACTAGATTGGCTGGCTTCAAATTTTGCTTTTGTCATTTACAAGCTGTGTAACCTCAGGAAAGTTATTCAGTCTCTTTGTGCTTTAACTTATCATGTGTAAAATGGGAAAAATAATAGTACCTGCTCTTGTAAGAATTAAATGAGTTAATATATTTAAAGCACTAAGTCTGGCATATAGTAAGTGCCATGAAAATATAAGCTACTTTTCTGGTTATTATTAACTTAGCACCCTTCTATGCTCTATGAGGACTTTAAAAATGCCTGCTTCCAAGAAAGCTTAAAATATAATACAGGAGATAAGAATTATACATAAGATACAATAGTAACAAAAATGTATTAGTGTAGTATTAATCTTCTACTTTTAAGACGACGTTATTTCTGACATTTCTCATCTTCAGTATGGTTATAGCCTTTACCCCTTCTAATACCAACAAATCTACCAGCTCGGTGACTTCGGAAAAGTTACTTAACCACTCTGTGACTCAGTTATTGTGAGGATTAATGAGTTAATAAGTGCAGGGCTTAGAGCAGTGCCTTGCAGACAGTAAATTCTCCATGAGTATTAGCTATCATTATCATAATCATATTTTACATTTTACATAAGGCTATAGTCTTCACAGTTTCAGTTTAGTGGTAACAAATCCTTACTGAGTGCCTAAAATGAGTGAGGCACTACTAGGAAAAGTATGCTGAAAGACATTTAAAAAGTAGTTTCAATTAACAGTCATAATATTTATTAACTATCTTCTGTTACACAATGTGTACTGTTGCAAGCTCTAATTATACCATGAAGAAAGAGTCAGAGCAAGAGTGAGTGAGAAAGAGAGAGAGAGAAGTTCTGATAAAAAGAAATTTATAGTAGAAAGGAACCAAAAATTTTTCTTTCTTTTTTTTTTTTGGAGACGGAATCTCATTCTATTGCTCAGGCTAGAGTGCAGTGGCACGATCTCTGCTTACTGCAACCTCTGCCTCCCAGATTCAAGCAATTCTCCTGCTTCAGTCTCCCGAGTAGCTGGAATTATGTGCCCACCACTATGCCCGGCTAAGTTGTTGTGTTTTCAGTAGAAATGGGGTTTCATTATGTTGGCCAGGTTGGTCTTGAACTCCTAACCTCATGATCTGCCTGCCTCGACCTCCCAAAGTGCTGGGATTATAGGCGTGAGCCATCTCGCCCAGCCAGAACCAATAAATTATTAAATGAATAATCAATGAGGTAACTTCAGATACTTATTATAATATGAGAAAACGTAAAAGGAATAAATGATTGAGAGTCATGGCATAGAATGTCCCAGCTAGGTTAGACAAGTCATCTTTGGAAATGTGACCTAAAGAAAAAAATAAAAAACTTCAAAACATAAAGAAAAGAAAGAAAATGAAAATCTTCCAAAATACCAGAACTGCCAAAAAGGAGCAAAAGAAATGTATCATATATATGTTTATAGTCAATATAATATAAAATGGTGGAACCCAGTTAAAATATGTAAGTTATAACAATATATAAATGGACTTGTTTTTAACTTACTAACGGCAGATATTTAGATTGGTTCACAAAACAGAAACAAAACTCCACATTGTAATGTGAAACATGGTTTTAAAAAAGTAATTCAGAAAGTTTAAAATGAAAGGATGGACAATATATTTCCAGGAAAACATAGCAAAATGTCACATTGTTGATAACACTACTAGATTGATAACACTGCAAGGTATAATTCCACCTAAAAATAATTTAACAAGATTAAGAAGAAAACGCTAGGATGCTTAAGAAGTCTACAAGTTATAATAAAGATAAAATAGTTACCTCAATAATAACAAATATATCTGATTTTTAAGTATTTACGAAAACATTCACCCAAATTGGTCTTCTATTAGATCACATAAAAGACCTCATTACATTCCAAAGAATAGACAATGCAAATAACATTCCCTGAGCACAGTTCAACTAATTAGAAAGGATCAATTAATTTCCACTTGGAAGTAAGCATTTCTATTAAATGATCATTGAGTCAAAAGGGAAGTACAAACAAAATTTCAGCATAGAAACAATAGAAAAAATAATAATTAAGACATTATATGCCAGAATTTATAAGATACAGCAAAAACAATGCTTACAGAAAAATTTCACCAACCTTAATGAAAAGAAAATACTAGTGGTACTTAAATAGTTTCAGAGCATAGGAAAGAAATACAAATGTCCAAATTTGTTTTATGAAACAAGATTAATAATTTTTAAAATTAATAATTAAAAAAATAAATTATAGGATAACACATTAATATTGATGTCAACATCTTAAATAAAATATCAGCAAGTAGAATCTTACATCATTAATATATCCCAATCAGATTTGGTTTACTCTTGGAATGCAAAAGTACTTCATTATTAGGATAATATTAATAAATATTAGAAGATAACTTATATAATCACCTCTAAAGGCATTTGACAAACTTAAACATCCATATAGACACCCTCAGTTATATATATATATACACACATATTTGTGTTATATTCTTTATACCAAAAGTCAGCATAATACTGCTCATATTATTTTATGGCACCCAAATGATTAACTTATAATCCATCTAGCCTTTAGCTGTAGCTTCTTGTTTGCAATATGTTAATAGAGGCAGGAGGAAGAGAAATTCTAGTCAGACAGAGGTGTGTGACCAGTGAAACCAAAGCTTTAAGCCAAAAAAAAAAAAGTGGCTAAAAGTGAGAACTTCTATTCCTATTTGCTCACCCTCTCCTGACTGATTTTTTCTGAATAATGCCCTTTTACCAATAGAATGTTGCTTTTTCCAAAACTACCTACGGCCCACCCCATCCCCATCCTGTGCCTATAAAGACTCCAGACTCAGTCAACAAAAGGGGAGATTGTTGGACTTCATGGAGAAAAATGGAATTTGGGGAATAGATGGCCAAACTTCGGGGAAGAAACAGCCGAACTATGGAAGAGATTACCTGACTTCAGGGGAAGATGACCTGCCCATCCTATCCCCTCTCCAACTCCCCTCTCTGCTAAGAGCCATGTTCATTGCTTAATAAAAACTATTTGTTTGCCTATTGCCTCTGGATGTTTTTTTATTATGATAGCTGTGTTGAACAGTTGCAACAGAGAGCATAAGGCTCACCACAACCTAATATATTTATCATTTTTAGAGAAAGTTTATTGACCCCTGTTATAGGAGTTTTGTCTTTGTGAGAAAGTAATAGAATGCCATCATCTGTGTGGGAAAGATGCCTCTTGTTATAATGTGGTGAACTCACTGAACAATTAGTAGATTGATTATAAAGCAATGAGGCAGTAGGTCAGGTGAGAGACGAAGATGTATTAGGTGGTATCTCATTGTGGTTTGATCTGCATTTCACTAATGATTAGTGATGCTGAGCATTTTCATATGGTTATGGCTACTTGTGTATCTTCTTTGAAGAAATGTCTTCAGTTCCTCTGCTCATTTTTTAATTGTGTTGTTTTTTTTTTTATGTTGAGGTGTAGGAGCACTTAGTGTATTTTTGATATTTACCCCTTGTCAGATATATGATTTGCAAATATTTTCTCTCATTCCGTAGGTTACATTTTCACTCTGTTGACAGTGTCCTTCGATGCACAGAAGTTATTAAGAATAATATAGTACAATTTATCAACTTTTTCTTTTGTATCCTGAAATTTTCATCTCATACACAAGAAATAATTGCCAAATCCAATCTCATAAAGTTTTCCGCTATACTTCCTTCCAAGAATTTTATGTTTTTATCTCTTCCATTTAGGCCCTTTGATCCATTTTGAATTTTGATATATGATATAATGTAAGGATCCAAGTTCATTCTTTTGCATGTGAATATTCAATTTTTTCAACACCATATGCTGAGAAGACTCTTTTCCTCATTCAATCATCCTGGCATGCTGGTCTAAAATCATTTGACTACATATTCAACTGTTTATTTCTGGATTCTCTATTTGATTCCATTGGCTTACATATCTGTCTTATGCTAAATAGAACCATACTGTTTTGATTACTATAGCTTTGTTTTAAGTTGTGAAAGCAGGAAGTGTGAGATCTCCAGCTTTTTTCTTTTCAATACTGCTTTGTCTGTTTAGGTTCCTTCAATCTCAGATGAATTTCAGGATGGATTTTTCTATTTATGCAAATAATACCATTGGGATTTTGACAGAGATTACACTAAACTTGTGGATTACTTTTGGTAGTATTGACTTCTCAACAATATCAAATATTCCAATCCCTCAACATGAGCTGTCTTTCCATTTATTTGTGTCCTCTTTAATTTCTTTCAGCAACATTTTGTGGCTTTTGGCATGCAAGTCAAGTCTTTCACCTCACTGTTAGATTTTGTCCTAAGTGTTTCTTTTCGTTCTTTTTTTTTTTTTTTCTGATGCTATTGTAAACAATTTTTAAAATTTCCTTTTCAGGTTGTTCTTTGTTAATGCATAGAAACACAACTAATTTTTGCATGCTGATTTTGTATCCTGCCACTGAGCTGATTTCATTTATTAGTTCTAACAGTTTCTTTTTGGTGGAATCTTTAGGGTTTTCTACATGCAAAATCATATCAGTGAACAGAGATAATTTTACTTTTGCCTTTCCAATTGGTTGCCTTTGATTTCTTTTTCTTGCCTAATTGCTCTGGCTAGACCTTCCAGCACTATGTTAAACAGAAGTGGCAAAAGTGGGCATTCTTGTCTCCTTTCTGATCTTGGAGGAAAAATCTTCAGTCTTCTACCAGTAAGTATAACATTGGCTATAGGCTTTTTATATATGAATTTTATTATGTTGAGGTAGTTTGCTTTTATTCCTAGTTTACTGCATAGTTTTTTATTTTTAATAAAATCATGTTGAATCTTGTCAAGTGCATTTTCTATAACAATTGAGATGATCAGTAAATTTTTGTCTGTCATTACATTCATGTGGTGGATTACATTGTTTGATTTTTGTATATTAAAATATTGTTCCATTCCAGGGATAAATTCTAATTGGTCATGGTATATCTCTTAGTCCATTTGTGTTGCTATAAAGGAATATTTGAGGCTAGGTTAATTTATAAAGAAAATTTGGCTCAGGGTTTGGCAAGCTGTGTAAGAAGCATAATGCCAGCATCTGTTTCTGATGAGGGGTTAAGGCTGCTTTCACTCATAGAAAAAGGTGAAGGGAAGCCAGCATGTGCAGAGCTCACATGGCCAGAAAGGCAAGAGAGAGAGGAGAAAGAGGTATCAGGCTCTTTTTAGCAACCAGCTCTTGTGGGAACTAGCAGAGCAAGAATTCACTCATTACCACAAAGATGGCATTAAGCCATTCATGAATAATCCACTCCCATGACCCAAAGACCTCCTAACTAGGATTCACCTCCAACACTGGGGATTAAATTTCAACCTGAGATTTGGAGGGGACAAACAAACCAAATTATTGCAGTGTACAATCCTTTACCTACACCATTGAATTCAGTTTGCTAATATTTTGTCGAGAATTTCTGCACCAGTGTTCATCAGGGATATTGATCTGTAGTTTTCTTATAGTGTCTTTGTCTGGTTTTGTTATTAGGATAATGTTAGCCTCATATAATGAGTTTGGAAGTGTTCCCTCCTCTTCAGTTTCTGAAGCGTTTAAAAAGAACTGGTGTTAATTCTTCTTTAAATGTATGGTAGAACACAGCAGTGAAGACATCTAGTGCTGGGTTTTTCTTTGTTGGGAGAATACTGATTATTGATTCAATCTCCTTACTAGTCATACTTCTGTTCAAATTTTCTTTTTCTTCATGATTCGGGCTTAATAGAGTGTATGTTTCTAGGAATTTATTTATTTAATTTAGATTATCTAATATTTTGGCATACAAATCATTCATATTCTTTTTTTTTTTTTTTTTTTGAGACAGAGTCTCGCTCTGTCGCCCAGGCTGGAGTGCAGTGGCCGGATCTCAGCTCACAGGAAGCTCCGCCTTCCAGGTTCACGCCATTCTCCTGCCTCAGCCTCCCGAGTAGCTGGGACTACAGGCGCCTGCCACCACGCCCGGCTAGTTTTTTTGTATTTTTTAGTAGAGACGGGGTTTCACCGTCTTAGCCAGGATGGTCTCGATCTCCTGACCTCGTGATCGGCCCGTCTGGGCCTCCCAAAGTGCTGGGATTACAGGCTTGAGCCACCGCGCCCGGCCCAAATCATTCATATTCTTTGGTAATTCTTTTAACCTCCAATTTGTAGTCTTTGTTCAATTTATGAGTCCTTAATTGTCCAGTTTCATGTTGTATATCATGGCTGGGCCAATGACTCTTTCCCTTCTTGGCCCCATGGGATTCACCCCAGCCAGTGAGTCACAACCACACTCCTAAGAGCCAGACCACCATCTGAGCTACTATGGCCACTGTCCTGAAGGTGTTTTAGAATAAGGTGGTGTTGTAGTGATGGAGAAAAGTGACAGGCTTGAGGTTTGTTTAAGAGGAAAAATAAAAGATTTCGTGATGAATTGGATATATGAAATGAAGGAGAAAAGAGGTCAGAGAAGACTTGTGATTTCTGGCTCATGCAACCAGAGAGAAAGCAATATCATCCACTGAGTTAGAGAATGCCTAAAGGACGACAAGTGTATTGCTTATTGATTTTCACTCTGGGGAGGAGATTATCAGTTAAGTTTGGATGAACCAATTTTGAAGTTACTTTTAAATATCCAAAAGAAGATATATATTAGACACTTGGATATACAATTCTGGTATTTAAAGAAGAATTCTAATTTCATATACATCTTCTCCTATGGGTTATTGAAAAATTTCGAACCAAGCCTAAGAGATAAATAAATATGAAAGTCCAGGATCAGAATTATTCTGAAAATATTAGATATGAAGACCTCTTCTCATTGGGATTCTATCTCCCCCAACGTAAGGGAGAAACTAGAGAATGGCAGGAATCCTCTATAGGCAGGTATCAAATGGACACAGAAGAGCTGGAGGAGGAAAACATATTCCACTGATGATGGACTACTCCAAGAGAAAAAGAAACAGACAAGACGCAGAGAACTTCAACACCAATTATCTCCCGCAATAGAGGAAGCTATCACCAGTGAATACCAGATTCTCACTGAATTTACCAAACAGGCAAACTATTTCTCTATCCAAGGGAGAAATGGCAAGGTAGAGGGAGGAACCAGAAGCGTTTGTTCTCATACTGTTCTGTGTTAGGGAATGGAGGCTGAAATACCATTTCTTTTATGACAATGTGAGGCATTGTGATAGGGTGAAGTTGAGTGGCTAAAGGTTTCCCTTTAATAAAATAAACCAAAATCATGTAAAGAACAAAGAACAGGAATTTTAGTTCAAAATTATTTTGTTATATTCTAATTTTAGAAAGGAGAAACTATGGAGCTAAGTTTATATAAAAGAAAATAATTAACATAATTACATTTTTAATAAGCAAAGATGATGGTATATTAGTGTACATATAAAGATATTATAAGAAGCCTACAGATGGCTGCCTAGAAGTAGCTTTCCAGGGCTTGGCCATTGTCATGAGCCAAGTGTTCATGGAAAGAGAAAACCTCCACAGCCTGAACTTAACCAACAATAACAAAGCCTAAATGTTTTATCTCTTGAAGATATTCACTGTGGTGAATAGCAGATTTAATGTAATTGGTCTACTAGGAAATATCTTACAAGACTTTTTTAAGTACAGCTGCAAAACAGTTCCACTCTTACTTAGCTATTATTCCATACAGAGCTACTATAGAGCTAAATTTTGAGCTCTTACTACTGTGCTAGTTAATCACTGATTGACTATATTTTCGGTGGGAAAATAATAGATATCTTGTTACAAAGTTAAACAGCCTTTTATATAAGTAATATCTTTTGTTAGTAATGCTAATGGGGAATTTTCTTTTATAATTTTAATTTTTGCCTTCTAGTTGTTCATAAACTCAAAAGGTATGCATATTTGTTGTTAAAACTCAAACATTATGAAGGTAGACATAGCATCAGAATACTGTGTGGTATTCAGAACTTAGTACCAGCCGCTTCTCTCCATCTCCACCGACACCTTATTCTAAAACATCTCATGACAGTGGCTGTATAGTAGCTCAGACAGTGGGCTAGCTTCTGGGAGTGTTGGTGTGACCCACTGGCTGGAGTGAATCCCAGGCGGCCAGTTTTTGCACCTTCTAGAGGGCATTTCACCTTCTCCTCTCTTTCTCCAGAGTATCATAATTCACAATTCCCACAGTATACCTTTACAGAACTTTATTCATGCATTTACACATTTATGTAACTTTTCTAACATATGGAAAATCATACTACATAGTACTAATATTTTCATTATTTCCCTTGGTACTATTTTTATTTAACTTGCTTTTTTGACTCCACCTAAGCCTCTAAATTGGCACATATAGAACTGCTTGGTTAACTGCAACAACTGCAAGGTAATATTTAGTACTGTGTGAACACAAGATGTTTTGCAGTATTCAGAACCCAAAACAACATTTTTATAATAATATTTAGCATAATATTGGCAGACCTTTGGAAATAACTATTTTAGCTGTATGTTGAAACTACAGACTGCTTTTTATAATTAATATCACAAGAGATACAGTGGAACTTAATAGAAAGACCATTGGACCAGAATGAGGCCTTGAACTAACTTAGTCATTTGACCTTCTGGGATTTACTGTCCTTATTTGCAAACTAGAAGATGTTGGTCCAGATTTTTTTCAATAGTCCTGCTAGCCCTAGAATGGTGTATATGTACAGTATTGGAATTCCTAGTTTTCATTAAGAACATTTCCTATTTGGAAAGTCTTAAATACCTGCCTTCACTCAAACTATGGACAAACTGAGTAACAACAACATATGTTATCTGTTGTGCATGTCAGATATTTATTGGGAAATTATTTTTTCTGGTATCTTCTTCAATGATTACCTCCAACAACAAATATTTCCCAAAAAGTACTGGCACCATTTTAGATATTGAGTTCAATTTAAAATAAATTAAGAACCTGAGTAGAAATTAAAGTATAAGTAGTTTGAGGGATAAAATCAAGTGAACTAAAATAAAAATTTATGTTTGAAGTGAAGAGAGAATGTCCCTTTAGTTGTGGCAAATATATGCAGGCGGAAAAAAACACAAATAAAAAACATATGGAAATAATATGTGGGAGAATAAAATGTTTGGGTAGCAAATGCTGGGGAATGAAACTATGGCGTCATTCTGCTTCCTGGAAAAGAACTACTACTCCCCCTTGTGGCAAGTGTGAAAAGCTGGCATCCTGTTAAAAAATGTATTTCATTCTAACGCAAAATGATACAAGATACGTTTGAATTATAGTGACACGCTGCTTTGAAGGGGGAAATAAATGGCATATGTATGCAACTCAAGTAATGATTCTATCTCAGATATAGGCTTAATGTCACCAGAAGAAAAGGACAGAGGATGTTACGTTGTGGCTAGAGAGACCACAAAGGCTGACTGTGGTCAACACATTGTAACTGGTTAGTCAACACCTACTTAACAAATATGTGTTAAGTTAATGTCAACAATTTTGTAAGTTTTGGAAGAGTCAGTACTGAGAATAGTACAAGGTAATATTAAACAGTCATTTTTCAAAAGTGTGCCACTCAACTGGAAAGATACAATATAAAACAGCCACAAGGAGACAGTTAATTATAAGGGAGTAGATTCTGTACCATACTGAATGGCTTAGAATAGAGGGATTATTGTGGTTACAGAGAGAGGCTTTTAATATATCAAGTAGAAAAGCATAATAAGGCCGGGCGCGGTGGCTCAAGCCTGTAATCCCAGCACTTTGGGAGGCCGAGACGGGCGGATCATGAGGTCAGGAGATCGAGACCATCCTGGCTAACACGGTGAAACCCCGTCTCTACTAAAAAAAGAAGAAAATTAGCCTGGCGAGGTGGCGGGCGCCTGTAGTCCCAGCTACTCGGGAGGCTGAGGCAGGAGAATGGCGTGAACCCGGGGGAGCGGAGCTTGCAGTGAGCCGAGATCGCGCCACTGCACTCCAGCCTGGGGCACAGAGCAAGACTCCGCGTCAAAAAAAAAAAAAAAAAAGAAAAGCATAATAAGCCGGAAAATAGTCAATATTGCTAGAGTTTTGTCTGTATAGACTAAAAGCAAGAAAGAGTACCTAGGGTCAGATTAAGCAACCTTGCACTAAGTGCTTTAGATTTTATCCCATTTATTTTATAGATGAATGATTATATAGATGAATAGAGAAGTGGCATATGGTCAAATGTTTCAGGAAGTTTAATCTGGGAAAACGTATGCAATAAATTTCTCTTAAGTGGATGTGAATTTAAATGTTTAAAAGAGGTATGATCAAAAAATAAAGTCGTACCTCTCTAGTCCATCATTCCCTATTCCCTTACTCTGCTTTTTTCATATAATTTATTACTACCTGACATTATATTATTATACATGCATTTTTCTGTTTGCTTGTATCCATAACTGGCTGTAAGTTTCATGAGGGTAGGGGCTCTGTTGCTTGTGTTTACTGGTGTAACCCTAACTTCTAAGATAGGATATTTGATTAATAAATGGACATTTGATAAATATTTGTTAATATTATAAATAAATATATATTGAAAAACAAGAGGCTTGAGGCAGGAAGAACAATTGTCTGTTTATCAAAATGATAAAATTTGCTCTTGGAGAGAGGAAGGAAATGATGATAAAAAAGAGACATTCAGTATTTTGAAGACTGAATAACCTAGACTTGATAACTCACTGAATATGGCTGATGAGGAAGAAAGAAGAATGTCAAATTGCTGAGGCTGCAAGATTATGTGCATGGCAAGATGGTGACAGTGGTGAAAAACATTGGGGCAGGCTGGCATGGTGGTTCACACCTGTAATCCTAGCACTTTGGGAGGCTGAGGCAGGAGGATCACTTGAGGTCAGGAGTTCAAAACCAGCCTGGCCGACATCGGGAAACTTTGTCTCTACTAAAAAAAAAAAAAAAAAATAGCCAGGCATGGTGGTGGGCCCCTGTAATCCCAGCTACTCAGAAGGCAGAAGAATTGCTTGAACCTGGGAGGCAGAGGTTGCAGTGAGCTGAGATGGTGCCACTGCACTCCAGCCTGGGAGACAGAGGGAGACTCTGACTCAGAAAAAAAAAAAAAAAAAAAAAAAAAAAAAAAGGCATAGTTATTCTGAACTTAAAAAGCTCTTACTAAGGATTAAATGAGATAATGTGTGTAATGCTGAGAATTGTAAAGCTTTTCGAAAAGGTGCACTAAAGGGCTTATTGGTGGTAGGGGTGGGGAAACAGGGCAAGAGGAAGGCCATTGCAAACATATTCTTCTTTGTAAGCAGAGTACTAACGTACAAAATTTAAAATTCCAATAAAAATTTCAACAGTTAAACCTCCAGTGGCAGTTTCACGCTTTGCAGCCTTTTACCGTGGGCTCATGGTTTCTCCTCCAAATGTAACTCAAAGAGGGCCTTCATTTTTAATGGAACAGTTTCTTCAAAATAAAAAAAAAAAGACTTCTTAATCAACACCTTTAAATTTTTAAACCACAAGAGTAACTGTTTTTGGAGAGTCTTCATGTGCACTCTTGGTTTCACCAAATAGCTAACTAGGTGGACAGCAGGCTTTTTGAGGATTTTCAGGATTTAAGCTTCCCCCCCTCCTTTACATCGTCATATACTGATGGTGATTCTCTTTAACTGAGAAAAAATTTACCCCTGCTTACTTCAAAACATTAATATATTAGCGGAAATCACAAATTCAGTGAACCTGACTTCTTCTTTAAAAAAAGTACAGTTCCCCTAGCAGATATAAGCAAATTTATGGAAATATGTTTTATGTTAACAGACTGTATTATTTCCTAAGTAGGAAGAATAAAAAGCACACATTTTATTAAGAGCACATGGTTAAACATGGGTATTTTGAAACTGGAATAGTATTATTAAGAAGTAGAATATGCTCTAATTAGAGTCTTAGAAAAAATAAAATAATAATGGACCATCTTTTCCTGAAATGAGTGAGTCCTTCTTAGAACAGACGAATTAGACGTCTTCTTGAGTTTGTTTCCAGCCTTCTAAACCAATTCACTGTATTTTCAAGTGAAATCCAGACTTCTTAGTATAGCAACAGTAAGTGCTCCCAGGGTCAAGTATTCTTTAAAATTGTCTTTATAAAAGAAGAGAAGCTTTTATATTCATTTAAGAAAATTTCAAATATTCTAATGCTGCCATTTTAAAATAAAGGATTAAAAAAGAGTCTTGGTTTACTTAGCTCTAAAATGTTTAGCAGTAATAAATGAATAAAGGATTAAGCTAAAAAGAAATGTTTTTGCAATCAGCAAGAGGAGATGCTTGGAAAAGAATTTTAACCACATGTCCAGTTTTTCTAGTTATTCCACAGGAACAGCTGAATGAGAAACATATAATATGTAACATGGAACTGTATTATGATGTTATAAACTGAAAAGGAACCCCAATGTGTGCAGATTTTTTTTCAGTTGAGAGTTTCAGTCATTTTCTAATTGTGGTAATGTATACTTAACATAAAATTTGCCATTTAAATATTTTCAAGTGTACAGGGAGTGGCATTAAAGTAGCATGAAGTACAGTCACATTGTGATATAGGCATCACCATCCATCTCCAGAACTTTTTGCATTTTCTCAAACTGAAGCTCTGTACCTATTAAATAATAATTTCCCATTTGCCCCTGCACCCATTTCTGGCAACCGTCATTCTACTTTTTGTCTCCTTGAATTTGACTACTCTAGAGACCTTATATTAGCAGAATCATACAATATTTGTCCTGTGATTGGCTTTTTCACTTAGCATAGGGTTTTGAAGCATCATTCATGTTGTAGCATGTGTCCGAATTTTCTTCCTTTTGAAGGTCAAATAATGTTTCATGGCTTATGGACACCATATTTTGTTTATCCATTTATCATTCAGTAGGCATTCAGATTGGTTGAACATAGGTGTACAAATTATCTGTTCAAATCCTGTTTTCAATTCTTTAAGATACATGCCCAGAAGTAAAATTGTTGGATCATGTTAAAGAAAAAAATCATTCTGAAATTGATGAAAAAGGTAAAGAAAATTTTGGACTGTTGTGATAGGTGGCAAGACTATCGCCTTAGGGGAGCGAGAATACAGCAAGGACAGCTGGGGGTCCAGAGGCAATCAGCAGAGTGACTGAGTCAGTGGACAGAAAATTACTAAGAGGACACATGAAGGTAAGATGGTTCTTTCTAACCTGACTTAACAGAATTCTTGCTGAAGCCAGACTGTGGTGATTTGACATCAAATGTGGGGGATGAGGAACTTGATCTGATCCCAAGGGTGATCAGATATCAAGGGTGGGGGATTTTCTCTAAAGGGACTTAGCAGGACTCCTGTTGTAGTTGGACTACGCAGGCCTAAGACAGGGCCCCAAAGATGAGAGCTAGTTAAAAAGAGGGCTGAAGAGAGACTAACTAAAGTTAGGTCAGAGAGAGAGAGTCTCGTCAATTATACGCAATTCAATGTTTTATTTTTTGAGGAACCACCATACTGTTTTCCACAGCAGCTGCATCATTTTACATCCCAACAGGAATAAACAAAAGTTCCAGTTTCTCCATATCCTTGCCAGCATCATTTATTTCCTGTCTTGTTTTTCTTTTGTTTTGATTTTTAATAGCGATCTTAATGGGTGTGAAGCAATATCTCATTGTTGCAATTTTGATTTGCGTTTCCGTGATTAGAGTTGTTGAGCATTTTTTTCCATGGGCCTGTTAACCATTTGTATACCTTCCTTGAAGAAATGCTTATTCAGGTCTTAATCTGTTTTTAAACCAAGTTTTTGTTGTTGTTATTGAGTTGTTAGGAGTTCTTTTTATATTCTGGATGTGAATTTCTTATCGGACATATGATTTGCAAATCTTTTCTCTCATTATGTGAGCTGCCTTTTTACTCTGTTGAGAGTGTCCTTTAATACAACAAAGTTTGTAAATATCGGCGAAGGACAAATTGATCTTTTTTTAATTTTGTTCCCTGTGCTTTTGGTGTCACATTCAAGAATTCATTGCTAAACCCACTGTCATGAAAATTTTTAACTATGTTTTCTTATAAAAGTTTTATAGTTTTAGCTGTTATGTTTAAGTTTTAATTTCTGTACATGGTATAAGGGTCCAAATTTATTCTTTTGTATGTGAATATTCAATTTCCTCAGCACCATTTGCTAAAAAGACTTTCTTTTCCCCATTGAATACTGTTGGCATTCTTGTCAAAAATCATTTGACCATGTATGTGAGAGTTTATTTCATGACTCTCTCTTCTATTCCATTGGTCTACATCAGTCTTTATGCCAGTACCACACTGTTTTGACTAGCGTAGGTTTGTGTACTTTTTAAAAACAGGAAGTGTGAGACTTCCAACTTAATTCTTCTGTTTCAAGTGTTTTAGCTCTTCAGGGTCCTTTGTGATTTCATATGAATTTCAGGATGGATTTTTCTAATTCTGCAAAAACACCTTTGGGATTTTGATCCATGAACATGAGATGTCTTGCCATTTATTTTTTTCTTATTTAATTTCTTTTAGCAATGTTTTACAGTTTTCAATTGTAAGTTCTTCATCTGCTTAGTTATGTTTATTCCTAAGCATTTAATTCTTTCCAGTGCTATTGTAAAATAGAATAGAATTGTTATTCTCTTTGCTGTGGACCCATGTATTAGATACAGAGCACATTAAGCTAATAAACTGCATCACAAAACAACACATGTGATTATGATTTACTTGACAAGCCTGAACACACACACATGAAAAATTAAAGAGGAATTTATTAGTATGGCCTTCCCTTTTTAAAAATGACATGTCATGCATATTGTTTATTATTTAAAATGTAAATGAACATTGAGTGAACTCCCTGTTGTTATTGTTTTTGTCTTCACTTTCAATGTGTACGATGCTCCATGGTGATTTTTCACATTACTAATGTGAAATTTACCAAAATAAAAAATATTTATAAAAAATTATATTATAAAAAAATAAAAAATGTTTGAAAGAAAATGTTTGTGGTTTGTAGAAATTGAGACCGAGTAAAAAGTTTAGGACGGTAGAACATATGCCACAAATCAAGTGTTGTTTATCTGAAGGCAAAATTATTTGTGTGATTTCTGCAATGGAAAATTGGAGTCTCCAAGGAATGAGCTAGGGAATGTTAAATTAAAATTTATATCACATCGTAGATAAGTGACATAAAAGAACAAGTTCTTATTCTCGAGCTGAATCTTTATAACTTACGAAGTAAAAACTTGGTAATATTTTACATTTTTAAGAAAAGTGGCTGCGTGTAGTTGCTCACGTCTGTAATCTCAGCACATTGGGAGTCAAAGGCGGACAGATCACTTGAGGTCAGGAGTTCAAGACCAGCCTGGCCAACATGGCAAAACGCCATCTCTACTAAAATTAACTGGGCATGGTGGTATGCACCTGTAGTCCCAGCTACTTAGAGGCTGAAGCAGGAGAATTGCTTGAGCCCAGGAGGTGGAGGTTGCAATGAGTTGAGTTTGTGCCACTGCAGTCCAGCCTGGGCAACAGAGCAAGATGCCATCTCAAAAAAAAAAAAAAAAAAGAAAAGAAAAGTGAGAATTTCCTGTGTTGTAGAATAAGATGTGTTGTAGAATAAGAATACTTTTTTCCTTACATGAATTATCTATTTCAAATGAGTACATTGATAAAACTCATCATGTGATTTTCAATATTACCTTTCCTGATGTAGCAGCAGCAACAATATTAATAATAATAGCAACCATAACTTCATTAATTGAGATCCTCCTATAAGTCAGCATTTGACATATACTTTTCTAGTCATCACAGCAAACTGCAAATGAGAAAAATGAAGAGGTTCAGGAAAGACAGGGGAGCTTCCCAAAGACAATTGGCTAGTACCATGCTATCTTTCCTCTTCTATATACTTTGGCATTAGTAATCCCCTATTTCCTTTTGACACCAGCATGTCTATCACACAAGCATGACAAGACAAGCTTGTTGGTCCCATTTGTATTTTCTCATTGGTTTGAAAGCTAGTGTATAGGGACCACATTTTCCTCCTTAATATAGACGCTAGTCATGTCAGAATCCATTGTGTGTCAGTAGCATTTCCTGGGAATCTATGTGTGTCAGTACCATTTCCTGGGAAGGTTTGCATACTACTAGCTTCGTATCTTCAAATAATGTTAAGAGTTTTAGCATTGAACTATGAGAACAACACAAACAATATTACAATAAGGAAACATAAGAACCATTTTAAGTACAGAAATGGAAATACTGATAAAAATTTTGATTTATAGAAGCATGATTTAAAAATCAAAGTAGATTAACATTTTCTTAACAGAATAATATATGCTTATTGTAAGAAAATAATCAACACAGCAAAGTATGAAGAGAAGGTAAATATCTTCCCAAATCTCTTCATGAACACATGAGAATATGCCTCCAGATATCATCTCTTTACAGATATATGTGTATGTGTTTGGGCACGTGTACAATTTTATATAGATAATTCATTCCTATGCATGTGGTGTGGTGTCTACTTTTTTACTCAGCAATGTGGCAGGGACATCTTCATGGTTATAAATATTGAGATAGTGCTATCATTTTTAATAGATGCAAAGTATTCTTTATGTAAAATGCTATATTGAAGGAAACATAGATGGTTTTAAAATTTCACTGTCATAATCAATGCTATGATTAGCTTTTTTGTGCATGCATTTTAATTCCCTTGGCTAATGATCTCTTCAAGATAAATTCCAAGATGTTGGATATTTGGGTCTAAGGGTAGAAGCATGATGTTACAGTATAAACCTGTAAGCTACTTGGTTAGAAAAAGTAGAAACATGTTGTTTAGCTACTTGTATAGATTTGCCAACCTGTATATACAAATACCTCTAACATGTAAGGAATAAGTCCATTTTTATTTTTCTGTGAGGTATTTCTGAGTAATTATTGATTTTTCCTGAACAGAATAATGTTCTCTCAAGGCTTTGTGATCCTTTTTTGCTACTGACATTGTTGTCTAACACAGGCACCAAGTTTAAGAGGCACAATTATAACTGTTCTCAGAAGTTCCTGATAGAAGTCACAATAATCCACCAACAAACTATAAATTCCATACTTCCTCAATTCAGACATATCAGACACTAACAGAATGGCAGGCCAGAAAAGTTATTCACGGGCTCATTAGTTCCTGATCCCAGATGTAGATAGCCAGATTGAAATAACTTTCAGAGGAAGTTTTTGTTGACAAATATTCTTGGCACATTCTTCCAAAAAGGTATCAATCTGAGGAATCTAGCCTGAGCATCAAAACAGTAGCATGAAACTCATATTTTATTGCTTTCTTTTCCTGTATCTCGGACCCCAAATAGTTATCATGAGGCTTAGCTTTCATCATTCCACAACCTGATTTTTAAGAATAAAAAAATGGTTGGATTGCAGCAAAGGCAAAGAAACAAAGGCAGCTAACATCTGTCATACTTCAGTCACATAGGATTATCTTCAAGTTCTTGCATCAAACTCTATTTCAGTTATCAGAATTGTAGCAAATGGTTTTTTTTCTATATGCATATCAAGCAAAAGAGATTTAAGCTGCTTTTCTAAAAGGAACCAATACGGGTGGTCTATATTTGAGACTTTTTGAGTATCTCCTACTCACTGTCAAGAACATTGCTGTGTATATATGTGAGAAGTATTTATGTGTGTGGTGGTAGAGGGGTGGATTTGGACACATGTGCAAAGGATAGAGGGGCAATGCTAATAAACAATGCAAGTCTTCTGTGCACAGAAATTTGGTACATTCTGATACAGACATTTGTGTCTATAGAGTTGTGGCTTTTATGATTGCCATTTTGATAAGACAAAAGGAGAAATATTAAAGTTGCTATTTTGTGGGGAGAGGTAGTGGCAAGTCTTCCTAACAGCATCTTCTCTAGAAAATCTTTCTTCCTATTTTAAATGCAAGATGTATAAAATCCTTCTAGTATCGTGGGAGTCCAGACTTCCATAGCAGAGCTGACTGCAGGGGGCAGTCAGTTTATAAATATGCTAAATATCATTACACGGCAGCATTGTCCAAAAGAATATATTTAGTTTGGCACAAATGCCAAGAGAGCTGTTTTTATTGGGTGTTCTGGAAATACATCCAGAATGGAAATTTTTATGTCAACATTTTATTGAGAACTATCAAAAGATACACTTTCGAGGAAATAGAGAAAGCCAATTTGGGCAGAAGGTGAACACAATCCACAAGGTGTATGTGGGTGCAACCAAAGTCTTAATCCATCTTCTAAGGAGCTCTGGAGCTGGAATGAGGCTTCACAGCTTCCTTGGACTAGATCAAAACATCAGGGCCTTTGTGTCTCTACATTCATCAATTGCTGACTGTAGGCCACCTGAAAAGAAGGAACATCTCGAGGGAGGGAGTGTCCTAAAACCAAGAGCAAAATTTCCTGAGATGCAGTTAAGAACCATCAGCAGCAGAAATTCCCATCAGCTGCCTGGATATATGTGTTGACCCTGAAGAGCAGATCTGGGCAAGACACCACAGTATCTACTCCAACAGCCAAGGAAGGAAAAAGGGAGAAAGCAGGGCTAGGTTTCATAGAATCAAGTGTGTCTTGAAGACTGGTGTTTTCAGGTCTACAATGTAGAGTGTAAGGACATCCTAGGCAAAGAAAACATTGAATACTACAGCATAAGGACTGGTAAAACTTAAAAATGTGGGCAAAATTCTAGGTCTGTACTGACTAAGAGGAAGGAGAGAGAATCAAAGCAGATAGTACAAAATGAAAGGGACCCAATAGCAAAAGATGACACTGGAAAGGCAGATAAGAGTCAGTCACAGATGATAATGAATGAAACTCAAAGCACTGTGCATCCTGCAGGAAGTGAATAAGCAATGTGACCGGACTTGTTCATTTGAAAACTGATTAGGCCAGCAGAGTGGAGTATGACTCGGGGAGAGACTAGCAACAAACCCACTAGATCTGAAGCACGGCAGGCATGTTAGTTACTCCCAATATCCAGTCTACCTGCCTTCCTTACTAACTGCCCTTTCTTTTCTTTGCAGTGGCAGTATTACAAGCCAAATACTTTATCATCCTCTTGGATATGATAAAACTTAAGCAAAAGTCTACTGGTGGCTTTGGGGAAAGCTCAAGTTTCTTAAGTGATAGAATGATACAGATGTGGCTGACATAGACTTTTCCCCCTTCTTTTGTTTGGAACACAGATGTGACGGCTAGAGCTGCAGCAGCCATATAGCAACCAAAGGGAAAGGCCTAAAGAATGGCAGAGATATCACCCCACGTGTCACGAAGGTACCGAACCAATGGAAGCAGTCACCCGCATGTAGGTATTTTGTTATGTAAGAAAGATAAATTGTGTGCATTTAAGCCATTTGTTCTTACTGGCTGCTGAGTGTAATATACAAAGCTATTAAAATAGTCCAGAAAATATTTGATGGGGACCAGATCTTGGTAACAACAATTGGGAATAGAAATGCCAGGACAATGAGAAACATGTAGATGGCTGAATTCACAGGACCAAGTTACTAGCTGTGGGTGACAAGGGAGACTGAAGACTCAGGAATCACTGAGATTCTGATTTAAGAAGATTTTTTTCCATGTTCACCTCCTGCCATCTTGTATCTCACTTTATTTCTTAACCATATTTAGTTCTTTTGAACCTCTCTTCCTTTTAAAATGTTCTTCTCTGCTACATTGCTTCATTCCAACTTCACCTAGTAAGCTCCCATTTATACTTTAAATTTACTTTAAATATCACCTTCTCCTTAAAGTACTGCCCACCTAATCCCTAAAAATAGAATATTCCTCTTCTGTGGACAAAACTACTATTTTTGGATGATTATCATTGTGCCAGATATTAAATGCTTTACAGAGATCAAATAATTTTTATTCTTTTAACTACTCTCTGAGGCAGGTACTGCTAGATGTATCTTATATGACAATTTCTTATATGAAGTCACATCAGTGAGGATGGTTATTGTTTACAGTAGAAGCTTCAGGTTTCAGTTGAAGAATTCTCCACTAGAAGGTGGCACAATCAAAGGCAAAGGGCACAGATATTAAAAATATTTGGTTTTAAATCTTTTTTTCCACCACTCACACACTGTTAGCCTGAGCAAATTTTTAAGTTCCCTGGGCCTCAGAGCTCATCATATGTAAAATGAGAAAAATAATTGCAACCCCTTCAAAGGTTGGCTATGAGAAATAACTGAAATACAAATGACTTTAAAATGCCTTATCCTTGTAAGCACACAATAAACACGAACTGTAACAATTATTATCGTGGAATGGATTTTCCTCTTAACCAACGGGACTACATGGCAATTCTCATTACCCTCTTCGATCAAACCTTTTAAATAGCACATTATTAGTCAGCTACTATCAACTGTCTATAAAATGGGTACTTGCATAAATAATTTGATAGAGCTACCTAATACATTAATCCAATGTG
This sequence comes from Macaca thibetana thibetana, assembly GCF_024542745.1. NCBI lineage: Eukaryota > Metazoa > Chordata > Mammalia > Primates > Cercopithecidae > Macaca > Macaca thibetana. The sequence continues at coordinate 85,424,796 of NC_065592.1, forward strand.
CAGTTAGTTACATTAGAGAAGGAGAAACTTCATGAGAAAACATTAGAAGTAAAACATTTTTTTTTTTTTTTTTTTTTTTTTTTAGCAGTAGCTAAGTATGACATGATTAAATGTCAATTACCAAAACATCTGCCAGCGGGTCAGAAAATTCCTGTGGTTTGTAGGCGCTTGTCAGATTTTTTTGGTTGTGTGACTGTTGAAGTCTAGCTATTTAGAAACCCATGATATTTTTTTGAACCTGACACCACAGTAACACAGTAGGTCATGGCCTGAAAGTTACTGTTGAGGGAATATATTAGGTTGAGCACTTCCCTTGGGGGCTGGCTTTCTCCCCTTTATGAGAAAGTACTGACTATCATTGATTATTCTTGGCACTCTCATTAAATCTGACCTTGAAACTCAGAATATTTAGGAAGCCAAAAACTTCAATGTTAAAAAAAAGTCTATTATGTAATAATTTGCAGACACTCTGACAAGAAGGTGGTCCAAAAACCACAGGTCATTTACCCAGTTACACAGAAAAACTTGCATTATGTAGAAAAACTGGCATTTATCCAGATTGGGCAAAAATGCCTTAGCGCAGATGGGAATATTTTCTCAAACCAAAGCTACCAATATTGCACTCAGAAGTTAACTGTTCTAGTTGTGGAAGTGCAGGTCTGTCTGGTTGGTGAAGACTCGCGATGAATCTACCAAGCTCATCTGAGAAGGTGGACCTACGATCCCTTTATTTTGTGTTTCATGGATCCTCCTGTCCCTGCACTTGCTGACCACTCAGAGAACTGCGCGCATTTTCCTGGTGCCGAAGTCCAGTTTGGAGAAAAGGAATTCAAAACTAACATCACAGCAACCTCTCTGTACAGCTCCTCCCTGTTTCTCCCTCCCTGTTCCTTGTTATACATCTTTCTATCCTACCTTCATTTGTCACCAGCAATTTTAAAATGATTTCGGCTTTCCATCTCCCTTCTTCTGTCTTGCTTTCTTCAAAGATCAATTTCCATCCTACTCCCTCCTACAGAAGCCTTAGCTCCAAATGCCTTCGCTCTGACTCCACTCACAGTGGAATCTCCCAGCTTCCCAGACCCAATCCTGGCCACAAAGCCTCTCCACCCCTCTCTCCTGCTCCCAGTGCCCTTGATCAAGCTCCAAACTCCTCCCCACACAGGTCAAAGGTCCACCCCTCCCCTGTCTTCCAGGAAAGGGTGTTCTCACCAGGCCTTTCCCTCCAGGCAAGATTCTGCCCCTGCCCGCTACTGCTGTGGAAGAGACTGTTGGTGTTTCTTAGGACACACACAGCTTTGCCAAAATCCTTCTCTGTCTTCTGGTTCCTGCACCAGATTCCTCACACTGACCCGCAAGATTTCTGGGCACAGGTGAGCCTTCCAAGCAGTAACTGGGTTGAGGGGGTTTGTTGAGACTGTTGGATGATTATCCTGGCAAGTAGTTTTCCCTTAAAAAAGGTCCTCAATTTGAAATGCCCCATAGTCACATTGAAAAGCTTTTGAAAACTATCACAAGAACAGAAAACCAAACACCACATGTTCTCACTCATAGGTGGGAACTGAACAATGAGATCACTTGGACTCGGGAAGGGGAACATCACACACCGGGGCCTATTATGGGGAGGGGGGAGGGGGGAGGGGGGAGGGATTGCATTGGGAGTTATACCTGATGTAAATGACGAGTTGATGGGTGCAGCACAGCAACATGGCACAAGTATACATATGTAACAAACCTGCACATTATGCACATGTACCCTAGAACTTAAAGTATAATAATAATAAAAATAAAAAAAATTAAAAAAGAAAAAAAAAAGAAAAGCTTTTGAAAAATGCATCCATCCCTAGAGATTTTGATGCAATTGGTCCATGTGGACACTGCTATGTTTAACATCTCCTGAGGGAAATCTAATGTGTATGTATAGACTTCAGAATCACTATGGAGACCTTCAACCTATGTATGTCTTTCTCATCAGGCTTTAAAAAAAAATTGCTTAAAATTCACTTTGAATCCTCAGTGGTGTAGCAGTGCACCCTTAGGGAGCCTCACATCCCCTGTCCTCTGCCTGAATTTATCCTCAAAACACCAGGAACAGAATGTGCTTCAGTGCTTTCCAAGAATGTTGCTGAGAAAGTTGGCAAAGCATCTGAGCCTGGTAGATCGCCAAACAGAATTTAGTAAAAGAAACGAGAAGGGCCCAGGCTGAGAAGAAAGAAAAAAAAAAATCCAGGGTAATCACACAGTTACTTACATTTGTTGATGAACTGCTAACTGTTCCAGAGACTCTGGAAAAATAGTATTGTTGGGCAGTTGACAATGTACATCACACTTGCTTCTGCCTTTTTTCTCCTTTTAGCTTTCATTATTGAAGGTTGGAGCTAGCCTTAGACATCTTCTACTCTTCTGCTCTGACATGACCATTTTACAGATGAGGAAACTGAGGCTAAGAGAGATTGTAATTTAACAGAAACTCCAGAGCTAAATAGAGGAAGAGACAGGCTGGAAACACAGTCATCTTTCTGGGTCCAGTGTTTTCCCAGCCATACATACCTCCCACCCACTCACTACTCAGCTTTGGAAATGAAACTGATTTTTGTTGGTGTAGAAACTGCAGTTTTTTGTGTATGCTCAAGAGAAATTGAATTTTCTCCTGGGAAAGCACTAGATGTAAATAATTGGTGATTCGTTGTTAAGCTCAAGGTTGGAAATAACTGGGAAAAAAATGACTTTATCTCTCCAAGTCTCCCCATAGCAGGATGACTTATTACCTCCCAGGGATGTGAGTTTTGAAAGACAGTGCATGCTTTGTTTACTGCTATATCTGCCACTTGGTAAGACTGCAATTAATGGCAGTTTTTCAAATTGTGGATGTTACATTGATTAGGTACTCAGCATATTTTTTCTAAGTTTAAATGCATATTCAGAGTTTTTTGTTTCCCATAAAAATATTTATCTCTCAATTTTAACTCCAAAATTTATCCCTTAAAAAATAATGCCAAGCAAATTGGTGTACTTAGCCACATTTTATCCATGAAGTTTAGAAAGATGAAATAAGGCCTGGCACAGTGGCTCATGCCTGTAATCCCAGCACTTTGGGAGGCAAAGACTGGTGGATCACCTGAGGTCAGGAGTTCAAGACCAGCCTGGCCAACATGGTGAAACCCCACCTCTACTAATAATACATAAATTAGCCAGACGTGGTGGTGTACACCTGTAATCCCAGCTACTCGGGAGGCTGAAGCAGGAGAATCGCTTGAACCTGGCAGATGGAGGTTGCAGTGAGCAGAGCTTGCAGTAAGCTGAGATTGGGCCATTGTACTCCAGCCTGGGTGACAAGAGCGAAACTCCATCTCCAAAAAATAAAAAAAGAAAAAAGAAAGGTGACACATGAATGACAATGTGTTTTCTTGAATGTTAACAGTGGGAGTTATTTATGCTGAGTAAGGGCTTTAAGATAAATCTGCCTTTGACCCTTGGTTCTTTTTCTAGGAGAACAGATTGGAATGGTTTTTACCACCCTGTCACTTTCATCTGAACTGGAAGACAAATTCATTGCTATTTGCACAATAATCTTTCCTTTTATTAAAATTTATTATTTTTAAAGCTGAGAAGAAACAAAGTGTTGGTCTTCTCAAAAATCAAAGAGAGCTGGACATTTACACTAGCCAATGAGTACATGCATCAGTGCTATTTGTCTCTGTAATTTGAGAAGTGTGAATAGTTTAGTTGTGTTTTCTTGTAAGAGAGAGGAAATACTAAATTTTCCTTTCTAAGTCACTAGGCTGCTTTCTCTATCAACTTTCCTCTTCTTCTGTCTACAGTTACCATAAAATACAATAGTTAATAAAAATATTCTGCATGTGTATAAAGCATTATTATTATTATTATTTTGATTAGGATCCTCTTGGTCACAAGTAACGGAAACCAGTTCTAGTTAGTTTAAGTGGGAAATAATTCAACCTAGAGACAAGAGTGTACCTAGGTCTCCTGAAGGTAGAAGTGGTGAATGTAAGATCGTGGGGCCTCTCTTTATCTTTTCTTTCCTTTCTACTTCATTCATCTTTCTAACGTGCTTTCTTAGGTCCACTTGATGAATGAAAGACCAACAAATCATATTTTCGGAACTTAGATTTTATAGATCTAGCTGCCCAGAGAAAGGATGATCTTTCACAGTCCCCTTCCCTATTCCTAAGGAGGATTTATCCTGGGCTAGTGGCCCATTCTTGGATTAACCACCCATGGTCATAGAGCAGAAAGAATTGAGGAAGTCACCCTAATAAACAGCCTGGGAAGTCCAAGAACAGAGGGAGGAGGCAAATAACCAATTAGATATCCATTAAATGGCTTGTAATTCACCGAGTACTTTTTTTTTTCTCTCTCTTGAGGCAGAGTTTTTCGCTCTGTCCCCCAGGCTGGAGTGCAATTGTGTGATATCTGCTCACTGCAAGCTCCACCTCCCGGGTTCAAGTCATTCTCCTGCCTTGGCCTCCTGAGTAGCTGGGATTACAGGCATGCACCACCATGCCCGGCTAATTTTTATATTTTTAGGAGAAACTAGGTTTCACCATGTTGGCCAGGCTCGTCTTGAACTGCTGACCTCAAGCAATCCACCCGCTTTGGCCTTCCAAAGTTCTGGGATTACAGGTGTGAGCCACTGCCCCTGGCCCCAAGTACTTTTTAAAAAATAATAATCTGATTTGATCCACAAACAATGACAAACTACTCTGCACGCAGTTCTCTTATAACACTTTCCACTTTCTAATCTTATTTTTATTTACCTAGTTTCCTCATTAGTCTGTGAATTTTTGTTTTGTATTCTTAGTGCTTGATATTAGGGGGTGTGGTAAACATTTATTGAAAGAATGTGACTAAATCTGTGAGGTAGGATAGTTAGAGGAGAAAACCGGGATTCACTGAGGTTAAGTGGAGGCACTGAGGTCCTATGAATGAGTGTAAAGTCAGCTGCTGGAGCCTCATTCCTTTTCCAAGTCACCAGACTGCTTTCTCCATTGACTTTCGTCTTCTTCTGTCTATGGTCAGTGACTCACCTCGCAGGATTTCAGTCTGGCGGTTAGAACTGTGAAAAGAATCAAATTAGGATAAAAGTGCCATTCATTTTGCAAGAATTTGATTTTGCCCTCTCAGTGCATCAGGTAAAAAGGGCTTTCAACTAATCTCAAAAAGTCTGTACTTTCCCCCTAAATGTTGAAGGGAAGAGAGGCTACTTAGTCTATATCTAACGCTACAAAAATAAAATAGACATTTTTCTGTTTTAGGTGATATATTCCTGGAAATGATTCTCAACCTAGCAGTCACTCCTGGAGAGGTGACCACTTCTCTCATCATTTTGGTGATGGTTTTTGTTTTTGTGAGAGCTCTCAGGAGCAAGGGCAGAAAGCAGCTGTCTCCTCCTGGCCCTTGGTCCTTCCCCATCATAGGGAATCTTCTCCAGCTTGGAGAGCATCCTTACCTTACGTTAATGGAGATGAGGAAGAAATATGGAGATGTCTTTCTCCTCAAACTTGGCATGGTGCCTGTCTTGGTGGTAAATGGAATGGAAATGGTGAAACAAGTACTACTTAAGGATGGGGAGCATTTTGCAGGCAGACCTAACATGCACACATTCTCTTTCCTGGCAGAAGGAAAGAGTCTTTCATTTTCAGTGAATTACGGAGAGAGTTGGAAACTGCATAAAAAAATTGCCTCTAAGGCCTTACGAACTCTTTCTAACGCAGAAGCAAAATCCTCCACTTGCTCTTGCTTACTGGAGGAGCACGTCACTGAGGAAGTTTCTGAGCTGGTGACAGTCTTTGTAGAGTTGTCTTCCAAGAATGGCGGCTTTGACCCCAGAAACGCGATCACCTGTGCGGTGGCCAACGTTGTCTGTGCCCTCTGCTTTGGCAAGAGATATGATCACAGTGATGAGGAATTTCTTAAGATAGTTAAAACGAATGACGACTTACTCAAGGCCTCCAGTGCCGCTAACCCTGCCGATTTCATACCATGTCTCCGCTACCTTCCACTGCAGATTATAAACGCTCCTCGGGAGTTTTATCGGGCCCTGAATGGGTTTATTGCACTACACGTACAAGATCATCTTGCTACATATGATAAGGTAAGGATTTAATCTTATGCCGGGACAAGGGCTTTGGTGAGAAACAAAAGATAATGGTGAAATGCTTTGAATATCATTGGTTCTTTTCACTACATTTTGCCACAATGACCTGTACCCAAGCTATTAGTAAATTTGAGGTCCAGACAGTGAGATTACATGACAGCATTACTCAGTTCTTATAAAACCCTAAGAAAAGTTCTGAATTCTTTAATCCTTAAAAAATTTCCTCAGAAACATAAATTTTCTCAGTGTGTGGGTAAGGTATATGCTTGTATTATGAACATAAATATAATTGTTATTTAATCTAAATCTGTTTCTAACTTTTTTTCATGAAGGCTTATACTTTTAAAATCCAACTATGGTTCTCTGATGTATTTCCAACTTGCTGCTTCTAAAGGTTGTTTAATATTTCACGACGTGACCCCCTAGCCCCATATATTTCACCCATCTCATGTGGATATCCTGATTGTTTGCAACTCCTGGCTTGCATAGAAAGTGCAGATATTGAATATTTTGATAAAACTAAGTGATTGCCTGATAAATGAAGAATAATAAGTGAGTTCCTTGAAGAAACAAAGCAATAATTTCATCTCTCCAATTTCATATCTGTCACCATGATCTCAGATTTATAGGTATCACAAATATTAGCATATTTTTTATCAGATAGTATTTTTGAATAATATAAAAGATATTCTGTAGGAAGCTTTCAAATTACCTTCATTTTCTTCTTGAGTTTCTTTGTTATACAGACATGAATTTCAAGATGACCACACATGTATTAAGTTTCTGCAGGTGGCAGAGTGGACCTTTCTTTTGAGGCTATTAAATTATTTGGGGCCCACTTTGATGGTCGGCAGAAGAATAGATTTCCATCTTGAAATATGTATGTACTAGGAAGAATCCTAGTTCACAAGGGCAATTTGCTGAGATGAAGTCATCAACAAAAAAATAAAACATGAAGAGGTGGGATCATTAAGCAAATGAAGAGGTGTAAGTAGTTAAGTTCCTTCCAATGAAAAAGAAGAGGCAGAAGACAATCTGTTTCAAGGTACCAGAAGGGAATTCTAGATCAGGTATAGTAAGTATCAGCATTTGTAAGGTGTATAAACTTTTATTCCCATTCTCTCAAATACCCCAGCCCTATCTCTTTCTCCATGGTGCCTGAAGTGAACACAAAATCCTTCCAACAGATTTAAAAACCTTTTATTGGCAAGGTACGGTGGCTGATACCTGTAATCCCAGCACTTTGGGAGGTCGAAGTGGGCGGAGGAGTTTGAGACCAGCCTGGCCAACATGGTGAAACCCCATCTCTACTAAAAATACAAAAATTAGCCAGGTGTAGTGGTGCGTGCCTATAATTCCAGCTACTCGGGAGGCTGAAGCAGGAGGATCACTTGAACCCAGGAGGCGGAAGTTGCAGTGAGTGGAGATGGCACCACTGCACTCCAGCCTGGGCAACAGAATGAGACTGTGTCTCAAAAATAAAAATAAAATAAATAAATAAATAAACTTTCTATTCATTGCCAAGCAATTTCTCTGTAATAAGTTATAGGGAGAATGCTGATATTTTCAAGTTGTGCTTAGAGAGACAGGAACTCTTTTTTATTTATTGAAAGAAGTTCTGAGGAGAAAATTGAGTTTGGTAACTTGGTTTTCTATTCCACACTATCAAGATTAAGCATTGCCAATTTTAAGCAAAAATGGTTGCAAGGTTTAAGATGATCTATTTACATTCCTTATATTCCAAGACTCAATGGGTTCCCTTCTAGTTATATGGTGATATGGCTCTTCCTGCGTGGGATTTAAATTGATATACAACATAGACAGGGGTGAGTAGTCATGCTAAGATTTGTCTCCTCAGGATCATATCCGAGACATTACTGATGCTCTGATTAATGTATGCCACAACAAATACGCTGCTACCAAAACAGACACTTTGAATGACAGTGAAATCATAAGCACTGTGAACGACCTCTTTGGAGCTGGTATGTGACAGAATTTAGCCACATGTAAGACCAATACAAATTAGCTGCAATTTGTTGTTATCTATTGTTTACAGTTTAGAGGACTTTGCTCTTCCTATATCGGCCATTTTATCTAGTTGATCTCACATCGTATAAATTTGTTATTCTACCTTCTTATGTCATTCAGAAAACTTTATTTTGATCTCAGGAGTAGAGAGTTGAGTTAATCATTGCCCACAGTTAATGGTGCCTTCACATTATTGTCCATGAAATGACTGTCCTTGTTTATTACTTTCACTTCCAGTCCCTTCACCCAATCCATTGACATTTATTCTGAAACTATTTAGAGTGTTATTGTTTTCATTTTGTGTATTCTCATAAAATAGGCTTTTGGTATTATCATGTACTTTGTAAATGTAATTGCTACTTACATCTAAATCTGTTTCTAACTTTTCTCACGAAGCTCTGTACTCTCTTACAATCCAACCATGATTGTCAGGTGTATTTCCAATTTGCTGCTTCTAAAGTTCATGTAATATTCGATGTCTGGCACCCCCCATATTTTACCCATCTCATGTGGATACCCTAACTGCACCTCCTGGCTTGCACAGAAAATGCGGATATTGAATGTTGGGCTAAAGCTAAGATGACCACTCTTGTACATGAGTTTTGCCTCCTTTTGAAATACCACCTTATGCTAAGAAGCAGAATTTCTGGGTCAACTAATGAAAGAATGACTGAGTTTTGATACACACTGCTAAATTCATTTCACAAAGACTGTACCAATTTGTACTGCTACCATATTATTCTCATTCTTAAATTTTATAGTTTTCTTTAAAAGTCATTTTTATTTATCACATTTATTAGAGTTCCTCTAAGATGCTAAACTGCAGGAAGCCAATTCTCAGTGTAAGAAAATACAAGCCGGGCGCGGTGGCTCATGCCTGTAATCCCAGCACTTTGGGAGGCCGAGGCGGGCGGATCACGAGGTCAGGAGATCGAGACCATCCTGGCTAACACGGTGAAACCCCGTCTCTACTAAAAATGCAAAAAATTAGCCGGGCGAGGCAGCGGGCGCCTGTAGTCCCAGCTACTCGGGAGGCTGAGGCAGGAGAATGGCGTGAACCCGGGAGGCGGAGCTTGCAGTGAGCCGAGATCGCGCCACTGCACTCCAGCCTGGGCGACTAAGCGAGACTCTGTCTCAAAAAAAAAAAAAAAAAAAAAAAAAAGAAAATACAAAATATTATAAATGTTTTAGCAGTTTCATTTTATGTGGAATACTCTTCAAATGTATTTTTCTTCTTTATACTATATTTATTGGTAATTGGGTTCACTTGTTTCTAGGATCTATGCATTTGTGATCATGAATTCTCTCTGCAAATAGAGGCATTTGTTTTGATTTGTATTATTTTTTCTCATGCAAATGCACGAGCCCCCTATATGTGTGTGTGTGTGTGTATTTATTATTTTAATCATGACTTCAATTTGATGGATTATTTCATCTGATTATTCATCATAAAAATGTGACCAGGCTGTACTTTGTATTTTCTTCTGACAATCTAAATAATGCTATGTACAAATATGAGTATTTGTCAGAACATTTTAAAATGCCTGAACATTAGTGAGTACTAAAGACTGGGTGTGTGTGGGTGTGATAAATACATCAAGTGAGTTTTATTTTCTTATTTGTTTATTTTTAAATTGGCACATAAAATTGTATGTATTTATAATATGCGACATGATGTTTTAAAGTATGTATACGTTGTGAAATGGCTAAATCTAGCTAACTAAAATATGCATTACCTCACGTAGTCATCATTTTTGTGGTGAGAACACTTAAAATCCAGTCTCAGCATTTTTTAAGAACACAATACTTATAATCATTAACTATAGTCATCAGACTGCAATAGATCTCTTGAACTTATTCCTCCTGTTTAATTATAATTTATTTTGATCTTGATTCAGTGAGATAATATCTGAATATATTTCAGAAATATGTAATACTTCCAAGATTATCAAGTAATCAGCAAATATAAAATTATGGCAGATGACAAAAATGTCTAGGATGGAGAATAAAACCATCTGACATGTACAACACAGTTAAAAAATGGTTTGGGTAAAATGTGTACAAAACAGTATTCAGTAGAATGGATTACTACATAAAACATTTATTTGCTAAATAAACGTATCTCATGGAGTGTATATTTTAATGTAAATAGAGAAATAATGAAAATTAATAAAACCATAAGCTTCCACAGGTACCTGCTACCTCACTAGTGAAATGTAATAAAATATTTTATTAGAATAAATCAGTGAGCTGTAAACCATATATTTTAGTGGATAAAATTTGCAAGCACTCTGTTCCATCATATCTACTATATTATTAAGATTTATATTTCCATATTTAACTTTTGAAATTGATTGTAGAAATAATTTAGTTTCTTCTTTGGGTATAGTAAGGTTTTCCCAAAAATCATTGATTTTACCCTCAATGTTTCAATAATCTACCAAGATAGATAACTTAACTGCTGGTTGCTTAAGCCTGGATATAAAAAGCAAAATTCATGATAATCAAAATATAGATCCTGATATTCATACAGATAGTTAAAGATCTTGGATATAAGGTCCATGGCTCTACCGTGAGTGAGAGCAGTGTTTTGCATGTACTATTCATGGCATGTTGTTTATTTTAGAGAATAAAGTTCTTTATGCTAGAGAATAGAGTTGATATATTCCACATAGAAGTCCAAATTTTCACACTACACTGTACTCTGCTGTAGACATCATGGTCAGTAACTTTATTTGAACAGTTTACTTTTACATTAAATTATTACAGTATGAAGTCATATTAGAAATTCTCTGAGTTAAGAACTGAAGAAGCCACTGGCTCACTATGAGAGACTGCCATGTTCAACAGATGTGAAAACAAGCTTAGGAAGTGAAGTTTGGAAAGGAACTAACTCTGTTCTGCAGCTATATCTGGGTATACTTATTGTGCACATTGTGTTGCAAGTTATTTATAAAACAACTACCTTTGTCTCTTGTGTGACCCATGTAAAATATTTTACCATTTCTATGATGCAAGTTTCTCATTTTTAATGTGACGCTAATTGTGGCCCTCATCTCAGATGACAATGCACTTAAGTGGTCAATGTTTGGTAAACATATTCACCATTACCTGTGTTGTCATCATCATCAGGAAAATCCAGAAATTAAATATATTGATTTAAAAACTCATCTTTTGCTACCGGTTTTATAAGATTTGAGTAGAAAACACAAATAACATTACTTTTAGAATTAGGTCATCATAGAGGCGAATTTACAATTAAAACAGTCTAGAAGAGCTTTTTAATGTGGCATTTCTGAGTTTTAGGTTTCAAGAATTGACTGAGTACATTCTTCGATGTAGTAATCATAAAGCAGCCCTTGAAAAAAGATGAAGTTTGGCATACAGGGTTCTTTGCTTTTATTTTCAGTAATGAAACCATTTAGCTGAGGTATGGATAATCTCAAAAAGAAAAATGCTTTGTTTAAAGAGTGAAATCGAAACTATAAAATATACACTAAAACTTATTCAAATAAATTGAATCTGGTCAACCTTTCATTATGTGCTCATATGATGTCCAAGTTTAAGTATTGGCTTTGCCTTTTATGAGTTCATTCACCTTGAGCAAAACCCATAATGTCTTTGAGGCTCAGTAAAATTAACATAGTTAGTTATACATTGCGTATCTATATTATAATTTATAAAATATGTTATATATGTGTGCCAATGTATCATATATTGTTATATAGTGTATGTATACACACACATACACAGAGAGAGGGAGAGAGAGAGAGCACACACTCTTGGATCAGAGTAAGTACTCAATAACTTCTTATTTTTATTACAATTAATACCCATTATTATTATCTACATCAATGGTGTTTATTATGTAATACAATGCTTCCTATGTTTTCACTAGTCTTGTAAATAGTACATACATATTTTTAAAATTTTAATTTATTTTTAGTCATGTTCACAAATATACAACATTTTTAAGTGATATAGTTTACTACTATTGAGCATATTCACATGGTTGTGCAACCGATCTCTAGAACTTCTTCATCTTGCAAAACTGAAATCCTATGCCCATTAAACACTAATTTCCCCTATCCTTTCTTGCCCTTGACAATTTCCTTTATGCTTTGTTTCTATGATTTTGACTACTTTAGAAATCTCTTGTGAGTGAAGTCATATAGTATTTGTCCTTTTCTGATTACCTTATTTCACTGAGCCTAATGTCCTCAAGGTTTATTCATGTGGTGGCATGTGACAGAATCTACTTTCTTAAGACTCCATAATATTCCACAATGTATACATCACAGTTTCTTTATTCATCCATCAGTGGACATTTGGGTTGCCTCTACCTCTTAGCTATTGCGTATAATGCTGCAATGACCATGAATGTGCAAATGTAGCTTACAGATCTCGCTTTAAATTTTTTTTGTAATATAACCCAGAAGTAGGATTGCTAGATAATATATAAATACTATTTTTAATTTTTTAAACTTAAACTTCCATACTGTTTTCTATAGTAGCCACACCATTTTGCACTATCCTAATGGGTGAGAAGTTACCACTACAGTTTGAAATTAAACTTAATAGTAATTTTATAGTGATTCTATTGTTTTTTGGCTAGATTTCTTTCTGTTAATTCTTATTCTTTATTTGACTTCTACATTCTTAATCTAATTTCTTTAGATTTCTTTCTGCTAATTCTTAGCAGTCAAATGGGAAATAAAATGAGCAAACTGATTTAACTATGCTTTTTTCCATGACACTTGGTCTCTTGGTTCTTTTTTAGGGTTTGAAACAGTATCAACATGTCTATATTGGAGCTTTCTTTATTTGATACACTATCCAGAAATTCAAGCCAAAATTCAAGAAGAAATTGGTAATATGTTTTCAAATGAAAAATATAATTCTTACAATTATCATTTTTCTTATTAAATCAAAACATAATTTTCTTTAAAGATGGAAACATTGGGCTGAAACCACCCAGATTTGAAGACAGGAAAATTTTGCCATACACAGAAGCTTTCATAAGTGAAGTATTCAGACATGCCTCTTTTCTTCCATTTACTATTCCACATTGGTAAGCATATAATTCTCCTTTAAAACAGCCACTAGTGGTGGGGTGGAGGCATTGAAGAATCTTAGACATTGGAATACTTTAAGTACTTTAAAGTGTACATTGTATTATTGTTTTAATATTACTTTAAATCTTAGTTTATTTTTAAACACTATAATAAAATTTTTGTGTTCAGCAAAAGCATATTTTGTGAACATTTTTCATTACTAAACTATGTTGTCATTAACTTTTATTTTATGTGCACTAATCACAGTGTCAGAAAGATATGGAAAGTCCAAACAACAGATAATCCAACCATAATATGTATTTGGCTACGAAAAGTCATGCAAACTTGCTTAATTTCATCTGAGGAGCAGAATTAGCTTCCTCCTGGTATGGATTTGTTTTTAGTAGCCCAGAATTTTGCTGGACAGTAAACTAAGGAAGCTAATGCTGTCACAATGAGATTAAACAGAGTATTCATTTGCAGATACTTGAAACTTTACTGAATCTTATTCCAGAATCTCCAGCACACAAATGCATGCCAGCATAGATTAGGTAGATAGCTTCATTAAATACATCTGTAGGGAACCAAACTTCCAGTAGTTTGTTCTGTTTTTATTCCACACAATTAAAAATTATTAAAAAAAAAAAAAAACAACACCTGGAATTCTCAGTGTTTGTTCTTCCCTCTCCCTTTAAATAGTGAAGGAGTGGGAATATCTCTCTTCCCAGGAAACTGATGTAATCGTTTAGCAATTGGTGTGACAGCATGCAGTGTCCTTAGCTAAGTGTCCCAAAGGGCAAGACCGCCAGCTGAGCAGAGTCAAGGCCAGACAGCAAGTGACAGTTCCCTGTATTTTGCCCCTTGTTTGCTCTCTTTATTCACACACAGTGGCTATTTGCTATTTTTTCAAGTGATCCATTTTGTTTTCTAGCTGCTATGTCAGATCCTCTCTCAGTTAAAGCAAATTTCATTTTAACGTAAGTTTTTAAAGAAATTAAAAATCCCTACCTATTTAAAAGCAACTCTTCTGTCCCAATAACTTTTATTAAATGACTTTGGTGCTTCATAAGAGTATTATCCACACTTCCGCTAAGTACCCAGGAACAGAGAGGCTCTGCCAAGTTTATAGGCATCATTTGGAATGAAAGTGGTCATCTAATTAGGGCCCTGTAAACTCATCTGAGGGTCTAAGTGATAAGGAGAAATATGTATTAGGACATAGATATTCATTGTATTATTAAAAGTAAGGAAATACATTAAAATGTGAAATTAAAAGAACTACTGCATTGGCTAATGAAAGCGGAGTGATACGAACCGGGAATTTTGTGCACACAAAGGAGCTATCTTACTTATATTGTTCAGGACTGATCTATTCTATTACACTTGTACGATTATTGTTTTCCATTTAAAATGAAAAGGCACAAAATATGATAAAATAAATTTAAACAAACTAAATGAAATAAACTTAAGTAAAAGCAGCAAAAGTTTGCTATTACATATAACATATATACACACATACAAAAACACACAGGAAAGACCAAATCATATCCTAATAAATATTTATTGTGTGTGCATTTCTTAAAAGTTGTGTGGAAAACCACATATGCACATGAAATTTAAGGGACATAAAAGGAGAAAGAGAAACTTTATAATTCACTCTTATATTTTAATACCAATGAAATAAAATTTTACATACCAGGTTTCCATAAAATAGAGGCATATAACTTCTATGAGTAGAATCTGAGCAGCTAAATCCACAGAGGGAGTGTGGACTGGGATGTGTTGAGATAGGCAAGTGGCTATGCATGAGAAAAGGTAACCCTTCCAAAAAGCGAGTCTATTGCTTGTTTGGTCTTCCCCCTTGTTGGGTTTTGAGAAACTCAATAAATAACATTCATATTATTTGCCAAAGCTCAGTACCAGCCACAAAATAGACACAGGTAAAATAGAAATTACATTATTAGCTTTTTAAATAATCAGAGCTAGTTTTCACAATGTGGCTTAGAACTAGTTCAAGTAGACCTCGAAACTGACATACTTCTCTACTCAGTCTCCGGCTAGGTTGAACACTTCCAGGTCTCCTGTGGAAGGACAAAATCTGACCCTCTAAGCTCAGCCTCTTTCCGATTGTAGATGAGATGTATCTCCATTACAAATTGGCTAATCTGAAGAGAGAACCCAGAAGTAGTGAGACAATGCCTTCTCTCAAACTCATCAAATTGAAATGTTTCTGTTTCTCTTGGGGAAGTAAGTGTGAGAGTAGGTTAGCGAGGTAGGGAGTGCCACAGGGAAACATAAAATGATTGAATCCAATCCATGAATAATTATAGAGGCATAAAGGGGAAAGGCAAACAGGTTTCAGGAAGGAGTTTGAGTATCAGACTAGAAAAATAGAGTATTTTCTTTAGAGGCAACTTAGAGACCATCCAACACAACCAACACCTTCGTTTCATAGCTAGGAAATGGAGTCACAGAATAGATAATTTGCCCAATATCCCACTAAGGGCAGCATCCAAAGTTCAGATTTCCTTGCTTCAATTCCATTGTTCCTTCTACCAGTACTCAAAGGTGTGACATTGTCTTTCTAATTTATTAATAATAGACACAAACACAGTGAGCACACAGAAGTACTGAATAATTCTCTTAATCGTTTCCTGATGTAATTTGATCTGCCTGCTTATGGTCAGCTCGGTCACAGAAATATTGAGATAATTTTCTATGGAAATGTGTAGCTCATAGAAGTGCTTTGAATATATTAAGTGCACAATGTGCTTAACACATGCAAGAAAAATAAATTACTAATTTGACAAGAAGTGGAAATTGTTTTAATTAATGAAAGAATGAAGATGTATAAAGATGTATTATTATAGTAAAAAAAGACATAAATAAAAATAGTCTGTGAGTTGCAGGTGGCAGTTTAGAGATGGGTAATTTGAACTGACAGGATATGCTGTAATGCTGTTTTTTGCTTTCTTAGTACTACAGCGGACACCACTCTGAATGGCTATTTCATTCCCCGGAAAACGTGCACCTTTATTAACATGTATCAAGTAAACCACGATGAGTAAGTCACCAGAATTAATCTTTGGATAAATCTGCTTGCTTGCTTGGTTGTTTACTGTTTATTAATCTGGAAAAGATTTACAATCTTCTTAGCCAACCTTCACTCCTGTTTCTCTTGAAAGATATTGGAAAGTTTCTTTCCTCAGTTTCTCTCCTCATTTATAATGCAAATGGTGATATATTGACACAAATTGAGGAAAAATTCAATATAGGGCAATTCCAATTTCAAAAATGAGCTCATTAGGAGAGATTTGGGCCGAGGACTTTGCATAGTCATGGCTAGTACATTGAAATGGAGTCTGAAATCAATCCCCCACTGCAATGTAAGCCACCAAGCAGGGATTTTTTTTTTCTTTGTTTGTTTACTTGTTCCTCTACCCCAGCAGCTGGATCACTGCCTCACACATAGTTGGCACACAATAAATATTTGTTGAATAAAATAAAGTTAGAAGTTCATCCATTTCAGCTGTGAAAGAGAGGGCTGAGATGAGAGTATCTAATGCAGTGAAAGTGAGGATAATCACAGTGGTGATGGTGGTGGTGGTGGTGAGAATGATGATTACACCTAATATTTATAGACTCCTACTGTGGGCAAGGCACAAAACCTTGCAGTATCTTTCCTGAGCCTCAATTATTATTGATAATTGATCACAATGCATTGGTGCTATCACAATCTTCATTTTACAGATAAACAAACCCTCAACCAGGTTAAACACGTTGCCTAAGGTCGCATGTTCAGAAGGTGGCAGAGGTAGGACTCAAATCCAAATGTGTAAATTTTATATAATGGAAACCATGCGCTTCCTGTCATGGTCAGGGCTTGATGTCTCCAGTAACTGGCAGAGACTGCATTCTTATGCACTCAGCAGACAGTAAATAGGTTACACAGTCTTTTCTCTTCACCCAAGATCTCATCTGACTGATGTTTCAGGCTGCAAGCTGTTAGAGAGGGAAGTGATTATCCTGTGTACCTAATGGCAGCTTCACAATCTCTGTGAACAGAAAGGTGGTAGAAGACAATGCATATGCTGTCCCACTGCAACACTTACTGTCACGGAGATTGACACTTCCATTCTCCACACCGAGGCATTTTAAAACCATTATAAGAAGAAATACTGCAAATGTATATTTAATAACATTTATTCTTTCTTAGTATAATCCTAAGTATTCTATTAATAATATCCTAAGAACTGGTGATTATAAAGAGTATTGAGTAATGTGCAAACAAACTGAGTTAACATGGGTGCTACTAAAGAAATACCATTTGTATGGAGGCACTTGTTTAAGCTGAATGAGTATGTAATTTAAGACTTGATATTATGGGAAAATTCTTCACATTTAATTAATCTAAAGCATAGGTCACAAACTCAAGCACCTATTGAGCAATAAAAAAATACCAAAAATAAGTGAATTGCACTTGGTGAAGCATTGTGAAGAGGGGAGGTCATCTGCCACATTTAACTCAGCTCAGTAAACTGTTGGCAAGCAGGACGTTGTCCCAATGTTGTCAGCTTTTAGGATTATAAAAGAGAACTTGGAAATGCACATTTTCACGTGAAATCTGATTTTTAAATGTTAGCAACAGTGAATTATTTTTAAAAGATTATGAGAGAAAACCAAAATGTGTTGGAGGACTGTGGAGAGAACTAATCCTCTAGGTCTGTGGCCTCTGGTACAGACAGAAACCAGATTTTCCTTCTAGAGAGATGATGACATCTACACACCAAGAGGGCCAGTTCTTTGTAAAGCCAGGTGGGTCCCTGATATACGGTTTAGGCCTACAGAAAACATGCTAGCATTGGTCATCATAAATAAGCCAAATATGGTGCGTGTAACAAAAAATAGAGATAGAAGAAAGAATCAGGTACACAGTGATTTGGGAACTGTGGGCAATCCCTCAATGAGAGCTGCTTTCTGGAGACCCAGATCCTCTCTGTATTGTTGTACAAAGGCCATTTCCTAAACTTGTTTTTTACCAGAGTGAGAGATGTGGCCCAGTCTCATCATTCTTAGTCATTCTGCGTAAAGCAAAAGACATTGAATATGTATTACTTTTTATTTATGTCACCATTTTGGAATATTCTTATGAGAATCTTATGGAATTCTTCATTTAAAATAATTAAATTCATGGCTAACCCATACCTTGAAGTTAGCTTGCAGGAGAGCCGAGCTAGAACTGGCTCCTGTGTGCCGGTTAGCCACGAAGCCAAAACCATCCCAACTCCAAGCAGAGCTTCACTCCTCAGGTAGTTCATGTGCTTAGACTCTCAGACTGAGTGGAAGGTTTCTTATTTAATTCAGAAAAATTGAGGAAATAGATTTTCAAGTATTTTATTCACTAATGAATTGGTAGTCATTTCAGTGAAAATTAGGTGTAATTGTACTAAATCTTTATCATAACTAGATTTGTCAAAGATTAAAGGAAAAAGTGACATATTCATAATTATATATAATCATATGTCTCCATAAGTACTTATACATATAGGTGTATATATACTTCATTTATGTGTACTTCCTTTCTCTATATATAATTTATAAGGAATATTCTGAACTTAAAGTAGTTCATGCAAAAGAAAATTATTGTGGAAAAGTTGCCAACAATAGCAAAAATGAGAAAATAATTTCTTTTTACGTGTTGTTTTTGTCTATTTTATGCAGAACTATTTGGGATAATCCTAGCTTATTTAGACCTGACAGATTTCTAAACGAAAACAGAGAACTGAATAAAAGCCTCGTGGAGAAAGTTTTGATATTTGGAATGGGCATCCGGAAGTGTCTGGGAGAAGATGTTGCACGCAATGAGATATTCATTTTCATCACTGCTGTTCTGCAGCAGCTCAAGCTGAAAAAATGCCCCAGAGCCAAACTAGACCTGACTCCCACATACGGGTTAGTCATGAGGCCAAAACCATACCAACTTGAAGCAGAACGCCGCTCCTCAGGGAGTTCATCGGCTTCGATTCTCAGACTGAGGGGAGGGTTCCTTACTCAATTCAGAAAAATAGATGATTTGAATTTACTTAACTAGCAATGTGCAGTTTATTCCCCTGAGCTATGCTATGAATTCAACTCTGTGACGTGTTTTATAAAGTATGTGGTATAGCTTTAGTTCCAATATGAGACTTAATGTCGTGTGAGGATATTTTAAGATAATAATAAAGTGTGACGTAAATCAGAGGGTTTAAATCCAGATCTCGCACAGTGGTGTCCCAGGTGTCTTGTGGATGTGAGTGGAAGGGAAAGTGAGTGGCAGATTGACCAGATGGACCAGAGGACTCTGTCTACCTTCCTTTTACGCTAGCTTCAGATAAACAGGCATACTCATCTTTGCTTTAAATATAGGGTTCGGAATAAGAACAAGGTTCTGATGCTAAATATTCTCAGTGATCTTGGGCATAGGTGCTCAGGAGGGCCAGAGAAGGGAGCTAGAGTAGCCTAGCAGAGAGCATTGCATGGTCACAGTAGATGAGCTGGGCTAGAGTTAGAGGAGTAGAGAAAAGGAGATGACAGGGATTGCCTCAAGACCATTTTTGTATCAGATTACGTATTTTTGTGTATTAAATTTTTAATTGTAAGGCAAATTGGTGTTTTCACAATGTTACCAACTTCTTTTGGTACATACTAAATATATATATTTGTATTATTAATAGTTCACCAGGACTGCAATACTAACAGAATACCAGAGGCTAAGTAGTATAAACAACAGAAATTTACTTTCTCACAGTTCTCAAGGCAGAAAATGCAAGATCAAGGTGCCAGCTGCCTTGGTTTCTCCTGAGGTCTCCCTCCTTGGCTTGCAGACAGCTGCCTTCTCGCTGTGTCCTCACAGGGCCTTTTCCCTGTGTGCACACAACTCTGGGGTCTCTCCCTCTTTTTATAAGAACAATAGTCATAATGTATTAAGGCCCCACCCTAAGAGTCTCATTTTAACTTCATTATTCCTTTTTAAATTTTTATCTATTTATTTTTTTGAGATGGAGTCTCAAAAACCCCAGGTTCAAGTGATTCTCCTGCCTCAGCCTCCTGAGTAGCTGGGATTACAGGCGTGCACCACACCCAGCTAATTTTTGTATTTTTAGTAGAGATGTGGTGTTTCATCATGTTGGTCAGGCTAGTCTTGAACTCCTGACCTCGTGATCCACCTGACTCAGCCTCCCAAAGTACTGGGATTATAGGCACGAGCCACTGCACCTGGCCAATTTCATTATTCTTTAAAGACTTTATCTTCCAATACAATCACATTCTGAAGTACTAAAAGTTGGGACGTCAACACATCAATTTCAGAGTCGAGAGGGTGGGGGACACAATTGAGCCCATAATAGCATGTAATGAGAATAAAACTACATGCTGATTTTTAAAAAATGCTTTTAAATGTAAGACTCAGCACTAAGTATACGCTTTATTCATTGAATTTGTTAATGAGCTAGGGCATATAAGTGAACTTAAAACGGACAGTGAAAGAACTAGTATTTCAGATTGAAGGTTTGAGGTGGAGTTGTGCAATACAAGCTGGGAGGTAAGAGAATATCTGGGGTCTAATTCAGCTGGGAAGAGCAGTGAGAGAGGTGTGCCTCTCTAAATAATGATGATCTTGGCCAAGATGTGACAATGGAAGTAGAGAACTTTTAAGCCATTCAGAGACAATGAAAATTAAAGTCAGGGCCGGGTATGGTGGCTCATGCCTGTAATTCCAGTACTTTGGGAGGCCGAGACGAGTGGATCACAAGGTCAAGAGATCAAGACCATCCTGGCCAACATGGTGAAACCCTGTCTCTACTAAAAATACAAAAATTAGCTGGGCTTGGTGGTGCACGCCTATAGTCCCAGCTACTAGGGAGGCTGAGGCAGGAGAATCCCTTGAACCTGGGAGGTGGAGTTTGCAGTGAGCCGAGATCATGCCACTGCACTCCAGCCTGGCGACAGAGTGAGACTCCATCTCAAAAAAAAACAAAAGAAAAAAAAAAAAAAAGAAAATTAAAGTCAATGCTTGTCTTTTTTCCAATATAAATAAATTCAACATTCTCCTTGCAAATGAATAATTGAATTGCTTGTGCTTCTCTAAGAGCTTTTGAAATTATTTATATTACCCTTATGGCAGTATGTCAGAAATGAAACTATTCTTATATTCTTACCATAAGAAACTTGTGAAATTTTCTGTATACTCAAGAAAAATGGGAGTGGCTAGAAACTGAAAATCTTGGTATCTATTTATCTGATATTTTCTTTAAGGAATTGCATTTTTCTAACAAAGCATATAATAAAATAAAAGAAAAAATAAACAAAGCATATTATTTCAACACCTTGTATTGTAAAATGCTAATTTGCATTCTTCCTCTGCTCCTAAGTCATAATTAAATAGTATACTATTGGGCTTTTTGTATAATTTATGTTTGTATTTTATGTATCTTTAGAAACAAGGATGGGAATAAAACTGGGGAAAGAAAGTGTGAAAGTAAAATAAGAATAGCTTTTCTTTGTCATTTAATATGTAATGATAAGTTCATTTTAATTATGTGTACATGCTTATCCTAAAGTTATAATTTGTTTCATGAAATATGTAATCAGAAACAACATAGTATAACTCTGTGTGTGTGTGTGTGTGTGTGTATGTGTGTATATATATATATATATATACTTGTACTAACAAAGACACATTGAATAATAATCTGGAAACCACTCACAGAAATCATTATGACTATAGAGAAGTTTATAATATATGGATATATGCATCCACTGAGAATCCAAGATGAGCGAAGTCTTAGAGTCAACATGTATGAAGTACAAAAGCAGAGTTATAGGAATTAAATACCCTGTTTCACAAAGTATATGCAGACACTTATATCTCCTAGGCCTCCTTGTAGCCACAACCCCTGGGAGTTCTTAGTAACATTACAAAGACAAAGATCAGTCTGGAAACATTATCCACTCCATGATACAAATGAGTGCAGGATGTGCCTGTTCTCAAGTCTTTTAAAGAAGAAAACTTGCACCCAAAATTTAAAAGAACAGGATCGCCTCCTACACTGAAATTCTCTAATTTATTCCCAGTTAAACCTATAATTCAGATGAAATACCAACCCATATTAACACAAGAAGAAATCTGAACTATTTTAAAGAAAGGCAGAAAGGGTCTTTGGGGATTTTACTATCTACATAATTATTAATTAGGCTGTGAAATCTGTCCTGGTTTGCAGATGGTTCCAGGACTCTGGAAGTGTAGATACACAATTTAATATTTCAGATTCACATGGGATCTCCTCACAAAATTCAAGTCATGCTTTAAATAAACAAATAAAAAAACCCCACTATGCTACATGCGCTTTAAATGAGAAATAGCTAAAGGGAGTTGTTTTTATGGTTTAAGAAGCTATAAAAACAAATTCCCTGTGAGGGATACCTCCACTGCATTTCTCTTTAGATAAACAAAAAATGCAGGATGTGGGCAACATATTTTCTATCATATACATTGTTAACACTGGAAGAGTCAAAATACATAAAAATAATAAAAGTTTATAGGTCTTTTATCCTTCAAGTTGTTTCCAGAGAATAGTGTACTTCCACTGAGTTTGACTCTCAGGCCCCACAAAGAGTAAACTCTACACACAAAAGTGTTGTTTTCGTCTGCTATCCCTGCGTACTGATGCATGGTGCGTGAATACATTTCCCAGCATAGTGAGATGATCAACTTACGAAATGTTCATTTTAATGGCTCTTAAAAGTCTTCCTGAGTTTCTAATGTTTTAAGATTCCTTTATTAAACATAATTTTCTCTTTTCCAGACAATATAGTGCCATTCATTTTTATAAGGTACTGCACTGGAGTGTAATCATTTGATGATCTCTTGATTACATCCTCCATCCCTGCCCCAATACCTGGTTCCATTCATTATTTTAAGGCTGATCTCTACCACCTTGCAAGCTCCGCAAATGCAGGGACCAAGTCTGTTTTGCTTCCCATTGTATCCCCAGTATCTAGCACTATTTGAGGCATGTAGTACACATTTAATTGGATTGAATTGGCTACAAGGAGGCCGAACATTCAATCCATTCACATTGGATTGAATGTTCCATGAATGGTGGAATGAATTAATGATTGAGGGAGTGGATCTAGTGAGAGAACAGGAAAAGCTTTAGCAAAAAGGAAGTGTCTAAGAATGTCTGGTAAAGATAGTATTTCTGGTATCTCTGCTCACATTTTAATTTCTACTGTGTTGCTTGCAACTCCTCGGCCTAAAAGTCTGTTCACTCTTCTCACACTTTTTTAATCTACAAGATCCAAGATCCAAGTCTCATCAAAGAAATCCTTAATTTTTTAAAATGTTTTTTGTTATTATTATTTTAAAGATGGGATCTCACTTTGTCACCTAGGCTGGAGTGCAGTGGCACAAT
Organism: Macaca thibetana thibetana; assembly: GCF_024542745.1. Classification (NCBI taxonomy): domain Eukaryota; kingdom Metazoa; phylum Chordata; class Mammalia; order Primates; family Cercopithecidae; genus Macaca; species Macaca thibetana. The sequence continues at coordinate 85,448,447 of NC_065592.1, forward strand.
TGTAGCTCACTGCAGCCTCAAAGTCTTGGACTCAAGTGATCCTACTGCCTCAGCCTCCCAAGAAGCTGAGACTACAGGTGTGTGCCACTACACCCAGCTATTTTTATTTTTATTTTTTTTTTAGAGGCAGTGTCTCGCTACGTTGCCCAAGCGGATCTCAAACTCCTGGCCTCAAGTGATGCCCTCACCGCAGCCTCCTGGGGATTACAAGTGCACACTACTGCTCCAGGATCTGTCTCTCTTCCTTTCATTTTTATGGCACATTTTAATGGAAATTAGCTCTCATGTGTCTTTCCAGAACCATAATCAAAGTATGTCCTTAGTATTTAGGAAACTTTCCAAAGCCAGCATCTCAAGTGCGTTCCAAAATGTCACTGAACTTCTCCCTCTCTTCCCACTTCATCTTGCCAACACCAATCCATGGGTAGCTGACAGTGTCATCAGCTCCACTAGAAACGTTGTTGTCTGATGGCATCTGCCACGTCTTCTGTCTATTCTGAAGGAGAGAAGGATCCCTGTTCTCTCCCTGGAGAGTTTGTATCTAAGCACGGGTATTGGGATTTACCTGTTTTTCAAGGGTGTAACTGAGATTTAGCCGTAATTTTGAAGAAAATTTACTTGCAGGTTTGGGGCTATTGGAAAGGATGACTCCAGAAAAACGAAAAAGTTCTGTAGCCTACTGCTGAAGCACAGACTCTTCCCAGACTGCATCCTGGAACCGTTCCTTGCATTCTTTTCTCCCTGTTAATAGGTCCCCCGACCCACTCCCCACCCTGACCAATACAATCCCCACTAGAGCTGTTCACTCCAACTGATGAACCCTTTGAGGTTGGTAAAATAAAGAAACAAAGGAGCCTTCTTTCAGCCCCAGAGAACTGTCTCTTCTGGCCCTTGTCCTGGGCAGAACTCTGAATCTTCACTTCCTGACCTAGGATTATCTAGGACTCACAGAGGGAAAGTCTGATCCTATAACCTCAACAGATATTCATATTATTAGTTTCCAAAATGTGGGATATTCATTTTTATTTGTCATCATCTTGTTATGCCAAAATTAGATAAGCAAGCATTCATCTTGATTTGTTCTGGTTCTCTCAAGCTATTGCTATTTCCTTTCACTGCCAGAGATCAAGTCCCTAACAGTATACTCTGTGTGTCAGGCAATACAGTGGATATTTCTGAATTACTAATTTTAACACAAACCATGGAACAGGCATTAGTACTAATTTTTTTTGAGACAGAATCTCATTCTGTTGTCTAGGCTGGAGTGAGGTGGTGCCATTTCAGCTCATGGCAACCTCCACCTCCCGGGTTCAAGTGATTCTCCTGCCTCAGCCTCCTGAGTAGCTGGGACTACAGGCATGTGCCACCACACCTGGGTAATTTTTGTGTTTTTAGTACAGACAGGGCTTCACCATGTTGGCCAAGCTGGTCTCAAACTCCTGAGCTCAAGTGATCCACCCACCTCAGGCTCCCAAGGTGTTGGGATTACAGGCATGAGCCACCGCGCCTGGCCTAGTACTAACTTTTTGCAGAAAAAGAGGCTCAGAAAGATGAATATGCCCAAGATACTCTTCAGTTAAGGCTTACTGCAGAGTTAAAATCTACATCAAACTCAACTTAATACTTATGTAGTTTCCATAATGGCAATGGTTTCAACACTATATGCCTTAATTTAAAAGAAATTCTGGCAACATATCAAAATATAAAGTTGTGTTTGTAGTACGTTCCAAAGTTATACCATTCAGGAAATCAATTTCAGGTAGGCTAAAGACCTTCATAAGAAAAGTCAAGCCTTAAATGTTTAGAAGAATAAAGAAAACTTTCTTAAACAAGATACTGAAAATGTAATCCATAAGAAAATAATTCATTTTCTACATTGAAATTTTAAATTTCCACTCAAAAAAAGACATAATACACAAAAGCAAAAGAAGCTACAGAGTGAAAAACGATATTTGGAACACATAGAGCAGACAGAAGAGTAGTATCCAGAATTAAGAAGACTTCACTCAATTTAATAAGGAAAAAGTCACCAATCTCCATCCCAATAAATGGAAAAGGCTTATAAATAGGTGAAAATAGGAAGGGCCAACAAGCATGAAAAGGTACCTACCACAGTAATAATCAGTGACATACACATTAAAGCAACCTACAATACCATTTTGCACACAGCAGGTTGGCAAACAATCTACAATTTACAAATAGGGCAATACAAATAGTGCTAAGTATTTGGAGACATGAGAACTTGCATTTACTCTGATTGGGTATGTAAATATGAAGAAACATTTGAAAAGTTTTAATAAACTTGAAGATGACTTGCTTGGAATTTAGCAATTCCTTTAGAGAAATCCTCACACATGTGCAAAAGAAGGCATGCATTATCCATTCCAGCTTTTTATAAAAGTGAAAAACTAGAAACAACCCAATGCTCATAAGTAAGATGCTGGATATACATAATTATGTTGTAGTCATATAATGGAATTATGTAGTGTAAACAAGCATGCTAGTGTTACATAAAACAACATGAATACATTGCTGAAACATTCAGTAAAAAAGTACATTGCAGAAGTACATATGGAGCAAGATATTATAATATTTACTTTTTTTTTTTTTTTTTTGAGATGGAGTGTTGCTCTTGTCACCCAGGCTGGACTGCAGTGGCACCATCTTGGCTCACTGCAACCTCTGCCTTCCGGGTTCAAGCAATCCTCCTGCCTCAGCCTCCTGAGTAGCTTGGATTACAAATGCCTGCCACCATGCCCAGCTATTTTTTGTACTTTTAGTAGAGATGGGGTTTTGCCACGTTTTCCAGGCTAGTCTCCAATTCCTGACCTCAGGTGATCCGCCTGCCTCAGCCTCCCAAAGTGCTGGGATTACAGGCGTGAGTCACCATGCCCGGCCTACATAAATTTTTTTAACATCTGAAAAATCATGCTGTATTTTGTGTGGACATATTCAAGTGTTTACACTATGGGAATAAACGCTTAAATGAGGATGATAAACACAAAATCCAGTATTCTGTGGAGAAAGGATTTAAGACGGAGAGGGTATCACAGAGTTTCAATGATATAGTACGTAATTTCATAGAACTTGATGATGAGTTGAAGGCTGTTCATCACATTTTTTATTCTATTTTTCTCTATGTTTGAAATATCTCAAACTAAAATTTAAAACTAAAGTGTGATACATGCATGCAGATGGTTAATATTTCCTGCTATTTAATGATTGTTGTGGAAGTTTATTTTTTGGAATGAAGGGATAATATATTACAAATAGCAAGTATAAAATACTGCATGTACATTTTCATTGATTTTGTTAAAAATATAGGAAAGGAGAAAGATGTAGCAATGTGTTGTAAATAGAATGCTGACAAAACTATGATTTTTTCCAAAAAACATAATACTATAAATACAGTTCTATATTTAGAGCATAAGCCTAATATAGAGCATATGGTGTTTATTTAAGATTATACGTTCCCTTCACATCTGTGAACTGATGTATATGGTAAAGAAATGTTTAAGGGTGGCAAGTATCTGTCATAAAGTTAGTGGAGCTGGTCTAGAGGGAGAATGAATCTTCAGACTCTCAGACTAGGCAACCAAACTGTTAGTTGAAACTGCAGGATATAGAAGTTTTGCATTAATTAAATTAAAACAAAAGCTGGCAACTGAGAATACAGGAAGACAAAAAAACTGCAAATATGAAATCTTAGATGTTTGAAATTATTTATTGATCCGTCAAGAAACTCTGCATACCTCCAAAACACTTTTATTTTGTGTTAATGAGTGTTTTCAGGCCCCTAGTCTAAGCCAGGCACTTTAGGTGCCAAGTGTAAAAAAGATGACTAATGTAATCCTAGCACTTTGGGAGGCCGAGGCGGGTGGGTCACGTGGTCAGGAAATCGAGACCATCCTGGCTAATATGGTGAAACCCCGTCTCCACTAAAAATATAAAAAATTAGCTGGGCGTACTGGCGGGGAAGCTGAGGCAGGAGAATGGCGTGAATTCGGGAAGCAGAGCTTGCAGTGAGCCGAGATGGCACCACTGCACTCCAGCCTGGGTGACAGAGCGAGACTCCATCTCAAAAAAAAAAAAAAAAAAGATTACTGAAATATTATCGCTAAGTTGCAAAACTCCTTAGAGTAGACATAAATAATGATAATACAATTATATATATATATGCATTTATATACACAGATACATGTACCTAATGTGTATATATAGTCATACAGTTACATACACATACTTTAGTTGTTCTTTCTAAGACTGGTCATAAATATTCAAGCTTCCTCCTACCCTCCTTACACATATAAATGGGGTATGCATTTGAAAATTGCTTCACAATAACCTCTTTTTGTAAAACAGACCTTGACATTGGTACAGTAGGGCTGGGCTCCCGGCTGAACTCCACCCTTAAGCCTGGAACCTCAGCCCTAAGTGAAAACAGCTAACCCCATTTTTCCCACCCAAATGTTGCCTTTTTGGCCTGCCCCACCCCTATCCTATACCCATAAAATACTTCAGCTGGCAGAGCAACACAAGCAGTTGAGTATCAAGGATACAAGCAGCTGAGTGGCGAACAGAGAAGCAACTGAGCATCAGAGACAACAGATAAACGTGGCTAGCTTCAGACAGTGCAGCTTCGGAGATGGGCCCAGCTGGATATGGCTGGGTTTAAGGGAAAGATCACCTTCCCATTCCCTCTCTAGCCTCCCTTTCCACTGAGAGCCACCTACCGCTCAATAAAGTCTTCTGCGTTCATCACCTTTCAGTTTGTGTGACCTGATTTCTTCCTGGATGCCGGACAAGAACCTGAGTGCTAAGAGGACAGAAGCTGCCACTCTGACCTTCCACTGAGCTGGTTGGCACTTGGCAGTCGCCGGACTGCAGCTCTGAAAGAGCATTGGTTGCAACATGATTTGACACCATTGTGGGGCCCACACAGATCCTGCCTCCTCCAGAGAGGAGCAACTGACTGGTGCTAGAGTTCATTCACTCCGGTTCCCTCACTCCCTCGCTCGCATGCTTCCTCCCGCAAGGAGTAGCCAGTGGCAGCCTGAGGGAAATGAGCCACTTCAGTTCCTACTGGCGAAGGGGGTCAAGGGAATTATACCGTCTCAACATGATAGATGGTTTTTCTTTGATAAGCATATTTGTATAGCTCTACCAATTTACCTCTTTGCACAGATGGTCACTTTTCTAGAGTCTTCATTCCTTGACTCCTCCATGCCAACTTCACCTAGCTTACACTATTTCCTAGCATTCCATACTTGCAGTCCTCATTGGGCCTCAGTGTGCCTCTTACCGTTCTGCCTGGCATTTTGACTTTTGTCTATCTGTTTAGCATTGCTAAAGGCTTTTGCCATCTCAGAGTAGGTGAAAACAGGGTAGTTTAGAAATCCAGCAGATTAGGAAGAGAGTTTAACACATGTGAAAGGCAGAATGTCACCTATTGTCTTAGCAGTACTTAGCTAAGTGACTTAAGTGTAAAGTCATTGAACATGTACTGGATAATTCATGACCATTTAAAATATGTATTGATTGGCAATCTACTTCAATAGGCCTTTGTGGGTCATAGAATAATATTGCTTGTAAAGGCTTCCAAGGGTAAAATTGCCATGGGCAGTGAAATGATTTAGAAGATGGTATCTCTTGATTTAACAATTGATATGGTTTGAATGTGTGTTTCCTCGCAATCTCATGTTGAAATGTCATTCTCAATGCTGGAGGTGGAGCCTGGTGGGAGGTGTTTGGGTCATGGGAGCAGATCTCTCATGAATGGCTTGGTGCCATTCCCTTGGTGATGATGAGAGCTGGTTGTTGAAAGGAGCTTGCAAGAGAGGGGATTAAGATGGTGGATAGGAGCAGGGCTAGCTTGCAGCTCCCTCTCAGACAGACACACCAGTGTGTGGAGATTCATATCACAGACTTGCTCCAAAAACTACTACAGGAACATACCAGCAAAGCTGAGAGAAACCACAGACCTTTTGAAGGAACTGGATCACTGCTGGAGGCTGCATGAGACACTGAAAAACTGTGAATTGGCTTGCTTTCTCAACAGAGAGGCTGGTGGTCTGGAGCAAGTTCTCAGCCCTGGTAACTGGCTGCCTGAAAATAGACTCAGTGCTGTTGGGGGGCACAGTAGGAGTGAGACTGGCCTTTAGGACAGTGGGTGGTGTGGGAACAGAGTGAGGCCTGTGACTACTGGCTTTTTCCGACTTCCCCCGTAACCTATATGACTCAGCAGAGGCAGCCATAATTCCCATGAGACTATAACTCCATTGGCCTGGGAACCACACCCCCATTCCCCACGGCAGCCACAGCAAGCCCTGCCCAAGGAAAGGCTGAGCTCAGACATGCCTATTTCTTCCCCTACCTGGTAGTCTTTCTCTAGAGATCCTGGTAGCTGAAGACAAAAGTCATAATCTGGAGCTCTATGGCTCTGCCCACTGCCTGCGAAAACTGAATACTCAACCAGGTGTCCCTAGGGAAGGTCTGCATCCTCCCTATAGGACCATAGCTGATACACTCTTGAAAGCGCCACCTCCTGGCTGGAGGCCAACCAACACAAAACCAGTGCACTAAACAAAAACACAACACAAACTCAGAGAGTCCACTTCACTCCCCTGCTACCTCCACCAGAGCAGGCACTGGTATCCAGGGCTGCAAGACCTGAAGACAGATCACATCACAGGACTATTTGCAGATACTCTCCAGTAACAGCCTGGAGCCCAGTAGCTCAACTGAGTGACTAGAACCAGAAGAGCAAAAACAATCACTGTAGTTTGGCTCCTAGGAAGCCACATCCCTTGGGGAAGGGGGAGAACACCACGTAGAGGGAGCATCCTGTGGGACAAAAGAAACTGAACAGCAGTCCTTGAATCCCAGATCTTCCCTCTGACATAGTCTATCCCAGACTATGAGAAGGAACCAGAAAAACAATTCTGGTAATATGAAAAACAAGGTTCTTTGATACTCCCAAAAGATCATACCAGCTCACCAGCAATGGATCCCAACCAAGATGAAATCTCTGAATTGCCAGAGGAAGAATCAAGGAGGCACCAGAGAAAGGTGAAGTCGAACTTAAAGAAATAAACAGCATGATACAAGATATGAAAGGAAAAGTCTTCACTGAAATAGAGAGTATAAATAAAAACAACTACAACTTCTGGTCAAGGAGGCACTTAGAGAAATGCAAAATGCACTGGAAAAGCCTCAGAAGTAGAATCAAACAAGCAGAAGAAAGAACCTCAGAGCTCGAACATAAGGCTTTTGAATTAACCCAATCCATCAAAGACAAAGAAAAAAGAATTTTAAATAATGAACAAAGCCTCCAGGAATTTTAGGACTGTGTTAAATATCCCAAACCTAAGAATAATTTGTATTCCTGAGGAAGATGAGATATCTAAAAGTTTGGAAAACACATTTGAGAGGATAACCAAAGAAAACTTCCCCAGCCTTGCTAGAGATCTAAACATCCAAATATAAGAAGCTCCAAGAACACCTGGGAAATTAATCACAAAAAGATCATTGCTTAGGCACATAGTCATCAGGCTATCTAAAGTCAAGAGAAAGGAAAGAATCTTAAGAGCTGTGAGGCGAAAGTATCAGGTAACCTATAAAGAAAAATATGTCAGATTAACAGCAGATTTCTCAGCAGAAACCCTAAAAGCTAGAAGGGATAGTGGTCCTATTTTTAGCCTCCTTAAACAAAACAATTATCAGTCAAGAATTTTGTATCCAGTGAAACTAAACTTCATAAATGAAGGAAAGATACAGTCTTTTTTAGAAAAACAAATACTGAGAGAATGTGCCACTACAAGAACTGCTAAAAGGAGCTCTAAATCTTGAAACAAATCCTCAAAGTACATCAAAATAGAACCTCCTCAAGGCGTACATCTCATAGGACCTATATAACAATAATGCAGTGAAAAAAACCAAGGTATTCAGGCAGCAAATAATATGATGAATAGAATAGTACTTCACATCTCAATACCAACACTGAATGTAAATGGCCTAAATGATCCACTTAAAAGATACAGAACTGCAGAATGGATAAGAATTCACCAATCAAGTTTCTGCTGTCTTCAGAAGACTCACCTAAAACATAAGGACTCACATAAACTTAAGGTAAAGGGGTGGAAAGAGATAGTCCATGCAAATGGACACCAAAAGTGAGCAGGAGTAGCTATTCTTATATCAGACAAAACAAACTTTAAAGCAACAATGATTAAAAAGACAAAGAGGGACATTATATAATAATAAAAGGACTAGTCCAACAGAAGAATATCACAATTCTAAATATATATGCACCTAATACTGGAGCTGTCAAATTTATACAATAATTACTACTAGACCTAAGAGATGAGATAGATGGCAACACAATAATAGTGGGGGACTTCAATACTCCACTGACAGCACTAGACAGGTCATTAAGATAGAAAGTCAACAAAGAAACAATGGAATTAAACTACACCCTAGAACAAATGGACTTAACAGATACTTATAGAACATTCTACCCAACAACTGCAGAATATACATTCTATTCATCAGCACATGGAACATTCTGTAAGGTAGACCATATGATAGGCCACAAAACCAGTCTCAGTAAATTTAAGATCAAAATTATATCAAGTATTCTCTTAGATCATAGTAAAATAAAATTGAAAATCAATTCCAAGAGGAATCCTCAATACCATGCAAGTATATGGAAATTAAATAACCTGCTCCTAAATGATTGTTGGATCAACAACAAAATCAAGATGGAAATTAAAAGATTGTTTGAACTGAACGATGGTAGTGACACCACCTATCAAAACCTCTGCGATACAGCAAAAGTGGTGTTAACAGGAAAGTTCACAGCATGAAATGCCTACATCAGAAAGTCTGAAAAAGGACAAATAGACAATCTAAGGTCACACCTCACAGAACTGGAGAAAGAACAATCCAAACCCAAACCCAGGAGAAGAAAAGAAACAAGAAAGATCAGAGCAGGACTAAATCAAATTGAAACAATAACAAAATAAAATACAAAAGATAAACAAAACAAAAAGCTGGTTCTTTGAAAAGATAAATAAAATTGATTTACCATTAGCAAGATTAACCAAGAAGAGAGATAATCCAAATAAGCTCAATTAGAAAGGAAATGGGAGACATTACAGCTAATACCACAGAAATACAAAAGATTATTCAAGACTACCATGAACACCTTTATGCGCATAAACTAGAAAACTTAGAGGAGATGAATAAATTCCTGGAAATATACAACCCTCCTAGATTAAACCAGGAATATATAGAATCTCTGAGCAGACCAATAACAAACAGCAAGATTGAAATGGTAATAAAAAAATTGCCAACAAAAGACGTCCAGGACCAGATGGATTCACAGCTGAATTCTATCAGACATTCAAAGAGGAATTGGCATAAATCCTATTGACACTATTCCAAAAGATAGAGAAAAAGGGAATCCTTCCTAAATCATTCTATAATCCTAATATCAGTATCATCCTAATACCAAAACCAGGAAAGGACATAACAAAATAAGAAAACTATAGACCAATATCCATGATTATCATGGCTGCAAAAATCCTCAACAAAATCCTAGCAAACCAAATCCAACAACATATCAAAAAGATAATCCACCATGAGCAAATGGGTTTCATACCAGGGATGCAGGGAAAATTTAACATAGGTAAATCAATAAATGAGATACACCACACAAACAGAATTAAAAACAAAAATCACACAATCATCTCAATAGATGTAAACAATCTTTTGACAAAATCCAGCATCCCTTTATGACTAAAACCGTCAGCAAAGCTGCCATATATTAAGGTCATAAAAGCCATCTATGACAAACCCACAACCAACATTATACTGAATGGGGAAATGTTGAAAGCATTCCCCCTGAGAGCTGGAACAAGACAAGGATGTCCATTTTCACCACTTCTATTTGACATAGTACTGGAGGTGCTAGCCAGAGCAATCAGACAAGAGAAAGAAAAAAAGGGCATTCAAGTTGATAAAGAGAAGTCAAACTGTTGCTCTTTGCTGATTATATGATCATATACCTATAAAACCCTAACGACTCATCCGAAAAGCTCCTAGAACTGGTAAATGAACTCAGCAAAGTTTCAGGATACAAAATTAATGTACACAAATCAGTAGCTCTGCTATACACCAACAGCAACCAAGTTGAGAATCAAATCAAGAACTCAACCCCTTTCGCAATAGCTGCACAAAATTAAAATACTTAGGAATATACCCAACCAACAATGTGAAAGACATCTACAAGGAAAACCACGAAACACTACTGAAAGAAATCATAGACAACACAAACAAATGGAAACACACCTCATGCTCACAGATGGGTAGAATCAATATTGTAAAAATGTCCATACTGCCAAAAGCAATCTACAAATTCAGTGCAATCCCTATCAAAATATCACTATCATTCCTCACAGAACTAGAAAAAAACATGGTAAAATCATATGGAACCAAAAAAGAGCACACATAGCCAAAGCAAGACTAAGCAAAAAGAACAAATCTGGAGACATCACATTACCTGACTACAAACTACACCATAAGGCCTTAGTCACCAAATAGCATAGTATTGGCATAAAAATATGCACACAGACCAATACAATAGAATAGAGAACCCAGAAGTAAACCCAAATACTTACAGCCAGCTGAACTTCAATAAAGCAAACAAATAATAAAGTGGGAAATGGACACCCTATTCAACAAATGGTGCTGGGATAATTGGCAAGCCACATATAGAAAAATGAAATTGGATACTCATTTCTCACTCTATACAAAAATCAACTCAAAATGGATCAAAGACTTAAATCTAAGACATGAAGTCATAATGATTCTGGAAGATGAGGTGGGAAAAGCCCTTCTGGACATTGGCTTAGGCAGACTTCATGACCAAAAACCCAAAAGCGAATGCAACTAAAACAAAAGTAAATAGATGGGAGTTAATTAAACTAAAAAGCTCTGCACAGCAAAAGAAATAATCAGCAGAGTTAACAGACAACCCACAGAGTGGGAGAAAATCTTTGCAATCTATACCCGACAAAGGACTAATATCCAGAATCTACAAAGAACTCAAACCAATCCGTAAGAAAAAACAAACAATCCCATCAAAAAGTGGACTAAAACATGAATAGACCATCTTCAAAAGAAGATATACAAATGACCAACAAGCATATGGAAAAGTGCTCAACATCACTGATCACCAGGGAAACGCAAATCAAAACCACAATGTAATACCACTTCACTCCTCCAAGAATGGCCATAATTAAAGAATAAAAAAATGATAGCTGTTAGTGGGGATGCAGTGAAAAGGGAACACTTTTATAGTGTTGGTGGGAATGTAAACTAGTACAACCATCTTGGAAAACAGTGTGGACATTCCTTAAAAACTAAATGTAGATCTACCATTTGATCCAGCAATTCTATGACTGAGTATCTACCCAGAGGGAAGGAAGTAATGATACGAAAAAGATATTGCACACACATGTTTATAGCAGCACAATTTGCAATTGCAAAAACATGGAACTAGCACAAATGCCAATCAATCAATGAGTAGATTAAAAAATGTGATACACACACACACACACACACACACAGCCCCCATAGAATAATACTCAGCCATAGAAAGGAATGAAATAATGACATTTGCAGCAACCTGGATGGAATTGGAGGCTATTAATCTAAACGAAGTAACTTAAAAATGGAAAATCAAATATCATATGTTCTCACTCATCTGTGGGAGCTAAGCTATGAGGAAGCAAAGGCATAAGAATGATACATTGGACTTTGGGGACGCAGGGGAAAAAGTTGGGGGTGGTTAGGGATAACAGACTACATGTGGGGTACAGTGTACATTGCTTAGGTGATGAGTGCACCAAAATGTCAGAAATCACCACTAAAGAACTTATTCATGTAACCAAACACCACCTGTCCCCCAAAAACCTGTTGAGATAGAAAATAAATAAATGAAAAATAAATAATAATAATAAATAAATAAAAATACACATTAAAAAATAAAAAAAAAAATAGAGGAGCTTGCCACCTCCTCCTTGCTCTCTCTTGCTGTCTCTCGCCATGTGATGTACCAGCTTCCCTTTTGCCGTCCGCCATGATTGTAAGCTTCCTGAAACCCTCACCAGGAGCAGAGGCAGATGCCATGCTTTCTGTACACCCTGCAGAACTGTGAGCCAATTAAATCTCTTTTATTTACAAATTACCCAGTCTTTGATATTCCTTTATAGCAATGCAAACAGACTAATACAGCAATATTCTTATTTTACATAATAGAATCGAGTGTATGAAAACTATTATTTGAAGCAGGTGTAATATTAGCCTTTGGCTTTGAGATAAGAACCAAAGATGTTGTTTTTTCCAGGCTATTGGACAACATATATATGAAATCCGTTATCCTATAAAGAGAAAGTTGCTGTTTGCATTTTAGTTATAAATTTTTATAAATGATTCCCTCTATTTAAGGAAAATTAACTTGCTCACTTCTCCTACTTATTGCTTCCAGCTCTGTACTACACACATAAAACTGTGTTGGGAATCTTTTTATTAAAAAATAACATACATACAGAAGAGCATACAAAACATAACTATATAGCTTGATGAATTTTTACAAACTGAGAACTATCAGCATCCCAGAACCCTCTGGCCTCTGATTCCCCTTACAGTCTCTGGTTTCTGTGCTCCAAAGACAGCCATTATCCTGAACTCCAATGCCCATAGTTTAGCTTGTTTTTTAATTGCATATAAAGGGAAGTAAACAACACATGCTCTTTGTGCCTGACTTCTTTGTGCCACACTGCATTTGAAGATTCATCCATGTTGTGTTTGCAAGACCTGTTTTGTTGCATAGTTGCACTTCATTTCTTCTCATTGTTGTAGAGTGTCCCATTAGGTGAATAAAGCAATTTATGAGTTTGTTCTGCTACTAGTAATCACTTGGACAGTTTCTAGTTTGGTTCTATTATGAATAGCGTTGCTTAGGCATTCTTGAGCACATTCTTTGGTGAACATTCTTTGGTACACATTTCTGTTGACCATATAAACCTAAGGCTGGAACCGCTGAGTCACGAACACTCATTTGTTTAATTTTTGAACTGCCAGCTAGTTTTTCAGTGTTGTTGTACCAATTTACACTCCTACCAGTGCCATAAAACAGCTCTCTGGTTGTTCCACACCTTCTTCAACATTTGATATTTTCTGTCTTTCCCATTTGAGCCACTTTGATGGAAAACATTTCCTTATTAAAGACACAGATCATGAAAAACATCCCTGACCTGCTACCTTAAGTGAACTTGATTTTGGCAATGTTAGCTAGTTTATTCTTTCTTAATGAAATGCATCTGGGACAGATTGAGTGCATTCATCCACTGAAGTCCTTCAAAAGTTAATGATCTCCCATTCTTCCCCATCTCCTACCAAATACAAATGATATTAGCTCACAGTTACCATGGCCCCTGAGAAAGCTGTTTTACCAGTACTTCCTTTTTATAGTTTCTTTCAGTAGAGATGCTGTGGGATTTTCTCCATTAATCAGATCAAACTCTACATCTGAAATACATTTCCATGATCACAATGTCTACATTTTGTTCATCATTTAAGAGTCATCTAAGAGTAATAACTTATGTTTATCGTGGTATGCCTCTTTTATGTTTTTGAGAATCCTATTTTTCATTGCCATGATTGGACTGAAAAACAGGATGTTTTTTTCTATTGACTCACATTTCTAAAATTCCTTCTTGGTCAAAAGTGCAAGTCTGTTGACCCTTTCAACTTTTGTTTGAAAGGGACATTTTTGAGTTCTTATTAATGATTTTTCATCGCCTTTGTGTTTCTTTTGCTCTGTTTTATTCTGTATCTTTTCGAATGAGAACCATTCTGCTTCTTATTTACTTAGTTTTAAAATAAAGAATTGGAGTGATTTTTCATGCTTTTCTAGAAATACCATTTCATTAGAAAGATATTTCTGGACAATAAAAGCTTAAGTGTTAACTGTAAAATAGTTTTATTGATAAAATTTGTAATTTCTCTTTCTGTTGCTTTTACAGTTTGATAATCCTATGAATTCTACAGAAGGAATTCACATGTAATGATCCTTTAATAACTAGTGCCCTAGAAAAATAAACCTTTTCTACACTTAATTTAATTTTTAACACTTTAAATATCTTTACATTTGTTTCTTCATTTTGTTTCTGCTATCTTTTGCCTTGCAGAAATATGTAATTTTAAAATAGCCAAATATATCTAGCTTTTCCTTTATGGTTTCTGTGGTTTCTGTTAAACTTGGGAATATCTTTCCCATCTCAAATTTATACGAATAGCCTTCTAAATTTTCTTTCAATGTTTTTCTTAGAGCAAGGATTCAGTTTTCTTCTACATGGATAATCAAACATACAAGCATCGTTTATTAAATTAGACACTCTCACTAAGTTTGATTAAAATCTTATAACTACTAAATCTTTCTATGGATGCTCAGGCATATGTGACTAATATATTTACCTATTCCTGTGCTAATATTATACACTTACCTTTGATTACAGTTACTTCACAGTTATTTTAGTACCTGGAAGTCTCCTACTTTGCCTTCTTATTATTATTCAGTATTCATAAATTTCTTGACTATTTCTAGAGATATATTTTTCCACATACATTCTAGAATCACTTTATATTGTTCAACAGAAAAGCTTATCAAGATTATAATTTAAGTTGCATAACCTTTCTATATTAATTTTAGAAGTAATGACATTTCTATAATAGTCACATCATTAGGAATATTTTATGTACTTCATTTGGATTTTATAAATTAACTTTTATATAAATCTCATGCTACTCTTGCTATATTTAAGTCTAAGAATTTTCATGTTTAGTACCTATTATAGATGAATCTTTCTTTTTTTTCTTTTGCTTCAACCTTGCTATTGACAGAGAAAAAGTTACTGATTTGCTTAAGGTATACAAAGTTAATTCTAAGGCTTTTCAAGAACTGCTGGAAAGAGATGGAGACATTCTTTATCCCTGGAACAGAGATTTTGGCAAACAGCTTGTCATAAGGAGTCTGAGACTCACTCAACATGAAGGAAAGTAGAATCTAAAGGTGGAGACATGGCAGGTTCTGGAGCTATTATCTGAACTCCTAGAATAAGCCATATTTGAAACCATTACCAGTTATCCTTTACAATATTCCCTGTGTTCATTTAATTTACATAGGTTTAGGCTGGGAACAGTGGCTCACACTTGTAATCCCAGCACTTTGGGAAGCTGAAGTGGGTAGATCACCTGAGGTCAGGAGTTCAAGACCAGCCTGGCAAACATGGTGAAACTCCATCTCTACTTAAAAAAAAGAAAGAAAAAAAAAATTAGCTGGGTGCGGTGGTGCATGCCTGTAATTCCAGCTACTCGGGAGGCTGAAACAGGAGAATTACTTGAACCTGAAGGCAGAGAATGCAGTGAGCCACGATCATGCCATTGCACTCCAGCCTGGGCAATGAGAGCAAAACTCCATCTCAAAAAAAAAAAAAAAAAAAAGTAGGTTTAAATAGGTTTTATTTCTCATTGTTCACCAAATAAGATGGTATGGAAATTTCAATTTGGCTTCCCCGGATAATTCTTATGCCAGTAATCTTCAGAAAAAAATACCAGGACCAATACACTCTATTACTATCATGAGAATATTTTGAAAAATAATTTAATGGTATAGAGTTGACCATACGAGAGTTGCTTCAATGTTATCAGAGATGTATCGGATAAAGCTGAAATTGCTTCATTAAAGAGCTGAATTTTAATAGTTACTGATACAATAAAAGTATAGAAGGCTCTAAATGCAAAACTATAAAAATGAAATAATTGTGTGAAAGGAAAGTGAAGAACATTTACTCTATTGCTTGTGAAATATAAATATATCAAATTTATATTCTATATCAAATTTACATATTATGGATTTGATATATTTATATTTCTTTCCCCATGGAGAACTTAGAAATTCACTAGACAATCATTACTTTATTCAAGGCAATTTTGTGAATTAAACAAGATGTTAATTATACTATCAATAGTATAACTGTGATTTTTTACTCAAAGAAAATATAACTTGAACCCACAGTGATGTGAAGTTTCTTCCATATAGATCTTTGTTTATCCTGCTGACTTGTTTCTTCATTATTGGCTTCTTAAGAAATCATTGCTCAACTCTGATTTTGTTTGTGTTTCAGCTTTAAAGTCACATTGAGGCCAAAGAACATCTTTCAAGTATTTGATTATATTTGCGATTATACGTAGGGAACTTCTTTTCTTCCTGTTGAAAAATGGTTGGGACTCAAATAAAAGTAGGACTGACCATGTATCACTCAGGGTGCTGTAACATAACTTCTGCATCATTGGTCAATTCATTTATTCAATCTTTCATTTCACTCCACACCCGTATGGCGTGACTATGATGCAGACATGTTTATATACACAGCACAAACATCACTGGAAAAAACAGACAAAATTCTTGCTCTCATGGAACTTAGATTCTGAGAAGGAAAGATATCAAATAAACCCTAAACAAATATAAATACACTACAGATATAAAAATTATGTAAAGTGGTGGTAAGTGCTGTGAAGTAATGTGAAGTAGAGTAAGGGGGATAGAGAATGATCATGGAGAGGGGGACGGATGCCCTTTCATATGAGAGTCAGGAAAATCTCTGATAAGGTCACATTTATTCATGAAGTTGTAGTGAAGGAGAAATCAAACTGAATATCTAAGGGACATACCTTCCAGGCAAGTAAGGACCCTGAAACAAGAATATTCTAAGTATATTCAAAGAATAGCAAGAAGGTCTGAAGGGGAGGATATGATATTCATTTTAAAAGTTTGCTCTGTTTGCATATGAGAATAGTCTGTAGAAAGGCAAGTGTAAAAGGTTATTACACGCTTGCAAGATGTTTACTGAGAAATGACATTCAGTTTAGTTTGGTGTCATGAATCAGGGTTTAGAGAAGAGAATGAACCTGGATGGACAAATTGAAGATACTCAGAATGACTCTGCAGATTTGGCTTGAGTAACTAGAACTGCATGAAGATCAGGGGTGTGTGTGTGTGTGTGTGTGTGTGGGCGTGGGTGTTTGCGTGTGTGTGTGTGAAAGAGTGTTGAAAAGGGTTAGATTAAAATAAATCAAAGTCCAGTTTCAGACAGAAATTTAAGATGGCAACTTGACAATAGATGTGAGCCAAAAAAGTGTATAGTCAGGTGGATCCAGGAGATGTTGGGACTAAAGATATAATCTGAGGAATTTCAAGCATATAGTTGGTATTAAATACTTGGAATTGGATGAAGTCACCTACACAATGAGTACCGATGGAGAAGAGTTTATGAAAATAAAGAGAAATCAGCAAAGGGGACAGCACATAATTTTTTTTTCCAAAAAGAAAGCAAGTCATTAGTTATATCAAAAGCTATTAATAGCTTAAGCAAGATGATTATGAAGAAATAACACTGAATTTTTCAGTGTAGAAGTCATTAATGACCTTGACAAGATCAGTGTATGAAAAACATTTTGTGTTTCAGTGAGCAATTATACATAGTCTGACAACTTTTAGGGTATCAGATTCTACTCCTGCTTACTGTCTTTGAGCTATTTTGCAAATCTTTGTAAGTAGTAGGTAACTGATAAACAAATTCTGACTTGTCTGGTAGTAATGTTAATTGACTTTCTGTGTCCAGTTTGGTAGTGATCTAAATGAATGTGGAAAAATTAGTTTTGTCTGCATTTCCAATTAATTTCAACATTCCTGTGCTCTAGATAAATTAGTGCTGTTTGACTTTTCCTTTGAATAGGTTATAACATCTCCCTGGCTCCCTCATATTATGTAAGTAAAATTATATAACACATGTTCATTTTCATATCTGCATGACGGTCATGATTTCACCTTTTTCTGAAAATTATCTTTTAACATTAGCATTGGTGTGGTGGTGTGGGCAAAAGACTGGCTCAGATGTACTTGACAGAAAATGGAAAATGGAGTCAAGATGGTTAATTTGATATTCGGAAAAACCTTTTTTGGTAAAGCACATTGAAAAATCTCAACACACTTTAGCAATTTTTTGAATTATGGTAGGAAAGTAAAAGTAAGGGAATCTAGAAGCTTGATATAAGAAGGCAATCCAGGCCTGGTGCGGTCCCTCAAGCCTGCAATCCCAGCATTTTAGGGAGGCTGAGGTGGAAGGATCACTTGAGGCTAGGAGTTTGAGATCAGTCTGGCCAACATGGCAAAACCCTGTCTCTACTAAAAATACAATTATTAGCCAGGTGTGGTGGTGCACGCCTATAATCTCAGCTACTTGGGAGGATGAGGCACAAGAATCGCTTGAACCAGGAGGCGGAGTTTGCAGTGAGCCAAGATTGCGCCACTGCATTCCAGCCTGGGCGATAGAATGACACTCTTTCACAAAAATAAATAAATAAAATAAAATAAAATAAAATAAGAGGGCAATCCAGAGGGGTGAGTAAGTACTGGATCTGCTAATGTGGAGGGTCATGAGCTCTTGGGACAGGAAACAAAGCTTGAGACTAGAGCTCTGGTAGGATCCCCAGCATAATGCTGGGAGTGGCAAAATCTCAAGGCAAAAACCTGACTTTGCTTTAAAATGGAGATGTCCGAAATATTTGCTGTCCGGAACTTAGCTCTAGATAAGCCAGAATAAAAGATGAACAATTATTGGCTGAGAATTTCTAACCACAAGGTGGCACACACCTTGTTTATTGAAGAACTGAGATACAGCAGGTGTGGTCAGAACACTGAACCAGAAGAATTGTGGTATGACTTTAGTTAGGTCTTGGCTGTCAACTCCTTGCTACCCTAACATAAAAGGTGGTGAAAAATAACTTCTCTATTTCGCTGGATAATTCAGCCACGAGGCTCTCTCTTGATTCACATCACAAAAGCCCAAACATTATTCTTCTGTTGCCATGCACACTGGTAGGTACAAGGATATTAAAATCTACGCATCCCACCCCTCCCTAATTCTCATCTTGCAAAAATTGGCCTGTTATATAATAAAGATATTTCCTTGAGTTTTTATTAAGTAGTATGTTTACCCAGAAAAGAACATTATTTTAAAAAGGTGTTCTTACACAATTCTCCCCACTTCTTGCATTTTTTATTTTCTTTGAAACAAAAATGTTATTTGCCTTTTTTTGGCATGGACAGTTAGTTACGTTTTTAGGGAAAAATCTCAGAATAAGAAACTAAACTTGAACTAAAATAAATATAAGTCTTAGTAAAAAATCTGAGAAATCAAATGTATTTATTTAAAGTAAGTTTAGATCTTTTTTTAAGCTCAAATCCCGTGATAATTCAATCTCAATTTATTTTGGTGCTCTCTCACTCACATCCATCTTATGAAAACCAAAGCATTTGGGGGTCTTTTATCCATCCGGTTACCACTGAGATGCCTTGTCTGAACTTACAAGGGCTACTAAAATCTGAGAGCCTTGGGTTTCAGTGTCATCTGGAAGCCCAGTAAATTTTGCAAAGGCTGTGAAACAGCCTAATCTCCAGCCCCTCAGGCATACTAGGCAGCCACACCCCTCCCACCTAACCCCAAACTCCGCTCACCTCCTGCAATGCTGTGAAGGAGCAAGTTGTAGGTTCCCTGGGAGTCTGCAGATCTCTCTTCCCATCCTGGTCGTCTGCGCCATTCCTCCCCTCCCACCTTCTCTTTTCCACAAGGCACATGTCTCCCTTTCCCCTATCTGGCATAATTCCCTCAAGGAGTGCCAGGAAGGCAGATCATCTGCTGGATAATTAGCCTTTCTGTCCTACAGCACAAACCTCCTGTGAGGTTAAAAGCATGAAGGAGCTGGCTGCCTTCTTGAAGTGGACATGAATGGAAAAAAGATCCATGAAGTACAAAACACAAATTCTGTCTTGATTAGTTATGCTGATTCACAGCTTGCAGCCTCTTCTCACAACCTGAAATACCTGGTAAAGGAGGGCATGCTCCATCAAAACATGCTGTCCAATTTGTGAGTGGTTGAAGGAGTGCCCCAAACCTCCATCGGTGGTCTGGCCTTTATAATCTTACACTCACAGTGTTTTATTCCTGAAATCTAAACCCGAAGGAGAAAACTTAAATTACAAAGTCATCACTCATTTACTGAAAAAATTATCTCCTTCTGTATATGCAGATGCTTCATATTCTCTTGCAATCTTTCCAAGCCCTTTGCACTAGCTGTATTCTTTAGCACATTAAAGAAATAAAATCATTTCTTGACTCCCATGGACAGGTAAGATGGAAATGGCAAGATACTGCTGGGCATAATAGGCAGAGGAATGTTGCTTTAGAGAAGAAACCGATAGAGCTATACCTGCTTTCTTTCTACTTTCTTTTCTTTTCTTTTTTTTTTCTTTTCTTTTCTTCTTCTTTTTTTTTTTTTTTTTTTGAGACTGAGTCTTGCTCTGTCGCCCAGGCTGGAGTGCAGTGGCGCAATCTCGGCTCACTGCAAGCTCCGCCTCCCGGGTTCACGTCATTCTCCTGCCTCAGCCTCCCGAGTAGCTGGGACCACAGGAACCCGCCACCTCGCCCGGTTACTTTTTTTTTCTTTTTTTTTTTTTTTTTTTTTTTATTTTTAGTAGAGACGGGATTTCCGTGTTAGCCAGGACGGTCTCGATTTCCTGACCTCGTGATCCGCCCACCTCGGCTTCCCAAAGTGCTGGGATTACAGGCGTGAGCCACCATGCCCAGTCTCTTCACACAGTTTTTCTTTTTCTTTTTCTTTTCTTTTCTTTTTCTTTTTCGAGACAGAGTCTCGCTCTGTTGCCCAGGCTGGAGTGTGGTGGCACAATCTTGGCTCGCTGCAAGCTCTGCCTCCCAGGTTCACACCATCCTCCTGCCTCAGCCTCCAGTGTAGCTGGGACCACAGGAGCCCGCCACCACGCCCAGCTAATGTGTGTGTGTGTGTGTGTGTGTGTGTGTGTGTGTGTGTGTGTGTGTGTGTTTTAGTAGAGACGGAATTTCACCGTGTTAGCCAGGATGGTCTCTATTTCCTGACCTCGGCCTCCCAAAGGCTGGGATTACAGGAGTGAGCCACTGCGTCCGGCTGACCTATACCTCGTTTTTATACATGTCCTCAGTGACACATTTATAATTAAACTAAAGATGTTGGAATGCAAATGACAAGTGATAATTTCTCAACATACAAGAAAGTCTATCTCAGTGTATCCATGGGTCAGGAAGAGACTATACTTTAATAAATGTATTTTTTTTGGCGGGGGGGGGGGAACTAGCCCAGGCTGAGAATGGAAAAGGCTCTGCTAGTTCCATCAGGTCTTTAGTTTCCTGGGTATGTATAACTCTGTATTATTTCGTTGAGAAATTAAAGGGTTTTCCTTCAGTGTATTCTTAAATCATATTGACATTTTATTATTCTCATATTTTCTTTCATTATGAGAAAATTGTTGGGGAGGTGAGCATTTGCAAACTTCTTTTTATATTGCGTTTATTATGTGAAACTGGGACTCTCTGAAACTCCTTTTACTTTGTACTTACTAAGTGGCTATGGAAAACATCTTTCGTGAATGTAGGACAAAATCTCAGAGGAAAAATACTGAATGAAAGGTTTCAACTCTTGCTGGCATTACAGTATTTCCTCACAAGGGGACTGCATTTCAAATAGTCTCTTTTTGTGTGTAATACAGAGGAAAGTATAATTTATTCTAAAGTTGACATCACTGCAAAAAGTCAGTCAATGCTCAACTTCCGGTATTTGTTTGTGAGGGTTTTTGCTTTGTTTTATTTCTGTATGTGGAGTGTAGTAAAAGGTCCAAGCCAGCCTTTTTGGATTTTGGAACTGATATACTCTAGCACCACCTACTGGGAAATGGTTTAGAGTCCCCCAAATTACAAGAAACCCAAACTCAAAATCTGATGCTTTCTCTCAAAACTTTCATTTATTTTCCTGCTTTTTCTTCTTTTCCTATTCTTTTATTTTCTGTTGATTTTCTATTCATTTTTATTTGTTTCCCTTTCTCTAGTATAAATACTCCAACTTTCTCAATGAATTCTCATACACAACTGTCTAAAACAATTGCCTAAAACAACTGCTTTTATAGCACATGGAAGATGAAAAAAAAACAGGTCTATTTTAGGTCATATGTCTTCACCGTAAATGATGATTCATGGATATTAAATTCATAATGCATTATCTTACATGTTAAACATTAATACTTAATATACTTAATATTAATATTTAATATTCTCAAGAATCCATTGAATCATAATCCTTCCATTAACTAGCTAGGAGGCTGTATAACCTCCCTAAGTCTTTATTTGCTCACTTGATAAAAAAGCAATGCTAATAATACATGTTGGATAGGAATGCTTTGAGAATTAAATGGTATGTGATGTATGCATACTTCAGCAGAGCACCCTTCATGCAGTAAATGCACAGTAAATGTTTTCCATTATAATTACTGTTCTGAGGACAAAGTTCATGTTTTCATTCATCCCTGTAGTTCAGAGTGCATAATAATAGAGGGTTTATATATTACCTTCGATGTCTTGATATATACTGGAAAAGTAAATGTGCAGAGTACGGTAGAAGAAAATAAACCATTATTGCCACAACTATGAGCTAGCTACTCTGCTATGCACTTTGTGGGTGTCATTTCATTCACTGGATAGAGGATACAGAATCTTGATTTTTTTTCCCACTCTCCAGTGTATTAGTCTGTTTTCACACTGCTGTAAAGATACTACCTGAGACTGGGTAATTTTTAAAGAAAAGAGGTTTAATTGACCCACAGTTCCACATGGCTGGGGAGGCCTCAGAAAACTTACAATCATGGTAGAAGGCATTACCTTCTTCACAAGGCGGCAGGAGAGAGAGAGAGACATCAGGGGAAAGTGCCTCTTTTAAACCATCTCACCAGATCTTGTGAGAACTCCCTTACTATCACAAGAAGAGCAGGGGGAAACTGCCCCCATAATGTAATCACCTCTCACCAGGTCTCTCCCTCAACATGTAGGGATTATAATTCAAGATGAGATTTGGGTGTAGACACAGAGCAAAACCGTATCACTCCATTTTATAACTACCTCTCTAGGTAAAATTTGAGCACTCCTCCCAAGGGCTTAGTTTTCTTCAGAAAGAAGTGGGCTATACCATCTCTAAAATTTCTTTCAGCTCTATTATCTTTACTATAATTGTACCAGCCTTAAAATTAGATTTGGGTATGATCCAGCAATTATACTGGCTGGGATTCTGTTTCTTTCCATTTTAAAATGAAAGAAACAAGAATTATGGATAACTAGAACAAGAGGTATCAGAGGTCATCTAGCCAACCTCTTCACAGGTAAGCAAAATTAAAACAAACACACACAGAAAGGTGAAATATTTTCTGCACAATATCCTAATACTAGATGTACCAATATTAAGAGTTTAGCCCAGAAAATTTGGAAGAGCTGGCACACCTGGATTTTGTATACTTTAGTTTCTCCAGGATAGAAACAAAGAAGAATATAGTGTGGCAGTAAAAATATGAGTAAGTATATACATATCACAAATAACAACCTAAGAAAATCCACAATATTAGATTTGGTGTAGACCTCAGCAAATCTAAAAAGGCTAAGATCATCTAGCTTATAACATGCATCCTCAGAAATATTCTGAGGTATAGCATAATGGAGGGATTTTCAAAACAAGAACCCTCTTTCCTTTTTATTTAAGTCTAAATTTAAATTACATTGTAGAAAACTTGAAAATAATATGAAAAAGTCACCCATAATTATATGACACTAAACGAATGCTTTGATAGTTAAAAATATTTCTTACTATGCATCTTTTTCTATGCATATATATATATAGTAATCATAGTATGCATGAATTAGTTTTATTATTTGATTACAGTTTGGCATATTGTTACATGATCTCTATAGGCATCAAATGCTTGCAAATTTATCTAGCATATGATCATATAATTTATTTTAACATCCATCTATATCATTGAGCATTAAATTTTTCCCTTTCTCTCCTTACCACCCTCCCTCTCTCTCTCCCTTCTTTCCTTCTGTGCTTTCCCTCCCTCCCTCCCTCTCTCCCTCCCTCCCTCCCTCCCTCCTCCTTCCTTCCTTCCTTCCTTCCTTCCTTCCTTCCTTCCTTCCTTCCTTCCTTTCTTCCTTCCTTCCTTCCTTCCTTCCTCTTTCAGAATTTTAAATAATGCATTGTATTTATGGCTTTCTCTGTGTTTTAGGGTCTTTCTATCAAATAAACTATCAGAAGAGTTGTCAAATTGCTTTGTCAAATTACTAACTGCCTTCTTCCAAAGTGTAGATCATTTAACAATGCCATTGGTAATATAACATTTTACACATTTTTCTCTACTCTCAAATACAAGAGGAATGAACATGTCTATTTAATTTCTTTTCATTACTGGTATATTTAGACTTATTTAAATCATTTTATCTTGTATTTGTCCTGCTTTGTTGATGTTTGTTCATTCTTCCCCTTCTCCTTTCTTTTAAATTAAAGATGATTGTACTACTACATATTTTCTCTATTGGTTTGGAAATAATATACTGAATTTTTTGTTCCCTGAACTTAAAATTAAATGAACGCATGTAACTTAAAGTGTATAAATTAATTAAACAAAACCCCAAGCATACTAACTCCGATCAGATGCCGCCTGACTGGCAAGTCAATATTATCCAGTATTTTAATCCCGTTATGATTCTCCAACTTTATTTATTATTATTATATATTCAATGCTTACTTAAAATTATCCATAGATTTACTAATTACTTTGGCTGATGTTACCTCTTGAATTTCAGTGTCTCCTTTGGGGTCAGATTTTTTTTTTTTCCTGTGGTTTATCCTTGAGAAGGTATGTTAGTGAGATTTTTCTGGGTACTCATTCAGTTTTCATTTTCCTGAGGTACCTTTAGCGTATCTTTGTGATAATTGTACCATGTTCTTTTGGGTAGTCTTCTTTTCTTTCAGAGAGATACTATCTTTGAAGTATGGTAGTTTGATTCTGATCTCTTTTTTATATAGGATACAATCTGCGAAATGCAATGTATCATACGTAATATAGTGGTGTATACAGATGAATTTAATCTATTTATAATATATATATAGCTATATAATTTATCTTTAAATACATGTATTTTAATATTGTTTTAGATTTGACTGATGTTTGGATCTAAAGATTTATATTTTCCATAAATTTTGGCAATTTTTGAGTCATTATATCTTCTTATGAGGTCCTTTACCTACTCTTTTTTCTTGGACACTCCAATTTTATCACTCTGTTATTCTACTCTATTGTCCTTTTTTATTAACTTCTCTTTTATAGATTGTATCCCTCTACCTCTCTGTAATCTGGATGGCTTCTTTGGCTGTACCTCCAAGTACTCTCACTCTACTTACTGTTGTGTAACCTGCTGTTTAATCCACTCAATTTTTATGATTAGAGACAATATTTTTCTATTTCTAGAAGTTCTACTTGGTTTTTCTTTACATATTCCTACACTCAACCTAAAGAGATGGGCAGCACTCTCGTTAGCTAGTGACACCCCTTAAAAAGAGGGAATACTGTGCCAGGAAAACTAGCTCCTGTCAGACCTTGCAAGAGAACATGTCTTTTCTGTCTCCCACTATCTTCATTAGAATATAAGATGATCATATTTTTTCTCCATTTTCCAAATTTTATGAAATGTATTTATTTTTACAAAAATACAAGTTTAAAGTAATGCATGAGTTTTTAATAAAATTATACTTAGATATATAAGAAATATGTTTATTCATTAGGAAAGAAATTAAAAGGGCATGAATACATCTATTTCTAAACTCTGAAAACATATTAAAAGCCAATGTTTAACAATTCTTAGAATGTTTTTAATACAGTTCTAAGTTTATGTTTAAAAAATAATATAGCTAAAATGTATGCACTGATACGCAGTCTCAACCAGGTATTCCCTTGATCTTTCTATATATTATTATAAAACAACCCTGTAATGTAGGTTTCTTTTACCCTCATTTTAGAATGAGAATATTGTGACACAAAAGGGTCAAACTCATTTGAAGTTACGTAATTAGGAAGTGATGCAACTGGTTTTCAGATGCATACTTTGGATTCAGTTTACGTGTGTTTTAATTCCTGTGGCATGATAATTTGTAGGTATTTGAAAATTAGGAAAATTAAAATCAAATTTCAATCAACCATAGACATTCCTTTAACGGTCCTTTTAGATCATGTCCATTCAGTTTAGGTAATTCTGCTTTGATTTGGTGGTTTATTGTTTTTGTTTTATATTTGTTTTCTTTTGTTATTGATAGTCTCTGTTTGCCCGTTGACTATTTTTCATGTAATAGACAAAAGGAATAAAATAAAAGTAAAAAAAGTACTTTTTTAATTCTTTGTCTCAATTTGTGCCAAATTTACTAGGCGCAGAAAGAATCTTTGTGATGATGTTTTGGAACATAGGCAGGATGGGATGTGCGTGGGGTCATAAGGAGCAGATCTGCAAGACTGGGAAGCCAACATTCTTATCAGTCTGCCATAGTGAAATCTTTCGTTCCTGGTTGAATAATTTTGGTTACACTTTCAAAAGGTCAGACATATACGTGGGCCTCCATTGTTGATTCAATTTTGAAGAGTTCAGAACACTTAAGTTAAAAAAAAGGGGGTCTCTAAAACGATTCCTGGGCATTCGTTATGAAGTTGGGTCTTTCCATTCATAATTGTTTTGAATTTCTAACATTTTGTGGTAAAATGATTAGATTCTCTTTTCTTCCTTATACCCCTTTCCTCACATACTCATAATTTCCCAATAGAAGTCAGTTTTCAGTGTTTTAGATAAGGTTATTTTTAATAATATAATATGTTATAAGAGTTATATCATGAAGAGGTTATTAATTGTATTGAAAAGACTTGACTTTCTTTTTTTTCTGAAACTGTATCTTGGTGCCAGATAATTTTGGAGGTTCTTATCTCTTTTTCTTTTTCACACACAACACCTGAAACTTATTCCCAAACTAGGAACAGAAGCAGATATGGACAGACCAAACAGAGTGCTTGCTATGATCCAAAAACCTAACATTAAGGCCTAGCATAGCATTTATGATTCGTTGGATAGATTAGAGAAGCCACTTCCAAATCTCTACCAATGTGCAGAATTTATTTGGGATAAACTGTATCTCTTGGACCCAATGAAGACTCCCTAGACATGCTTCAGAATTTTATGTATGTGTTTAACCAGATGATATTAAGGATTTTGCTTATGAAATAAACCATCTCATCACGTTTCAAATTAGGCGGAGTTTTACTTGGTTTACGTTTAGTATTGAGAAAGAAAGAGAGATAGAGACTTCTTTATGGTTCATCTTTTCAGTCTTCTTTTAGCTACTTGCTATTTCTTTTGTAGCCTGCTGGTTCATCCAGAGTGACTTGTGTCTCTTGATATATGTGTAATAAATATGCCATAAAGGAGGACAATATTATTAATGTAGCAGATGACTCAGAGTGGATTTAAACTCATTTCAATAACTTTCAGAGAACAAGCCAAAAGGAACAACCCCCCAAAATAAATTTAATGTCATAAAACATTATTACTATAACTAGAAAATGACTCATATATATTTTCAAAAGGCTTTTCTTAAGATGGTTGGTTGAAGTGATTACAATGAACACCCTAAAAACAGAATAAGGACATGTGTGGCATGATCCTTCTAGGTCAATGGAAGTTTAAGTCCTTCACCTGTGTGGCAAACTTACCACTCTGTTTGGTTCAGCTCAGAAATGTAACCATTCAAACTAAGAGAAAAAGTGGAGAGAATAGGGTAAACCAACTTGAATAAGTTCAACGTATTACCTTGGGTGGCAGGCAGAATTGTAATATGATCCCTGGGATACCCGCCCCTGGATGTATATGCCCTGTATGATTTTTTTCTCCTTGGATATAGGTAGGATTGTAAATATGATAGGGTGTGACTGGCATAATTATGATACATTTTATGGCAAAGGACATTTTGAGATAAAATTAACATCTCTAATCAGTTGATTTTGAGTATATTAAAAGGGAGATTATCCTGGGTAGGCTTGGCCTACTCCGGTGAGTAATTTAAAGAGAGGGATTGGGGCCCTCCCTGGGGTCAGAGAGATTCTCATACTGATCTCTAGAAAGTGAACCGCCTTGTCCTGTGAGTGCCATGTGGCAAGGAGCCGTGAGCACCCTCTAGTAGTTGAACTCAGTCCCTAGGTGTCAGCTAGCAAGAAAATGGGGAATGCAGTCCTCCAACCACAAGGAACTAATTTCTGTCAACAGCCACATAAACTTGGAAGGGCATCCCAAGCTCTAGAAAGACATGCAGGCTGGTAAACACCTTAAACTTTATTAGATCCTGAGAAGAAACTCAAGCTACGTTGTATCTAGACTCACAGAAACTGAGATGTTAAATATGTGTTGCTTTAAACTATTGAATTTGTGGTAATTTATTATGGAGCAATAAAAAAATTAAAATACCCTCCAGGTGCGGTGGCTCACGCCTGTAATCCCAGCACTATGGGAGGCTGAGGGGGGCAGATCACGAAGTCAAGAGATTGAGACCATTTTGGCCAACATGGTGAAACCCCGTCTCTACTAAAAGTACAAAAATTAGCTGGGCATGGTAGCACTCGCCTGTGGTCCTAGCTACTCAGGAGGAGGCTGGAGAATTGCTTGAACCTGGGAGGCGGAGGTTGCAGTGAGCCGAGATAGCGCCACTGCACTCCAGCCTGGTGATACAGTGAGACTCCATCTCAAAAAAAAAAAAAAGTTAATATACCTTGTATTTCATTCAATTAGAAAAAGCGAAGGCTATGTTGAGTTAGCCTAGGCTCAGTATTTTATTACTGATATAGCATATGTCTGAGTGTATTTATATATATGTATATACACATACAAACACACACATATATATAAAGCATTGGATAATTTTTTTATGTAAGTTCAATTAAGTTTTCATGTAAGTTGAATAGGAGCGGAAACATCGGCTCTTTCTTAAAAACAAACAAATAAACCCCTGCACTTTAGGAGCTTAAAGCAGTGACTGGAAGCTAAAAGCAAGTTTATTATATGACTCAGCAATCTAAGTATTTATCGAGAGAATACAAACATATGATCACACAAAGATATATTCACAAATATTCATAACACTTTGTTCATAATAGCTTAAAATTGGAAACAATTAAAATATCTTAAAACAGATGAATAGAGAACTTCATAGGATGGGAGTACTCAGCAACAGAGAGAAATGAGCTCCCAAAATGCAAAACTATGGATTAATTTCAGAAATATTATGCTTGGAAAGAGAAATATAGAAAAAGGCCATGTATAAAATAACACCACCTGAATAATTTTATTTCTATGAAATTCTAGAATAGACTAGACTAACATGTAAGAGAATGTAAATCAATGATTGCTTGGAGCAGAGGGTGGGGGTGAAAAGTATTTTAGAAATGTGTTGTCTCTTGATTGTGGTGGTTGTTACACAAGTTTATACATCTTTCAAAATTCATTGAACTACACACTAAAAATGAGTTTATTTTAGTGAATGTAACATGTACCTCAAAAAAACTGATTAACAAAACAGTAGCTGGTATATAGCGAAACATTCAATAAATACATGTGAATGAGCAAAACTTGACTTAAAGTCAATTTTATTATTTAAATAATTTGATAATGTATTTTAACAAATGTATTTTTCACAGTAGCCCATATGGATCTCTATATAAATAGAAAGCCACAGAATATACATTACTAATTTGAAAATGTAAAATGAATATCCTAAATTATTTATCTCACATATCTTCGACAATAGGCTATCTGCAAGAGTCAACTTGGGGTGTTTTCCATTTTTAATGCAACCCAGTGTTACTTTTTTCCACATCTTGATGATTTTAATGAACTTTGGTCATTATAGTCTTGTTGAAAAGATTTACCACAAAATGATTAACAACACAGTTTAGAGAGTCATGAAGACATGAAGAATCATAATGGTTACATTTTGATACTGGAGTTAATGTATTCTGAGTTACAGGGAAAATAATGACTTAAGTAAAGTGGCTTGAAAAAATTTTTGTCTCATTATTCCTTAGGAAATAAGACTTTCATGTCTTTAGATACATAAGGATAAAGTGATTCTTTAAGTAGTCATGAATTTAAGTTGCCAGATTCTTAAAAGTAAATCACAACATTAAGAAAGTTAATATTTACATAGAATTGTAGATTCTAAATAAATATATTAGGATATCTTACAGGAAATTTGGCAATGCGTATCAAAAGGCAGAGGAATAAAATTCAGACCTCGAACTATTATTATTCTCTTTGTTTTGCTTTCAGATATTACATTAGATTGTCTTCTTCTTTATGCAAATCTACAATAAAGTAGGATCAGTTAAAAGCTGTAATTCTACACTGAAAGCAATAATTTTATAACTAGTAAATGATTAAAAAATAAATCCAAAATTGTATTTCTATCAATTCATAGCTCTTCAAAGATCTTTCAAGATCCTCTGGCATATCCTTAAAGAATGCTTCATGGGAAAAAGTGTTTGTATAATTATCTACTTTATTGTGCTCAAACCTCTCAGCATCTTTTTTTTTTTTTTTTTTTTTTTTTTTGTGAGCAGGTGATGGATTCTTTGTTGTGCAGCTGGAATATCACAGTATATGGACCTGATAAAAAATGAAGATTAGATAATTTTATTGACAGAAACTTTAAACCCTGCACTTGCCTCTATTTAACTGTTCTATTCCACCATTAGAGGTTTTCGGACAACGGTTAAATGCTCAATAGGCTGGTAAGTTATGAGAAGCATTTGAGAATCAGGGCCATTGGATTAAATGCCGTTTGAAGTTCATTGTGGCTGGAGATGCTATGATTCTGGAGATTCTGATTTCGGAATGCATTTTTAATCTTCCCAACTCAATGTGCATATAAAACTAATTATATTTCACATTTACATAGCACTTAAATACTGGCTTATAAATTTTTAAATAAATCCAAACAGGTGAGCTAAGACTGTTTGTTTAATGCTCCACCCTGGTTTACGCACCTCTTGGTGCTATAGAAACAACAAGCTTTTTGTACTCACCCCATGGAACTTCAGGGAAGTACTGTGTTTTTTTCTGATTCAGTTATGCATTGTTATAATACAATATTTATTTCCATGACTTTTTTTGTAGCAAAATATGTACATTTTGTAAATAGTGGATGTCTTTTCTAAAATTTCATTTTTCTTTCTTGTAAGCTGTAAAAAATTTGTATTGTGTATTTTAACTTCCTTGCATTTTCTCTTATTACACAGTGAATAATTTTTGCAAATACATACAGACATATTGTTTTAATAAATAATTCAATAATTTTATTTTAAGATATACCTATTATTGACATTTTCTAAATAAGTATCATTTTGTCTATGGCTGTCCTCCAGGCCCCAATCCTTTAAATTATTCAGGCTCCAGAACTCACCACTCCTGTACTTAGGTAATTAGAGTTATAAATACTAACTCTGAGAATAAACTTGACCATTAACTTGGCATTAACACGACCAACTTTAAAAGTATTGACAGAAAAATAAAGAAGAGAAAAGAGGGGGCTAAAAATGCATAAAAATTGAAATAGAATCATGACATTTAACTGTTTATTAAGTATTTATTATTCACGGTAACAACAGGATACTATATAAATACTTTATATGTAAAGTTGATAACAGCCATCATAATTACAGTATCTGTTTTTAACAGGCTTTCAATATTTAAGATACCAATCCATCAACAGTCTCTTGTCTTTAGTATGTGAAAGATAATAGCTCCTTTAATTAAAGGCCAAAGAGGAACATGCAATGCAATCCACACAAAAATCAAACCTATGATTATCTCAATGTTTTAATTAACTGCACTGTAAGCATAAACCACAGTCTTAATGATGGTGAAGAACACAGAAAAAAGTCTGTATTACAATTATTTTGCCTGTGACTCTGCTATGGATCATTCCTTCCAATAAACACATTATTGTATTAACAATGCTTTCCTCCTATAAAAGATAAGAAGAACGTTTATTCTTGATTATTTTTCTTGCTATAAATTGAATTTGAATTTGTGAAGGCAAATGTGGGCTGTCTGCATATCAGTTAAATGTTTTCTTACAACACCTGTCTACTCTGGAGAGAGAGGATGAAATCAGAGGTACTGAAAAGACATGAGATGGAAAGTTCAGGAACCCTAGTTCACAGGTGAGGAAACCTAGTTCACCACTCACCAGCTACATGACTGTGGGTGATGTCACGTAAGCTCATTGCTTTTCCCTGAATAGAATAAGAGGATTGGACCCCATGAGCATCTTGCAAAGTGAACCCCAAAGGGCTTGGTTTCCTAATGAATTTTCAAGCATTTGTCCTTTTGAGACCTCCAATTACTCTATCTAAAGCATCAACAAAGCATCTCTGTTTTTTATCATTATTTTTGTTTTAATATGTTTTACCTTTGCAGTTTTAGGGATAAGATTTTCTTAGAAGAAAGAAGCCTCTAATTTATAAAAAGTTTTTGAAAACCACTGGTCGGAGATAGCAGCAGCACTGTTTCTAGTTCACTAATTCTCTGTTCTGGTTTATTCTGATTTGGTGAGCCATTTGCCCCAGCACACTGGATCCAGGAAATTAAAAAGAAAATGTATAAAACACCTTCCCTCTCGTGTCCTTAATCACCAAAGTTTCATATGGAAAATATCGCCAATATTTACTGTGCTAACTAAAATTTGCAGCAGTGGATTGTTTCTTGAGGACCATTCAATCGTGTAGGTTCACTTTCACTTTGTAAGATATCTTTAATAGCACTTTCTTATTTGGATAAAGCCTATTTCATTTCTTCCAGTGTGACAAAGGACCCTGCTATGTGTTGTTCTAACAGAATATTCTTTCTTTCCTCCACTGGGCTGATAGCCTGGACAAAAAGAATAGAAGTTTAGTTTTAATTTCTGGATAATAATGTTTTGGTCTTTTAATCTATGAAGTAGAGCAAACAGTATCATCCTATCATATGATAAAAAGCACCACTAAAATGGACTTATGAAAAGCTAAATATGTAAAAATATCAAATACTTAAATTCTGATAGGTGTTTTGAAAATATATATATTTTTAAACTGCTCCAGAAATTTTGGGGTAAATTGTTTGAAACTTTAAATTGAAGAGTTTGTTTCTGTTGTCATTAATTCTTTACCGTAACTGAGTGCCTATTTGAGGGAAGGAGAAAACCTTTAAGAGTTACTTTACAAAACACAATAGATGCTTTTAAAGGGTAATTGGAAGTATGTTTCACAATTTCTACCTGCACTCTAAATAAGCAAAAGACAAAACGAGGTAAATACAAAAGGAACATTTTATTAACTACAATGTTCCTAGGGAATAGTCAACATTAACTTAATAAATAATTGTGGAATGAATAGATGGGTAAGCATCTGCTTTAGTCTGTTTTGTGCTGCTATAACAGAATACTTGAGAGTGGGTAATTTATAAAGAAGAGAAATTTATTTTCTGAAGGCTGGCAAGTTCAAGATTGAGGGGCTGGCATCTGGAGCGAGCCTTCTTGCTTCATCTTTCCATGGCAGAAGGCAGGGGGGCAAAGGAGAAAGTCCAACTCCTGACAACACTTTCATTAAGGCATTAAACCTACCTATTGGGCTGGAGTCCTCATGGCTTAGTGACTTCTTACAAGCCACACCTCTTAGTACTGTTACAATGGCAACCAAATCTCAACATCAATTTTGGAGGGGAAAAACATTCAAACCATAGCATTCTGTGCTTGGCCCCCCAAAACTCATGTCCTTCTCACATACAAGATAGATTAATTTCATCCCTAAATGTCTTAACTCATTCCAGCACCAACTCATTGTCCAGAGTCTCAGCTAAATGAGACATGAGTGAGACTCAAGGCATAATTTATCCTGAAGCAAATCCCCTTCAGCTGTGAACCTGTAAATTAAATAAGTTATATGCTTCCAAAATACAGTGGTGGGATGGGCATAGGATAGACATTCTCATAGGCAAGAAGGAAGAAGTAACAAACAGATCCCAAGTAAGTCTAAAACCAAACAGGGCAAACAACATGAAACAGGTTGCTTGATAGTGTTAAGGCTCCAGAATAACCTTTCTTGACTCTATGTCTCACCTCCTGGACACACTGTGGAAGGGGCTGAGCTTTTGGAGTCCTGGGGAGCCCCACTCCCATGGCTTTGCTGACTACAGCCCACATAGCTGCTTTTGTATATTGGAGTAGAATGCCTGTGGCTTTCCCAGGTTGGCTTTGCACTCTGGTAGCTCCATCGTTCTGGGATTTGGAGCTGGCTCCACTAGGCGCTGCCTCAGTGGAGACTCTTTGGAATGACTCCAACTGCTGCTGCAGAGTTTTGTCTGGGCCTCCAGCCTATTTAGTATGTACTTTAAAATCTAGTTGGAGGTAGCCATGCTTCTACAGCTCTTGTACTGTGCGCCTGAAAATTAGCACCAGGTGGACGCTGCCAAGATTTACAGCTTATACATTCTGGAGTAGCAGGTGAAGCCACATCTGGGTCTACTTGAGCCATAACTGGAGTGGTCAAGGCAGCAAGGCCTGAGGCCCCATTGGCTCCCCATGATTATCCCCTGAAGCCATTCTACCCTCAAGGCTCTAGAACTTTTAGCTTGAGATAGGAAGGACAGCCTAAAATATCTCTGAAATGCCTTCAGAATCTTTCTTCTATTCATATTGATCTCATCAAAGAGTTACTTGGCCTTTGAATACCCTTTGTATTCTCTCCCAAACATATTTTTATTCTTTACATGGCCAGGCTGGGGATGCTTCAATTTTTTTTTTTTATATCTGATTCCTATTTATTTATTTATGTATTTATTTATTTATTTATTTGAGACAGGGTCTCACTTGAGTGCAGTGGCATGAATATGGCTCACTGTAGCCTGGACTACCTGGGCTCAAGCAATCCTCCCTTTTCAGTCTCCTGAGTAGCTGCGACCACAGGTGTACACCATCACACCTGGATAATTTTTGTTGCATTTTGTTTTGTTTTTGAGTAGAGACAGGGTTTTTCCATGTTGCCCAGGCTGGTCTTGAACTCATGCTTTCAAGCAATTCTTCTGCCACAGCCTCCCAAAGTGTTGGTAGTACAGCCATGAGCCACTGCACCCAGCCTGCTTCCCTTTTAATTATGAATTCTGGCTTTCAATGATTTCTCTCTTATTGAATTTTGCAATATGCTATTGGAAGAAATCGTGCAGCTCCATCAATGCTTTGCTACTGATAGATTTCTTCAGCCAGATATCCTAGTACATGGCTCATAAATTCTGCCACTCGAACAGGGACATAATTCAGCCAAGTTCTTTGCCACTTTATAATAAGGATATTCTTTCTCCAGTTCGCAATACCTTGTTCCTCATTTCCATCTGAGACCTCATCAGAATTACCTTTACTGTCTGTATTTCTTTTTTTTTTTTTTTATTATACTTTAAGTTCTAGGGTACATGTGCATAACGTGCAGGTTTGTTACATATGTATACTTGTGCCATGTTGCTGTGCTGCACCCATCAACTCCTCATTTACATCAGGCATAAATCCTATGCAATCCCTCCCCCCTCCCCCCTCCCCATAATAGGCCCCAGTGTGTGATGTCCCCCTTCCTGAGTCCAAGTGATCTCATTGTTCAGTTCCCACCTATGAGTGAGAACATGCGGTGTTTGGTTTTCTGTTCTTGTGATAGTTTGCTAAGAATGATGGTTTCCAGCTGCATCCATGTCCCTACAAAGGACACAAACTCATCCTTTTTGATGGCTGCATAGTATTCCATGGTGTATATGTGCCACATTTTCTTAATCCAGTCTGTCACTGATGGACATTTGGGTTGATTCCAAGTCTTTGCTATTGTGAACAGTGCCGCAATGAACATACGTGTGCATGTGTCTTTATAGCAGCATGATTTATAATCCTTTGGGTATATCCCCAGTAATGGGATGGCTGGGTCATATGGTACATCTAGTTCTAGATCCTTGAGGAATCGCCATACTGTTTTCCATAATGGTTGAACTAGTTTACAATCCCACCAACAGTATAAAAGTGTTCCTATTTCTCCACATCCTCTCCAGCACCTGTTGTTTCCTGACCTTTTAATGATTGCCATTCTAACTGGTGTGAGATGGTATCTCATTGTGGTTTTGATTTGCATTTCTCTGATGGCCAGTGATGATGAGCATTTTTTCATGTGTCTGTTGGCTGTATAAATGTCTTCTTTTGAGAAATGTCCGTTCATATCCTTTGCCCACTTTTTGATGGGGTTGTTTGTTTTTTTCTTGTAAATTTGTTTGAGTTCTTTGTAGGTTCTGGATATTAGCCCTTTGTCAGATGAGTAGATTGCAAAAATTTTCTCCCATTCTGTAGGTTGCCTGTTCACTCTGATGGTAGTTTCTTTTGCTGTGCAGAAGCTTTTTAGTTTAATTAGATCCCATTTGTCAATTTTGGCTTTTGCTGCCATTGCTTTTGGTGTTTCAGACATGAAGTCTTTGCCCATGCCTATGTCCTGAATGGTACTGTCTGTATTTCTATCAACATTCTGGTCATGATCACTAAGTAGAGCTGTCCCTCAGTATCTATAAGGAATTGGTTCCAAGACCCCCAATTGATAACAAAATTTATGAGTGCTCAAGTTTCTTATGTAAAATGTCATAGTATTTGCATATAATCTATGCACATCCTTTCATATGCATACTTTAAATCATCTCTAGATTACTTATACTACCTAATACAAAGCTTACACATTACTTCAACAGTATGGTATTCAACATTGTACTTGGCACACTGCAAATTGAAGTTTTGTGTTTTGGAACATTGTGAATTTTTTCCCAAATATTTTTTATCCATGTTTGGTTGAATCCACAGATGTGAGATCCATGGGCATGGAAGGTCAACTATAATTTCTAAGAAGTTTCCGTCTTTCTCTACAATTATCTTTTTCTGAGCACTCACAAGAATTGTCCTTAACTCTTTATTTACATCAATCTAACTCTTTATTTACATCAATCTAGGCTTTTTCTAGCCTGTTCTCCAAATTCTTCCAGTCTTTATCCCTTTACTCAGTTCTAAGCCGCTTCTACATTTTAGGTATTTATTACAGCAACAGCCCCACATCTGGCCACCAATTTTTGTCTTAGCCCATTTTGTGCTACTGTAATAGAATACTTGAGACTGGGTAATGAATAATAAACGTAAATTTATTTTCTTACAGTTCTGGAGGCTGTGAAGTCTAAGCTTGAGGAGTTGGCCCCTGGCAACTTTACCACTATCCCATGGTCGAAGGTGGAAGTGTGGCAGACCAGTTCTCCCTGGCAATCGCACAGACAGGCCTGCATGGTAGTCACACAGACAGGCCTGCCTAGCACCCCAGTTACACAGACAAATTTCCACAGCACTGCCTTAACATTGAGTGAATAGTTAAAGCTAGGGAAAGCGGTGCCCAGACATCAAAGCTAGAAATGAAACATACGGTCAGTAGGAGGTTTGCTTGGGTTTTTCCCGTGCTGGAGCAAGGAAGAATGATAGAGACAGCGTTACATTCCTAGTTCCCGGACCTGTCTCTGGTTGATGAAATCTGAGATGAGTCAAGGTAACGGAGGCAGCTCTTTGAACAGATTTATTGGAGAGTCTAAGGCAGCTCTCTGGACCAAGGTGAAAAGGAGTAGGATAGTACCACATATAATCACTCCAGTACCACAGTAGACAGGGCTTGAAGGTACTGGGGACCTCACTGTTTAATCAAACTTAGCACATACTTTTTTGCCTCTGACCTTCTAGTTGAAACAAAATCAGTTACCAATAGACTTAGGCGAATGCTACATGTTGGCACATGACCACAACCTAGATAAGCACTAAGAAAATAGTCACACTTTGAGTTGGTCTGGTGGAATTATCACTGACCTACTCCCTGAGCCTGGTTACAGCAGTAAATTTCCTTCTTTCCTAGTTTGTCTGCTTCTCCTTATTGGGCCATGAGAAATTGCAGCCGGACCTGGCTAGGTTCCGGGAACAGAAGGGCAAGAAAGAGAGTTACTCCCCAAAACCCATTTTATTAAGGTTTTAAACTCGCCCATGAGGATTGAGTTTTCAAGGCCTAATCACATCTGAAAGGCCCCACCTCTTAACACTGTTACAATGACAATTAAATCTCAACATGAGCTTTGGAGGGCACAAATAGTTAAGCCATAGCAATGTCTAGTACTTCAGATTTTGAAGATGGCTTTGAAGATTTTGTATTTTCAATCATAATTTTAAGAAACATTTTCACTGTATTTCTTCCCTAGATCTTGGCTGTCCAAGAGTATCATAAGAATAAAATGTGTACCATGTCTACCATTCGTCTTCTAAAAATCATTTTCCCAGAAAGAACACAAAATTAATTATTTTAATTAATGGTCTAAATGTTAGAGGAATATCACTATATCACTGTAAGTTTTAGTTGCCTAGATTGATAATAAGTTCTACATTAATAACATTTTCAACAATTAATATTACAGTCAATGGGAGTCATAGTTTCATATTTCCTGAAGTCAAAATCTACAGTTGATATTTTGTTATAGTGAGTTCAAGTGATTTTTAACTAACTGTTCTCGTGTTTAATTTGCTATGCTGCTATGAAATATCAGTGTCCTAAAGAACTGTGGAACTAGAACATGGGGTAGAGAAGACAAAAGTAAGTTAAATTAAAATCCACATTTAGAATTACATACTTTAATTTTGTCATAAAATTAATTCTCTTTCAAGATTTGCAAAGTCAAATGTTCCGTGTTCAGTAATATTTTCATAGATTACTTAAGCTTTGAGGAACCTAGCTTACTGATTTATGAATTTGCAAGTTATCTTGAAATATTTTCTATGGAATCTGTGGTGATTTATTAGCTGCTTTAGAGTTTAAAAGCAGAGAAATATTTAATTCATTTTAAGATGCATTTGTGGGACAAATACTCTCAGAAATAGTGTGATTAC
This sequence comes from Macaca thibetana thibetana, assembly GCF_024542745.1. Taxonomy (NCBI): domain Eukaryota; kingdom Metazoa; phylum Chordata; class Mammalia; order Primates; family Cercopithecidae; genus Macaca; species Macaca thibetana. The sequence continues at coordinate 85,487,531 of NC_065592.1, forward strand.
TTTTTCACAATACTTTTATTTATTTATTTATTTATTTGAGACGGAGTCTCGCTCTGTTGCCCAGGCTGGAGTGCAGTGATGCAATCTCAGTTCACTGCAACCTCCGCCCCTCCAGGTGTAAGCAATTCTCTGCCTCAGCCTCCAGAGTAGCTGGGATTACAGGTGCCCGCCACCATGCCCAGTTAATTTTTTGTAGTTTTAGTAGAGACGGGATTTCATCATCTTGGCCAGGCTGGTCTTGAACGCCTGACTTCGTGATCCACCTGCCTCGGCCTCCCAAAGTGCTGGGATTACAGGCGTGAGCCGCTGCACCCAGCCTATATTCTTTAAAGTTCTTTTTATATTTTCTCTTGTATCAGAGATAAGTATTTACACTCATCTTACATTTCCAAGATGGGGAACATTCTTCATACTATCTACTCATTCATTCACTACATTAGGTGTTGGAAACAGAACAGTTGAGGTGCTAACTAGGACACTGTTTATAGACAGGAATCTTGTAAGCAATAAAGTAAATCTGAGAAGGTGGTGGTAGTAAGATTATAGTAAATATTTGTTACATTGAAGTGAATTTAAACATTTAAATATAAGAAGAAAATTAATGACAATTTATAAACGACAACTAATGATTACATTTCACCACTGAAAATCAAGATACTAGTAATTAAGATCAATTATAATACTTATCATTGAAGGGGGAAAAGCACTGATGAAGAAGAAAATGCAACTGAAATGTCCTCCCACTTTTTTCATGACTCTCAAAGGATAGCAACATTTCAAAGTAGCTAGAAAAGAGGACTGGAAATGTTACCAACACATAGAAAGAATAAATACTCAAAGTGATGGATACCCCAACTACCCTGACTCGATCATTACACATTCTATACATGTAAAAAATTCTCACATATATCCCGTGAACATGTAAAATATTATGTGCCAATAAAATAAAAAGTAGAACAAGATTTAAAAATGATACTCTTGATTAAAATGGTTATTGCTTCTGGCTTGCTCGCCTCTATCATTCTGATTTCCTGTAGTTCAACTGGGAGTAAAAATAATTGTGTGATTTTTTTCCCCTTAGGTCAAATGCAGTGTTCTATAAAAAGTGGGTTATTTATTGGCTTTTAATCCCAAGATCTGTTTAAGATATATGCTTCTTACATATTTTTACCAACTTCTTTCTAAATGAAAAAAAAAAAAAACTCAGAGAAAATGTCTCTCATGTGAAATTAAATATGGAAAACATTTTATCTTACCTTAAAAGTAATTAATAACCTGTGATTATGAGCCCAATGGGGCTTTATGGCTGAGCCACAAATGAGTGTCTTGTGCATCTACCATGTGACTGACTCTAAGCTAGAGGCTCCTGAATAAAAAATATGGTCTTAGGAAACTGAATCCTAATCTCCTAAGTGTATGTGTGTGTGTGTGTGTGTGTGTGTGTGTGTGTGTTTTGCACGTGCATAGGTGTGGATGCAGGTCTGGATGGGGTAGAAGAGGTGGTTACGTATTGACTCAACCCATGATAAAGAGGTGCCTCAGGCAAGAGTAGTTTCTCATGCTCAGGGAAAGAACATTCCAGGAGCTAAATGGGAAGCAGAAATCCAGTAAGAAAGAAAGAGGTGATTGGAGCTCATGAATGGAATTGGACCAACTCGATGTGTCATTGCTTCAGGACTGGATCTCTCACAGGTAAAAGCAAATGTGGAGTACCTGGACATGGAGCTGGAGTGAATGTCAAGTAGAGGAGCAATAAACAGTGAGTCACATATGGACAGGAATATTCCCATGTTGTCTATTAATTTGGATTTTGGTTTCCACAGTCAGTTATGCCTGCTATGACATGGTATCAAATGGGGATCAGCCATTCACAGAATCTAAAATAGGAGATAACTTATTTATAAGCGCCTGCATGGGGAAGGGATGGCTAGGGAACCATATCTGCAAAGTAACTTGCCTGTTTCTTAACACACACACAGACACACAGACACACACACATTTTAAGACACTTTTCCATTGTGTTCTTTCCCTAGATCTTGGCTAGCCACAAGTATCATGAAAACACACACACACACACATACACACACACACACACACACACACACACACAAATATATATGTACAATTATTTTAGGTTCTGAGAGCTTTCAAAATACTACTCAAAGTTCTTATGAAGTTAATGATGGTTTTATTTCATTTACTGCATTATTCCTCTGCTGTTCACCCTAAAATTTGGTCTGATCATTACCACTCAAGGTCATGTTTTATCTTAATTATAATCATTGATTCAATAAAACTCTAAATTGCAATATACATGTCAGGCTATTTTCTACAAAAGTCAGAGAGAATAGTCTCCTCTTTCAATGATACAGCATCTACAGTTTTGAAGAGTCTCAAGTCACAATGTGAATCTAGTGAGTTACTTAAGTAGAGAATGTGCTTTATCTAACAGCCAGAATCTATATCTCAATATGACATTATGAAGTGATTCTTAAATACTCGTGAGTGAAAAAAAAAAGACTCCTAAAAGAAAATGGCAAATATGCATTTTGGTATCTATGAAATAAATGTCTCCAAATACATTCCTTCTGAACATCAATCAAATGATGGTTTCAGTTTGTTAGTGGACTCCCTTGTGCATCAGAAACTCAAATATCAGAAGGATATTTACTTGAAGTAACCAGATTAATGTTATTACGAGTTATTTTAGTTATTCTAGAGCCATGAGAAAAGATTACATTTGTAAGTTTGTTTTTATTCTCTTGTTCTGTTTCTACATCCAAATCCCAGGACATTATCTTCCGTGGAGATACTGTTGCATTTGGATGGCTATGTGCAAGTTTTAAATTTTCCTGGACTTTTTCCAGCTCCACCATAATTTCTTTCAGTTCTTGAGCAACTGATATAAGAGAAAGAACAGGGAAGAATCTTATAAGAAATTTTCATTAAAAAAGCATTGTTAATATTTCATGAATAAAAATTATAGAATTTAGTTTACAAATAGCATTGATCCAATATGTATTTATTAATTTGCTTAAACATTGTTCCATTCTCATTCATTCAATATTTATTGAATATTTACTACACAATGAAAACTTAGTTTAGAATAAAAAATGCAATGATGCACAAAAGACTCACAGTGTGTCTGATAAAGTTTATATTCCAGTGAAAAAGAATAGAAGCAAATGACTAAACACATATGTTAAAAAATTGAAAGATTGTAATAAATATTAGCAAAGATGTAAATAGAGTACTGTGCGTATACGTTACTGGGGAGAACTGATTAGGTAAGGCTGCTTAGAGGAGTTTTCTTAGTGGGAACAACTTTTGAAGTGAATCTTGAAGAATGAAAAGAAGTTGACCATGCTGAAAATGAGAAGGTGAGTGTGAGAGAGAACGCTTCAGACAAGAGAACAGAAAGCTAAAAGGCCCTGATGGAAGAAATAGGTTGATAATATCTTGGAACTTATCATGAGCTAGTGTGACAAGATCCCAGTGAGTAAAAGAGAGTGGCTCAGGCAGTATGACAGGCAACTTAGTGCCTTGTAAGAAATAATAAAGAGTTTGGGTTTTACGTGCAGTCCATTGAAAGCCATTGGAGGGGTTTAGGCACAGTTAAAGCAGATCTCTGTGACTGCTGAATGATGAATAAATTGGTTGTGCCGAGACAGGAAAAAGGAGACCATTCAGAAGTGGTTGTAGTTTACCAGGCAGCAACTACAGATGTTGGTGACTCAAGTCAGAGTACCGGGTGTAGAGACAGATGGATTTAAGATATATTTTGACAATTAAACTTACACTTTTAAAATTCCAAATAAAAGAAGAATCAAGAATGAATGACTCTAAAATATTTGGGCTTAGTAAATACATAATAACCATACTCTAATTTTTAGATGGATAAATTAAATTCTACCTCATAACAATAAAAAAGGTACTCATATTTGAAGGACTAATTATTTTTCTGATTAATCTTCCCACAGTGATATATTATGACATAGTTCCCTACATTTAGAGTTCCTGGAACCATAAAAGGAAAAACATAAGGAAGCAAAGCATATGAGAGTCACACCTACTATTACTATTTACTGGCCATCTATTGCATTTATAACTTGTCATGCCCCTTCTTCTCAGGTTCTTCTGTTAAGTTACTTTATTATATGTGATTTACATGCCCCCCCAAAACTGCAAGCTTTTAAAGTGTACAATTCAACTAATTTTAACAGACCAATACATCCATAAAACCACCACGACAAACAATGTATGAATTATGTTAATTACCCCCAAGTTTCTTGTGCTTCTTTGCGCATTAAGATCCCACAAGAAAATGTTGTATGTATATAGTCACATTCATTTATTTTAAATTCAGATTAAAAAATTTTACATTTACCCAGATATTTATCATTTATAGTGATGCTTTCTTTCTTCCTTAATATATGAATTTTTCTCTACTACCTACTTTTTCTTCATCCTCTGAACTTGCAGCTTCTCTCCTGGTGCATGGACAAGGACAACACATTCTCTCAGTTTTCTGTTATCTGAAAAATATACTATTTTGCATTCACTTATGAGGGATATTTTTGCTGGATATAGAATTCTGGGTTGTCAATAATTTTCTCTTTCAGTACTTAATTTTCCCACCTTTCCAATTAATAAATATTTTAAAAGATTTTCCATAAACTTGAATTGTGTTCCCTTCTGTGTGATGTATTGTTGTTCTCTGTTCCACTTGCTTTCATGATTTTCTCTTTAGCCTTGGCTTTCAGCCATCTGATGAGGATGAGTTTAGAGTGTGACTTTCTTCATATTTCTTTTGATAGGTGGTGCCAATCTTCTTGAACCTGTGAAATACTGACTTTTACAAAACTTGAGAAGTGTGTCCATTATTTCTTCAGATTTTTTTCTACCACTTCTCTCTGCCTTTTTCTTCTGGGAATCTGATTATTAATATTAAAAATTTTCATATACTCTTACAAGATTTCTGAGGCTCTGTTCTTTCTTTTTAAATTATGTTTTCTCTCTTTAAAAATTGCCTAATTTACATTAATCCATATTAAATTTTACCAACTCTTCTTTATATGAGTTCCATTTTGCTATTAAGCCCATTTTTAAAAAATTAGATACTGGGTTTTTTAGTTACACAATTTCTACCTGGTTATTTTTCATATATTCTGTTTCTTGGGTATGATTTTTCTCTTTTACTTTAAGCCCTTAAAAGAAAGAAATCCTTAAGCATAGTTATACCAGCTGTTTAAAAATCCTTGCCTGATAACTTCAACATCCAACTCATCTCAGGATTGGACTTTTTTGACTGTTTTTCCACTTAGGACTGACTTTTCTGGTTCTTTACATCAGATTCTGTTCATTGGGATTGCTGTGTCTTTGATACCTAGAGTTGTTAAATATCTTTGGTGAATTTTGATTTTTTTGTGTGTGATTTAGTAGGCAATTAATTTGATTAAAGTTAAATTGCAACAAGTTGCAGCTCAAAACTCCATTCAGCTCTCTGGCCCTTAACTAAGTTATGTCCTACTCCCCAGAACATGTGAATATGTCAGGTCACATGGCAAAGGGGAACTAAAGTTGCACATAGTATTAAGGTTGCTAATCAGCTGACCTTAAATTAGAGATTAGCCTAGATCGTGTGGGCAGGCCTAAGGTAATCATAAGAAACCTTAAAAATGGAAGAAGCGGTCAGAAAGGGCGATGTGACAATGGGGCAAGGTCGGAGACATGCTATGCTACTGGCTTCAAAGGTAAAGGGAGAGGGTCACAAACCAGCAAATCTGGGCAGTGTTTGAGGCTGGAAAGGCAAGGTAATGGATTCTTCCTGAGAGCCTCCAGAAAAGAATTCCATGCTGCCGGACACCTGGATTTTAACCCAGTGAGAGTTATTTTGAATTTGTGACCCACAGAACTCTAAGATGATACATTTGTGTTATTTTAAGCCACTAAATTTGTGGTAATTTGTTAGAGCTACAATAAAAAAATACAATTTTTCCTCCCCCAAAGTTTGAAAACCAACTTCAGAGAAAAATAACAATGCTGTTTAGTCAAGTGAATGGTTGATTTTGTAATTGTGCAAGAAGTATTTTACATTGAAATTGTAATTAAGGAGTATTATTTCTCATACTGACTTGGGTAAGATTATGGAGACATAGTCGAGCCAAATTCCCCCAGGCCTAACCTTCTAATTCTGCCCTCATGGTTCTCTTGCATAGCTCTTATGTCTCATAACATGGGGCTGGCTCAGAGCATGAGGTTTCATAAATGAGTCTTGGCTAAGTTATTTGCCTCTTTTTCCAGTAGCCCAAATATCAATGTTGACACCTTAAAAGGTACACAATTCTATAAATTACAGACAGCTCCCTGTTTCAGACTCTTTTTAAAAACATAAATAGATGAAACAATTTTTTTTTTCTGCAAACAAGAAAAAAAGTTGGAATAATGCATTGCATTCATATTAAACATTATTCATCAGCACTGAATGAGAACTGCAATGGCTAAGAGACAACCAGCATTTATCTATTGCATATGTTCAAGACAATCATCTTTGACATCAATGTGATAGCTCTCATATATGTTGAAACTTTAAAGACAGTTGCTGCAAAAGTTTTAAAATATTTCCTTTACACCACTGAGAATGAAAATATCAGAAGGAGGAGAAGAGATATATAGATAATTCAGCAATAATAAAGTTTAATATGAAAAGAGAGTTGTTTATTTTCTAGTACTGGTTATAATTACCTCCGAGGTTCTATTTAGTATTTTATATATAAGTACGTTTCTAGTACGTTGACTGCAGAATAATTACTTTTTTCTTTTTTTTTGAGATGGAGTTTCACTCTTGTTGCCCAGGCTGGAGTGCAATGGCATGATCTCGGCTCACTGCAACCTCTGCCTCCCAGGTTCAAGCAGTTCTCCTGCCTCAGCCTCCCAAGTAGCTGGGATTATAGGCACATGCCGCCACGCCCAGCTAATTTTTGTATTTTTAGTGGAGATGGGGCTTTGCCATGTTGGACAGGCTGGTCTCAAACTCCTGACTCCAGGTGATCCACCCACCTCAGCCTCCCAAAGTGCTGGGATTATAGGCATGAGCCACTGCACCCGGCCACATAATAACTTTTAATGGTAAAAGCGCTATCACTTTTGCACCAACCTAATAGAAGACAGTTTACATTTTAAAATTACCTTCAGTGTGCTTTGCTAGTTTTTGTTCTTCTATACTACTAAGTCATAATATGCCTCACACATTCTCTTGAGTATCTTTATTTTCCTCTCAGGATCATTCTGTAGAGAGAAGAAAGGCTCTAAGCATCCTTGCAACCACATTATCCAACCATAAATCTCTGCTCCTTACAACTGAGGGACATTCTGTAAGGATGAAACTTCAACAAGCCCCGTATAGTAGAAAAAGACAGTAACTGTCAAGGACACCTGTTTTTTAGTGTGCAGTATCTGTGAACAAGAACAGCTGGTAACTCTGGATCTCATGGGTGCTAAGTCATTTTCCAGCCTGATGTTACTAAATAATCACCTCAAACTAAATGATAACAGTGGTGTTCTATGGACAGTTCTTGACTTAATAAATAAAAGCTCACAAATCTGTCTTGGAAAGGTTGCCTTATGGCTTCAAAAATCTAATCTGAGTAGCTTAAAAACAGAGCTTTAACAGAAGGTAACCTTAAACACAACACCAGGGCCTGTGCAAGATCTCTGCAGAGGGATTTCTTTTTTATATATATATAATTTTTCCTGCTCATTCAAAGCCTATGGAAATTTTTCAAAACATGCTTTATTTAGTATTTCTCCATAATCCCCTGTGAATGAGAACGATAAATTTAGTGATAGAAATGGTTCATATTTGGGGTGACTGGAGAAGGATCAAGTTCTTAAAAAATTGCAGTAAGTTCTTTCACATAGATGTATCTTTCACTGACTTCTATGCCACAGTACCACTGATCTTCACATTTTTCATAACACAATATCTGATTTTCATACTTCTACCTATTAGCATTTTTGACTTACTTGAAAACATCAATGAGAAGCCAGAAATAGAGCCACAAATTTACTAAGGAATAGGCCAACCATTATTATTCTAAGTAATAGTGAGAGAATCAAAATTCACATTTCTGAACTTCACTGGGGGAATGATTAAAACTCACTGTTAATTATTGTGCATGTTTTGCACACTGAAAACTTCAGAGACGAAATACAAATTAATGTGAACATTTATCTCCCCTGCCTAGAATTCTATTGTTACAGAGGCAGGGATTTCACTTGATTGGTTCATTGCTGTATCCCTAGCATTTAGCATACTACCTGACTCAGAGTACGATCTAATAAATATTAGTTTAGTAACTCAAGAAATTAAGAAGAATCTGACAGAAACAAATAAAAGTCTGTGAAAAAATTCAGTTGCATTTAAATTTAATGTAGATATTATTTATTCCTGAAAACCTCATGCCTTGATAAAGTAAAAATATAGTTTTGGAGCCTTGAATGTAGATTTCTATGAGTATTTAATGTCTTCCTGGATTGCACTACTATTCACAAGGAGAGGGTACCTTTCAAATATATCATCTTGCCTTTCATATCCTCAGCATTTGTCAAGCCTATGTATGTGGGACAGGAATGAAAATGTGGATAAGTATGTTTTTGTGTGTGCATAAACTCATGTATATGCATATGTGTGTTGTGTGCCTAGATTTTTTCTCACCTGCAGATCCACAAGATAAGCTCTGAAAGATTTTAGGAGTATGGTCAGCTATGCAGGGTTTCATCTACGCTCTTGGCCAGGAGGGGGAGCTGTCACCTGCTAACTACAGCATGAGCCTAGGTGCAAACGCATTTTCTGTGAGGATCCATACCTCAATGGTAGCTTTTACCTAAATACAAACTATAGATTTTGTTTTCTTTATTTTTATTTTATTATTATTATTATTTTTTGAGATGGAGTTTCGCTCTTGTTGCCCAGGCTGGAGTGTAATGGTGCAATCTCGGCTCACTGCAATCTCCACCTCCCAAGTTCAAGCTATTCTCCTGCCTCAGCCTCCTGAGCAGCTGGGATTACAGGCACCCACCACCACGCCCAGCTAGTTTTTTGTATTTTTAGTAGAGATGTGGTTTCACCATGTTGGCCAAGCTGGTCTTGAACTCCTGACCTCAGGTGATCCGCCCCCCTCGGCCTCCCAAAGTGCTGGGATTACAGGCGTGAGTCACTGCACCTGGCCCCCAAACTATAGATTTTGATTGTCAAATATGTCTGTATGTCAATCAAACAAATGAAAACCTAATAAAGTATAACATAAGACCTATTATGATACATATTATAACTTTTTAACAGCAAATTTTTATAATGCTAGATAATAAGTTGGGTCAATGGTAAATTATTAACACAAGTACTATAGCATTAATAATGGTAGAAAATGTTTATCACCGTTCACCTTATCTTTTCTCATAAACTCCATCTGCTTGGTTATTTGTGTTTATGTTGCATTTGGTGCATGTCTTGTCGTTTGCAAAAAACTGGAGTAAAACAGAAAAAAGTAGAAGATGAAAAGCTCATATGACTATATAAACACACTTTCAAAGATGTAACACAGTGTTTTCAGGGTTTACCTCAAAAATGTTCATCTACTACATATAGGGTCCGTATAAAACATTTATTAGACATTATCTTGTATAATTCTAAAAAAAAAATCTTCACAATTGGTCATGTAAATCCAATTAGCAAATGAGGAAATAACTACTTAGAGAAAATAGGTGACTTTGGCCCCGCGCGGTGGCTCACGCCTGTAATCCTAGCACTTTGGGAGGCCGAGGCAAGCGGATCACGAGGTCAGGAGATCGAGAACATCCTGGCTAACACGGTGAAAACCAGTCTCTATCAAAAATAAAAAAAATTAGCCGGACGTGGTGGCAGGTCCCCGTATTCCCAGCTCCGCGGGAGGCTGTGCCAGAATGGCGTGAACCCGGGAGGCGGAGCTTGCAGTAAGCCGAGATCTTACCACCGCACTCCAGCTGGGCCACAGAGCGAGACTCCGTCACACACATACACACACACACACACGAGAAAATAGGTGACTTTGCAAGGATCATACTACTAATAAGTGGTTAATCTGACATTTGAACTTTGATCATTTGACTCTAATTCCCATATGATTATCTCTTCTAAATTACTATTCTGATCAGCTGTTTACCAAATCTCTAGTACATGCCAAATATGAGGTCATTTCTTTTCCTCATTCCCATGGTGAGCATTTGAGAACAAAATCTTTCTCGATCTCACAGCAATAACTGTATGCTAAAGGCGCTGATGTTACTGATTAATTTATTATCATTATGTTAGGAAGTCTAAGAAGAGCTTATTGTTCTGCTCTGATCTGGTTTGGCCTGCCTTACAGCAGAATATTCTGGAAACCTGAGGTGGCCAGTGGCTTTGTCACTTCTCTGGAATATTGAGAAACCCACAGAGACTAAGAGGTTGCTTCATTAAGAAGCTGATTAGGGAACAATAAACACAACCTGTTCATATATCACCACAGTGGCTTTGTTAATGATATTGATTCTACATTTACTACAATGACTAACACAATTATAATGTGTTATAACACACTATAACACAGTGACTAACACAATTGTCTGTAATGCCTCGTGTTTGCATTTCAAGTAATAAGGAAAGAAGTCTTAAATCCAAACCTTTTACTAATCAAGATTGCCATTCATATGTGTTATTCGAAAGCTAAGTTGAATTTTATTTGTCAATATGTTTTCAAAATAGAAGATGAGTTACTGAATAATTTTTTTTTTTTTTTAGACGGAGTCTCGCTCTGTCACCCAGGCTGGAGGGCAGTAGCGCATCTCTGTGCACTGCAAGCTCCGCTTCCCGGGTTCAGGCCATTCTCCCGCCTCAGCCTCCCGCTAGCTGGGACTACAGGCAGCCGCCACCACACTCGGCTAATTTTTTGTATTTTTTTAAGTAGAAACGGGATTTCACCATGTTAGCCAGGATGGTCTCGATCTCCTGACCTCGTGATCTGCCTGCCTGGGCCTCCCAAAGTGCTGGGATTATAGGCGTGAGTCACCGCACCCGGCCTACTGAATAATTTAATTTAATTCTTGAAAATTGCACACAAAATACATTTTAATAAGAAAATATATTTTAATAGGAAAATACATTTTATTAAGAAAATACATTTTAATAAGAAACATGAAGCAGAAGCTTAAGTCTTGTTTAAATGGGATCATTCTTCATAAGTTTACATATGTGTGTGTATCTATGTAATAGCCAAAGACTCATTATTTTATAGCAAACTTATCTTAAAAGATTCTATTATCTATATTGACAACTCTCACACTTTGATTTGTTCATAATAGGTGAATTCTCAGTCTAGCTTTAGCATATAATTTCAAAATTAATGCTATTTTGTTCAACAAGTCTTGCTTATCCTGATGTATCATTACAAACAGGTTGTATGACCAGTTTCCTAAGGGTAGTTGAATATTATATTAATGTTATTGTTTGTTTAAAATAGCAAAAATACTTAATCTCTACGCCCATCCCCCCATGGTTGGATTGTTGACTTCTTCTTTGATTGGTGGTTTAATATAGAATGAGAGACTGGGAAATGAAAGAATGAATACCTAACACATTCTGTCCACAATGCTTTGAGTCCCCAGGTGAGGTTTGATTTCTATAGTTCTTAAAATTCCCAAGATCCCACATAGACAGTGTAGCACATTGTCTAATAGTACAGAATCCTGAACCATATGGCTTGGGTTCAAATTCCATTTCCAATGCTTACTAACTGTGGGACCTTGGGCAGGTTGTTTCAAGTCTCTGTATGCTCACCTATTAAATGGGAATAAAGACAGCACCAATTTCACAGGACTGATAAGCATAAGTAAATTAATATGAATAAGACACTAGAAGTTGGCCAGACAAAATAAGAGCTGTATTTGGTACTTTTTGTTATTATCTAAACAGACTCAAATATTTACATCTTTGTAAAATCCTGAGCAGCTTATACATTCATTTAGCATTTGTTCTCTGAGCCTGTGTTATATGACGGGTAGTATTCTAGATTCAAGCACTACATCCATGAATAGAACTACAATTCCTGCTTCAATTATTTCTTCATATCAATATGCTGGAACTGGAGCTTCCTCAAAATTCCAACTGATCAAAAATATTGTCTATTTCAAGATTTTTGCTTTTCAATTTTAGTAACAAATATCTAGTTACAGAAATTCATTTATTTGCACCTCTAAACCCAGTTCTCTTTGTCTCCTTTCATACTGTTTTTACATCTAGTGCAGTGCCTAACATATACTAAGTATATACTAAAAATATGAATAAGTAGTCAAAATGGAAAATATTCCAACCCCAGTCATTATTCAATGATTTTCAGATGCATTCTTGCCTGTCAATTCTAAAATTAAAAAATTATAAACAGGTAACATTAATTTAGGATATATTCAAAATCTCTTGTGGAATGAATATATTCTTCACTTTTGGGGACAGTTATAGGTTGAAAAACAGTTGTCCATCTTTTATCCAAGTGTCACTGAATTGGTATTACAGGAATATTTGGAATATCATGAATCTGGGCTGCATCCCTCAAAACAACACTATAATATATCTTTGTTATTGAGCTTTGTTTTTCATATTTACCAAATGCTCGCAAGGGCATACTCTTGTTTACAGTATTTTCATAGATTTCTGGGATGAATGTTATACTATTTCTAAGATAGATGTCACTTAATTCCATAGGTAAATGTTCAAAAATTGCCTATATTCGTAAAAGATATGAATGCATTTTTGTGCATTTTTTTCTACACAAATCAGGAAAAAAAGACAAAATTAAAATCAAAAATTGCCTATATTCCTAAAAGATATGAATGCCTTTTTGTGCATTTTTTTCCTACACAAATCAGAAAAAATTAAAACAAAATACATTTGCTGGACCTATTTCTTTCATGAGGAGCATATTTACCTTGGTGATGTAAGATGTAGCTGAAGTATATGGATCAGAGGGCTGCTTTGCTGGGAACACTTTCGGCTCGCTGACCATCTTCATTATTACTCCCAAGTTGTTTTACTGGCCATTGTTGACGTAAAGGCAGAATAAAATAAACATAAGAATAGTATTATATTTCTTGTTTCTCTGAGAAGCATGTTTTGTGAAGAGAAATATATATATAATATATATATATAAAATGTTACATATATAGTGTGTTATATATAAAATGAACATGAACATAACTAAATTACATTAACATTTTCTATTTTAGCTTTTTTGCTTCATCTTCATCAGGATTTCTATCAGCTATTGCTCAAATAAATAATACCTACATTTGATAAAGGATGTGTTCAGGAATGAGATTGCTCTACAGTAGTCCCCCCTCCCCTGTAGTTTTGCTTTCACGGTTTCAGTTACCTGTAATCAACTGCGGTCTGAAAATATTAAATGGAAAAACCTGGAAGTAAACAATTCCTGATTTAAGTTGCATGCTGTTCTGAGTAGCGTGATGAAATCTTGAGCTGTCCTGCACCCTCTGTCCTGCCTGTTCCCTTGTCCAGAATATCCACACCGTAGAGCTGCAGGCACTCCCTGCCGTTAGTTCTTGACTTAAGGAAAGGAAAACTGTAGGCTGAGGTTGCTAAGATCTACAGTAAGAATGAATCTTCTATCCTGGAAATCTCGAAATAGGAAAAAAGAAATTTGTACTAGTTTTGTTGCCACACCTCAAACTGCAAAAGTTGCAGCCACAGTGTATGATAAGTACGTAGTTGAGATAGAAAAGGCATTTAATTTGTGGGTGGAAGACATGCATAGAAACGTGTCCTATTGATGGCAATAGAGTTTAGTTCTATACTCGGATTCAGATATCCATGGGCATCTTGAAACATCCCTTACCGATAAAGAGGAGCTATTGTATATTCCTTCCATGCAATCTTTCTTGTCAAGTTTGTTTGTTTGTTTTTTGTTTTTTGTTTTTGTTTTTGTTTCTGAGACGGAGTCTCGCTCTGTCGCCCAGGGTGGAGTGCAGTGGCGCGATCTCAGCTCACTGCAAGCTCCGCCTCCCAGGTTCAAGTGATTCCCGGGTCTCAGACTCCCGAGTAGCTGGGACTACAGACATCCGCCACCACGCCCAGCTAATTTTTTTTTTTTTTTTTTTTTTTTGTATTTATAGTAGAGACGGGGTTTCACCGTGTTGGCCAAGATGGTCTCGATCTCCTGACCTCGTGATCCGCTCGCCTCAGCCTCCCAAAGTGCTGGGATTACAAGCCTGAGTCACCGCGCCCGGCAATATGTTTTGTCACGTTTTGATATCAGGGTTATGCTGGCCTCAAAAAATGAGTTAGAATGCATTGCTCCTTCTAATCCATGCAAGAGTTTTGGAAAATTATTGCTCATTGTCTCTTCAAATACTGCCTATTGCTTATATTGTTTCTTATGCTCTGGATCAGATATCTTTTGTAAATTCAGCTTTTTTCCATTTGCCATCCTCTCATAAGCCTTTTTACTTATTAATACATTCTTAATACATTGTAATTACTTCAAAGTTTTTTCTATTATATATAATGCTTGAATAAGCAGATACATATACTTAATTTTTCATGCTTTTTCACTATTAGGTTATATTCAAAAGTTTGGGAAGAAAAAAAAATAATGGTTAAATACAAAGGCTTTGAAGTATTAAAAACCTGATCTCCTTTCCTAGTGCTACAACATTCAATCAGTTTGATTTTAATCAAATGATTACCCTTCTCAGGACACTTTTTCTTCATTTGTAAATTGTTGAAAGTAATACCTACTGCTTAGGGGGTTTGTGACTTAATGGGCTGATGTAAAATTAATATGTCACCAGATATTTATTAAGCCACCCAATAAAAGGTAGCTATAATTATTATTATCCTCCTCATCATGGAAAAATGTTTATTTTGTTGGCTTAATATAACAGATATAAAGATACCTCTTTGTATCAGATTTATTCTTTTTTTTTTTTTTTTTTTTTTTGAGACGGAGTTTTGCTCTTGTTGCCCAGGCTGGAGTGCAGTGCCACAGTCTCAGTTCACTGCAACCTCCGCCTCCTGGGTTCAAGCGATTCTCAGCCTGAACTGAGTAGCTGCCTCAGCCTCCTGAGTAGCTGGAATTACAGCCATGCGCCACCAAGCCCAGTTAATTTTTGTATTTTTAGTAGAGATGAGGTTTCACCATGTTGGCCAGGCTGGTCTCGAACTCCTGACCTCGTGATCCACCCACCTCGACCTCCCAAAGTGCTGGGATTACAGGTGTGAGCCGCTGCACCCGGTTATTCTTATTCTTAACAATTTTACATGACATCAATTCCCACCACTTCCAGGTTTTATCAATACAGCACAAAAACTATTTTTTGAATACTCACTGTTAAGCAAATAGAAACACATTTTTTTTTTTTTAATTTTTTAGAGACAAGGTTTTACTCTGTTGCCCAGGCTGAAGCACAATGGTGCAATCACAGCTCACTAGAACCTCATGTTCCTGGGCTCAAGTGATCTTCCTGCCTTAGCCTCCTGAGTAGCTGGGACAATGGAGAGCCACCATGCCCAGCTAATTTTTTTTTTTTTTTTTTTTGTATTTTTAGTAGAGGCAGGGGTCTCTCTATATTCCCCAGGCTGGTCTTGAACTCCTGACCTCAAGCAATCTTCTTGCCTTGGCCTCCCAAAATTTTGGGATCACAAATATGATCCACCATGCCTTGCCTGAAACACATTCTTCAATGTTCTGTAATTAGCTGGTGGAATAGACTATTTGTATGTTATTTATCTTGGTATGGATTGTCTTTTATCAAACTTGCTCTACCAGTTAATAAAAATATTTGCATGTTGCATAATAAAATACCTTTGTCCATAGTTGTATTCTTTTCTTTGTGTCTAATGAGCCAACTGAAAAAACTAAGTTTTCTGTTGATGCCAAATCTATTCATCCAGGGCACTCCCAGCTCTTCAACTTCAAAAGGGATAGGTAAACTTGGGTGAAACACATTCATGGGAATGTATTTCAAAGAGATCAAGGTCTAACCTCAAACCAACATTAACTGAAAGATGTGGTAAGAAGTCCCACAGAGTAAGGAAGATAAAAATACTGTTTTAATTACTACTTCCTCACTATGGCCCAGAATTAATCTCCCAGATGAACGATGTTCATTATTGAACAAGTGCAGATTGGAGAAACTCTGCCAGAACAGCGCATAGAAAAAAAAAGCAATACTGCACAAAATGAAGGATGCTGGTAGCTATAATGTATTGCATTATTTTAAACACGCCTAAAGGTGCATTTAGTTAGTAGACAGCATAGGTTATGCTGACTTTACTCTGTTTTGTTGGAAACCTCTCAAGTTTTTACATCTCTATCATCCAGGCTGAAATATAACAGGTTTCAGTCATGACCCAAATGAAACTCAATCTGTGCATATAGAACATCTATTTTTGATGTTGTTAAAGATCTTGGGATTATAAAATATACTGGCTGCTATATATATTGCCATTAAAGTACTTGATGATATAACTTTCACCTCTCTTTCTACCCAAGGGGCAGTCTTTTTTGAGAATTAAAGAGCCTGAGTTTTAATGGTACAAATACGTGCCAAATTGCTTTCATCAATACTGTTTTGTGAAATAAATTTAAAGAAGAGAGTGGATAGAAGGAATAAGTTATGCTCCAGGGCCCAGATATATTCTTATTCCCAAGTTAATTAGCAATATTTGAGTATTGAGAATACTCACATGGAAATCATAAAAAGCCAAAAATATAACCTCTATGGAACACCTGTATAAACCAAACTTATATAGGTAACTTTGAACTACACAAGAGCTTTCTCCTGTCTTCTCCAGGCCTGTTTCTCAGGCTACCTTCTCAGGGCTACCATGCTTCCCATGTCATCCTCTTCCTTGCTATGAGCTAAGAGGACCTTAAGGAGGACCTAAGAGGATGCCTTGTTTTCTTGCATCTCAAGGACTTGACACTATGAAGCAGCAACACTTTTCAATCATAAAATAAGGACAAAGAAAGTAACAGAGATGCTAGGCCTGACCACAATGAGCTGCTGAACAAATGCCAACAGAGATCTATTTTCAGATGTCTTGTTATATAAGAAAAGTATCCCTCTATTGTTAAACTTTCTGTTACTTGTTAGTGGGAGCATTCCTCACTGAAAAACACGTCCTGACTCCTGCTTGTTATTTTGAGACCTTTCATTAAGTTGATGACCAGGTTGGTCTATCACTGCTTGGTATTTTCCTGCTGGCGTGGGATAGCACACTGATGTCTGATTAAGTATATTTTTCTAGAAAATTAAAATATTTATAAACAATTAGAACAGTCTATCAAACTGGTCACTCTTTGGCACATTTCAGCAATTTTTTTTTTTAACTTTTAAGAAACTATCTTTTACTGGCAGAGAGAGAGAGAGAGAGAGAGAGAGAGAGATAACCTTTACTGAATCCTCTCCAAAAGAAGACTTCCATTCATACAAATGAAAACCCAATCATCATAAAATGGCAGCTTTGTACTAATCCCATTCCTCAGTTTCTAAATTGTTTCCAAATCTCTTCCTTCGACCCAGCCCAGTCTCTTCCCTCTCTCTCATCTTTGTGTTGCTACCCTTCCTTTGTTACAGATAATTTCCAGCTCTGAGCAGTGAAAATCAATCCGGTGGATTTCAGCTGACAGGTATTACTTTCCTCTTCCTCACTCATTACTCCAGGCCATACGAATAAGAAAAAAATTCTCCTCACATGTGAGAAATGTGAGAGGTTCTAAGTATTCATCTGTCATTTTTCTTGTATTATAGCAAGGGATAATGTGTTTAAAACAATGCTATATTTAAAAGCAAGTGTTAAAGAACTATACATAAGGAAGAAATATCTTAATATCAATCACTTTATAGCATGACTCTGGTTTTTCATATTCTGAAAGATACCTTTAAGACTTAGGTTGCTTTGGGTGTTGAAAATTCCTAGGTCTGTAATAGTCTTATAAGTTTCCAGCAGCACTTGGATATTTTGTTTGCTGCTATTGGTTTTGAAGTATTTGACAGCTCAGCGTTTCTGTCTCTGCTAATCTATGCTTAGCTCTAGCTAACTGCCTATTCTCTCTGATTCATTGCATGAAAGAAACAGTGGCTTTCTTAGTCATAAACCTGACTTCATATATCTTGACTGAAACTAAGGGATTCAAGATTCACAGCAAAATTATAAATGTAATTCATGGTTTCTCTGACTGCACTTTTCCCAGTCATGAGGTTCGACCCTCAGAGGCAAGGATATTCATCTTCCTTTAAGTGTTCTCAAACTATGTACTAGTTCTATTTAAACTAAAATCTGCAGGCCTATTAAAATCGTTTTAGAACCTTGTTTCTGCTAGGAATATCTAGTATGGATTGTTTCCAGTTTTAGAGATCAGGCCCTTTCTACTTCTGGAATATCTGAATACACGTCTGAAGCAAACACATTAAAACATATTAACAATGTCTTTTATGTAGCAATTAGACAATGAATCAATAATTTGTGCCATCTATATCATGCTCAATTAAGAATATTTGAAATTATTTTCTATATGGCAGAATTTTATAATTGGGAACATCTTGAATAAAAAACTTGATGGATGAAAGTTTATTCTTCTGTACTGTGAAAAAATGGTCACCCGGGTCTATTAGGAAAACATCTATTGATCATGGGGTAAAAATAACCTCAGTAGGGATTTTCTAGATTCTAAAGGAAAAGTGGAGAAAATGATTAGGAGTAAGATCAAGTCTGTTGTTGGGAAAATTAGCTGTTATGTTGAAAATGTATTGCAACTTCTAAATTGGATAGACACATTTCTAGCCACGTAATCTCATTCTTGTTCATGTAATCATGTAATGCTCATACTTGGGTTGTAATGCCCCTTTTTTTATAAAACCATTGTAGGATTCTAGTAATCTTAGATCTCCAGAACATCCCCCATAGGAGAAGTTAGTTCTGAAGCACTCATCTTGACTAGGGTATCAGTAAGGACAGATGGGTTATGCTATGGAAACAAACCTCAAAACTCAGGGCTTATTGCATACAAATGTACTCCTCTCTTGCCCACACAAAGTCATTTGTGGTTCAAGTAACCCTCTAGGACAGCTTCCTTCCAAACAGTGACTTGCAGATCCGGATCCTTTTCTTTTTTTTTCTTTTTAAATCTTCTAGCATTATCTTTTGGGACTGCAGTGATCACCATGGCAAGGGAAGAGAAATAACTCACACTGTCTCTTAAACGCCTCATCTCATAGGTGATATACTATTGCTGTTCATATTGCATTGGTCAGGGTAGACTTATTGTCCTGAAATAACTACATGGAGACTGGGAAATGTGGAGAAGCACAAAGGATATTTGGTGAGTTCTAAGGTTTGTACCTCTGTCCACTTGCGCCTTTACATCCTCACCTGGAAAGAGTCCAGAAACAACTCCCTCGACGCAATTCCTAGCTCCCTCTTCTCTCAACACAACTCTTAAACCAACCCTTGCTGATGGTGGTGCTACAAGAGCTCTACCCAGATACCTGTGGTACAGAGGAAAGGGAGCTGTTCTTGAGAGCTACCAAATCACAGCTGACTTTGGGTTAACAAGATATAAAGCTTTATATATTAAGCTGGTGAGATTTCAGGGTTCATTTCACTACCACAATATAGTCTATCTTATCTTGAATATATAATCGAGTCGAAAATGTCTTCTTTCTTGTGTTGCCTCTCCAAATCACCAACTTTGCTATACATTCTATCATTTGTATCCTTGAGTCATCCCTCAGATTTATTAGAAACTTTTATAACGATCTTGGCTCTGTACTGATTCAGAGTTTTGTCCTGGCTCTTCCTGGTTTGATGCTTTCTCCTGCCTCTTCTCAGTTCAATGCTTTCTGATATTTTTATTTTTCTATAGGAACATGTTTTCTTGTTGCTGAAGAGAAGCAGGAAAATATTGATCTGTAGGCAATTCTTAATAATTAGGACTCTAATTAGATCTAATGAAAACTCTTCATGCTAGATAAATTTGATGACATTGGAAAGTTTATGCTTGATTAGACTATTTAATTTCTCTAGTATTATTGCTGTTACTGAGAACTCATAAGTGGAAATTCTTATGAAGGCCAAAGAATATATTTAAATCCATGCTTTTGAAGGTGTGTTAAAAACCTCAAAGATTACTTTTTAAAAACCATGAGCATTAAATACCAGGATTCATGTATATTCTGGATTAAAGTTTCATCTCACCAAGCAATTAATCATAGCTTACCCTGTCCGTATTCTTTATTGCTTTTAATTCTTTTAGTCACGCAGGGTGGGTAATTTTTTGTTTCACCAGGAACAATTCCAGGCAAGGGAACACCAGGGGAAGTGACTACTTGTGTCATGCCTTTGATGATAAATCTTTTTAGGTAATCTTCAGCTCCTTGAGAGAGTCATAGAATTTCTTACAGATACAAAGTTTCTGTAAGCATATTATTTTTTCATTTGTGAAAAGAAAAAAAAAAATGTTTAAGTTTGGGACTGCTCTCAGAAATAATCAATATGATTTTAACTACATTTTAATATTTTGTATTCATTTCAATAAATAAGTCTAGAGGTCTAAATATGTTCAAATTATTACGTTAGGCCCTTTGGGGATTGGGAAGGGTCAGATAGTAACTTACGCCTTTCCTTTCATGTACCCACATTCTTAAACTACGTTTAAAAACAGAGTTACAGTTACAAGATCATGTTCATCGGAGCCAATAGGTAAAACAATAGAAATTATATGGTAAAAACAGGAAATTTTAAGTTAACATTTCCCTCATAGTAGAAAACACAGGTTTTACAAAGTATGTCATCACAGGAATATGATAAAATGATACAGCAGTTCCTTCCCACATTTTCATGTGAATCATTCATATAATGTAATCTTTCTCCTAGTCTTCTAGTTGCAGGTCAGGGCAAGGGCGCCCTTTCTCACTCTGGAAACTGCTTGATCATCGGAGCAGCACCTTAGTTAGATGAATGACTCAGGATTGCCTAGGGGATTCGAGGATTAGGCAGCTTAAATGTATCCTTGTTAATTCCTGATTTGAATTATTCCAATTGTTGGTTTTCATTAATGGGTAGGAAAATCTTTTTCTGGAAACTTTTCAACCCAGTAAGGTGAGCTTCAAGATCCTGATAATATGAGTGGATTTTCTAGCACCTACATTGAACTCAGATTGCACAATCAAGTTTTCACTTGAATGTAAATGAACCCAGAGACAATGTTGAGGAGATGGAGCCCATTTTTTTTCCAATTCATCGCTACATATTTAATACTCTGATAAAACTGTTGGATTTCTTTCTCATATCAATATATATCAAACCAATGTGTTATATGTATTACAAGATTAAATATGTTCCATGTTCCTCCATTATCCTTGATTTTCTCTTCCAATACTCATGTCAACAGGAGTTATTCATTTAGAAAGACCATCCTGGCTAACACTGTGAAACCATGTCTCTACTAAAAATACAAACAAATATGCCGGGTGTGGTGGCGGGTGCCTGTGGTCCCAGCTACTCCGGAGGCTGAGACAGGAGAATGGCGTGAATCCAGGAGGCGGAGCTTACAGTGAGCCGAGATGGCGCCACTGCACTCCAGCCCGGGTGACAGAGCGAGACTCCGTCTCAAGAAAAAAAAAAAAAAAATTCTAAACTCTGAAAAGATCTAATAAAATTGCAGGTAGGGTAAATGTACAATAATTAGGGTCAAATAAACAGCCTTCTTTGGCAGAATGATTTTAAACTTTTTTTCATAGTTGAAACACCGTAAGTATGGATTCATAAATATATTAAATAGAAATACCTTTAGTGAAAAGAACATTGAGCCCCATGGGCTATGATTTAGGTTAATCGGTGTATCATCCAGGATTTCAGCAGAATAAGGAATGCCATACTCAAACTGGATAATTGATGAGATTTTTACAGACAGAGTTTCTTAAAGGTATGGGTTGTGGTTTTTCCAAAAACAATGAAGGACAGTGCTGTGTGCAAGGACTAGCGATAGCAAGGAGCTATTACTAACCTCAGGCCAGAGAGACCAGGGAAAGAACAGTTATCATAGCCCAGAGAGAGCAGCTATATGGAGAAGGCCATCCAACAAAAACCTCCAAATCTCCTGCTTGTGTCTTCCTGTGGCTAAACTGAACAAGAGGCCAGAGAGAAAGTAAACCATCAAGGTAGCTCCTAAATATCAACTGCCCAGAATACACAGCAGGGTAAAAAATTGTGAAGAGTCCATTTGAGAAAGGAGGAAAAACAGAAACATCTAGCAAATTATACAATTAAAACAATTAAATGGCATGGTTGATTTTTGGCTGACTAAGCTGGACTCCATATGCCCCTCTTACCGGACAGCATTTCTTCTCTTCTCATTTACCCATAGGCTCATACATCCTACATTGTTTTCATTTACTGATATATGTGAATGCTTTCTTGGGGAAGAAGAAATATATTTTGGCGGTTGGCAGGAGGACCTTTAGTAAAACAAATCAAAGTTGGAATAATGTCTATCTCTTACAGGGTTTATTGGATTCATTTTGAGACAACATGGAGAAGTCAGTAAGATACAGTGAGAAACCAGGGGATGCATATAAAGAGCTTTCAGAACCCTGGTGTAAAAATGAAGAGTTTCCCTATCTCTGCATGGAATCCAGGAATATTTTGGCAACTCCAAGACTGAAAGCGATTAAAGTGTCTGGAAACAATACTATTGGCACAACTATTGAACTCATCATGATGAGTGGCAATGGTAAGGCTTTCTCAAAGGTCTTCAAATTAAACCACAAATGAGACCTGGTAGAAAGAAACACCAGGACAGCCATGGTGACACGTTGGTAATATTTAACAACCCCTCACCAAGGTTGGGAGAAGCCCTAGCTTGTCATGTTTTCCACGATAGCCAATTTCCAGTTA
The DNA here is from genome assembly GCF_024542745.1 of Macaca thibetana thibetana. Lineage (NCBI taxonomy): Eukaryota > Metazoa > Chordata > Mammalia > Primates > Cercopithecidae > Macaca > Macaca thibetana. The sequence goes on from NC_065592.1 coordinate 85,510,515, forward strand.
CGAACAATCACTGAACTTGGATTTGGGAAGAAATGTGCACAATTTGCTCTGCTGAGATGCTAGGAAGCCACTCTAGCACAGTACTGGCTACAGATCCCATGTCCTTATTGTAGCCGAAAACTGACTTCAAGTACATATGAGACACTTTTTAAGTGACCGTGCACTTTCGAGGGCATTACTTTCTACCAGTCAAACGGTGGCTGCCATCATGACTTAGCAATAAAAATAATATACTACTTAATCAATTTCCCAGTTGTCTCATCTCAATCTGATCTGAGGTATTTGGGTAACATAAATTATATGTCATAATTATAAGAACTTATAAAGGTATGCTGATGACCTTTATGTGTAAAATAGAGGAATACAAATGGGATGGAGCAATGCAGTGTCTAACACAAGGTCATATGGGCCCCATATGTTTATTTCCTTTGCTACTTTGCAACCACCAATATTTCCCCTGCTTTGACTTGGGTTGTTTCCCTTTTGAGTTTGCTTTAGTGACTCTCTCTTCCTTATTTAACATAATTGCTTCCTTAACTTCTCTGGAATTTTTTTCAAGGTACTGGGTGACTGTTCATGCCTGGTTTGACTCAACAGTGGCTTCTGAATTTGCATAAGTAAAGAAATATGAATTGTTCTAGCTCCACCTTCTCTTTCCTGGTTGTAACATTCCCAGCTTCAAATAGACTCATACCTGTCTTCGTATCCCCTCAAATTATTGTCAGTCAGCTGTGCCCTCTGATTCTGCCACCTGACAGGTTCTTGAAACTTGCTGGCAGTCTACTTCAGGTTAGGTAGATTCTGACACATTCTACTGAGAAATTAAATTCCTGCAAAATACTAAACCAGAGACATCTATTTCAAAAGTCCTATGTAGGCAAAGTGTGTCTTCTTCACAATTCTATATCCACTTTCAGTGTCATTTTACTATTTATTGTCTGTTTTGTGTCCTATAACATAGCAAACAAGCAACTGCATGTCTCTTGAATCAGATGTGATAAAGCCATCATCAGGAAGACTAGGAATATCAACTTCTAGTTGCTTTCTACTGGGGGAATACAAGGGGTTGGGAGTCATTTTGGAACAGAGTTAATCACCTTGTTTTCCAGCAATCATATCAAAAATGAAGTCACATCTACCTGGTTAAAAAATCAGTTTTATAGTATTATTTTTTTATTTGGTGTTTAAACTTCTAATGTTTCTGAAGAATTTGAAAAGTTAATTCATCCAGTTAGTCAATAAATATTGATTCAATGTGGAAACTTTAGGAAACTTTAGGAATAAAAATATGAACCAGATACAAGTTTTTCCTTCAAGGACAGCATAGTCTCCTAAGAGTATACTTTTTTTTTTTTTTTTTTACCATGTACACATGTAAAAATGCTAGAAACTAGAATGTAAAAAGTCCTTTTTCATAGAAAGGATTATGAGAAAAGTAATAATAAAGATAAGAAAAGAGAAAAAACCCTTTTCAGGTAGGAGATTATAAGAAGACATTTGGAGGACTGGCGTGTCCATCTGCGCCTGTTGGGGGTGAAATAGTAAGTGGGGGCATTTCTTGTAGAAAATAAATTTTGAGACACTTAAAAGAACAACAAACAAGTTGTTTTATCTGGAACACAAGAGTCATTACAAAGCATAACAGAAGAAACTAAATTAGAAAGGGACAGTGGATCTAGACAGTGGTGTTCTTCAATAATCAAGGTGTGAACTCATTAAAGGTGTTTGATCAGAAACTTGGATAATTTGGAATTACTCATGAGGACATTTAATCTGGTGACAACACATAATTATAGGGAAGAGGAGAAAGGTAATATTAGAGAAGGGAAAACCTATCAGAAGGCTATTGCAAATATAATAAGGCAAAAGCAGTGATATTCTAAATGATGATAAGCTCAGTGACAATAGAGCGAGAGATGAGATAGAGAGGGATCAGTTATCAACATTTATTGAGCATTTACTCTATGCTAGGCACTGTGCAAAGAATTCTGTATGGATTATCTCACTTTAACTTCAGAACAAGCTTATGAGGTAATATGAAAGAAATAAAGCTTTGCATTTGGTTTACAGTCAGGAAACAGACAAAGACTGCCTTTTACACTTTCATAAGATGAGCTGCTCCTGAGTGAACTGTTTTCCCTCATACAAGAGGCTACAGATTGGTTGGAAGATCAAATAAGAGAAAAGAAAAAAAAACCCTGAACTTATTTATAAACTGCCATTAATAAATGGTAAACTATATGAACCAACATTATTTCATACAATAGACAGTTAAGATTTCAGTACTTTTTAAAAAACAAACAATGATTTCTAGGTTTTAGAGTTAACACAAAATAATGGCCTCTTTGGCAAAATGATTTGGTGCATCAGAGAGTCTTTATTATCTTTTTACATTGGATGTCAAAAAAGATGGAGAAAGAATCTTTAATTTATGATAAAGGACAAGAAATATTCTAATTTTCTTTCTATTTCATCATGTCAACAAAGGCAATGTATAGGACAAAACCTGAGTGAAGTATATGTTTAGTTTTATAAGTTTGATTTCTATCTATCTAAGCCTTCTTGCTCAGTCTGATTGTTATTTATCGTTACCTTTCAATAAAATATATATATATATAGTGTGTGTGTGTGTGTGTGTGTGTGTGTGTGTGTGTGTGTGTGTGTGTGTGTGTTTGCATGTCTCTGTGTGTATGGCTATGGTTTGAATGCCTCTTCCGAAACTCATGTTGACATTGAACTGCCATTGTGACAGCACTGAGAGGTAGAACAGTTACAAGGTGATTAGGTCAGGATGGCTCCACCCCATGAATGAATTAATGTTATTATTGCAGGAGTGGGTTTGTTACTGCAAGAGTGGGAATCTATAAAAGCCTGTTTGATGCTCTCTTGCTTGCTCTCATGCTCTCTTGCCCTTCTGCCTTCCACCATGGGGTGATGCAGCATGAGAGCCCTCACCAGATCCTGGCACCTTGCTCTTGGACTTTCCAGCCTCCAGAACTATGAACCAAATAAATTCTGTTCATTATAAATTACCAAGATTGTGGGTATTCTATTACAGCAACATCAAATGGATAAAGACATATATATATATATATACATATACACACACACACACACATATATTCATATTATATACTTAACTGTATTCAATATTATCATCTCAATTTTACAGGTTAAAAATATTCTGAGGATTAGTTAGCTAAATAGCATACTCAAGGTTGTACAGTAAGTAAAAGATTCAGAAAGTTAAGATAATTGTTTATGTACTTATTTATGAATCTTTCAATTTATTTATGTATATCACACCATTAAAAAACCACCTTAATGAAGACAGGTACAGTTGACCCTTGAACAGCATGTGGATTAGGAGTGCCAACCCTTCATATAGTCAAAAATCTGAGTAGAACTTTTAACTCTCCAAAAACCTAACTGCTAAATACTCTGCTGTTAACTGGAAGCCTTTCCAATAACATAAACCATTGATTGACACATGTTTTGTATGTTATATGTATATATACTGATTTCTTGTAATAAAGTAAGCTAGCAAAAAGAAAATGTTATTAAGAAAATAATAAGGAAGAGAAGACATTTTTACCTCCTATTCAATGGAAGTGCAGCATCATAAGGGTCTTCATCCTTCTCATCTTCATGTTGAGTAGACTAAGGAGGAGGAGGAACAAGAAGGGATGGTGTTGCTATCTCAGGGGTGGCAGAGAAAGAGGTAGACAGGTAGAAGGGGAGGCAGGAGAGGCAGGCATACTTGATGTAACTTTTTTGGAAAAATATTAATGTATTAAGTGGCCTTATGTGGTTCAAACCTATGTTGTTCAAGGATTAACTGTGTATGGACTCTTTTTCACTCCTATATTTTCAGTACCTAAAACACTTCCTGGCTAAATCAATATGGTTACAAAGATAAATGAATGCAAGTAGTATGACCTCTGAATCACTATTCTCAGCCACTGAATACTGCAGCTTCTCTGGAGACACTCAGAGATATGGATGGATGAGGAATAAGGGTGAGGCGTTGTAAGTCAGAGAAAACTAGGATGACACACACATGAGTAAGAACAGGTTTAAATGAGATAACATTATAATATTAGAATATATACTGATTTGTGTGCTCACCAAATGTTTGCCTTTTCAGTTCACATCTTGTCCAACTTTGTAAGGATTATGGATTTTGGGGTTTTTTTTCTCACAATGAGCCTATGATCTGTAAGCATGAAGTTATTCTGTTTTAAGATTTTTAAAAAATTTTACTTTAAGTTCTGGGATACATGTGCTGAACGTGCAGGTTTGTTACATAGGTATACATGTCCCATGGTGGTTTGCTGCACCTATCAACCCGTCATCTAGTGGTTTGTTTGTTTGTTTGTTTGTTTGAGACAGAGTCTTGCTCTGTTACTCAGGCTGGAGTGCAGTGGCGTGATCTCGGCTCACTGCAAACTCTGCCTCCCGGGTTCAAGCCATTCTCCTGCCTCAGCCTCCAGAGTAGCTGGAACTACAGGCGCCCGCCACCACACCCAGCTAACTTTTTGTGTTTTTAGTAGAGATGAGATTTCACCGTGTTAGCCAGGATGGTCTGGATCTCCTGACCTTGTGATCCACCCGCCTCGGCCTCCGAACCATCATCTAGGTTTTAAGCCCCACATGCATTAGGTATTTGTCTTAATGCTCTCCCTCCCCTTTCCCCTACTCTTTTTCCTCCATGTATTTATTGGAGGTTGGCTGAGTTGGAAAGTTAATATTTTTGTCTATATTTAGTTTCCAGGCTCTGAATACTAACTCAGCATAGTTTCCTGGGAATAAAATTGTCTCTTTATTGTATTACAACATGAAATTTTGATGTTTTAATTAGTAGATTTAGAAGTTAATTAACACTGGGTGTGAATAAAGCATTTTGTGAAACTAACATCAAAAGTTTCCCAAACGAAATATAATTTCCATGCAATATTTATTTAAATGTTTATTTTAGCTCCAAAAAGGTGTTGAAGATTATTCTAAGTTGAATTGTGTTTGAGATATTTTCTGCTGTATGGATATAAACAATGTCTCCACATAAATTCATCCCTGAAGATAACCCAAAGCCCCATTTACATTATTTTCTCATATCACTTATAAAGTAACATGCAAAATTTTCAATTTCTATTATTAAAAATAGTACTAAATGATTTCACATCCATTATGATGTTTGACAGAATAAAAATATAATCACCTAATTTTTATATACATTTATACAAAACATTCCTAATTTGAATAAAAAATGCTGTACCACATTTATTATTTTGCATATCGTTCTAAAAAAAGAACTGCATCTATGTTTTGTTCTTAAAAGTTTGAAAGCTGGATCATCATTATTGTAATTTTTTTAAATTGATCATTCTGTGGGGGACACATTTCCTCATTTCCTCAACCTTGAAGGAACTGTGCTCTTGGTACCCTGCCCTCATCCTACTATAGCTGCTGCATTTACTCATTCACTTTTAACAGCAGGTGGAGAAACGTCAAGATCTATCCAGATGATCTTCCCAGGTCCATAGTTGATACTGCCTCCATTATAAAATGGAATAAACTTTGTAGAGCAGTGTACATTGATCAAGTATGAGTCGCAATTTCAGGTTCCAGTAGAACCCTTTTTATGCCCTTTCTGGAAAAAACAGGATATCTAATGGTGCAAAAGCGAAAATTGTGAGGACAGAAAGCACGTGTTCTGCAAATGGTTCCCTGGCAATGAAGGCTTAGGGCCAGAGCAGACACTCCGGGTGCTCTTCCCTCTGATTGCTCTTTCACTACATTCATAGCTGCCCCACTGTGCTCTCAGTCCCATGAGACAGCACCCTATGATTGTCAGTGGCTGTATTAGTTTGCCAGGGGTGCTATAACAAAATACCACAGACTGGGTGTCTTAAACAATAAACATTTATTTTCTTATGGTCTAGAATCCAGAAATGTAAGATTAAAGCATCAGCAGGTTCGGTTTTTCTGAGAAACCTCTCTCACCTGGTATGGCAAGGAGAGAGGCCATTTCTCTTTAAAGACCCTGTCTCCAAAACAAGTCACATTCTGATGTACTGGAGGTTAGGACCTTAACTTGTGAATCTGAGTGAGGGAACTGCAATTCAGGCTGTCACAACCACTTTATCTGCACACAAGGGAATTAAATAGGCCTGGGAATTCACATTCCCTCAGTCATAGCTCTGAATCAATGACTGGTAGGTGCACAGGTAAGACTAATCTAGCTTCTTTACATCTAATGACCAATTCAGAGTTAAGACCTATACTGTGCCCAGAAATGCATGACAGGCTTGAACAAAAGATGTCTTTCATTGGAAATTGCTTGATAACGCATCCTTGATTGTCTTTCTTCTGTTATTATTCCCATTTCTCTGTAATTTCTTGGGAATATACTCTAATACACAACTTATGCACAAATTTTCATCACAAGATTGTCTTTTGAATGCTGTTGTGGATTGAATTGTGTCCTTTAAAAAGATACGTTAAGGTCCTAACCTGCAAATATGACCTTATTTGGAAATGCAATCATTGTAGATGTAATTAAGGTAAGATGAGATAACACTATGTTAGAGTGGGCCCTAAATCCAATATGAATGGTGCCATTTCAGAGCCATGGAGGGATTTATTAATTTTAAGGACTGTAAGTTGGTTGGTTGTTGCTAAGTGTCATTGTGCTGAAGAAGAAAATTGATAAGCTCAGGTTTGTCCGTTACTAACCAGGGGCGTGGTAAGAAAGATTGGAGGCCTTCAGGGCAGCATTTAAAGAAACCCATACTTTGTATAGCTAGAAGACAGATCAAAAGGAAGACTGGATGATAAACTTTACTGTAAAAGTAGTAGAAATAGAACACGAGATGAGTTAATAGCTTTGGCAAGGTTTTATGCTAAGTCAGAACCTGATAGAGATGGTATAGAGAATTGTAGGTGGATGTGCTCAAAATTATAGAACTCCCAGATTCCTTTGAACCCCTGGGCAAATAAGAGTGGCCTATTCAGTTTTGCTGGAACATAGCAGCCTTCTCTTGCTTGAAGGCCACACCAAAACCTCAACTGAGATGTATGCCTTTGACGATGATATTTGTCCTTATCAAGATCTGACTTTACTTTGTCTCCTGTCTTCTGGTTCTGTATCTAAGTCTCAGCATGGGACAACCAGGGAATGGAAAAAAATTACTTTCCAAAAGAACATCAAGACGTGATTAATTTGCAGCAAAAGGAATCAGGAGAGCATGCCAGGAAGTATATCTTGACAGCGCTGGATTGGGGTGAGAGCTGGGGATAGTGAGAGAGAAACTCGATAAAGGAACATTTGTCAACAAGGGAGCATTCTTCCATGACTGAAAACTCCCTAACAAGAGTGACTGGGAATGGTCCTAATACACTGCTTGGATGGTTACTAAAAGCTCTGTAGGGGGGAGAAAAAGGCTCACATTAAGTTAAGTAGAGATGACAGAACTGTCTTAGCAGAGTTTTGAAGAAGGGCTCAAAAGGCTCAGAGAAGTGAGCATGCTAGAATGATTCTATTGTTTAACACCAGAGAGACTACCAGCTGATTATGTTCATTGGAGGGCCAGAGAACATTCTCATCACAAAGCTGAGAAGGAATGTGCTAGTGATGGAGGGATTGGCATATTTGAGAAGCTTAGTGGTAGCTGGACCAAAGTTGACAGTAGGCAATATTGTTAGAGAACTGGACTCCCTAGTGTCAATGGAAATGATTGTATTCCAGAATATCATGGGTCAAGTGCAATATACTCAACTACTAGAGATCTATGGTGATGGCTGATATCCCAAGGTGTTTACACAGAAAAAAATAGATGGATAGCCAACAAGAGCATGGTTGGCTATATATAATCAACGATGATTAAAATTGGATGAGCAATTGGAAGCCTCATGTCATCAATGCCCATGGAATATCACTTCTTGACCCAGTTTAAAAACCTGCACCAATTCTCAGACCCGCAGAAGGAAGCTGCAATGCTACAAGTATACACAACAGAGATTTCTGTGCATACAGTTTTATATATATTTTACAAATAATCCAGTTATAATTTGAATTATAACCAGGGAGTCCACCATGCATATTCTAGTCTCTTTATCTTGGGTAATGATGCTTCTCGTCTTTGGAATACTCATTGGCACCTTTTCTATGTGAATGCTGTTCTGTGTTTTAAGACTTAAGGCAACCTTTCTCAATGACCTCTATTTCTCAGCAGAAATCACTTCCTCCAAACAGCTATCTTGTTCATTTAACATTTACTATATTCGGTTTTGAATGGTTGTTAAAATTTTTATATAAAGTTTTTTTTTCAACTATATTTGTAGATCCTTGCAAACAGGATTAATATCTTATGTCCCAGAACTTACTACAATGCTCTATGCTTAATAAACTCTTAATTGGAATTGTCCATTTAATATATTTAATTTATTCCACTTATTAAACTTAGAGTAGACCTGTTAATTATTGATTCTCAAAATGCAAATATTATTATAGCCATCCCTTTATCCTAGATTGTCAATTGGCTGAATTACTTGAAATCCTTGAGATAAACTAAAATAGACAAGAATACTTAATATAGAATGATTAACTTGTGTAGATAGATTAAACAACTTTTGTTTAGAAGCTGGAACTGTAAGCAGTCAACATCAGATGAGTCAAACGAAAATTGATAGCCATTGTAGAACTAATGAATGGTCTTGCAGTTTAAGTCCTGTCTTAACTCTGTCATCTTTCACTTTGTAATGACTAAAAAGCTCCAATTACTATCACGGGAGTCTTCAGTATGTTACCATGCCAAAATTGGGAAATGTGGCTGGCTGTTTCCTAATGGAAAATTGTTAGCTTCTTGGCTTGGGAGACATGAAGAAAATGATGTTGGGATTGCCGTTTCAGAAATCAAAATTCATTACAAAACTTTGGAAATCAAGATACTGGGGAACTGCGACGGAGAAAAATCAAAAAATAGATGGCAGGGAACAGAGAAAATAGAAATACATATATCTATATATCTATATCTGCACATACAAATATGCATATGCAATCACACAGAGATAGCTGATAAATCTCACAAGAAATAAAATTTAAAAGAAAGAATCAAAGTGAATATGGTGTTAGTAAAAAAAAAAAAAAAGGCTATGAATTTTTCAATACTTTTTTCCCAAGGTGGTGACATTCCAGCACTTACTACAAACAAAAGAGGCCATTCACCGGATGATATCATCCCTTCAAAAATATACTTATCCTCAATTTCTTGATTAAAATCAGACATTATTCTGCTTGACAGAGGTCCTTACTTCCTGTTTTCTCTCAGCATTTGCCAGTGGCTCTGAGGAGTTTGGCGTAAGAACACTCACTTAATTGTTCTGTTGTGTTGAATTTGAATACTTGGTTAAACAATAACCCACATTTCTAAATTTCCAATTTAAATAATGGTGCTTTTGTTTTCAATTTTGTCTCATTTTCGAATCCTAAGGCTATTAGAACAACACCAAGATGACAGTGTTTCTGCTGTAACTTCCGTCTGCTTCTGCTTCTCAAAGTTGTGTAGTGTAATTATTTCTATAGCAGCCAGCTGAGGAAATGCCTTGCCAGCACACAGACTCAAAAGAGAAACATGCTGAGACAGGCTCAGCCATGGGGCTTCGGAGCGCCTGGAGTTTCCAGTATTAAACACTACAGCTGTAGAAGCCCATGCTGTTGCCTTCTTTCCTCATTAGTTTCTAGTATTTGTAATATTTCTGGCCCTCCCGCATCTTTGGCAATTTTTTCTAACATCCCCCTTCTCTTTCTTCAGTGTTTTTTATAAGAACAGTCCTTTCATTTCTGTTTTATGACATATAGTCTTCTGACAATACCATGATAAGCATTGTGGTTGTTCTGAACACACAATGCATTACAAAAAGTGGAATAATAAATAATTCACTTGTTTTCCTTCAGCTTCATAAGGTATCTACTAATCTGTTTTCCTTATGGGCCAAACTCTTAGAGAAGTTTGATCAAGTGTCTTTAAAAACATAGAAACACTTTCAGAGAACTTCAAAGAACACAATAACGAATTTCTTTTCCAAAATAACTTCTCTTTCATCATAAAACATGAAAAATGGTGAAAGAACCATTTCCAAAAGAAAACCTAAACTTGTCTGATTTCAGGACTCACTTTTATCTTTAAAAAATTTTTCCTTACTGTTGTGAAAGGAAAAGAAAAGCTCACGACCCCGAATTCACTATGCCAAAAGGGAAGAGTTAAACTTGAAAGCTGAGTCATAAAAATTAATTAATTAGTTGATTAATTAAACAACCCAAATCTGCCTTTCCGTTTGTTCCTAAACTGACAGCTAATGTCTTTAAAAGGGGCATCCCTCACCCTGACGGTGTAAATTAACAGCTTATCTTCACTTCAAGGGGCACAGATGTGTAGGAAAATGACAGTGAAATGCATGGGTACTCACTGGAAGCAGCTTAATCAATTCTAGCTTTAAATTGTCACCTAATGCCATTGCTTTATTCTGTAACCTATAGATTTGCTTTGTACTGATTGATTCTGTAAAATTATAAGGTTTGTTTTTGTTAAAGATTTTTTTTGTTTTTCTGACTACTTTTAGGTTTTTCCTTTTTTGAGACACAGTCTCACTCTGTCGCTCAGGCTGGAGTGCAGTGGTACAGTCTCGGCTCACTGCAACTTCCATCTCCTGGGTTCAAGCGATTCTTCTGTCTCAGCCTCCCAAGTAGCTGGGATTACAGGCACCTGCCACTATGCCCAGCTAATTTTTGTATTTTTAGTAGAGACAGGGTCTCACCATGTTGGCCAGGCTGCTCTCGAACTCCTGACCTTGGCCTCCCAAAGTGCTGGGATTACAGGTGTGAGCCACTGCTCCTGGCTTTAATTTTCATTTTTATTGAAAGTTTAAAGTTATAGTTTAATTAAAAAAAAAAAAAAACTTCATGATTCAAGGTTTCATTACACAAACCTAGGTAAAGTTACTGGATGAATGAATTCTTTTGTACACCCAATCCTGTAAACAAACCAGTCAAGGAATAGAGTAGCCTCTATATTTAAAATTCTATCCCCAATTTATGAAACTGACATAGTGCCAATACAAATTAGCTCCCTTGATGAACATTTTGATTCACACTGTACGCACCACAGTGAGCCAGGACATTTCTTTCTCAGTAAGATGTTCAGGACTCTGGCCAACAACTGGCTCGATGTTTGCATTTTCTGTGTGACGTAGTGTTTTCCTTGGTTGACTATTATGGCCCCACCCTGATGAACCAGTTGTAGCAAGCCAAGCCCCAGCTTCTGTACCCAGAAGATGTTCCACCTCTTGCTCACCAAAGCAGCCTTGGGTGTTTATGACACCTGAGGTAATGGTTCACAATCTGGATTCTTTCAAAAAGTACTCTTAGACTGATACTCCCTGTGTTTGCACATATGTCCCCCCATGCTTTCAGAGAGGAGTCATGCATCCTAGAATCAGCCATGTATCCTGTCAAATGGCACAAGGTATTTCCTGGAACATTTCTTAATTGTGTTGCTCTTTTTCTTGAAATTGTGCTGAAATATAAATTCAGCACACACTTAGGAAAAAAAATCTGTCCATGGCCCATTAGAAGTTTCCCAATCTCCTCTTATTTGAAAGTGATGAACTATTTTTGGTAGATTTGTTGTTTTTTAATTTCTCAAATTTATTTCCTGAAGAAGAAATACAGTGTTTCCTAGGGTTTTGTTGTTGTTATTTAAAAAAATAATTTCTTTCATTTTTTTCATCCAGACATGTAGAAAATGTAGTTTCTTTTTTCTTTGGGAGCTCTCATGTTGAAGAATTATTTGAAATATATGACTATTAGCCTAAGAAAGATGAAAATCATATAAATTATTTTTTGATCTTCAACTATTAGCAATATTTTTATAATATAATTTTAATACTTTCTTTAAATTTTACATTGATATCACTGATGTAAGCAAAGTATTTTGTTATAAAATTTTCTAAATTTCTAGAAGGATAAGTAAGACATGAATTTCAACCAATAGTGTCAACAATTATTTAACTACATTTTAGACTCAGAGTGGCAGAGTACTTAGAAGTGTATTGAATTTGATTACTTTCTAAAACATCTGAGATCAGAGTAAGTCTTAATATCTATCTAGTTGACTTAATTTATGCTTTAATATTTTTCTGGTTGGTTTGTTTTGAAGACAGAATAAAGCATTTTGTATTATATTTTCTGTAATCAATATAACTTACATCTGGCAATTTTCTAGGGACTGTAAATTTGTTTGAAATACAAAGTAAATTGCCTGGAGAATCCGGCTTATTTATTTTTCCAAAGTACTTTTTAAAAATTGGAATCTAAACATGTATTTATAGTCAATTACTTTTAGTGAATAGAGGCTAAGAAAAAATGAAAAGAGGTTTAAACATAAGAACTGAAGCGTAAAAGCTAATTTGAGAAATGAAAGAATTTCAGAGACTATATTAAAGAAAATTATGAAAAATAGAGTTCAAGAATAATCAACCCTGAGAAAAGATCATAAATGGACAAAAACCAGGCATGCACCATGCCTTCGCATTGCATTCATTTCATTATAAAG